>NW_028258343.1:625000-1250000 GCF_053883595.1 Heterocephalus glaber
AACTACATAGCAAGACCCTGTCTCAAAACAAACAAACAACAATACCAACAACAAAAATCTATTGAGGCAGATTAAAACTTAGGTCAGTGGACAGGATTATCACCACACTGCTCAGTCTTCCAAGATACCCATTGAAAAGTTAAAACAGAACATTCTTTGACCACATGTTTTGAATAATGCACATTTGTCTCTCTCCCAAGTAAAGAAAAAGGGTTAGCAATAATGATATTTGGTTGAACCATTCAGATTTGAAAAAAAAATGATAACCACAAAAACACAGAACTATTTTTTAAAATGTCAATATTCAATGCTGGTTAAGGGTTTGATAAAGGTAATATTCCCATGTATTGCTTTCATTTTAATTTTTAAAACATTTTCTGAGCCAAATGAGATGACACACACCAATAATCCCAGCACCTGAAAGGCTGAGGCAGGAGGATCAACATGAGCTCTGGGCTAGTCTGAACTATATAGTGAGTTCAAGGCAGCCTGAACTACATAGCAAGACCCTGTCTCAAAAATAAAAACAAATTTTTTTTTCTGAAAGCTATTATATTTTAATAGCCGTGAAATGTTAAATACTTTTATCTCATTTTAGGCAACTTGTCCTAAATAAATAATTCATAAATTATGTACAAAGCCAACAATAATTGCAAACACTGGAAACAGCCTAATCTAACATTTAATGCAGAAATAGTAAGGCATGGCATGTTTACTATTCACATGGCATCTATAAAGTGTTTCTAGTAACATGAAGTAAGGAGATAGACCTTTCTCAAAGGAGAAGGAAATCAAGAGGTGGAGAGGGGAGGAGGGGACAGACAGGGAACGAAGAAAGAAATTAAGATGCGTTATGTGCATGTACCAACCACACACAAGAAACATAAACATTATGTCCTGCAAATATATACCCTCCCCCAAGGGAAGAGAATCGAGAGCTACATATAGGGGGAAGGGAGGGAAGGGAAAAGGGATGAAAAAAAAAGGAATCAGGATGTGTCATGTACAGGTACCAACTTCCCACGAGGAATGTAAACGTTATATACTACAAACACGTGCCAATAGAAATAATATGAAGAAATATTGCCTATATTGTGTTAAATAAAATAAATCATAACAAAGTTTTAATTCAATTGTGTTTTTAAGAAAAAAATGAGTCAATGTATCAAGTAGTGTTTATTGAGATAGTGTATGAGATTATAGATTTTTTATTTTCTATTTCTTCGATTTTAAAAACTATTTTTACATTAGCTTTATAATTTAAACTTATCTAGCATCTATATCTGTAAGTCTTTCTTACATTATTTCACTGTAAGCAGAACAGCTTTGCCAGTCTCTAAGAAATGGCGTGAAAGGATGAACGCCATGACTGGAAAAAGCCTTGATCTAAAGTATTGCTATAAAAAAAGGAACAATTGATTCATGTTTTGGGGCAACAATCTCTATACTTCTTTCAGCTGAATTATGGGTGAGCTTGAATGCCTGTGCACCCTCCTTACAATCTTCTGTTCTAATCTGGAGTTCTTTTAGAGTTTCTCTGAACTTAAAGGTAAGCCTCTCTGGTTCTAATCCATGAGAGGTTCATTGGGTTATCGAGAAAAGAGGAGCAGGGAGCATCAACATTTCTCCATGAGGTTTCCTTTAAGTCCCATGGGCTTCGATCGTTCTTTCTATTGACTAATTTCCTCATGGACTTGGTTCTTTTCCAAAGTAAATCCACAAGCCAGGTCAGTACTGTTGCGAACTTCCCAGAGACCAATACTCAACATGCCAGACAAGGTTACCTTCGGCTACTGTTCTGAAGGCCTGAACCTTCAGAGGGATTAATGAACTTCAAATTGTGTACTTGCATATGATGCAATCGTTTGCAGCCTGCTTTCCAAAAAAGAAAGAAGAAAAAAAAAAAGAAAACAATAAACATGGGATATAATTATAATTCATGCAGAAATAGACTCTAAATTTGTTCATACTCACACTGCTGCCAAACTAAATTGGCACAGTTATTCTACTAGCATTATGCAGCTAGTTTATGATCTTTTTTTCTTTTTCTTTTGGCCAGAAATTTTCTGGAAAATTTAAAAACTGGGGAATTCATCCAAGAATAAGTAGAGAAAAAATATTACCAAAAAAAACTAAATAGAGAAACAGTGCTTTTTAGTTAAAGTTATAATTGCTACAATCAGTCTCATATTGAAATAATCTCTACTCTATAAACACCTTTATCTGAAATCAGTCAGTTGCTTGAAAAACAAATCTAAATGTAAACAAAAGATTATTTTCACTAATATGACAGTTTAAAAAACTAATATAAGGGCTGGGGATTTAACTCAGTGGTTTTGCCGCCTACTGCACAAGCGCAAGGACCCAAGTTCGATCCCTGGGTAACAAAAAAAGAAAAACAAAAAAACTAATATAAAATAAATAAATGTAGGGTTTAATAGCAGAGTATTTGCCTGTTATTTAAGAGTTCTTGGGTTAGAGCCCTAGCACTGCAAAAAAAGTAAAAAATAATAAGGAATGAAGGAGGGAAGGAAGGAAGGAAAGGGAGGAGGAGGGAGGGAGAGGAAAGGAAAGGAGAGAGAGAGAGAGAGAGGGAGAGAGAGAGAGAAAGGGGAAGGAAGGGAGGAAAGAAAGAAAGAAGCAAAGCAAAGGAGCTGTTAGGTGACCTCATATTTTTCCTAAATATGAGCATCTGAAGTCCATGTTTAAAAACTGACTAGAGAACTTATAATAGGGCTGGGGATTTAGCTCAGTGGTGCCGTGCCTGCTTTGCAAGTTGGATCCCGGGTGCAGAGAAAAAGAAAAACAACAAAAAAAGAACTTGTAATATACTTAGATGGCAAATGGTGGCAAAGTCATTTAACTATTGGGAAATAAGACCATTGAGGAGAGGTGAGTGGTACTATTACTAACTTTCTTGAAGAAGGCCTGATGGCAAGTGAATACATTCGTGGAGTTTACAGAACGCTTTTTAGAAGATAATGGTTGATTACTTTGTTGAGTGTTACACAAGGTACACCAGGCTGAGTTTGAAGTTTGAAGACTCTGGGTAAATAGTCAAGCTAACTAAGCAACAAAACAAAGTTCAGGAGGAAGCTCTGCAGTCTCCTCTAGAGCCATGAGAACAAGACAGTGTCCTCTTTGTGTGTCATTGCTGAGGACAAGGGGTGTCCTAGGTAAACTTTCATGTGTCATTGAAGAACATCTTCCCAGAGCCAGGTAGTCAATGGCAACTCTACAGCAATCTAACAAACATTGTAAAGAAAGGGGGAAGAGAGGTAAGGATCAGGATGAAAGTGTAGCTCCATACAGTTTGGAGGGGAAAAAAATGATTATTTTAAAATAATAAAATTCAGGGCTGGGGATTTAGCTCAGTGGTTCCACCGCCTGCCTCGCAAGCACAAGGTCCCGAGTTTGATCCCCGGTACCAAAAAAAATAAATAACTAAAATAATAAAATTCATTATAAAAAAAACCAAGAAATGGTTTAAGAGGAAGGAAGGGGAAAAATGGAAATTTGAAGTAAAAAACCAAGATTAAGCATTTGACTTAAACCATGAACTAGGTGTCTTCTAATCAATTTAGTTTTCCAAGCACAGTTTTAGGAAACATAACTTCAAAACATGGGGTGTTTAGGGCACATCTGACTCTGAGGCCACATGGCCAGTATTAGTGTAAGGCCACATATGTGTGAGGTCCCTTAGCCAGTATTATCTATTTATTTTATTATTCCCTGACTTTTTTGTATAAATTTTAATGTACAGTGAAAAGATTGTTGTGCTGACAGATTTGTCCCAAAATAGTTTGTGAGTCAGTTATGAAGAAGGGATACCAGGAACTAGAGTTTAAGAGTGAAGTTAAAAATTTTGCATATCATTCAGTTCCAACCCTTTTTACATAATATTGGGTATTTTCTCTTCCTATAATTGCTTCTGTGTTTCATTTGTTGTTTTCATCAATAGCCCTAGATAAGTGACTTTAAAAGTTCATTAGGGGATGACTACGTTCAGTTGGCTTGCCAACAACACAAATATCTAAAATAGTCTTATTCCAAGTACAGAATGTCACTGGCTTTTTGAGATCATTATACTAATCACAAAACAGAATAGTTTGCTACAAGTTGAGCTGCAATTCTCTCCTCAAAAATCAGGAGGCTATTAACTACTAAGTGCTAATAGGATGCAGGTAGAAGCCATCAATACTATTTTTACATTTCCTATACCACCCACCAACATTACATTTGGATAGCAAAGCACCCAAGAAATCATCCCTAAGGCCAATTACTTAAAAATTAACTCACTGTTGAGTGAATACTTTCCATTTTTGGAATTCACTTTCATTGCACTTATTTCTATAAAACAAACTCAATTTCACTTATATACAGTTTTTAAGGAAAATTATTTCCTACTATAGATTTGCTTTTTCAGTCTGATTGTGTAGCCTGACCCCACTGAAATAGCTCTATGAAAATATTCTCTTTCCTCAAAGAATGAGATGTGAAAGGGAGTGAATAAGTTATATGTTTGCAATCTCAGACAATTTAAATTTGAATAAACTTATCATTGAATAAATTTGAATAAACTTATCAATACTGTAATGTAAATAACTTATATACCTCATGAAAATTTTGCACCAGTAAAAAATATGCATAAAAATCTTATTGCTCAATATGATGGTTCCTTTCATTTATGTGACCTAGTAATTCATTTTTAGAATGTAATTATTCCAGAGTTCAAACATTTTTTAAAAAAGATTAACTGTATCTTTGGGGAAGGATTGCTTTCCGGCTGGAAAGATAATCTTTTTTCATTCTCCCATCTTTTGCATCAGAAAAGTAAATAACTAACTTCCTGTCTACACACACCTGAATTATTTCTCATGAGAGCAAGAAATGGGTTGATCGATGAGTTAAGAAAGTGACCGTCATGTCTTACAAATTCAATGATTTTAGATGTAGAGAGGCTCTTGGAAATAGGTTTAAGTTTCACAAAGGACATGAATTAGATATGAAAACTGTGTTTGAGGAACCTATTAGCATCAGGAGGGAGGTAAATCCCTTTACACTAAGTACTATACAAAGAAAGAGGATTCTGCAACCACTTCTCACATGGCAGAAATCCAGAACAGCCTCGAAACCAAAGAGAGAGGGACAACCGTCTAATGAACTGACATACAATTCTCTTTTTAATTAGGACTAAGGAATATTAAATCTCCCATTGATTCTCAAAATCAGTTTTTTAAAAATTCCCTCAAAACTTTCATGCATGGAAAGACAGTCCTGAGATACTAGCATGGAAATAATAAGTCCTTTTAATTAGTACAACTGGGAAATAAAGCAGACTACCCTTAATAAGGATCTCCAATCTGGAGCACACTAAAGTAAAAACATTTTTTTCTAATATCAAAGTCCATTTTAGTTACAAACACACAAAATGAGTTATTTTGGAAAGTGGAAAGAGTATAATTGGAATTGATATATTAAGAAAGAAGAAGCCATGAACCATGGGATCTGGGAATTAGATAGTCTCAAATATTAACTAATACACTTTCAGAGTATTCTAGCAGGGGTTTTAACTACTTAAAATCTAAACATTCTAAAACATTGCATGTTGCCTATTTTGCAGATGAAAATTATAAATTAAAGTTATCAACCATATTAGAAGCATGCCAAATGACATTTCTGAATGCAGTCTAACAGCTGAACTTGGCAAGAAGAGAGCTACTGTCACATTACCGTGATCCTCAGGAGCAAGCACATCTGGAATCCTAATGATCTCAGGAGCTTTGGGGCCTTTGGGGGACCATCTGCTGCAAAGGAAATCTGGACAAAGTGTCACACCCAACAAAAAGAACCTTATTGTGCTGCTATGAAAAGCAGTCAGCTGCACTTCCCTCTGATAATCCACCAGCTTCTCAACTGGTGAGTGATCAAGAGAAATAAATGCCCACAAAGTGCACTGACTGGCCTGGAACTAAACCTATTACAACCCCATGGGCAAAATATACTCTTGCAGTCAATCCTTTTTTATTGGAACAAAGGATGACGGGAGACACTTGAAGTCAGCTCCAGGACAGCTTGTTGCTTGATGGCAGCGGACCTTGGGAAGAGGGCTGCACTCACAGATGACCTCTCCAGTGATCAGAAATGTGGTGCATCATCCTGCCAACAAATTAAACCAGAGCCATCTCCACTCTAAGCCACCTACAGACTATGCAGATATTGCAGAGTTCACCCCACATTAAACACACTTGGGAATCTTAGGTAGGTGAAGGGAGGATGTACACTTCAGCTGTCCACGATGGTGTCTACAAGATGAAGAGCAATGGGATAATGGGACTGTAGGGAGGCCATGGTGAAAGAGGAGAGTAGGCAGGGACCCTGAGGAAGAGCAGGAGCAGAAAACCCTATAGTCAAGAGGGAACTGCAGGGTTAAAACACCCAAAGAAGGAGCTGTTAAACCATAAGGTCCAACAACTGACCATACCAGTAGGGGAAGAATGGACCTGAAGAGGTATGGGAAAAGAGTCTGAACACCTATAACATAGGGAAAGACAGTTTAGTAAACTAAATGTAGCTCTGCATCTTGATTCTGCCTCTTACCATCCTGTATGTCCTTGGACTTGTTAAATAATATATTTCCCCATCAGCAAATTGAAAATAATGTCTATCTTGTACAGTGCTCATGGAGATTAAATGTGATAGTGTGTCAAGTATCAAAGATATTTATTGGTACACAGCAGACATTCAAAAATGGTGTGGTGGTGCATGCCTATAATCACAGCATTCTGGGAAGCTGAGGCAGGAGGATCACAAGTTCAAGCCCAGCTTGGGCAACTTAATGACTTAGCAAGCCCCTGCTTCAAAATAAAAAAATTTTCAAAGGGCTCAGGATGTAGCTCACTGCAAAGGGCCTGGGTTCCATCCCCAGCACAGCAAAATAAAACAAAACACTGAGGGAAGGGACAGAGTCTGCAAAAGTGACTTCCAGGGTACTGGTGGCTATGAGCCATAAGGCGAGAGAGGAGAGGAGTTGGGGGTGGGGGATTATCAGAAGGGGATCTGGACAGCTCTGTAAGTCCAGGTTAAAATGGAACTTGGAAATAAGGACTCACACTGAAGAACTTAGACACTTGGGTAGGCAAAGTGGTAAAGCTTTTGGAACACGTGAAATTTATCCAGTGTTGCCTTACAGCCTTGTGAACATTAAGAATTAAAAAAAAAATTGAAACCAGTAATTTGTCCTTGCATGTGAACTTGATTGTACACTGAAAGTCTGGATAGATATAGCCACTAATGGAAACAAAAAAACCTGTACTGATCCTTATGTCTTCCAAATAAAAAATACTTAAGAGTGTTATTATCAATAGCCTTCTCTCACTAGCTTTTGCCTTATGCTACAGGAAATTCAGAATTGATAATGACAAATAAGAGAGCAATAAAAATATATGCCATCTTCAATATACTAATGATAAGCTTTATTTCTAAATTGTCATTGATGGAGGCATATTAAAAATAAATGATGAAATTATAATTGAGACAGTTCATTATGGTCCTTGGAGACATTTTCTTTGTACCTTACAGTTTTAACCTATGATCCTTGATGAAATTAAATTGTTAGTGGTTTTTCAGTCTGTATTATTTATTAACCCTATCCTAGTGAATTGTACTGGCTGTCTTGTTCTCAGAAGACTCAAGATATTGCTCATTAACCTATAAATTTTTGTTATTTATATTTTTTAAAATTCTATTGAATGTTCATCTATACCGGGGAAACAAAATTGAGTCTTGAGATTAAAGTTTAAAATAATAAACCAAGTTTGAGAAAAGTCTACGCAATAATTTTTAAACAAAGCTCTAGAAGCTGTGGTTTTCTCTACATTTCTGGTCATAAAAGTTTTGTCTTCCAGATAGCGATTATCTCCTAGAATTAAAAATAGACACAGCTGCTTGCAGCATCTCTCTTGAGAGTGTAGACAATCTGCCTTTCCACAGTGACTGCAGCTCAGTAGCATAAAATGCCAGCTCACTACTGTCTATAAGAATTTTTCAGATTACCAGGTGGATTAGACAAATACTCCTTGAGATTTGTCAACAATAGATGTTCGGGGAAAATGACCTTTAGAGTTCAAGATGGCAATCTTGAACATCGTCCCCAAAGACAGTCACACTGGGAGATTTTTATTACAATTTTCCCACTAGTCTAACGAAATAGATATGGAAATACGACATCACAACTGATCCTAGAAATCAGTACCTTGCTTAGTAAAAGTTTCACATGGTCTATAAAAGTTGTACTGGCACAGGCTCCTTCAATGATGTACTTGCTTTTAAATTTCTACTTCCTTTTTAAATTTTCTCTTTGCTGAACAAAAAGATACAGGACCTAGATTGTGATTACTAATATAGTAACCAATGGGAATATGACCAGCTACAGGGTGGTAGTAGATTAGGCACACTGTACAGACTTCAGCACCACTGTGTGATTCTCACTGTGTTAGACCTGTTGACATTTTTAGGCTGGGGAAACTGGGGTAAAAAGAGGAGAAAGATGGCAACTGAAATAAATGAGTATATGTCTAGACATTCTCTCATTTAAGTCTCACACCGACACTGGTAAGTGTGTATTATTAATTTTATAAAGTGAGAAAGTCAAGGATACAGCTGGTAAGTGCCAAAGCTGAGCTTGATACATACAAGGGCCAGTAATTTTTTCCTAAATATTAGGTAATAGCAAGTAACATGCCGAGATACATGGGAGGCAGACCAAAATGCTTGGGGTATCTTATTCTTATTGTTTGTATCATTCTCTTGGGCCCAATCTTCCCTTCTCCAGCTCCCAGTATAGCACCTAAGACAGGGTAACTGTCTTGAGAATACTTGGTACTGTAAAGGTGCAAAAAAAGAAGGAAGCAAAACTTTCCAGAACAGAGGAGGAAAATCCCTCCTTTGAAGAACGAACCTGTGTGGCAATTGTGAAGCTTGGATTTCCCCAAAATGAAGTTGGTGGCATGTTGTTGCTTGTCACATGGCTTCAGTTCAAAGTTACACCTGCTGTGGCCTCTTGTAAAATTTGCCTATACAAAGCCACAGACACAGGACTCAAAATGGCACTTGCCATGTCTGAGGTGCTGAGAGAAAAAAATAGCACTGTTTTTATGAATTGAATGCATGGTATATGTCATGAGGAGGAAATGAACCCTATTACCTTGAGCTTACATATTCTGTCAAGACTGAAAGGTTAATTTTCATGACCAAGGTTAATAATACAGTTCTTTGTGTTTAGATATGAGTGTAACTTGATTGATTGGGAAAGCAGGCGCTAGACTGATGTAGCATGCCTGAGACTCATGAGTCATGCCACTGATTTACAAGCCATCTTTACCATGAAATGGAAGCCAGAGCCAACTGTATACCATACAATTTACGCCATTCACTGAAATTGTAGATAATTTCAGCCTGTGCATTTGCAAAACAGTCTATGCCATTTTTCCTTTAAACATCTTTTATGCTTGGTATTTCTGACTTGCCTAAATAAATATTATCATCCATAATAACCATTACCAGTCCTTTATGAGATTTCATGAAAATACATACAATTTTTAGTCTTAATCCATGAAATGAGGCCTATGATTTGTATCTTCAATAAGCAGCTGAGTTCTCACAGCTGTCATGATTTCTACTATGCAAAAAGTCAGAACTTTGCATTCTTCAGAGGCTAAAAATTACTCAGAAAAGAAACACACACTTTTTTTTCCTTCATGTGTCTCAGGTTCTTTAAGTCTGATGAGGATAGGTGGAAGAGCTCTGTGCTGAAAGGGAAAGAGTCTTTGTTCAAACCCAAGGAAGATCAGTCAGATTAACCTTTTCAGACTACTGAAAATTTCTCCTCCTGGTCTTCATGAGTTTAGCCAGGAGAGTAGAAACAGGCTATACAAATCCAGTCTTGCCAACTAGCAACTGTAGCTCAAAACATGTTCAATATTGGTACAGGGTCAATGACATCATTTCCCCACACAGGACACATGCAGAAGAATCTGAGAAACATCTGCTCTCTTCTGCCTTATTGCAGCTTTCTGTCCACTCATATATAACTAACACAACAGAGAGGACTCCTGAAGTCTGATGCACAAATGCTCTGCTCTCCAAGAGACTAAGGCTTATCAAGTCAAACACAAAGTGAAGTGTAGCCTATGATTAATGTTTCCATTCAAAATCTTTCATTTTTCTTTTTACCCCTCCCCTTCTTTAGCTCCCATCCTCTTTGAAGCTCTTCAGTTCTTTTACATCTTAACTTTATTTTTTTCCCTTCAGTTATTAAATCATAAAAAACATGGTAAATAAAGTTTTGTTCATGGGTTCAGACACCCTGTTTTAGTCTTTTTCGCATTTCAGTACTGAGAGCTCTTTAGTTAAAACTATCCTTTCCCAAATTTAGAGTCCTGATCTCTTTGCAAAACAAGGATCAAGCTTCTAGTACAAAATCTTAAGCATATTTATCCTTAACAAGGTCAGACCCGTAAACCTTAATCCAAAGCCACAAATCTCCAAAGGATGAATTTCTGGAATTCAATTCTCTCTCATAAATCTTTATTTCTACTGACACTTTTTATGTCTGAGATATTAAGTGGATCTTAATTTCTCAATGATAGGTGAAAAATTATTTCAAATGTCTTGTGAAAACCATTAGTGATTTGAACTGTTTTCCAGTTGAGCTATACTGTTCTTGTGCTAGATTTACCTGAAAGTTATAACAGGCTTCCAGGCCTTTGGTTATTTGTCTTATCTGTCTGGAGTTTGTGTCTTCACCTTTCTCTAAACCACTAACTTACTCCTTCTTCATTTCTTACTTTAGATTTCTCTTCCACTGGGAAGTCTTCACTGTAGACTAGGTAACAGTCCTCTATGCTGTCTATTCTTTCCCCATGATAGTACTTCTCACAGCGTATATGGCTTCCTGATTATTTGTCAACATTTCCCTCCTTTCCAGGAAGCACTATGTGGAGTACCTACTGCCCAGCCAACAACAAAATCTCTCAGTAAACACCACAGGGCTGAGAGGAGATTCAGCATCCTGGTGTTCCTGTCACTATGTCACATAAGTGGTCACTACTTGCAAAGTCCATTTTCATGCTCGCATCAAATTTGGTTGTATTGAAAATAACTCAGCTGCTGATATACTGAATTCTAACCCAAGGAGAAAACTGTTAACTGTCATCAGTTTCTTTCCTTCTTTTCTTTTTCTGGTATTATCCCAAGTTAATACACTTAGCATTTTCTAATCTGCAAAGACCTATAACCTCTGCTCCTTGAGTTACTTAACTAGGGAGCCACCTATCTGCTGCTTATCTAACCCAGCTGGGGTGCTGAGTTCTCACATTTTTCTTGGATAGGAATCTAGGTGAATCTCCTGAAATAGTCATTTAAAAATCAACCCATGTAGAAAATAACAGGAAATTTCCACCAGAGTAAAAGACAAATGTTTATTGAGAGTAGACTTGTGTATTTAAAGCTATTGAGGCTGATAGACGTTGGAAAAGTAAACTAAAATTATAGATAGAAGGCTGTGAAATTTGGCTGGGCTTTAAAGAGTCTCAGTGCGTTCTTATACCAATGACTGCTACTCAAGGTCAATAAGCATCTTGTGGAATGGAGCTGAGCCACTTATAGAAGAATATCAGTGTATTTCTGCTAGTGGCAATGATTCTTCAAAACATGATGTTACACAAATTGAGTTTTGTTAGAATCTTGCCTAGGAATAGTTTGTTTTATTTACTAGCTCACGAAGACAAGGATATCTAACATCACCACCTGAAAATGGAATGATTTATTTATCCTGAAAACCATGGACAAATGTGTGTCTCAGCAAATATATATGTTTTTTTAAGCGTCTGCCTCTCTGTAAAAGTAGAATGGGGGAGAAGAATTTACTAGACACGAATAAAGAATTCCACTAATTAAAAACTTTTACTTTCATTTTTTTGGGGGGTGATATTGGGAATTGAACCCAAGACCTTCACGTTGAGAACCATCCCTACCCCTGTTGCCCTTTTTCTCTTGAGATTGGGTGATGCTAAATTTCTAATTTGCTCAGGCTGGACTAGAACATGCAATCCTCCTGCCTTAACTGTCCATAGAGCTAGTGTTATAGATGTGTGCTACCAAGCCTGGCATTTTTCTTTAGAAGACTTAAAGAATCAGTCTTTTCAGTTCCCCAAAGGTTAATAACAAGATTAAATTATACTATTTTAAGAAATGATTATCAAATCTTTCTCTAATATCTTCAGTTTTGGAGTTTTATTTGTTCTCTATAGAGTTTTTTACATTATAAGGATGTTACTTGTTACATTAAATTCTATCATCTCAACAAGTAGCCTTCCCCCCAAATTATCAACTTTGAAGAAAAAGAAATTGGCAAAAATAAATCAAGTGGCATATAATCAAATTTTGCTTTGTTACTTAAATTCTGTTCTTGCTTATAGATCTATAGTAGTTCGTAAAAAGTCTTTTAAAACTTTAAAAGTCTCAAATTACTAAGAAGGGATATTATTTTAGTGGAAAATAGCCAGATGGTTTCTGGGAAGGACTATACTAAAAGAAATAAATTTTAATTAAAAGCAGGAAAGATTGAGTTACATACAACAAAAGCCAAAATAATGTGCTCAACTCCATGGGTGAGTGTAACCACTAGCTAAAGATTTCCAGGGGAGGACAAGGAATACTTTTCCTAGAATATTTTATGTTCTAAGCAGCCTGGATAGAGTCCCTCCTCTGTCCAGGCCATCCCCGGGAACATAGCATACTGATGGGGATGGATGTAACTTGTAGAAGGGCTTGTGTAATAAAAATGAAGACAGTATGAGTACAAACATAAACTTGCTTTACGTCAAAGTCCTGACCCTAAAGTTCTTTTATATGACTCTAAATGCACCACACGTATGGGTTGCTTTGCAGCTAAAGCAAGTTTTTTTTAGGTGACCAGAGGGATGAGAGAGTGACCTGAAGTCCCTGCTGTCCTTCTTCTCATGCCAGATCCTGGGAGACCTGTGATTCACAGCCCTCACCTTCGAAGGGGGGTGGGTGGGGTGGGCCCAGACCTAACAGAGGTAGCTCCTTGCTCCAGTAGCCCCAAGCAACTAGCTTGGAAATGTGGAGGACTCCTGGAAGAGGGCAATCCCATTTACTGGTTATCAGCTATGTCATCAGTCACAAAACACTGTCTGTAGGGCAGACAGAAAATCAGCTATAAGCCAATCTTTTCTCACATACAACACTTCTGTTGTGAAGAAGGGCTTACTTCATATCTTTTGGGCAGAGAGAGAGTATTCTTAAGTTTAGCTTTTAGGTAACATAGAAATCTTCTCTAATATTAAAAAAAGAAAGAAAAAGCAAATCTAGTCTTGTGAATTTAATAAGCAAGACTCAGATAAGAAAAAAAAAAGACCTGCCACAGATTGGATTAAAAGAAAATTTAAATTTATGCAGAAATAATCCATTTTAAATCAATGACAATAAGCTCAAAATCTAGCACACAATGAGGCAAGTTAGAAACAATTTCCACAAGGAATTGCAAGCCATAAATGTTAAAAAGGAAAGTTACTTAACATTTTTGATAATCAAAGAAATGCATATTAAATCAATGATGTATCATTTAACTAAATTAACAAAAATTAAAACATGTCAGTACCTTTAAGGTGTACAGTATTAGTGCTATAGGTTTATTCATATAGTCCTGGTAGCATTGTGTTATGGAATCAACTTTTTAAATTGGTCTGGAAAGATTCTAACAAGCATCATTATTATCTTCAAACCACTCTATTCCTGGGAATTTGTATTAAGGTTCAATTTATCCTAAAGTTATTCAAAATGAGAAAAAGACCTATAATTTTAAGCCTTATCCAAAAAAATTAATAAAATGAAAGCACTATCATTATGTATTGACCTGGTACAATATTAACCATAAGGATAATTATTGAATTTATGTTGTAACATAGAAATATGTCTAAAAAAGTTAGCATTACCATCATATATACACAGTGACAACAATCTTGCAAAAACAAGAAAATGAATATACATGGAGAAAAACTGAGAGAGCACAAAAATAACAGTTGTTGTATAAAGAAAAATGAAATTATTATTAAAGGTCACAATAATGTGGCTATAAAAATTCTTATGTGATTCTTTTTAAATCTTAGGTAAAAGTCAAGAAGGGCTTTTATCAATTTGGTAGATTTATATCAAAAGACATGAAATCTGAAAATAAAAATTGTAGCTAACTAAGAGCTCATAGCAGGAGCTCTAGGATAACAAGGTAATCTTTTTCTGGTTCTTCTCCAGAGAGAACTTCATGAATTGAAGGTTACTGAGGACACTGCAAATTACTGTGGACTAAAGGAAAAAACATTAAAAGGTTCAAAGAGAAATCAGTATGGTTTCCCCTATTTTATATACCCCCAACAGAAATAAATTTTTATTTTTTTAAAAATGCTGCCTTTCTAGACAAAATAGAATTCTAATTGTTTTGGGTAAAATGTTGTTTCCAATTCTGTTTACAATAATATTAATACTCAGATAAAATTGGCAATAGTTATTGTAGGGATTTTCACTATCCCAAGAAGACAAATTAATGCATCATTTTAAAACTTTCTCAAGACATTATTTTCAGGTAGTCTTCTGTATTATATTGTTATTATCATTTTTTAATTAAAAATGCTTGAAAATGTGATACTTGTTTTGCCTAAAGGTATTTACTTGCTTTCTAGTTCTTTGTAGCTTTTATTGCCCACAGCTATATTTGCCAATTAATGATACTTCAGATGCACTTTATAATTTTTAAAGGAGTTTCCACATATGAGCCCTCACTGGATTCCTGCTCTCATTCTTGTCTCTCATAGTAGCCCTGCTCATTCCTGCTCTCATAGCAGGTCTCATTCTTGTCTTTCTCCTCTGAGAAGCAGGAAGTCAGGTAAACTGCTTAAGGTCACATGACTGGCCAGTGGCTGAACAAGGTATAAAACTCAGGTTAATCAGTTTAGTCACATTCCAGGTATATGGAGCAAGAGCAAAGGGCATTTGCTCATTCTCCCTTAGTACTCCCAATTTTTGTTTTAGGTGACGAGGGCTTTCTCAAACATAGATGGTTAGAAATTGGGTGAGGAGGCCTGGAGAACCAAGGAGCTGAACCATCCCCAGCACCAAGGAGGATATGAGTCTTTTGGGCCACCATAACATTGCCCCAGCACCGAGGAGGTGAGCCACACAGGAGACAGCAGCACATACCCTCTATACCCCTTTTGAAATGAGAAGCCACATAAACAAGCCTCAAAACCAGACTTCCAGATCACCTAAAGCAACCCCAAAAGGAAACGAAATGGAACAATCTGATACTCAACCACCTGGACTCTCTGAACTGGTAACAAAAGAGGATCTGGAAAAAATGAAATCAGAAATAATTTCTCAGATAACAAGAGAGAATTGTGCCCATAGTGCAAGACATGATTAATAAATCTAGAGAGGACACAGATAAAAAAAATAGTGGAGCTGAAGAACATGAAGAAATCCCAACATAGGAAACAAATGGAATCCATAAAACAGATGCAAACAGATTTCCAGGTGATTAAAAACTCCACTGAAAGTTTATGCAGCAGAATGAACCAATGTGAGGACAGAATTTCAGATATAGAAGATAAGATTGCAATTAATGACCAAGAAAAGAAAAATTTCTTTAAAATAGTAAGGGGCCATGAGAAATCAATCCAGCAGAATAACATGTCTGATTAGAGTCAATGAAGAAACAGGAGAGAGTGCAGATGACATAAAAAACCTGTTCATAGGAGTGATGGCAGGAAACTTCCCAAGCAGGGGAAAAGAACTTGACATACAGATAAATGAAGCATATAGGACTCCAAATAAACTTGATCAAAAAAAAATCTACACATAGGCATATAATAGTTAAGATTCCAGAAACCCAAAAGAAGAACAAAATTCTACAAGGAGTGAGAGAAAAGAAACAAAGCACATACAACAGAAAGCCCATCAGAATCACAGCAGACTTCTCCATGCAAACCTTCAAGGTAAAAAGAGCTTGAAGTGATGTATTCCAAGCCCTAAAGGAAGACAGCCTCCAACCCAGATTGATGTACCCTGCAAAACTATCTTTCAAAATTGGTGGAGAAATAAGATACTTTAATGACAAAGAGTACCTTAGGAACTTCATGAATACCAAACTAGCACTTGAAAAAGTTTTAGGCAATATCCTAGGAAAAGACAATGAGAATCACAACCTCAGGAAGTGCAGCAGAATGAATCCATCAGGCACAACAAAAAATTAAACCCAAAGGAGGAGAATCCAACAAAAAGAAAAAGTCATGACAATGATAAGTCAATACATATTAGTTATAACCATCAATGTTAATAGTCTCAATTCACCAATCAAATGAAATAGACTGGAAGAATGGGTCAAGAAGCAAGATCCAACAATATGTTGCATACAAGAAACACACCTAATTCAAAAAGAAACTCATAGACTGAAAGTTAAAGGGTGGAAAACAATACTCCATGCAACAGGAACCTTAAAAAAAACAGGAATAGCTATCCTCTTTGCAGATCAAGTGAATTTCAAACCAACACTGATTAAGAGAGACAAAGAAAGACACTACATCCTTGTAAAGGGAACAATCCAAGAGGAAGAGATGACAATCATAAACATATATGCACCAAACAGTAGTGCGCCCAACTATATAAAACAAATACTAATGGACATGAAAAGTCATATAAGCACTAATACAGTAGGGGTGGGGAACCTCAATAACCAACTGGCACAAACAGATAGATCAACTAGACAAAAAGTAAGCAACGAAACACTAGAACTCAATCAAACACTTAAACAAATGAACTTAACAGATGTTTACAGAGTGTTCCACCCCCAAAATCAGAATACACATTCTTTTTTTTTTTTTTTGGTACTGGGGATTGAACTCCAGTCCTTGAGCCTGCGGAACAGGCGGTGGAACCACTGAGCTAAATCCCCGGCCCAGAATACACATTTTTTTCAGCTGCACATGGGTCTGTTCTCCAAAATAGACCACATACTCACTCATAGAATATGTTTAAGTAAGTGCAAAGGAATTGAAGTTATTCCCTGTATATTATCAGACCATAATGCAATGAAATTGGAGATCAATAGCAAAAGAGACCACAAGAATTTCATAAACACATGGAAAACAGAGGTTGGGTAGAACTCTTGAAGACATTGGTGTAGGAAATGATTTTATGGACTAAACCTCAGTTGCCCATGGGATTGTGCCCACTAGCACAATCAACAAGTGGGATCATTCTTATTAAAAAGCTTCTGCACAGCAAGAGAAACCACCAACAGTACAAAGAGACAACTCACAAGGTGGGAAAATATTTTGACCTGCTGTTTTTCAGACAAGGTCTACTGTTTAAAATCTATGAAGAACTTAAAAAAAAATCAGACCTCCCAAATTTAAAGACCCAATCTGAAAATGGGCATCTGAAATGAACAGACATTTCTCAGACAAAGAAGTAGAAATAGCAAATAAACATATGAAAAAATGTTCAATGGCACTGGTCATTTGAGAGATACAAATGAAAACAATGCTAAGATTCCACCTCACCCCCAAAAGAATGGCTGCTATCATGAAATCAACCAATAACAAATGCTGGTGGGGCTGTGGGGAAGGAGGAACACTGCTCCACTGCTGGTGGGAGTGTAGACTGGTGCAAGCACTGTGGAAATCAGTATGGAGATACCTCAAAGAACTAGGACTGGAAGTCCCATTTGACCCAGCTATTCCCCTGCTGAGTATCTTCCCCAAAGAATTAAAAGAATCATACTACAGTGATAAATGTGCACCCATGTTCATAACAGCACAATTTGTAATAGCTAAAACTTCAAAGCAGTCCAGTTGCCCATCAACTGGAGACTGGATCAAGAAAATGTGGATTTTGTATAAAATGGAATACTACTCAGCCATCAAAAACAAGAAATTAGAGACATTTATTGCTAAATGGATCCACATTGAGGTGATACTCTTAAGTGAAATAAACAGGACACACATGTGTAAATACCAAATAGTTTCTCTAGTGTGAGAAACTGCAAGTGTAAATAAGGACCAAAAGGTATAATAGATAATGTGAAATAGGAAGAAAAGGGGAAAAGGGGCAAAGGGGAAGTGGGTGGCATAGGGGAACAGAAAGAAGGGAATGGAATTAATATGAGAAAATGGAAAAATATAAACAAAGTCTTTGTAAATAGGGAGGGATGGAGGGGTTGAAGGGAGGCCAGGGGAATGAAGAAAAAGTAGGAGAGATTATGTAAAGGTACAAATTTCCAATGATGAATGTCATTATATTGTATACCTAAAATGTACCAATAAAATTCATTTAAAAAAAGAAAGAAATTGGGTGAGGAATGTGGTGAATTGTGGGTGACAAACTCAGAAATCACCAGACACCCTCGCCCCTGAGACCATAATATGTCATGTCAAGAGCAGAAAACTAGGGGGAAGGAGGCAATTTGAAGTACAATTACTTTAATCCCTGTAACAATTATGATGTAAATTAAAAGAAACCATACAATTTATAAAGACATCTGGGTGATTTAGGTATGTTTTCATAGCATCTGTTTAAGGAAAGATCAGAAAACCTCAAGACGATATCAAAGTCAGTCATTATGACTGACCATTTCTCAGCTGACCATTTTGCTTCCAAGCTCCCTGGGCTTCAAAGGAACAGCTCAATAATTGGGAGAAGAAATATAAAGGGCCAAGTGCATGTTCCTGGGGGCTGGTAGTCTGAGACATGGAAGTGAGGCATCTAAACTGCTAAACCAGCAATGAGGCTCACACAGCCCAGGGCTGTGTAAAGTCTATTTAATTAAAAGTGCCTTCTTTTTTTTTTTAATATATGGATTTGCATTTTTATTACTGAATGGACAGGTATCACTTTTTTTTCCCTTAAATTCTTTTATTGGTACATTTTAGGTATACAATACATTTACATTTATCATTGGGTGCTTGTACCTGTACATGATGTATTTCGGTTCTTATTTTTCCCCATTACCTGTGTGTGCTTTACCCCCTCCACCCTTCCCTATTTATATAGACTTTGTTTCCATTTTTTTCTTTTCTCATAATTTTTGCATTCCCTTCTTTCCTTTCCCCTTCCCCTCCTATTTCCCTTACCCCTTTGGACCTTTTCTTCATATTTCAAATTATCAATTATTCATTTTAATCTTTATTTACTCTTTCAGTTTCTCAGACTAGAGAAACTATTTGGTATTTACACATGTGTGTCCTATTTATTTCACTATTATTGTCTTTTCTAAATTGCTGAGATGGAAGAGGCAGTGACCTTACACTTAATCATGCCAACGACTCAGTGTTAATTCTTCTGTTTGTAGTAACGTGATTCAGAATGGCTCCAAGTTGGATGGGTCCTTCCAGAGGACTCTGACTTCTCTAGGACTGAAAAACAGCACACAGTGTGCCCTGGCTTCAGCTTTTGGTCGCTGACTAAGCACTTTCCAAGCTGCCTCCAATTGAAAGACAGACAGAGGAGTCTGAGGAAAGCCTCACTCAGCCAAATCTATCCCAGATGAGAGGGTAAACTTAATAAGAATCAGCCGTGAGCTGCTGGCGTGCAGCCTCTAGAATGCTCAGGATTTACAGCCAACATGGGCTGCAGAATTTTCTGTCCTAGTCTCTCCATTTCACACTAAAATTTTTTTAAAATGCATGAACAAAATGTTAATTTCAGCTAATAAAGGCAAAGGATGGAAGTCAGGGCTCACTAAATTTATAGCATGTAGAAGATGAGAACATGAACACCTTAGATTTCATGGCTACAAGGAGAGAATAAATGGGCACCCAAACAAATATTGCACAGGCCAGAGCAAGGTAATTGACAAATGCTGCATAACTGAGGTGCACTGGAAGCATAATCTTGTGTTTTCCATTTTCTTCGAGTGTCTTTCTTTGTAGTGATAGAATGGTTTCAAAGGGTGAAAACACCATGTGATGCTGCCTGACTTCCTACTGATAGCATAGAGTTGTAAATATTTACTTTCTACTTTACCCTAAACCCGCAAGTAATATATTAATAAGGCCTGGAAAAATTCAAGCAATATAGATAAAGCTAAAGTCCTTCTTGTCCTATCTCCTCCACTTCATCGTTGCCTGTTAATTCTCATCCCTGGAAGGTGGTTATTACAAATTCAGCTTGATATCTATCTATCTATATATCTATATCTATCTATCTATCTATCTATCTATCTATCTATATATATATATAGCCATATCTTCTTATTGACATTTAAATATACAAGGGATGTGATCAGAACATACAGTGAACATTTAAATAAAAATTATTACAGTAAAAGACACATTGGCATTAATCCCCCTCCAAGTACTCCTTTGCTTCATACACATTTATCTCATCCTTCTTGCCACTTTCTGAAGCAATTTTGAAAGTCCTATTTTGTGAGTGTCTTTATGAAGTGTGATAAAAAATAATACGGCAAATACTGCTGCCGAGTGCCATCCAATGAAAAGGCAGGCTCACAAAAACAATACGGTGTAGGGCCGGGGATTTAGCTCAGTGGTTTTGCCGCCTGCTGTGCAAGTGCAAGGACCCGAGTTCGATCCCCGGTACCAAAACAACAACAACAACAACAACAACAAAAAACACAGTACGGTGTATCTTCATCCTCATTTTTCACTGGATCTGTCATTATGCAAATTCTGGCTCCACCTCAAAGTCTAAATGCCCACAAAAGATAAATATTTTGAATCTATATAAGACATCAAATCAGCTATGAAGCGCAGCTAAAGACACTCATGAAAGAGGACTTCCAGAACTGCTTCAGGAAGAGGCAAAAAGGATGGAATAAGAGTGTTTGAAGTGAAATGTTTTGAGGAAAATTAATGGCAATGTGTCTTTTACTATAATACATTTTTTAAAGTTTAAGCACACCATAGTTTAATCATACTGCTAGACATTCATAAACACACACATACACATAAAAATAGAGAAACAAATATAAAATATTTTTAAAATAAATGGATGAATGCCATATACATACTCATCTTCAACATGTTTCTCTACTTTAATAAATGTTGGGATATCAGCACATATGGATCTCATTCTTTCTAGTTGCTGCATAGTAAACAATGGTAGGAATATGCCAAAATTAATTCCCTATGAGTTTACTATTCTGCAGTGGTGCTACATCTGCCTGGCAAGCACAGGGTCCTGAGTTTGATGCCTGGTACCGAAAACAAAAGATTTTATGATTCTGTTATCCACTGATGTTTCACATTTTTTCACCATTTTCAGTATTGTAATGGACATTGTAATGGACTGTCTCCATTATCACATAAGCAAAAATTTATCTAGGGTAGATGTGGAGACATGGATTTTCTAAATCAAAAGGAATTTTGACATTTTAAGTACAGAAACACTGCCCAAAAGGTCTTCCACTAAGTGTTTTTCCCCATACTTTTTAACAACATAATATTCAACCTTTGACAATCTGAAGGATTAAAGATGAAGGGGTAGTTCATTGTTTCAATTTGCATTTCCCTGGTGGTATTATAAGCACTTAAAATAGATTTTAATTTCCTTTATTTCCTATGTAAGCTCAGGGTTATTAGGAAGGGTGATTGTGAATTCCAGTTGGATTGGTTGGTTGGGGATGGCAGTTGTCTCTCATATTGTTCTGGTTTGTAATTTTATCTAATTGTGTGTGATCAGCTAGTATGGCTTACATGATTTCTGTTTTTTGGGATTTGATGAAATGCATTTCGTGATCTAATTCTTGATCTGCTTTTGTAACTGTTCTATGTATGTTTAATGTGTATTCTTTGTTTATCAGTCTCCTTCTCCTCCTCTGTAGTGCTGAGGACCAAACCCAGAGACTCTTGCATGCTAGGCAGGCACTCTACCACTGAGCTACACTCTCAGCCCTGTTTTCTTGAACTAGCAATTTCTGGGACAAGCATGGTAAAAATTCTCCTATATAACATTAATTTGTAATTTTTGCATCATATTATTTATTGTTTTAAATATTTACATGTTACATGAATAACTGTGTGAGTGTTTTATCTTCTTAGTAAATATTTTTCGTTAGTATGGTCCTTTTAATTTTTGTCTTAAATTGCATTTTGTCTGATATTTATGTGCTAAAATTACTTTCCTTGTGTTAGACTTTGCCTGGAATGTGTCTATTTTCCAACTTTCTGAGTTCATTTGAATATACAAAGTTGAAGTGTCCCTAGATTTTGCAGCAGTTCTTTGCTATGATCATTTTGTACTATGATTTACTGACTTCTTTCTGCTTTTCAGTGATTTTAAATTATTTCTTATCCCTATAATGGCATGGCTTCTCTCAGAGTAGTGCTATAAACTGAGATATATGTGTTTTCTGTTATTTAAATCAGGAAGGAGAGAAGCCATTGTATGACATTCAGCCTGCCATCTTGATTGAATCCTATGCTTTCCTTATCACCAGATTTCTTTCCCCACCTCTTCTCCAAACATTCCTTCTCTTCCTTTGAGTGTGGTTGATCTAGATAGTGACGGTACTGTGAGAGAAGTGGTGCAAAATAGAGTTTGTGGATATATTCAGTCCGTGCATGCCCAGTGAAAAAATACTCTGGTCTCCATTTCTTTATGGCCTACACACTGACTTCAGGCTGAGTGCGACAACTTGTGCTCCCCTTGCTCACACTGTTCAGTAACAGCTTTCACAGCTCTGTTATCATTTCTCTCATCTCATCCCACAAAGACCTGTTTAATTTATAAGCCATCCATTTTAGACAGCACTGCCAGTGACATCACGATATTGACATTCTTCTGGGTGATTTATTGGCAATGCAAACACCCTAATTTCTTCCATGAAAACAAACATATTTAAAGTCCACCAACTGCACTGTGGGAAAGGTGTGACACAAACTAAGAGCAACATAACTTTCAGTGATTTTTCCTTATTAAAAGTAGCATTCAGAATATATTCATTTCATGTCAGGAAACAAAACCCACAATGACTCATAAAGGATTTGAACTTTCTTCTTTTCTTATTTAAAACATTCTCTACAGTTTATCTTTCTATATTTTCTATATTTTATCTTTACACATCAAAGGAAGCTTATTTTTATGTGTAGGTCGTAGCATCTCAGACTAAACATAGCATTTTAGGCTAAAAATGGCTTGCTTAGTTTAGATCCATCATATGACATTTGAGAAATTTTGTTACTTGCTTAAGTTGATCCACTGACCTGGGGCAGAGCTGGTACCAAAATATAGATAGCCTGACTCCAGTACTCTATTTACACATAAATTTACTTTTACAAAAAATTTAATTTTATCTCACCTGCAAACTACTAAAAAACTCCTAGAAAGAAACTCAAAAGTAAGCATGTAATACCTCAGATTTTGTAGGCGAGTACTTGGAGTAAAAAGGATGAATTAAAGATTTGTATAGAATAGTGCGTATCAGGAAATGCCAGGAGAAGAAACCTAGTCTTTCCTACTCTTTTTATCACTATCTCCAACATCTCATAGTCTCTCCACATTCTTAAAACACAACACTTCCTAAAAGGATAGATTTGCTTTTTCCAGGGACTATTTCATCCCTATAGGAACATAAACTGTAGGGTTTTTAAAAAATTTTAAAACACAAGGGTTTCCTTGATTAGTAGTGACCTTAGGAAAAATCTATCAAAATCTGAGAACCAGGTAAATTAGAGAATGGTTTACCTATTATCCCAGATAAAGTAAAAAGATAAAACACAGTATTGTCTTAAATTCCTTCCAGCTTTGCTGTTTCATTGTATGTGGAAATTCATTTAATCATTAATCTATTCCCAGCTCCTATCAAATGGGGTGAGCAGTAGGCTCTCAAGTAAGTATTTAGAACAGATGTTTGGGCTCTGTACAGGATGTGTAGGGTCCTCTCTCTGCCTCTAAATCTTGGCTAGTTCTTTAGTCCTTAACAAATTGGTCATCTCTTTTAGAGTTTCCAAACTATAGCCAGTGGATTGGCCAAAGGCTTTTTTATAATGATCACATTCATCATTTGAAATTTGTACTTGTACATAATGTATCTTAATTCTTTTCTTTTCCCATTCCCCTCTCCTCCCCTCCCTTCAACCCTTCTAGTTGGGTCAAATGGAACTTATAGTTTTAAAGTTTTGAGGACTCTCCATACTGATTTTCATAGTGGTTGTGCCAATTTACTCTTCTATAAACAATAGAGAAGCCCCCCACCCCCGCCCTCTCCAGCATTTCTTGATGGCAGTCGTTCTTTCTGGAGTGAGATGGAATCTCAGTGTTGTTTTGATTTTCATTTCATGAATGACCAGTGATGTTGAACATTTTTTCATTTATTTATTTGCTATTTGTACTTCTTCATCTGAGAAATGTCTACTCATTTCAAATGCCCATTTTTAGATTTGGTCTTTAAATTTGGAGCCATCTGACTTTTTTTTTGAGTTCTTTATATATTCTAGATATTAGCCCTTTGAGGAGAAGATGGTAAAAAATTTTTTCTTCTCATTCTGGGGATTACCTCTTCACTCTTTGCTGCTTTATTTTGCTGTGCAAATGCTTTTTAATAAGATAAGATCCCAGTTGTTGACTCTTTGTAATATTTTCTGTGTGATTGGGGTTTTGTTCATAAAGTTTTTGCCTACACTTATATCTTCAAGACTTCTACCTATTCTATTTTCCAGCAGACTGTTTTTGTTTTAATATTTAGATCTTTGAAAAGAATGTCTACAACAGCCAATTACAAATGCTGGCAAGGCCGTGGGGAAAGAGGAATACTTCTCCATTGTTGGTGGGAGTATAAATTGGTACAACCACTATGAAAATCAGTATTGAGATTCCTCAAAATACTAAAACTAGAGATTCCATTTGACCCAACTATTCCCCTTTTTGGTATCTTCCTGAAGGAATTAAAAACATCATACCACAGCAACACAACCACACCCATGTTTATAGCAACACAATTTATAGTAGCTAAATCTTGGAAATAGCCCAGATGCCCATCAATAGATGAGTAGATAAAGAAAATGTGGGTTTTATATGCAAGGGAGCACTACTCTGCCATAAAGAAGGATAAACTTGAGGGATTTCTAGATAAATGAATGCACCTTGACACTGTACTTTCAAGTGAAAAAAATTGGACACACATGTTCTACTATCACATTGTTTCTTTTGTGTGAGAAACTGAAAAAATAAATAATGATCACAATAGATGATAGATGTTGGGAAGAAGAAAGAAAATGTTTAAATGGGAAGGGAAACAATGTAGGGGGGACAGGGGAAGGGAAGGAAGGGAAAAGTAAATAAAAGAGAATAGAAGGAAAAAATGGAAACAAAGCTTTTTTAAATAAGGAGAGGAAGAAGGGATGAAGGGAGAGGAGGGGAATGGGGCAAAAAGAAGAATCAAAAGGTATCATGTACAAGTACAAATTCCCTACAATGAATGTTATCATTATGTATGTCAAGAGTACCAGTAAAATGAATGAAAAAAAAAGTTTCGCCTAATGCAAAAACTTTAGATCTCTGATCCATTTTAATTTCAGTTTAGTGCATGGTGAAAGATATGGGTCTAGGTTTAATCTTTGATATATGGAAAGCCAGTTTCCCAGCATCATTAATTAAATAGGCTATCTTTCTTCCAGGGAAGGTGTTTGGCCTCTTTGTCAAAGATAAGGTGGTTGAATGTGCTTGGAGTTGTCTTTATCTTCTAATCTGTTCCACTGATCCTTGGGTCTTTTTTTTTTTTTTTTTTTTTTTTTTTGCCAGTACTCTGCTGTTTTTATCATGGTAGCTTTGTAGTATAATTTTAAGTCAGGGGATGTGATACCCTCTATTTTGCCTTTGTTGTCCAGAATTGCTTTTGGTATTCTAGATCTCTTCTGGTCCCATATAAATTTTAGGACTGTTTGTTCTAGTTTTATGAGGTATGCTATTGGTATTTTGATCAATACATTAACTCTGTATAAAGTTGTTTGGTTGTTTCCCGGTACCTGGGATCGAACTCAGAACCTTGTGCTTGCTGCTGAGCCACATCCCCCGCACTAATCCATATAAAGTTTTGGAAGTATTTCAAGCCAAAAGTTTTTGTAGATAAAAAAAGTTTTATTTGAACACAGCCAGGCCCATTCATTTAACTATTGTCCCTAAAAGGACAAAGCTGAATAGAAATGACAGACTGCATGACCTGCAAAGCTTAAAATGTTTACTCTCTGGTCTTTTACAGAAAAAGTATGCCAAGCATTGTATTTAGAATCTACTTATTCCCTTTTATGATCAACTTGGAACTAAGCCAGGCTTAGCTGATATGTAAATTGCAAGCATAAGTAATAATCATATATATTTGCATGGAACTTTTTAGATTATGAAAGGTAGGGCTTAAGGTGTAGCTCACTGGTAGAACACTTGTTTAGATTATGCAACATTTCATACATGTTATCTCTTCTGATTTTTCCAATAATCCAAGAAAGTAGACAACCAAGTATTAATTTCCCATGAAGAAACAGATTTGAAGATATTACATAACATCCTAGGGTAAAATGGATTAGACACCTTTAATCTTCTAACAGTGAAAATAATTCCTTAATCTCTGGAAATGCTTACCTGGTTAAAAAAAAAAAAAGAGGGGAAGGTAGTGGTAGCTATTGACATTTGTCATGGTATATGCACTGACTTGAAATAAGCTGTTGGAAGATCACCTGCAATTAACTGTACTTTGTAATAATGTTGTAACTTCTAGGTGCTGTATTTTTATGACAATATGCTGATAAGAAAAAAAATTTAAACTTTAAGTAATGGTTTTTTTTAAAAAAATCAAAATAAATATGAACCTAATTAAGGATATGTTAAAAATACAGCCTTAAATATGTGAAATCTTAGAACCTGCAAAATAAGTCAGTTAACTGGTATCTCTTAGGTTGACCAAACAAAAAGCCCCCAAAGCTCTTGGAGTAGCAGAGAAAAATGTCAATAAAATTATATGTCTATGTGAACTTGGGAAAATAGTGAGGAGTTGATAAAGAGCTCTGTAAATGGGTCAAATCATGTTGAGCTAAAGATTTCAGTGGTAGCTATGGACCTATAGATGGCTATTATCATGTTTTATGTATTATCCAAAATTGATCTGTAATTAGCAAAAATAATAATGACATATATTTGCATGGAACTTTATAGATTATGAAATGTAGGGTTTAGGATGCAGCTCTGAGTGATTAAACAACTAATGAGGAAGTTCTAGGTAACAAACACATTGCTGTGCCACTTTTAGAATAGCATAAACATTAATACAATATACTGTGCGATTCCAACTATGAAACACTCCATGAAAGACAAATCTATGGAGAAGGCAAAAAGATCAATGACTGCCAGGAGTTGGGGTGCAGCGGAGAGAAATAGGCAGAGGGCAAAGGATTTTTAGGACAGTGAAACTGCTCTGTATAATACTATACTGGTGGACTCATTTCATTTGTCATTTGTTAAAATCCGTAGAATGTACATACAATACCAGGAGTGAACCCCAATGTGAACCATGGACTTTTGGTGATAATGATGTGTTCACATAGGTTCATCAGTTGTAATAAATGTGCCACTCTCTGAGGGTCACTTATAATGGAGGAGGCCGTGCACGTGCATGGCCGTGAGGGAGGTGCGAATGGAAAATCTTCTATTCTCTATCTGTTGCTGGGAACCTGAAACTACTCTAAACTATAGGGTCTGGTTTTAAACAATTATCAAAATGGGCTAACAAAGGCTACAGTTCTGTGTTTTCCTCAGAAGCTTTATAAATGTGTTATTAAAACATTTCTGGGAGCAAAGAGAAATGTTTAGAAGCCCTCCAGGAAAATGAGCTCAGAGCACACATGAACTTACCTCACATCCAGACTGGAGTTCCCATGAGCATGATTCCTTTTCTGGAGGAAGCATCCCCCTCTGGAAAGCATGGTCACCCAGGCATGTCTGACACAAGGCGTGCTCAAAGTCAGGCTCCCCGGGAGGGATGTGCACCCCCGAGGGGCCTGTGTACTTCAGGCTGGGACTCTGATGCTTGTCCACGCTGACCATCGGGCTCTTGATCCATCTCCGTACCTGCAGAGTACAAAAGAAAAGAGGAAAACAGTTGCATTCCACTTCCTTTGATGTTTAATGAGGCTCTGGTGGGAAACTTGGTGGGATGGATACACATGAAAGGATAATTTGGCCTTAAAACTTTCCAAAGCTTCACACAATTGGTCAATGCTGATCAGTCACTGGCCAGCAGTGTGTGTGTAGCTACTCATTTTATCTCGTGGAGTTTGTCTCCTCATTTATAAGATTGGGATAATATTTCCTCTGAGGTTGCAAAACTTACTATCTTTTATCTTGTTTCATGTCTTCACGGTGCTGAGGATGGAATTTAGGACTTTGCACATGCTAGACACACTCTACCACTGAGTTATATTCACAGCCCTACAATGTTTTCCAATGTCTAGGTGCTTTGTCTGGCATAGGATCAGTGTTCCATAGGCGGTGACTATTTTTCTTAGAGTCTTACTATTATGATTAAGTGGATGGAATGATAGTTCACACATTTCTAAGGTAGATTGCGAGTTATGCTTACTAGGGAGAACACTAACACCATTACTTAGTACCTAATCGTCACTAAGAAAGTTAATATGTATTTCACTACTGCAAAAACTTGGCTATAAAATAAATTGCTTTGGTTAAGAAATCATCTTGCCTGGGGTGGTGGGGCAAGCCTGTAATCCCAGCACTTGGGAGGCTGAGGCAGAAAGATCGCTGCATGTTTGGAGCCAGTCTGGGTTACATAGTGCGTTCATGACCACCCTGAACAACATAGTGAGACCCTGTCTCAAAAACCATTTAAAAAAAGAAAGAAAAAAGAAAAAGGAAAAGAAATCATCTCAAAT
This sequence comes from Heterocephalus glaber, assembly GCF_053883595.1. Classification (NCBI taxonomy): domain Eukaryota; kingdom Metazoa; phylum Chordata; class Mammalia; order Rodentia; family Bathyergidae; genus Heterocephalus; species Heterocephalus glaber. The sequence continues at coordinate 653,971 of NW_028258343.1, forward strand.
TTGTTTTCCAAGTTCTAAAACTTACCGCTTGTCTTACATGCAGAATTTCTATTAAGGTACATATGCGGGTGCGCGCACTCACAAATACAGCTATCCTAGTATTACAGGAAATGGGATTTTCCCAGCACTTTTAAATATTTTTGTTTTTAATTTTGAAACAAGGTTTTGCTAAGTCATTATGTAGCAGGCTGGGCTGGACCTTGTGATCCTCCTGCCTCCTGCCTCAGTCTCCGCAGTGTTGAGATTACAGATGTGTGCCGCCATGCCTGGTCAGAAAGCACTTTTAAAAATATTTAACATTTATCACTCTTTAAATCTTCAGAACAGACTTTCAAGATAGATATTATTAGTAACATCATTTTATAGATGGGGAAACAGGCACACACAGATGAAGCCAGTTTCCCTAGGATACTCTGCTAGTATGGAGAAAAGTTAGGGCACACATACCTTGAATCTAGAGCTTATACACATGCAATTTCTGAGAAGCACTGGCATGCTATAAAATTGGCACCCATTGCTTGGAATTTATTTTGATTTACAATGTCACTTGGATTCTGTTATCGACTCCTGCAGAGCTGGAGGTATAGCTCAGTGGTAGACCCTTTGTCTAACATGCACAAGACCCTGGGTTCAATCTTCAGCATTCCCTAAAAAAGAAGACTGCTGTGGATTCTTTTATATTTATCAATTAGTAACATCAGCATAGAGCAAAAGGGTGAAATGATAAAATCACAGTGTTGAATTTTAGTTAGCAATGCTACAATCAATTAAAAAATATACAGAGCATAAACTAAAATGGCAAGCGTAAAAGAAAGCTTAAACCATTTGTCATATCACTTGATGGAATATTATGAAATCACCAAATGTAACTATTATAAGACTGGGACAATATGGAAAATGTTTAAAGTCCAATATATGAAGAAAAATAGATACAGAAATGTTTAATTGCTGTAATTACAAATGTTAAAAAATATATATTATCTATAAAGCAAAAGAAAAAGAGGTAAAATAGATACTGTTGTATTTGTTGTTACGATCATATTTTATTTTTCTTCCTTTTATAAGTGTCTTAATTTTTAAAGAAGAATTATATTTAAAGTTCTATAAAATTCTTAAGCAATTAAAATTATATTTCTTTGCTTATGTGTGTCTTTTAATTGCTTTTACTTATGTACTTTTTTCAATAGCTGTTTAAAATATCATTTTGAGTTTGGTATTGTCAGGTTCAAATTCAAGGTTTCCATTAATACTTCTTGCCTGTAGGTCCTCATAAGTGCTATCACTAGATGTATTCAAAAGTTTATACTTGAGGGGTTGGAGCTCTAGCTCAGTGGTAGAGCCCTCGCCTAGCATGAGTGAGGCCTGGATGTTATCACCAGCACCACCGAAAAAGAAAAGGAAAAAAGTGTTTTTGATTCATTAATGGAAGTCTAAATGAAATTGTAAAACTTTGAGACTACAATAGAATCGCCCCTCCTGATATTAGTCCCAATGTGTTTCTGATCAATCTAGTAAGTATTCAGTTTCATTAGAGATGGAAAGTATTTTTTATTCTTCAGAGGGTTTTGAGTTTGAGGTTAGTAATCGTTCCTGCTGTGTTTCCAAACCTGAATTAAAAATTAATCTTTCTATTCTGGCTTTCTTTCAGTATCTTTTTTGCCAAGTAGATGTAACTTTGGAGTTATTATGAACAGGGTTTAAATAGATTTATTTTCAAATATATTTGCAAATTTTATGGCCTGACTGATTAAGATCCTTGGTATCTTGAAACATAAATATCCCCCAGGACTCCCAAAATTTGCCCTATGGAGCTTGACTTATGGCTAGGGGCATACGTTTATTTATTACAGGATACATTATTTATTAAATAAATAAGTAAAGTCCAGTATGTAAAGTGGAAAGAGAAGCTGAGGTGGGTGTTTAGGATGGTGAGGGTAGACAAGAAGGCTTCCGGGGGTGGCCTTTCAGGAAGCCCTGCTAGATAAACACAGGGTGGGGGCTGACAGACCTCCAAGTGAAGAGGCAAAGCACCAAGTCTGGATTTCAGGAGGAAGATCCAAGCTGCAAATACAATTTGGAATTTAAAGCGAATAGTCATATTTTATTGAAGTCTTCCAGGAAAGCAAACAAAACAATGACTTTTGTGGATCTGTTTGGGAAGTATGCATCTGGGTGTTAACTGTATTGTATATTCCTGGGGATTCGATTATTATAATTTATCATATGCATTTAACTGAAGTTTAGAGAAATATATGATTTACTCAAAGGTTCTAAGGAAGGGTATGTGTTTCATGCCTTATTTCATTCTACTGTGATGTGTGGGAATGGAAATTTCATTATAAAGGTCCATGATTTGGAATGTACCTCACAAATGCTCTCATTCTGAGCCTGTGGACATGGGAATAGATCACCTCCTTCCACAGAAAGTGTAGCAAGAGAAATGGAGAAATGTCCATTTCTCCAAAAGCATCAGAGAGAAGGGTGTTACAAAAATGGGTGTCAAAGTACATTTTCTAACAGGACTGTTGCTGGTTTTTTGTTTAGGGTTGTGTTGTGTTTTTGCATGCTTTGTCTTGAATATTTCTTCTCCTTTGGCTAAGTTCTCAATCTGTCCCTTCCTTGTTTCTCCCTGGCACTTCTCACTGTCTTGGTAGCCTCACAAATGACTTTTATAGGCCCCATTAAGGCCAAGGTTTATGGTGTTTACATGATCCCAGAGAGTGGCTAGAGCTTGAGTAGAAGCAGAGGCTGCCCCTCTGGCCTTGGGATACGGCAAAACCGCTGAGGGAGGAACCCTCCCTCCAGCCCTTTAGAGAGTTTAAGCTCCAGCAGGCCCATGGTGCTCCTGCAGGCCTGTAGTTGCTTTGGGGGTGGGGGTGACTGTGAGTGGCTAGGGAGGCCCTCAGAGAACAGCTCCAGTGGCCCTGGGGGAGCTGAGCAGCTGTCCTGGCTCTGCTGCCACCTGGGCCACATGGTTTGATTCAGAGCTGGATAACCGTTTGTGAAGAGCATTGCAAACAAGGACAGACTAGGGCAAGACATCCTTGTCGCCACAGGCAAATTGAGAATTCCTTCTCTTGAGCCTTACAGAGGCCTATTTCCCAACAGAACCAGATTTATACCTTTGTACACTTTGAGATCAAAACCTAAGGGTCTACTTTTACCTTCAGACAGTCAGACCAAACAGTGTGTACCTAAAATATTAATCCAAATTCTTGCTAAATCCAGTTTGCCTTGGTTTTATTAATTTATTTGAAAAAAATTGCTATCCAGAAGCAATAATCCCTCTGACTAGAAGATTACCAGATGTGGTTAAGGAGATTGGCCAGCTTCAGGGATTTTCCACTTGTGGTTTTTTCCCTATTATGTAATAGCAAACAGATATGACTCTTCATTTAAAATGGTTTAGCTGATAATGATATCAACTGATAGAGAAAAATGATAGAGCACCAGGCACTTATGGATGAATCTGATGGCTGGACCTGCTGTCTTCATTTCCCTTGTTTTCTGCTGTAAAAAGCTGTTTGCTTCTCAAAAGCCCACGGAACCTGAAGGAGGACACAACTTCTGCAATTTCCAGAGAGGCATTTTCTTATTATGGAAAAGTGACTGTTTATACGAGACCATCGTAAGTTTCAATTCAGATGTAGGCAACCCAGTCTTCTAGAGAAAATCCAGGGCAATTCCATCGATTATAAAAGGTACCCCCTCATAACTACTCATTTTCCAAAGTGGGCCTGTGAGCAGCTAGTTATGACAAATGTAATTCAGGAGAAGGCTTCTGGCAGTAAATTAATCTCACTGGTGCTTGGAGTTGCTTTATAGCACATCTCCTAAAATGTGACAATACTGGAAGATAAGGTCAGTAACATTAATCTGATTTCCTCACTCCAGCTACACATGGTCATTGTACGGCTTCCTTTTCTCTGGACATCTGCAGTGCTTATTGCTTATATAAAACCATGGGACTTTTTCCCGCTAACTGGTTCTGTTATGATGCCTCTGTTGTATTTCCAACTGGACTTGTAAGGGTGAGAATATCTTCTTAGGCTATTCTTGTTGTGCCTTGCAGTACCGGGGACTAAACCCAGGGCCTTCACAGAGAGCTACATCCCGACCTCACCCTCCTTTTCAGTTTGAAACAGGGTCTCCCTAAATTGCCCAGACAGGACATGGACTTGTGATCCTCCTGCCTCAGCCTCCCAATATGCTGGAATTACAGGCATGGCTCACCACACCAGGCTTGTTTTTCCAATTTAAAAAAAGTTCCCCAAGAGATAGCCTATGGTTTGACAAGTAAAATAACCAGTAAAAATAGGAATTGTTTGGTTATTTTTGATAACAACTGTATTTTCTTATTTTTAGATGTCGGCATGCTTTTTAAAGCTCTACCAAAGTAAAGAAATATGTTCTATTTAACCTTTCCCCTTACAGAAATACCTGCCAGGAACTGGCATGTTGAAAGGACTGAATGGCCTTTGGAATTCCCCATCGCTACATGCTATTGCCCTTGGGATTTCCCAGTCCTTTCCTTTTATTGTTGCCCAGGGTACATGCTCCTCTTCTAGATACTCAAGGTCTAACCTTGCATGTATTTCTCCAGGCCTAGCCTGGGGCACAGGTGCAGAGGGAGGCCTACTGGGAAGAGGAAGGTAGGAGAGGGGTACATCCCTCTACATTCTCTCTCTTCAACAGGCAGTGCTCCAGTTCCATTCTGCATAGGGATGTCAATTCTCTCCCCTCCACCAGAGTCCTTACCCTGAACTTCCAGCTCAGTAACTACAAAACTCCCTTCTTCCTTCTCTTCATAAAGACTCCCACCACACCCACCCCACAAGTGTTACACAGTTAAAGCTCAAGAATTCACTGTCATGGGTCGCTCCTTTGAAGTGGAGGTAGTTTGTCTCCTTCCTCTCCTTAAATTGTAGGACTCATCGGATGAGTCAAAAAAAAGTAGTGGAAGAGAATTATTCCAGGTACTAATTCTGAGGGACACTGTGGGGTTCTTGGCTTTTCAAATTGGAAAGTAAGAGTCAGGAAAAATAGAGACACTGGACTAATCCCTGGGGAAAGGCCTGGTCATCCTGTCCACAACTAATCCACCAAAGCTTTGGAAGCTTTCTCTCCTGCCTCCTCCAAGAAATCCATTTTCTAATATTTTTAACTTCTTTCTGTCTTTCTCTAGGCCACTGTCTCTTAGCATATTAAACACACTATTCTTGCATCATCTCAAAAAGCTAGTGAGCTAACTAAAAACAGCCCCTTTACACCCACAAACTCCACCTTGTTCCAGCACCTCCTTTCCCCACCACCCTAACCTTTTACTTCTTCACCAAGCCTTGTGAAAAAGCCATCTCCACTTACTAACTTCACATTTTCACCTCAGTCCACTGCAGTGGATTCATTAAACAGTATTTATGGATTGCTTAATATTTGGTGGGACTAAAGTGAAGAACATGACAGAAAGAGTCTCTCTCTGATTGTAACCTGCACAGAGAAATAGAACTTTAGAGACTAGGTGCTGTTCTCCTTTGGAGCCAAGTGGCTTCTCCAAACTTCCTCAAGTACAGGGCATAAACCACCACCCTCATCTACTTCAGCCCAGATGGAGGAACAGAACTTGCACAATCTGCCACCAAGATATAAATCCAGTTTTATTGGCTCAGGTAAAAGAAGGAGAGGGGCTCAGGGTCCAGGAAGGGAGGAAACACGATGGAAGGGTCTGTTGTGTGTGTCACTGGATTCCTGGCCACACTGTTCTTGCTATGAAAGACCCTCACACACCTGTAAGTGATGAGATGGGGAGCTGGGTATTGAGGCCCCTCTATCTCCTCAGAGCTATCTTTGAATAATTCCCTGTTCCTTTTTATGAGAATCAATGGCCTCCTTTGATTTGTCAGTGGCGAGGAAATGAATGTGAGGATGTGGACCTCGGTGGCGGGTAACACACTGAAGCCAGGGTTCACGAAGAGGCCAGTACACCTCATTGCTGACAGTTCTCTGTCCCCACCTCATTTGTATGTACAGATCCTCTTCAACTTACAGATGGGGTTGTCTTGATAAACCTGGGGCAAACTGCAAAGTAAGCCCCAAATGCCTTTCATACACCCAACCTGCTGGACATCAGGACTAGTGACTAGTGACAGAGTCACCTGTAGAGTATTGATCACTTCCCTGATGATTCTGTGGCCAATTGGCAGCCCAGCATTATAAAAGAGGATCTCATTATATATTGTTAGCTCTGAAAAGACCAAACTTCAAATTTCAAAGTATAGTTTCTCATGAATGCACATCAATTTTGTACCAGGGTAAAGACGAAAAAATCCCCCATTGAATTCATTTACACACGAACCATCTGGACTTTGCAGCATTTAAAGATTCTGAGAAAAGGGGGCAGGGATGTAGCTCAGTGGCGCCACACCTGCCTGGCAAGAGCAAGGTCCTGAGTTCAATTCCCGGTACCAGGGGAAAAAAATCAATTGGCTAAAGATTCCTACAGAAGTCAACAAGGATCTGCCTGGTACTACGTGGCAGGACACAAAGTGATATCAGTTTGACCTTTGAGGGAAGAAGCATGCATTTCACAGTGGCTCCTGATCCAAGAGCCTGTGGACTCTCACAGCATAAGGAGTGTGTCACGGAGCAATCACCTAACAGCATGAGCTTAAGAACAATTCTGTTGGGTTAAAAAGCCCAGAACCATGGCCTGCATAACTGCCAGCCTCCCTACAACTAAGTTTCTGCATTTGTAAGATGGTGCTAATGAGATGATGCAAGTAAGTCTAATCCTTTGCACTGGTGAATATGTCATATTCTAGTTTGGGCTCCATTCCATGAGAATTTCATGCAAATTGCTGCTGGAGAAAGGATACTGTGAATTTGGCCCAGTTGGAAGAAATCAGGTAAGGCTTCCTGGAGGAAGTGATGGTTAAACTGAGTCTGAAGGTTAAGTTAAAGAAAACCAGGTGAAGAAAAATGGAAAGGCATTTCCAGCAGAGGGGAATACAGAAGTCAAAATACAGAGGTAGAAATCTGGATGCAATGTTTAAAAAACTCAGCCCCAAATAGGACAGGCAAAATAAGTAAATAAACTGTGCATGTGTGTATTTTTTTTTTAAAGAAGTTAAAAATCTAAAGATGGAAAGCTTGAATCTTGAGACAACGAGGGGGCACTGAAGTGATTTGATCAGGACGGTGGAATTGTGAGAGTAAAGGACAGATTAGGAAGAATGTAAGTAGCTTAGATGAATCAAGAATTAGAAAAGAAATGGTAAGGGAGAGGCACACAAGAGCAGTAGCATTGGGAATAGAAGGGGGTGAAGCATCAAATCTATCACTTAGCTCTTAAGTCTGCATCTTTCCCCCTGTCCAGGAATCACTATTGTACCATCTTTCTTCTGGGTTTCTAAAGCCATCCCCTAAATCATCTGCCCTTTTGATCTGTACCCCTCACTATAGTGACAGTACCTTTCCAAATGCATAAACTGACTTTGTTGCTACCTGTGCTGTTGCCCTGGCACCTGTTTGGTCAGGATTAATGTGTTGTAAGACAGCACTACACAGGCGGATAGTTATAATAAATAAAACTGAAGTTATTTGTCCCTCCCCCTCAAAAAACTTATCTATTTTACATGAAACACATTGAGATTTTCTATTCCATTCTATTCTCTTAAAATACTAGTTGCAATCCATTGAATTCCTGACCCACAAATGGGTGCCACAAAAATTGGAAAACACTCATGGTGTTAAATTCTAGATGCTTAGCCCAGGATACCAAGTCCTCACAATCTAGATCTTATCTCCCCTTATTCCATATGCACCCAGGCCCTCCCCCATGTAATAGGATTTGCAGTTCTCACAAAGAATGGTCTCATGTGATGCATGCCTATAATCCCAGCACTCTGGAGGCTGAGGCAGGAGGATGGCAAGCCTGGCCAACTTAGTGAGATCTTGCCTCAAAATTTTAAAAGATGGAAAATGGCTGAGGATATGGCTTACTGTGAAGGCCCTGGTTTCAATCCCCAGTACAGAAAGAAAGAAAGGAAAAAACTCATGAGGCTTCGATTGTGTACAAACCCTTCCCTCTGACCTATGTGTCCATCTGGGAATCCTGCTCAGGCACATCCTGGAGCCTATCGTCTACTGTCCAGCTTCTTACCCCTTGACCCATGTTGGTGTTCATTTGTTCAAATGAGCACCCACATTCAATTAGTGTTATTGATCTGTTTCCTCTACTAGAAAGCGAATTTCACAAGAACCAAAAGTAGCATGACTATCTCTCATGTATTCCTTAACAGGACATTTACAAAGTTTGTTCTCTTCCTGGACTCTTCCTGCCCAATTTCCTGTTTGCCTTTATCATGAGCTGATGCTCCCGAGAAAAGAGACTCACCATCATACCAGAGCTTAGCTCAGCTCCTGGAACAGGAGGATGAAGAAAGCTTTGTTGATTGGCGCAGCACCATGCTACATACTATTCAAAGTGAAAAGAATAAAAATAAAGAGCTAATTCTGTCTTTATGAACCAACTTGGAGTCTTACAGGGGAGACCAACAAGGAAATCCAGGGTTTAAAAGTGTTTAAGGTGGCATAATTCATCTTTGGGGACAACTAGGCTAAGGCAGGGTCTCAAAACAGAGGGCAGCAAGGTTGAAGGTGTGGTTGTAATGAGGACCAGCCTTGGGGATGATGCCTGGGTGGTAAGATAGATGGCCAGAGGGGTAGGAGGGCTGGTGTCTGAGGTGCTGTTGTCCTTAGGTCACTGGGAGGGGAGCTGGAGGAGTCTAAACTTCAGAGTGGCCCGGTCATACGTGCCGTGTTTCAGATGGAGTAGAGTCGGCCCAGGGGAAGAGTAACCGAGCCAGAGAGTAGCACTGTGTACCAAGAGGCCTCAAGAAAACTCACCTCCTCTACGGCTCTCCATCCTGGCTACACCAGGGAAGCTTTAAAAAGTGCAAGCTTATCAGTAGGTTTTAAGATTTTGAAATTTTAGGGCTGGGGAAAGTGTTGCCAGGTGTGGTGGTACAGTACCACACTCCCAGCTACACAGGAGCCTGAGGCAGGAGGTTGGCAAGTTTTAGTCTACTTGGCCAATTTAGCAAAAGCCTGTCTCAAAAAAATTAATTGAAAAAAGAAAGCACTGGGGACATAGCTCAGTGGTAGAGCACTTGCCTAGCATGTGCAAGGTCCTGAGTTCATTCAGCAGTGCTACAAAGACAACAAAAAGTCTAAGACATAAAAAATGATTTCCTGTAAAGATGAACAATGAATTAGATTAAGAGAATTAGATTCCAGCTCTAGCTTTTCAACTACCATGAGCAAGACACTTAATGCATTTGAACTTCAATCTGCTGCTTAATCTGTACAATGAACACTGTGGAAGCCCTCTGGTTGCACCACAGATTCAAGGATATTTATCCACAGATGTACTAATATGACTTGGATCTCCCACATATATGGTATACATCACTCAGTACATGTTTGTTGAATGAATGCATGATCAAAGAACATTTGCTTTCATCAGTATATTTTCTCCCTGTTTGTCATTCCAATCACATTCTTCCACAACTGTATTTCCTCCATTAGATGAACTGAAAAAAATTCTGCCAGGCTTTTAAAATAATCTTATGGTCTTAAGGGTAGTTGTTAGAAAATCCATTTCAATTGCAAGGATAAAGTCTGAGCAAAAGTCTCATTACTTGTACTTTATACATTACTTAATTAAATTGAAAATGGTAAATGAAAGGGAAGATGATTAACAGTCAAACAGAGGGCTTATTACCACTCTCTGACATTTCTGTTCATTCGTGGAGTCCTCATAAAAAGCTACACAGCACACTCAGTTTCAATTTTATATAAAAACAGCTTTCCTCCAAATTATGCTTGTGCTGTATCAGTAATGGCTTCTATTTCTGTATTCTATTTTTTCTCCACTTCATGTTTTACAAATGAAGAAAATGGTAAGATTGAACTGTTCCCTGAAAACAAGACAAAAGTTAAAGCTAAGAAACAGATATTTACTGAGTATCTACTCTGTCCAAGAATTGTTTAGTTTGGAAATGTAGAAGATGGTAGGAGAATGGATTGACACTGCTTTGCAGATGTTCAGAGATCCTACAGGGATTGCTGAAATTGGAATTCTTACTGCAACCTCAGGGTAATTGAGAAAAAAATGACTGTTAACATGAATCTGTATAAGTGTAGGGGAAAAAAGATATTTTTCAGGACAGATGCATTTAAACAATCAAAATAATAATAAAGCTAACGTATCAGAATCAAAGAAAGATCCCACCAGCATTATCCTTGTGACTGCACCCTTTCCAGATATGCTATATTCTGCCAATGAATATTGGTATTGGGCAGACTGACCTAACTTGTTAAAGAAAATGAAAAGAGAAAATAGTACATGCAATCCATAAATATGCATTTAATGAATTACATGGCCCTCATTAAACTTCAAAAAAAAAAGTCTTTCAACTTTCTTTGGAGAACTTCATATAGAAAAGTTATAGGGAAAGGTGATTTATAGAAACTTCTGATCATCATGCTGGTTGCCAATCATTTACTATAAAACCAGCACTTGAAATGAATCAGGTATTGCACCTATATACAATGTGAATTAGCAGGTGTTCGATATGCACTATGTTACAATCTGGTAAGAAAAATAGAAACATGTGCTTAGCTTTGCTCAGAAAGTCTGGTGTTGGAACGACCCTTGTTTTTGTCATCCTAGTGCCCTTTGCCAGGTAAAAACAGCCCATACCCACCTTCTCATTTGGGAACTACTCATCTCAAATATGATTTTGTAGGCTTGTCAAGGACAGCACATTGGATGTCTGACCACAGGAATAAGTATGAGATTTAGATGAAGACAATTATAAATCCCCATGCCTTTGGCCATGTGATCCAAATAGAGCCAATCAGATCATTCTGGTTTTCATTTTTTATACTCAGTCTATGGAGGAAGGGTCTTTCTTTTTCTCTCTGGATTACAACCTCTGAGGCTGTGCCCTGAAGAAAGATCAGCAGTTAACCTCTTGTCAGGTGGGAAAACTTCAGATAATAGCGCACATAGTTCACAAAGGTGAGCTGGGCGTGGTGGTTCATGCCTATAGTCCCAGCATTCCTGAGGCTGAGGCAGGAGGATTGCAAGTCTGAGGACACTCTGCACCCTGAAGCACACAGAAAGCTTCAGTCTGGTGAGATAAATAGCAAGGACTTGTCTCAAAACAAAACAAAACAAATTAAAAAAGAAAAAGCAGAAGTGAGAGGCTGAATCACAGATTCCAGAAAGAATGCTTTTAAAATGTGTCATGGTGTAGCTAGAGGCTAGGAATGAAATTAGATGGGAAAAGAAGGTTTTTGTCAGTAAGTAGAATAAGTAAAGAGCAGGGGCACCAAGCAGAGATTTTCACCGTAGGACTTGGGCAGGGATTTTTAGGGCCCCTGCTTGTAACGGCTTTATCCCTTTGCTTGCTCAAAGATTGGGGACAGTTCTGAAAGAGTCCTTGGAAACGGGTGAGGAGCTGGGTTTGTTGGGGTCTCTGGGCAGCGGCTACTCATCAATCACTATGGAAAGATTTCAAAACCAGTATGGCTTACAAGTGCATACCTGGTAAACATCAGCCCTCATTCAGAAAAACATGAGCTAAAATTGGGGCTTTTTTTGTGGAAATGATAGTGTTCATTGTGTGATATAGATTGCACATGGCAATAAAAACTGCCAAACTGTTTGAACTCAAATTGTTCACACAGTTTGGGCTCTTATAATCTTTAATTACATCCCCAATTGATCATGACCATGATTTCATTTCCTCAATGCAGCTCTCCGTGAGCATTCCACTCAGTGCCAAAAGATAATAAAGTTTTTTTTTTTTAAATCATCTGACCATGTCCAGAGTTAAATAAAATAAGCACTTAAAGTTTGTGGAAAAAGTAGAGAGCAAATGTTCTGAGTGTAAAGGAAATTAATTTTGACTAATGGAAAAATCGCGTAGAATTTTCCCAAAACATAATATAAAATTGCTCGAGTACATTTTTGTAGATCCATTGGCTAATAAAACCAGAGCACAACAAAAACTTTAAAGTATTATTGAGAACAATAGATTTGGAGTCCAATGTTTACAGTGAACTGAATATTAAAGAAATGCTAGGAGTTGAATAAAAGACAGATAGGCTTAAGAGATTATTTTCAGTCCCATGGGGATCGGTCTTTGGGAACTCAGGAGTCACAGATTGTGATGATCAAAATTCATCACAGCAACCTTCTTACCCATTTCCCTTCCTTCCTTTATCCCCTTCCAATCCACTCTACACTTTACTGCCAGATCCCTCTTCCTAAAACAGCTTTGATCGTGTTACTGCCTTGCCTGGTACCTTCAAAGAATAAGGTCTAAGTCACTTCATTTAGCATTTTATCTGGCCTCTCTTGTGCTCTGGTGCCAGCGAAATTTGCAACCCTATTCTCTACCACTTACTTATTTTTGTGCCATCTATGAACTCAGATTAGTTGAATTTTTTTCCCTAACAAATCAGATACTCTTTGACTATTGAGGTTCTGGTTTCTCATATGTTCTTGTCAATAAGGGTGCCATTTATTCCTCAGTTTTGCTAGGTCAAATCTTACTCGAAGTTGAACACTTGACCCTAAAAACATCTTCACAAATGTTGATTCTAACTCTGTAAAGTATCTTCCCCCATGAACTCCCATCATACTTTGAACTTCTTGTATGAGTCAATCATATTGCATCACACTATGGTTCCTAGAATCTTTGATGATTCCAGCTAGTAACTTTGTTCATGGGTAACTACTTAGAGATGTATTCCCTTCCCGGGATTATGAAAAATGTAAAAGAACATTATTTGCCATAATGTGGGAAGATTAAGAGAAAACAACTCATAACGTAAGCATGAAATAGGAAGATTTCATTTGAAATTCCCTTGAGATTTTGGTCTGTAGAACGAATTTCTTTGTCACTACTATTCCTTATTCCCTTTACTAAAAGGGTGTATGAGACATCAAAGACTGCCTGTTGTAAGATTTCTAACATGTCCTTGGGCCAATGATTATTTGACTTTGGCATTTGTTTGATTGAGCAACTACCAGTGATGCACTTACAGTTTCATCTCCAGGTTCTCTTTACCTTCCCATCCAATGTCATTAGTTTCTCTTCTTTGATTGTATCAGGCTTTAACATTTTTACTTGCTATCTTCTGGAGAGTCACTGGTCTAGCTATAGCTATTGCCTGCTTAATCTTTCTCCTCTGGAGCCACACATGCATGAGGATGGTGACAGGAACACATTCCTGTGGCTAGCGTAGGAGTACATGGCTTATTTAATTAGCAATCCTTGTCTTTTCATCATTTTCCTCTCTTGGATGAAATTTCTCCATATCAAAATCTTCAGAATGGCTTTTCTCTGTACAAAGGTGTATTTATCCTGTAATTATCTTATTACTATTTTACTGCTTGTATTTTACTGGTGATTGTCATGAGGACACAAAGAAAGATTGGATAGAGGCAGTGTGGCCTTTTAGCTTCATAATTTATGTCCCCTTTTAGATTGCAAATTCTTTAGGGATAAAGAATTTGCTTTGGAGATCTTTGTGTTGCTTATAACCCTAAGTAAAGATCTTTTGTTGTCTTAATTGTTAGGTTTGCACCTGTCACCTGGTGGGGTCTGAATGAAGTAAAAGATTCAGTCTTTGGAAATTTCATATTTTCATTTTCTGTGTCAGCTTCCTTGCATCTAGATCATGACTACATTTTTCATGCACTGTTTCAACTTCCTCACCCACCATTTATGGTTTAGCTTTAGTCTATTCCGGGTGTTTATCTCAGCATCTCGGTCCTGTTAGAAGATCCAGTTTCAGCTGTTGTTTCTTGCATTTATTTGATGTGTTACCTTGAGGCACTAATTTAACCTCTAAGGCTGTTTTCTCATCCATTAAGAGAGAATGAGCATATCTGTGTGACAAGTGGTGAGGCCTGGAAGACAAGTCGATGGTAGTTACAGCAAGGCATGTGAGCTCTCTGCAAGTATGTAAAATGAATATACACTTATACTGTATGTGACAATTATGTAATTATTCATAGTTAGCTTTCTAAAAATAGGAAACTTCTAGTCACTAGAATTACTCTGGAGAAAGTTGCAGGCACTTAGCAAATGTAAAACAAAGGGAAGTCCAGACCTCTATGATCTTGTTCAAGTCTGATATATTGTAACCCTATGTATAATTTGTGCTGAGAGAAGTTGCTCATGCACTAATACAGTTAAATTCTGTATTTAAATCTGTTTGCATTTGAGCCATGACAGATCAACTCTAATTTTCCCCCCAATTGTGGAATGAGAGAGTCTGGCTTAAAAGTCTCAGAGATTTTTGGTTCACTCTAGGCTTGGTAGGAAATGTCTAATCCATCTCCTGACCTACTTGGATTAGGTTATGCCTGTAGAAGCCCTGAGGTCAAAGAAAGGGAAGTGATATATTGACCTCTGTCCTGTTGAATCACATCTGGAGTTCTGATTCTAGACACATTCTGCTGACTTTAATAGAGATATTGACAAACTGGGGAACATTTAAGTAAGAATAGATAGGATAGAGAAAGACATTGTGATGGTTAGTTTCTGTGCCAAATTCACTGGGCTATAGTCAATTTTTCAACTAAACACTAACCTATGGATTGCTGTGGTGGTATTTTGCAGGTGTGGTTAATATCCACAGTCAGTTGTCTTTAGAAGAGTTTATCTTTAATAATCAATGTGGAATTCACTCCATCATCAAAATGCCTTAAGAGCAAAGTTGAGGTTTCCTTGAGAAAGAAGAATTCTGCCTAAGGTGCCAGTATCAGTTTTCAGGCCTGCCCTACAGATTTCAGACTTGCTATCCTCACAAGCACATGAGCCAATTCATTCCTTTCTCTCTATTTCCTAGTAGTTCTGTTTCTCTTCTGAACCCCAACTGGTACAGAGATCAAACAAGACAGATAAGAATTCAGGAAAGCCATGAACACATTTTTTCCAGGATTTGAATAATGATGCTGTGAAAGATGATCCATGCATGGAGGTAACAGAAGGGTATATTGAGGCTTTCCCATAGTTAAATGGGACTTCCTTTAAAGAAGGCAGCTGCCCTGCAGAAGGCACATTAGAGAAGGCTGGCCGATCATCCTTCGTTCTCTGAAGTGTCAAAAGCATACATTTTTGGTTCCAGGAATTAAATGAGTCCCTTCTTTTCAGATCCTTTATAGATCTCTGGAATTTTATTTGCTTTTATAACCCTTTTCCCCAGAACTTTGCTGTGGCTCATATAAATATAATAGAAAATATAATAGAAAAGTATGAACTGTGGACCTTTGTATAAGTCCAGGAGCCCCAGTAAAGCTGTTCACCATGGTTTTCATTTTGTAGAAAATAAAGCTGAAGATTTTCTGAAGTCAGCTAATCATTCTGTAATAGATCAGGACTTAGATAAAGTTAACAAGTTTATAAACTTTCAGCCAGTGGTTTCCTTACCAAACTGGGTCGAATCTCTCAGCCAAATGCCTCTCCTCTTGTAAAATTGCCACAAATTTTTCTATGGGACTGTAGTCAGAAAAACAAATCCTGCGCTAGAGAAGTGGAGAATAGAGAACTAGAGTTTTAAAAAGGTTATCTTTGAAATACACAAATGACATTCTTACGTTGTAATGCTTAATGTTAGTCCCTGCACCTCTCAAAACCACTGAGTGACTCTTACGAAAATAATTTCAAAGCTTAGAGGTGACTTACGAATGAGCCAATTATTCCTATGAAATACATATTCTAAGTGTTTCTGTGCACCCAGCCCTACGTGCTGACACGTAAGTACATGCTTGGAAGGGTTTTTCTTGTTATAATTATTTTTTTCCTACTCTTCAGCAACTCTGGCTGAAATATGGAGCCAATATAAAATGTAATTACAACATCATAATAATTCCATGTCTCTAAAGTTGCATATTATGGATTTCCTCGTTTGAAAAGAGACACCTTTTAATCCTAATCATTAGTTCTTAGATGGAAATTATGAATGTTTTAATGCCCCATCTAGTCACCTTGAAGGATATTCTATGTGTGTTCTGCCGCAGGTTAACATGGTCTTGTTCCTTTCTTTTCTCTTATTAAATTATATATAATTATCTTAATTTAGCAAGATGTAGACTTTGAAATATTTTAAAGATGAATTTCTAAAAAGAGAAAGGTAATATTTAGTATAAGTCTGAAGAGAAATAATAAATCTTAGATTTCAATATATTCTCACTTTCTTCCAGTTCTTCTAAAGTCTCTGTCATGCCCTTAGTTACCCGCTCTTCCCATTTTCCTCGAAATGAAGACATTTTAAACAAATATTTATAATTTCCAGAGATACCATGTTGTAAAAAAATTTATTTTTAAATTTCTGACTAGAAATCCATACATTTGGATTTGAGACTATTTTAAAATTCAAGATCCACAGACATTAACTTCCTGTTAACCTAGGTTTTCAGACTTTATTTCTGAATCCTCCATAGAAGGGCCTGCTCAAGAAACCTTATCTACAGTGGTGATTCAATGACCAGTTCAGGTGACTGAACTTATATAAATAAGCCAGCAGAAAAATATTAACTGTTCTTTCTACCACATAGCAAAGTCAATTTTCACAGAACTTCTGTGTTCTTCTCATGGACCAATAGCTTTCTAAGCAGAGAAATAGATGATAGTCTTACCCCTTCTTGGCAAGTCAGAGGCTAATTTGAACCAGGTCCCCTAGGTTGCCCTTAGTTAAGACTGTGAGCAGTTGATTTGTCCTGGGCCCTCATGTAGATGTCAGTACCCATGCCTGCAAGGCAGAGCCAAGAGTGCTTGTGGAGCACCCAGTCAGGCCTCCCTGGTTTCCCCTCACCGTTCTCCTACTCCTCCTTCAAACCAACTAGGGCTTTTGCAGCCCAGATAATCTATTTTTCTCACAACAAAAAGACACTTTTCTTGCTTTCCCACAGAGCTAAATTGGTACTGTACTTTCTAAAGTGACTAATTGCTAATCTGATTAACTCATTTGAATGTGTCCCAGAACTCCAGAGCCTGTTGGTGCAAATGAAGTCATTTAAAGGTAGCAGCAAAATCCTGCTTTTGTTTCAGTTTCCCCTGCTTCTCCCCAGAACTAAGCCCCACTGCATGTCTGTGTGAGTGCGTGTGTGCTCTCCACCTCTTTTGGGCCTTTCAGGGATGTAGCTCAGGTGTTCTAATAAGATGGAAAATGGACAGTTTCTTAGACACATATGAATTACCAAAACTGAATCAAGAAGATATAGAAATTCTAAATAAATCAATATCAGCCAATGAAATTGAATATGTAATTTAAAAACTACGAACAAAAACAAGCCCTGGCCCTGATGGATTCACTGCTGAATTCTACAAGAAATTTAGAGATCTAATGCAGCTACTCCTCAAACTCTTTAATGAAATCGAAAGGGAAGCAATACTCCCAAATTCATTCCTGGAAGCAAGTATTATCCTGATTCCAAAACCAGAAAAGTATCCAACCAGAAAGGAGAATTACAGGCCAATTTCTCTAATGAACATAGATGCAAAAATACCCAACAAGATACTGGCAAACAGAATGCAGCAAATCATCAAGAAGGTAATACAGCATGGATTCATCCCATGTAATACACCAAGTTGGATTCATCCCAGGGATGCAGGGATGGCTCAACATATGCAAATCAATAAATGTAATACAGTATATTAATAGAGCCAAGAACAAAAACCATATGATCTTCTCAATAGATGCAGAAAAAGCATTTGACAAGGTCCAACACCCATTCATGATAAAAACCCTACAGAAAATTGGTACAGATGGTCTTTATCTCAATCTGATAAAAGCCATCTAAAACAAACCAACACCCAACATCATATTAAATGGACAAAAACTGAAAGCTTTCACTCTAAAATCAAGAACAAGACAAGAATGTCCACTGTCACCAGTCTTGTTCAATATAGTTCTGGAATCACTAGCCAGAGCAATTAGACAAGAGAAAGAAATAAAAGGAATAAGCATATGAATGGAAGAAGTTAAATTATCATTATTTGCAGATGAAGTGATACTGTACATAGAAGACTCCAAAAACTCCACCAAAAGACTTCTAAATTTGACAACCAAATTCAGTATAGAATAGCTGGATACAAAATCAACTTTCAAAAATCAATAGCCTTATAGTGTAAACAAGGGTTAAAATAATTAAAATGAATAATTGATAATTTGAAATAGGTAAAAAGTTCCAAAGATGAAGGGGTCAAAGGAGGGGAAGGGGAAAGGAAAGAAGGGAAACAAAAAACTATGAGAAAAGAAAAAAAATGGAAATGATGTCTATGTAAATAGGGAAGGTTGGAGGGAGTGAAGGGCACACAGGTAATGGGAAAAAAATAAGAACCAAGATACATCATGTACAGGTACAAGCACCCAATGATAAATGTAAAGGAATTATATACCTAAACTGTACCAATTAAAGAACTTAAGAAAAAAAAAGTAAAAAAAAAATCAATAGCCTTTGTATACATGAATAATAGACACATGGAGAGAGAAATTAGAGAAACAATCCCTTTCACAATAGTATCCAAAAAAAAATCTAGAAATTAATCTAACAAAGGAAGTAAAAGACCTCTACATTAAAAAGTACAGTACTCTGAAAAAGGAGATTGAAGAGGATATCTGAAAATGGAAAGATTTCCCTTGTTCTTGGATAGGAAGAACCAATAGAGTGAAAATGGCCACACTTCCAAAATTGTCATATAGATTCAATGCAATCTCAATCAAAATCCCAACAATATATTTCACCGAATTAGAAAAAACAACCCTAAAATTCATTTGGTACCAGAAGACGCCTAGAATAGCAAAGGCAATTCTGGACAACAAAGGCAGAGCAGGGGGTATCACAATTCCTGACTTTAAATTACACTACAAAGCTTCAGTGATTAAAAAAAAAAAAGCATGGTACTGGAAAAAGAACAGACCTGAGGATCAATGGAACAGACTGAAGGATGCAGAAACAACTCCAGACATACTCAACCACCTTATCTTTGACAAAGGAGCCAAATACCTTTACTGGAAGAAAGATAGCCTCTTTAATAAATGGTGCTGGAAAAACTGGCTTTCCACATGCCAAAGATTGAAACTAGACACATATCTTTCACCATACTCTAACCTAAAACCCACATGGAACAAAGATCTAAATATTAAAACAGAAACACTAAATCTGCTGGAAGAGAGAATAAGTAGAATGCTTGAGGGTATAGGAGTAGGCAAAGACTTCATGAACAAAACCCAGACCTCAGGAGAAATACTACAAAGAATCAACAACTGGGACCTCATTTTATTAAAAACCTTTTGCAGCTGGGGATTTAGCTCAGTAGTTCTGTCACCTGCCTCACAAGCGCAAGGTCCAGAGTTTGATCCCCGGTACAAAAAAAAAACAAACCTTTTGCGCAGCAAGAGAAACCACCAGAGTAAAGAAACAACCCAGAGTGGGAAAAATTTTTTACCAGCTATTCAGGTAGAGGACTATTATCTAGAATATATAAAGAACTCAAGAAAATCAGACCGCCCATATTCAAAGACCCAATACAAAAATGGGCATCTGAAATAAAAGGACACTTCTCAGATGAAGAATTAGAAATGGCAAATAAATATATGAAAAAATGTTCAACATTACTGGTCATTCATAAAATTAAAATTAAAACAACACTGAGATTCCATTTCACTTCAGAAAGGATGGCTGCTATCAAGAAATCAACCAATAGCAAATCCGGGCTGTGGGGGAAAAGGAACCCTGCTCCACTGCTTGTGGGAGTGTAGACTGGTGCAACCACTGTGGAGATTTCTTAAAAAACTAAAACTAGAGGTTCCATTTGACCCAGCCATACATCTTCTTGGTATCTTCCCAAAAGAATTAAAAGCATCATACCACAGTGATATATGCACACACGTTTATAGTTTTTTTGCTTGTTTGTTTTTTGTTTTGTTTTTTTTTGGTACCGGGATCGAAGCACACTCATGTTTATAGAAGCACAGTTTGTGATAGCTAAATCTTGGAAACAGCCAAATCCTCAACAACTGATGAATGGATAAAGAAGATGTGGAATTGGCCGGGGATTTAGGTGGTTCTGCTCCCTGCCTTGCAATCAGAAGGTCCCGAGTTCGATCCCCAGTACCAAAAAAAAAAACAAAAAAAAAGCCAAAAGATGTGGGTTTTTTTTTTTAATACAGTAGAGCACTACTCTGCCATAAAGAAGGATGAGCTTCAGACATTTATAGCTAAATGGATGGACCTTGAGACTATACTTTTAAGTGAAATAAATTGGACACACATGTTTAAATACTGCATTTTTTCCTCTGGTGTGAAAAACCAAAAGTCAAAGTAAGGACTAAAATATACAATGGATGTTGGGAAATGGGAGAAAGTATTCAAATGGGAGGGGGAACAAGGAAGGAGGGAGGGAGAAAAGAAGGAAGGCATAAGAAAAAAATGAAAATAGAGCAAAATAATAGAAACAAAGCTTTTGTACATAGAGAGGGAAAGGGGGTGAATGGGATAAAATTAAATTAAATTAAATTTTTTAAAAAACCCACGGAGCTGGAGGAGGCTTTGGGTTCAATCCCCAGCATCAAGAAAAGAAAAACAAGGAAAGCAAGCAAGCAAGCAAGCAAGCAAGCCTTAAAACAGAAATGCATGGGTATTCCCCATTCTATAAAAGGACTGAGATTTTCAAATTGGAGTTCATCTGGGACATTATATTTTTTTTTCTGAGACATTATATTACGCTAATCTATTCTTTTATATTTTCACAAATTCTTAAATCCTTTTATGTGTTCAGCGCTTGTAGAGGCATAAAAATTGTACATCTCTATCCTTAGAGATATCTAAGGATAAAGATGTCCTAAAATAAGAGATAATTAACATAATAAAGGCCAATATTTTTTAAAGAGATATGAAGGTGGAATTTGAAACAAATACAAGGGCAGTCAATTGGGATTGACTCAGAGCAAGAAGCTACTGAGACTTACCTTCCAAGGTAGAACACCCCATTGTGGCAGCACATTTCTTGAGACAAAGATGCCCCTTCTTGGCCTCCGCCTAAGGATGACTCTAGTAAATAAACTGGTCAGGAAGCTAAATCAAGACAATGGGTGTCTCCAGTGTCTTCAGATCACACAGGTGAAACCTGGCCTGCAGAGTGAACACTTGACTCACAGCAGGTAAGGGTTTAGCTGCAGGACCCAAGGGATTGTTCAGATCCTTCTCACAGGTGGGGAAAATGAAGGCTATTAACTGAAACATCTTCCCCAGTTTAAAGGGGGCAACATTTTGGTCATAGTGAAAGAACTTGAGAGCTGGAATTTGGCAAGGTGGAACTTGTGGGGTGTAGCTCAGTGGTACAGCAGTGAATGGTTCAGTCCCCAGCAAGGGGGGGCGGGGAGAGAGAGAGAGAGAGAGAAAGAATTGTAGCTATGTAAAAATCACTGTGGAAGCTAAAAAGTAATAATAATATAACATTTGTGAAACCACTTTTTGTAAAGTGTAAAGATTTATTCAGGTCTACGTTTGTCTTTGTCTTTTTTTTGAGGTACTGGGGATTGAATGAATCTAGGGCCCTCTCCAAACTTTTTTATTTTTTTTTAAATTTTGAGACTGCTTCAGCCTCACAATGATGGGGTTACAGGCAGGTGCCACTTTGCCATGCTACACAGGTACATTACTGTTACTACAGGCTATACTGACTGTTGTGGTACTGCCATGTTGGCTGTTCAATACACACAAATCCTAATAATTAACTGAGAGATTGTTTTGATTGGATTTCCTTGAGTGAACATTTGGTGTTATATATAATCAATATCTGTGTGAAATATAGTCAATTTCTGAATGATGTAATATTAATTAATATCTGAGGTTACAGAGCCTGAGTCTGATGTTTCTCCCCAACTCCAGATTCATAAATGTTCAGTTACGATCTATACATTAGGATATCATATGTATATGTGTGTGTGTGTATATGTGTATATATATATATATATGATGGTTCATAATTTGGCTCGACAAAATAAGGATCCTTATTCCAGTAAAAGTGAAGTCGAATTTCTTCTGATAATGATTAGAACAACAATGTCTCAATATGTTAAAAGCAGCTGTCTATCACCAAGCTGCAATGTATCACCTCTTTTGGACAAAACACTCGCTAAAGTTAAATCAATATCCTTTATAGATGAAAAATACTGAGGCTCAGAGAAGCCATTTGATTTGCCCGAAATTGCATAGCAAGTCAGATGTAGAACCCAGGTCTGACTGGCTGCAGAGCCCCATCTACTACCTTTGGCCTCCTGCCTTTCCACAGAATGAGCTAGGCCTCAATGACAGACACATGAACTAGGGCTGGGTGTGTCATTCAGTGACAGAGTACATACACACTTGGGAGGTGCAGGGCCCTCAGTTCAATCCCCTATGACCCAGTCCCCCTAAAATAGCACCCAAAACCAAACCCAACAATAACAAAAATATATATACAAACACAATTTATCATAGTATCTATCATGTGCAATGTGTTGGGTATGATTGTTTCTGACAAAAGATCTCTGAGTTTAAGAATAAAACAGAGGTGGGCACATAAATAAGCATGATATACTATGTGTTGGAGAAGAGCTTATTCACTCAAAGTACCTGCTACATAGTCTACCTCTTTTGAGGAAAAACGAATAAAGTGACTTTGTCACACAGCCCGCTGACTGAATCCAGGCACTGGCCCTTTTACCATGAGAGCGGCCAGTATGAGAATTCTTTGCATACTTCATTCTAAGTAGTGTCTTGGTCCATTTTCTGTCGCTAAAACTGAATATCACAGGCTGGGAAACCATTAAAGATGAGATGTCCATTTAGCTCAGTCTGGAGTTGGAGAAGACCAAGAATGTGGCATCTGCTCATCTTCCTGCTGCATCACAGCATGGCAGAGAGAGGGTCACATGGTGAGATGGAGTGAATGTGTGAGCTTGGGTCTCTTTTTCTCCTTTTTTTTTTTTGGTACTGGGGATTGAACTTGGGACCTTCCGCTTGCGAGACAGGCGGTGGTGGCGGCACCACTGAGCTAAATCTCTGGCCCTCTCTTCCTCTTCTTATAAAGCCACTAATGCCATCGTGGGCCTCATCCTCATGACTTCGTCTCGTCCTCATTACCTCTCAAAGCCTCCACCTCCAAATGCTATTACCGGAGCACTTTGGAGATTAAATCAAACCCCAGCAAGTAGCAATCTGACAACATTTTGAGAGGAGCCTAGCGGTAAGACAATCAGGGAGACCCCTTGGCCAATAGGTAAGGTGGAGATTGAGAAGAATATTGCTAAGGAACAGACATTTCAAGGGACAGTGAGGAGCCAGACTTGGTTGAAGCAGCAGTTTCCATGGGAGAGAAGTGGAAATAAACCTGGAGAAAGGTCATCTAAAATCTACCATCTATTCCAGGCGTAAAACCCAAGATCCTTGAAATTAAATTTTTACTGGGCGTGATGGCACATGCCTATAATCCCAGCACTTGGGAGGCTGAGGCAGGAGGATCATTCATGTCCCAGGCCAGCCTGGGCTACATAGTGAGTTCATGGTCGGCCTGGACTTACATAGGGAGGGATACCCTATCTCAACTCTCCTGGTGACTAAAAACAGTAAAAAATAAATGAATAAATTTCCTAATTGGCAAAGAGATGTCCCTAGCCATTTTGTGATAAGAACTACACTTGTTCATCTTCACAGGTATCTGACACACAAAAAAGTGAATGTGAGGGAAGAGTCACCATGGTAGAGCCCCTGGGACCACCTGGAGAAGGACTAACCTCAAAGCCAGAAAAACAAAAGAGCCACAAAATTATAGATGTAGTCTTGGGAAGCCCTAAATACTTTTTTCCCGTACCACAAATAGTTGGTATCCTAATAGTTTTGTTCTTGGTATTATGTTTTCTGTACTCTTAATAATTCTCCTTGGTCTTGGGTACTTTCTTTTCTTTTTCTTTTTTTTTTTTCCAGTACTAGGAACTGAATCCAGGGCCTTCATATAGAGTTACATCCCCAACCCTGTTCTTAGCTTTTGCTTTGAGACAGGATCTTGCTAAATTGCCCAAACTGGGCTTGAACTTGGAATCCTCTTGCTTCAGCCTCCCAGAGTGCTGGAATTATTAGCATGCGCCACCACGCCTGGCGTGGTTTCATCATTAAGGCAGATCAAATCATCACTAGGAAAACTTCTGTAATGGGGATACCTTTATATTTATTCCCTCACTCAGAAACCCTTCTTCGTAATAAACAGGGTCAGTCTAGGTATAACAACAAACGTCAGAACACACAGAGTCACTACAAAGGCTCTTTGATGTCAGTTTAATTTAAACTTTAGCCTCAGATTTCTTCCACTGATATGGTGAAAAGCCACAAGGATCCTTTGTTTTAACACTGCTCCGTATACTGTAATAAGAGTTCTTGTCATGGAAACAGAGACACCCGCGGGAGTTAGCAGTCAGCCTGCTGCTGTTCGCCACCGACCCCACGTGGTCCCCACACCTGGCCTTCTCAGAGCCTGGCAAGAAGACTGTGGCCCTCTCTGAAGCCTGGTATTTTCACTGTAGAGTTCTGGCTACACATTTTAGAAGGAAAGACGTTAGTGTAGTAAAATTGCAAAGCATTTTTTTTAAAACATGCAATGAATTTAAACAGCACTACATCTTCCCTATGGCAAGGTAGTGTTCTTTGTGTGAATAAATAGATGAATTGAGTAAGCCTTTAGTGCTCAAGAAGTGCACAGTGTAGAAGAATATTATCCAATAGAAACAGAAAGTGAACCACAAGCATCACTGGAAATGCTCTCGAGGCTTCATTAAAGTAGAAAGATGAAATTAATTTCAACAATAAGCCAGAAGTAGTGGCACACACCTGTAATCCCAGCACTCAGAAGGCAGGAGGCAGGAGGATTGCTGTGAGTTCTAAGCCAACCTGGGCTATACAGTGAGTTCAAGGCCAGCCTGAGCTACAAAGCAAGATCTCATCTCAAAAATACAAATCATTTTGTTCATATTGAGTCTTTAAACCATGGTGTGTATTTCACACTGAAAGTATGTCTTGATTCAGACCAGTCACATTGCAGGTGCTCATCAGACACGTGCTGCCATTGGCGACTGCCATATTGGATCTTAAAGGTCTGGTATGTAGGAGAGAACTCACATCAATGAGTTACTGTGATATATGTTCCATTTGGCTTAGGGAGGGGGTACATAATCTATGGAAGAGATGGCATTTGAAATGGGTGTGTTATAAAATGGCTCTGGGTTGGGCAGGCACAGATGGAGAGAATGAAGAGTGTACTTCAGGCTGAAGGAGGTGCAGAAGCAACAACTTGGGAGGAATATGACAAAGTATTGCAGCTCTTCAATAAAGAGACCATCTTCCTGTGCTGCAGAGAAGGAAGACTACAGGGATCTGCCAGTTTTCATTTTCTACTTTTCTGTCCAAGCTTATTCCCTACTTTGGGACTCTGCTTGAGCCACACGGGTCTGTATGGCACCTCTCCTAAACCACTGCTATGTTCCCACGCGGGGCTGTACATGTGCACCCCCCTGCCTGGAGCTTGTCTGGTTTGGCTCACCACTGATTCTCGTACCTAGCAGATGCCCAGGACATGGTCAGACCTCATAAATACAGCACACTGAGTGAATGGATCAGTGTTTGCAGGAACATCCAGGAAGAAGAAAATGAGGTCAATTAAGGGCCTGTTGCTGAGAGCCTGGGCCATCAGATACGGGTTTGTAATAAATTCTGTGAACAAATCCACATCTATGCTTTGTATACTAAATATTGACCTGCAGCTCAGCCATGTATGGGGTGGATTAGAGGGAGAAAAGATACATCGGGCGTGGTGGTGTATGCTTATAATCCCAGCATTTGGGAAGCTGAGGCAGGAGAGCCGCTTCAAGTTCCAGGCCAGCCTGGGCTACATAGTGAGTTCAGGCCCAGTCTGAACTACATAGAGAGATCCTGTCTCAAAAAACAAAAACAGAAGAGACAGGCAGTGGAGGACCCTGTTAGGAGCCCCCCCCCCCGCAATGAGTCCAGATGAGAATTAGTTAGGGGCCACACTGTCTGGGAATGCTGTATGTACACATCAGTTACACATTACACTAAGAGAGCAAAGCATTTCATAGACACTTTATATTCTTAGAAGTGAAGCAAACTTTTGCTGATTTACCAAAAAGGGAAATGAGACCCATGTTACAGATGAGGAAAGTGAGACCCAGAGAAGTTGGCTTAAGAGTTCATTACTCGACACAAATGAATTTCATCATGAAAATGAAGCCCTAAATACAGTGATACCTCAATTCACCAACTTGATTTTTTCCATGATTCTGGTTGCAAACTGAATTGGATGAGAACTGAAACAAATTCAATGGTTAGGTTTGATGCTGACCTTATGAGGAAATTTGATTCGGTTCTCGTCCAGTTTGGTTTGCAACCAGAATCGTGGAAAGAGTTAAGCTAGTAAATTGAGATATCACTGTAGGTTACATATTCTAGCAGGAGGAATCATATTATGCACATTAAATTAATTAGAGCCAGAGAAGTGGGAGGAAAAGATTTTAAAAATTCAAAATGCATTTGAACTGCTCAGAAATGCCTGTACAGAGTTTTTGACACTACACAAAACTAACCTAAAACACTTACGGTGATTACTTATTCAGTCAAGGGTACTGACTTTGCAATCACTTAAATATTTCTATTTTTAAAAGAAGTACTACCAATACATCTTCATAATGATCAAAATGTCAAAAGGTTCTCATTTAACTGAATTTTTAAAAAGACCAGAAGAGAAATTTAATGATATCATTATAGTGGTGGAAAGTTATTCTCTAAGTCATATTTCATCTTCATAATTGAATAACATGCTAGTTTCTAGGCTGCTTTAAAGTAAACTCCATGGGGTTTTTTTTTGTTTTTTTTTTTTTTTTTTGGTATCACGGATTGAACTCACGTCCTTGCGTTTGCAAGGCAGGTGGCGTAACCACTGAGCTAAATCCCTGGCCTAAACTCTACATTTTTGACTGGGTGCATCAGAAGAAGTTGAGAATAGGAACAGGATAATTTTAATTTTGTAAAAATTAAGCTCCGCTACTCTGTACCTTAGGATGTAGATATGTAAGATGGCTCATGATTTGGCAGTTTCTAATAAGCTGTACAAATCTCACTGTTACATTGAAAAATATTTATTCATTTTAAACATCTTAGTTACTACTAAGATAAAACCACTAAGGTATTCTAATTAGACTTGATACTCTACGAGGCTTTGCTGATCACAGTGCCCCTAAATAACAAAAATTTTATGTTAGATAAAAACAGGAGGATTAGAAAAATCTGTGTTTATCTGTTGGCAAAATTACTAAAACAACAAAACAAAAACAACTAACCTGTATGACTGACATATAAAGCCCAGACAAACTTGATTGCATCTAAACTCCACGATAGAACCAGTTGCTTTGAGATTGTATGAATCAAACCATTAAACCTCAAGATTTGATAATATTTACTTCTAAAAAACTACTGAAATGTCATAAAGGACAGAAGGCGGATCACTTATAAAAGATGACGATTAGGCTTGGAACACATGTAGATTATCTTTTGTGATTGAAAAAAGAAAGTAAATACCATAAAGCCAAACTTGAGCAAGCATGGATATGAAAATGATTTATAGAGACACTGACAATATCAATCAGATATAATTATTTGATTTTCAAAAACTAGTCACACAGCCTAATAATTCCTCCATGACGTATGACTGGAAAAAGACTTAAATGACATTGTGACAGTGGAGAGATAAGCAGCGGACCTGAGTCACGCTCTAACTCCCATCACTGCCCTTGACGATCTCACCCATGTCTGTCCTGGAAACAGCTGGGCTGAAAGGCTCCCAGGTTCCAGGAATTCAGCAGCACACATTACAAAAGCTGCCCTTTTGCGCCCGCTGGCAATTCGGTGGAAGGTGGAGGACATGATGAATCTCCTGAGCATGCCATTGTGCATGTAATTCAAACCCTTAGTAAACACCGCAGGCTATGGCAGCCAGGCCTTGTACTGCGCTTTCATTTTGAATTGTGATGTAATATATATAGCTTCAGTTTACCATTTTATCCATGTGTAAGTGTGCAGTTCAGTGGGATTAAGTACCTTCACATTACTGTGCAAACATGGCCAGAATTTGCTTCATCTGCCCAAATAGACAATCCATGCCCATTAAACAGCAACATCTCATTCCCTGCCCTTGAACTCCTGAAAATTTTACTTTTTGTTTATTAATTTGACTATTCTAAGTACCTCATGTAAGTCAAATCATAGGATTTGTTCTTTTGTGACTGGAATATTATTTTTCTTTTTTAATTTTTCTTTTGAGACAGGGTCTTGGTAACTAGTCAAGTTGCCCAGGCTGGCCTTGAACTTGTGATCCTCCTGCCTTAGCCTCCCAGAGTGCTGGGATTACAGGTGTGCATCACCAGCCTGGCTAAAGAATGTTTTACTTTTACAGTTTTGCTTAATGACTAATTTACTTCTTGAGAATGTATGCATCCAGGGCAGATGTTTTGGTCTATAGTACTCTCTACTTTAGAAAAGCCCCTGGGACCTGCTCGACTCTCACTAGGCATTTGTGTGAAAGAATGAATGGTTCAGGACAAGTACAATGCTACAAAGGGCTGAGTTCAGTCAATACTGAAGATTTCTGAGCACTTACTATGTGTGGGGCACAGTGGCTGCTACAGGGATGAAGCCACAGGGCTGGCCTTGGGGAGCTTGTATGGGTGCTTGGGTCAATAGACTGAAAGGTAATTGTACCACAGAGAAATCAGTGCCATAGTATGGAGAGCTGATGGCTAAGGAAACTGATAGAAAGCTGCTTGAGAGGCTTGAGAGGCTTGAAGCAGAAAGAAGACAAGTTCAAGGCCAGCCTGGGCAATTTAGCAACGTCCTATCTAAAAATAAATAAATAAAAAGAGTGGGATGTATCTCAGTGCTAGAGTGCTTGCTTAGTAAACGTGAGCCCCACTAAAAGAAAAAAGACACAGGGGGCTCTCAGTCCTGGAGGGTCGGGAACTTCAAGGGCACACCTTTAAACCAAGCCTGAGGGGTGAGTGGGTGTCAGCCACAGAGCTCAAGTCAGAAGAATATTCTTAAGGAAAGAATCTTGAACACTTGTGAAGTTTGGTGAAACCTGTGAGTCCCTTTCTAAAATACATGTTTAATGAATGAAATGCATAAGAATATGCCAGACCGGGTGTGGTAGTGCACATCTGTAATCCTAGCACTCGGGAAGCTGAGGCAGCAGGATCACCGTGAGTTCAAGGCCAGCCTGGGTTACATAGTGAGACTCTGCCTCAAAAGAAATCCCCCCTAAAAAAATATTTATATATGATTGCACAGCCAAGTATATCAAACTATAGTTATAAAAATATTTTTTAAAAGTTTCTTATTACTCTGAGATTCTTTATTGACCTAGTAGATAATGTGGTCTAGAAGAAAGCTAAGAATTGCAGTAAATTTCTCAGTAACTATGAGCATAAATGATGCATTGTGGTACCTTTAACAACTGTCATGTGATAAGAAAATACCTAGGTTTTGTTTTGCTTTGTTTAGTGACAAAAATTGCAGGTCCTGGTAAAACTGCTGTGGCTTGTGGGCTACATTCACAATTGGAGGAGGTACTGGATTGCGGGCACAGGTTAATGAAAACAGATGAGGTTTTCTCCACGCAAGTTCTAGATTCTACTCATAGCCAGTCCCTAGTCCCTCCAGGGTCTGTGAACTCTGGGCTGGGAAAGAGCCCCTGGGTGGGTGGCAGGATGGTGCAGTTGGGGAGAGCTAGCTATTCCAGCTCTCTGTGCTCGGGCAGGCATGGAGAATGGGGGGTGACGTTCAGTGAAGAGGAAGGGAAAGAGGACCAAGGTGATGAAGAAGGAAGAGGGAGCAAAGGAATCTTAGACAGCTCCCCCTGCTCTCAGTGCTAACCGAGTAAGACTTTGCTTGGATTTGAAGGGGGGAGTGCTGGGGATTGAACACATGCTCACTGAAATGTTTTTAGCACAGGGCTATCAAGCGCTGACTTATGCTTTAGAAAACCCTGCTAGACTACCGTCTGCAGGATTCCATGGGGCAAGACTGGCAGGAGGCCAGTTAGGAGGTGGTAACCATCGTAACCATCTCCCGGGAAGGATCAGGATGGCCTAAACTAGGGAAATGGCAGTGCATGCTGTCAGCCAAAGGCGGGGGTGGGGGGTGGGGGTGGGGGGTGGTACCAAAAGCTACTTAAAGAGAGTGCACAAAAGTAGAAGAAAAAAGGAGAAGTAATGTGATGTCTAGGAAAGAGACTCTCCAGTGGCATGAGAAGCCCTGAGTCCTCTCACCTGTGTGCCTGGAGAAAGACTACTCAACATTTCTGATGCTTGGTGTCCTTGTTGGGAAAGCAAAGCTAAGGATCCGTGCATTCCTGTGTTGTAAGTCATAAGGGAGAGATGACCGTAAATGCTATAAAGTACTTCATATTTTAGAACTGCATTTCTTCTGAGGGTGCTGGTTATTACCATAGTAATATATTATTGTTTATTTGTTTGTTTGTTTGTTTTGGTCCCGGAGATTGAAACCAGGGCCTTTGCACTGAGCTTCAGTCCAGCCCTTTTCAATTTTTTTTTTAATATAAGACAAGGTGTTGCAAAATTACTAAGTTGCCTACACTGGGCTCAGACTGGTGATCATCTTTGTCAGCCTCCCAAAGTTCTGGGACTATAGGCATGCACCACCCCCAGCTTATTGTAATGTATTAGTATAATGGTTCTGTGACCTCCATGTCTAAAACTAGTGTATGATAGTTGTTTTTTGCTTTTTTATTTATCTTAAATGCTTCCTCCTTCACTTTCAAAACATCCAAGGCAGTGATCAAGTACTAAGAATTTACTTCTAAGGATTTGTCTAATTTGCTCACTGAAATTTACCTTTAAATTTAGCTTTGAGTTTCCTGGCAACTGAGGTAAATCTAAGAGATTATGTCATACCAAATGTGATTTCCTTCAAGAAAGAGAGATCTTTAACCTACATCTATGAGAGCAACTTATTACATGACGCCTTCACAGGAAATAGTAAATAATAGAAAATACAATGAGATGTTAACAAAAGAGGTGTTATTTAGAATGTAAATGTGCCTCAGATGATGGAATGTTAAGAGAATAAAATCAAAGAGAGCGTGAATTTTTAAATTTGTTCATTCTCTTCTCCCCTATAGACAGACTTTCATAATTTCTTATCTTTTTGATTCAACAATATTTACTGACAATCCTCCAGGAACAAATCCAGAGGATTATATTTAAGTAAAAGGAAATGACTATTCCTGCCTTCATAGACCTCATAGTTAGGACATTAATTACTGTTGACAACATTAACTAAAAAGCTACATCAATATGTAATTATAAACTGACAGGTACCATTAAAAAAGAAGTATATAGGGCTATGAAAAGCGGTAACAGTGAGGGGGAACAATCCAAATCTCTAAAGAAGCAGTGGGGTCGAAAGAGGGAAGAAAACTGGTAATTGTTATATCCCTTTTCCTACCCTAATACTTGATAAATAAATATTAGCAGTTCATGTTGGCTGCTACTGCTGAGAATATTAAAAAGGGATGGTGATGATTTGGGTGGGATTTCAACCAGCCCTACTTCTGAATCTATTGTTTAATGGAAGAAGAAACCTTAGATATTGGTATTTTTCTGATTTTTGGAAAAGAATGAAATACATAATGCAAGAGGTAACTGTCAAGGTACTAGATAAACAAAAATTACAGTCTGTGATTTTATCTGACTGAGATTAGTTCTGAAGGATTATTCTCAAGTGATTGATTTACATGCTCATTATGAGCCAGAAACCTAATTATTAACAATGGCTTTACCATGTCATAGTGACAATGTAAAGAAAGTGTGGGCCTCTTTACGTCAAAGTTGATCAATAGAGAAATAAATTAGATATGACTGCTTTGCCAAAGCTGATAACTAAGGACCAGTGCCAAGTCCTAGTCATTGCTCTGTAACATTTAATCTTTGAGGTCAAGTGGTTGAATGAGAAAGCAATTATATTAATATTCTTTGGAGAAATTCATTTGCTAATTGCAATTACTTAGTTGTAAGCTTTTAAGTGCTATTTCAGATATCGCTATCTTGGTCACTAAAATTTATTATGTAACATTTAGCACATTTGCCCCCAATTATTACCCACTTCTTATTTCTACCTTGTTACCTTTTCTTTTTTTTTTTTGGTACCTGGAATCAAACTCGAGACCTTGCACTTGTGAGGCAGGCGGCAGAAACACTGAGCTAAATCCCTGGCCCTCTACCCTGTTACCTGAAATAAATATATTTTATAACATATTCTTGTCTGAGAAGGAAAGCCTCTCGGTTTTACTTGATACTCTACAGTACGTCTTATATATATTTTTGCAATATTTGATGTTTCTCATAATCCAATAATAATTTTAACAAAGTAAAAAAAATATCTGTGATGAAAAAGTTTGCTCCACTATGTGCTCACTGCTATGATACTCTGCTTTGTCACAGCCCACAAAACAATGGGACATTGGATTGAAGCCTCTTAAGTTAGCCCAGAGGAGATGAGCTGCCCCCATGCAGAGGAGGGGAACCTTCTGGGCTGCCGTGCCACTGTCCCCAGGGCAGAGGAGGTGAGCCACATGGGCACCAGCAGCACACCTCTCTGCCCACGATTGAAATGAGAAGACATGTAAACAAGTCTCAAAACCAGACTTCCAGATTACCTAAAGCAACCCCAAAGGGAAATAAGATGGAACAATATGATACTCAACTACCTGGAATCCCTGAACTGGCAATGAAAGAATATCTGGAAAAAATGAAATCAGAAACAATTTCTCACATATCAGCAGAGATTATGCCCATAGTGCAGGACATGATTAAGAAATCTAGAGAGGACACAGACAAAAAAATAGAGGAGCTGAAGAACATGATGGAATGCCAACATAGGAAACAAGTGGAGTTCATTAAACAGATGCAAACAGATTTCCAGGAGATTAAAAACTCCACTGAAAGTCTATGGAACAGAATGAGTCATTGTGAGGACAGAATTTCAGATACAGAAGATAAGACTACAGTTAGTGACCAGGAAAAGAAAAATTTCTTTAAAATTGTAAAGGACCACAAGAAATCAATCCAGCAGCTGCTAGATGATGCAAAGAAGAATAACATAATACTGATCAGAGTCAATGAAGAAACAGGAGGGAGTGCAGATGACATAAAAAAGCTGTTCACAGAAGTGATGACAGAAAACTTCCCAAGCAGGGGAAAAGAACTTGACATACAGATAAGTGAGGCATATAGGACTCCAAATAGCCTTGATCAAAAAAATAATCTACATATGGGCATATAATTGCTAAGATTCCAGAAACCCAACAGAAGAACAAAGTTCTACAAGTACTTAGAGAAAAGAAACAAATCACATACAAAAGAAAGCCCATCAGAATCACAGCAGACTTCTCAACGAAAACCCTCAAGGCAAGAAGAGATTGGAATGATGTATTCAAAGCCCTAAGGGAAGACAGCCTCCAACCCAGTTGGATGTACCCTGCAAAACTTTCAAAATTGATGGAGAAACAAGATACTTTCATGACAAAGAGCACCTTAGGAACTTCATGAATACCAAACCAGCACTCCAAAAATTTTAGGCAATATCCTAGGAAAAGATAACAAGGATCACAACTCCTGGAAGGCCAGCAGAATTTATCCATTGGGTATGACAAGAAATTAAACACAAAGGGGGAGAGTCCAACAAAAAGAGTCATGACAATTATAAGTCAATACGTATCAGTTACAACCATCAATGTTAATGATCTCATTTCACCAATCAAAAGAAATAGACTGGGAGAATGGATTAAGAAGCAAGATGCAACAATCTGCTACTTACAAGAAACACATTTAATTAAAAAAGAAACTCATAGACTGAAAGTTAATGGGTGGAAAACAATACTCCATGCGATGGGAACCTGAAAAAAAGCTGGCATAGCTACCCTCTTTGAAGATCAAGTGGATTTCAAACCAACAATGATTAAGAAAGACAAAGAAGGATACTACATCCTTGTAAAGGGAACAATCCAAGAGGAGGAGATGACAATCATAAAATATATGCATCAAACATTAGTGCTCCCAACTATATAAAACAAATACTAACACGTGAAAAATCAAATAAGCACTAATACAATAGTAGTGGGGGAACTCAATACCCCATTGTCACAAATAGATAGATCAACTAGACAAAAAACAAGCAATGAAATACTACAGCTCAATCAAGCTCTTTTTTTTGGTACCGAGGATCAAACTCAGGTCCTTGCACTTCTGCAGCAGGCGGCGAAACCACTGAGCTAAATCCCTGGTGTTGATGAAACTCTTGAACAAATGAACTTAACAGATGTTTACAGTGTTCCATTCCACAAAATCAGAATATACATTCTTTTCAGCCGCACATGGGTTGCTATCCAAAACAGACCACATACTCGCTCATAGAACATGTTTAAGTAAGTGCAAAAGAATTGAAGTTATCCCCTGTATATTATCAGACCATAGCACAATGAAATTAGAAATCAATAGCAAAAGAAACCAAAAATTTCATAAACACACGGAAATTGAACAACACACTTCTGAGTAACCAATGGGTCACAGAGGAAATTAAAGAAGAAATCAGACAGGTACTACAATTAAATGACAATGACAATATAACATATTGAAATCTAGGGGACACAATGAAAGCAGTCTTATAAGGGAAATTCATAGCACTGAGTACTCCTACTAGGAAAACAGAGCGAACCCAATTAAACAACCTGATGCTGAATCTCTGGCTTCTAGAAAAAGAAGAGCAGGACAAACTCAAAGCTCATACAAGGGAGGAAATTATAAAGATCAGAGCAGAAATCAATGCAATGGAGACTAAGAGAATGATACAAAAAAATCAATGAAGGCCCGGGGATTTCGCTCAGTGGTTCCGGCGCCTGTCTTGCAAGCCCAAGGTCCCAAGTTCGATCCCCAGCACAAAAAAAAAAAAAAAAAAAAAATCAATGAAGTCAAGAGTTCATTCTTTGAAAGAATAAACAAAATTGACAAATCCTTAGCCAACCTTATCAGAAAAAGGAAAGAAAAGGCTCAGATCCATACAATTAGGAATGAAAATGATGAAATTACCAAGCACTCAGCAGAAATCCAGAGGATTATCAATACCTACTTCCAGAACCTATACACCAATAAGATGGACAACACAGAAGAAATGGACAGATACTTAGCTAGATATGTATGAATTACCAAAGTTGAAAGAAGAAGACTTAAAAATTCTAAATGACCCAATATCAATCCATGAAATTGAAAATGTAATTAAAAACTCACCAACTAAGAAAAGCCCAGCTCCTGATGGTTTCACTGCTGAATGCTAGAAGACATTTAGAGAGAAACTACTGCCACTACTGTTTAAACTCTTCAATGAAATTGAAAGGGAAGTAAAACTCCTGAATTCATTCCTGGAAGCAAGCATCACCTTGATCCCCAAAGCAGAGAAAGAGCCAGCCGAAAAAGAGAACTATAGGCCCATTGCACTAATGAACATAGATGCAAAAATCCTGAATAAGATACTGGCAAATGGAATGCAGAAGATCATCAAGAAGATCATACACCCTGACCAAGTGGGATTCATCCCAGGGATGCAGGGATGGGTCAACATATGCAAATCAATAAATGTAATACACTATATCAATAGCGTCAAGGACAAAAACCATATGATCATCTCAATAGATGCAGAAAAAGCATTTAATAAAATTCAACATGCATTTATGTTAAAAAAAAATCCTACAAAAAATTGGAATAGACAGTCTCTACCTCAATCAGATAAAAGCCATCTATGAAAAACCAACAGCCAATATCATAGTAAATGGTAAAAAACTGAAGTCCTTCACACTAAAATCAGGATGAAGACAAGGATGTCCACTATCACCACTCCTGTTCAATATAGTTTTGGAAACATTAGCCAGTGCAATTAGACAAGAGAAAGAATTAAAAGGAATAAAGATAGGAAATGAACAAGTGAAATTGTCATTATTTGCAGATGACATGATACTCTATAGAGAAGGCCCCAAGAACGCCACCAGAAGTCTTCTAGACTTAATAACCAAATTCAGTAGAGTAGCTGGTTACAAGGTCAACACACAAAAATCAATAGCTTTCCTCTACACGAACAACAGACTCACTGAGACAGAAATAGGGCAAACAATTCCTTTCACAATAACATCCAAAAAATGGAAATACGTAGGAATCACCCTAACAAAAGAAATCAAAGACCTCTTCTCTGAAAACTATAGCACTCTGAAAAGAGAGAGTAAACAGGATATCAGAAAATGGAAAGACATCCCCTGCTCCTGGGTAGAAGGGCCAACATAGTGAAAATGGCCATACCTTCAAAACTGCTATATAGATTCAATGCAATCCTAATTTAAATCCCAACACTATACTTCACGGACCTTGAGAAAACAATCCAAAAATTCATTTGGAATAAGAAGAGACCAAGAATACCAAAAGCAATTCTGGGTAACAGAGACATGGCAGGGGTATCACAACCCCCAAGTTGAAAGTATACTACAAAGCCACTGTGATAAAAACAGCATGGTACTGGCAAAGAAACAGACCTGAGGACCAGTGGAACAGATTAGAAGATACAGAAACAACTCCAGAGACACTCAGCCACCTCATCTTTGACGAAGGAGCCAAATACCCTCACTGGAGGAAAGATAGCCTCTTCAATAAATAGTGCTGGAAATATTGGGTTTCAACCTGCCAAAGATTAAAACTAGACCTATGTCTCTCACCATGCACTAAACTAAAATCAAAATGGATTAAAGATCTAAATATTAAAACAGAAATGCTGAACTGGCTGGAACAGTGGTTAGGTAGAACTCTTGAAGACATTGGTGTAGCAAAAGATCTTATGAAGAAAACCTCAGTTGCCCACGAACTAGCAAAATCAACAAGTGGGATCTCTTCTTATTAAAAAGCTTCTGCACAGCAAGAGAAACCACCAACAGTGTGAAGAGACAACCCACAATGTGGGAAAAAATTTTCACCTGCTGTTTCTCAGACAAAGGTCTAGTATCTAGAACCTATAAAGAGCTTAAAAAAATCAGACCTCCCAAATTTAAAGACCCAATCCAAAAATGGGCATCTGAAATGAACAGAAATTTCCCAGACTAACAAGTAGAAATAGCAAATAAACATATGAAAAAATGTTCAACATCATTGGTTATTCCAGAGATGCACATGAAAACAATACTGAGATTTCACCTCACCCCAGAAAGAATGGCTGCCATCATGAAATCAACCAATAACAAATGCTGGTGGGGCTGTGGACAAAGAGAAACCCTGCTCCACTGCTGCTAGGAGTGTTGACTGGTGCAATCACTGTGGAAATCAGTATGGAGATACCCAAAGAACTAGGAGTGGAAGTCCCATTTGACCCAGCTATTCCTCTGCTGGGTATCTTCCCCAAAGAATTAAAAGAATCATACCACAGTGATATATGTGCACCCATGTTCATAGCAGCACAATTTGTAATAGCTAAAACCTGGAAGCAGCCCAATTGCCCATCAACTGGAGACTGGATAAAGAATATATAGTTTTTAAAAAATAAAATGGAGTACTACTCAGCCATAAAAAATGAGAAACAGTCCATGGGCCTGCACAAAGCAATACATCATGTTAGAAGCACATGACAGAGGAAATACCTCATTTTATGGCAGCCAATAAGCAGAAAGAGAGACAGGAAGGGAATGGGGTCCCAGTCCTGATATCCCCTTCAAGGGCTGCCCCCAGAGACCTAACTCCCTTCCATAAGGCCCCACCTCCTCAATGTTGCATCTTCTCCCAATGGCGCTGAAGGCTGGTGACCAGGCCTTCAACACATGGCCTTTGCTGGACATTTAAGATCAAAAGTATGGTTCAGACCTTACTTGGAGATAAGTGTTTTCTTTTTTGATACCGGGGATCAAACTTGTGACCTTGAACTTGTGAAGCAGGCATGGGCACCACTGAGCTAAATCCCTGGCCCCTGAGATAGGCTTTTGAAAGAGGTCATCAAGTTAAAATGAAACCATTCAGGTGAGTCCTAATCCAGTGTGATTTGTGTACTTATGAAAGGAGAAATTTGGACAGATAACATACAGAGGGAAGGCCATGGGAAGGCACAGGGGAAAGATGGCTCTCTCCAAGCCAGAAAGGGAGACTTGGAACAGATCCTTCCTGCTCATTTCTCAGAAGGGTCAAACTCTTAATCTGGAGGCCCAGACTTCTGGCCTCAGTATTGTGAGATGATAAATTTCTGTTAGTTAAGCCATGGGTTTGTGGTACTTTGGTAATAGTAGCCCTAACAAAATAACACAACTTCTATTCCCCTGTGAAAATTGAACATATTTCTTGTAAGCTTTTCTTACTTCTCATCCAAAAATGGAATAGAAATTCTGTGATTTACATCCATGGATTAAGTTTCCTAGATATCTTTGATAAACTTTCTATTTCATAAATTTTATAATTCACTAAACATTCTTGGTAAATCATTAGTATTTTCATTAATCTTATTAATCATAGAAAATTTTATATACAAGATACAGATATTCATAAATTAAGCCCTCTAGTTTTTTTCAGGGACATTTAAAAATTTATTCAAGGTTAGGCATGGAGCTCAATGTACGACACACACAAAGCCCTGGGTTTGTTTCCAGACCATCCAAAAATTACATTAGTATCATACAAATGCCAAAATAATCATGAAAATACAACCCAGTTTAGTGTTCAATGCTCAGATGTAGCTTCTATCAAGCCTAATCAAACAAATGCTATTTCATTACCTGCTGTTTGAGTATCTTAGTTCATTAAGGTAATAGCTACTTATTCTGTTTTGCTTTTATAATTAGACATGTCAAACAACACCACTTGTCTTTATTGATTCATCAGCTATCTATTGTCTGTTGTGTACCACGCACAGAGACAGAGCTGTAAACAAGACAGGAAAGCTCCTGCATTCAGGAAGCTTGTACTTTAAGTTTCGGAGAAGCCAAATGAGATTCCAGCAAGTCCTTAAATATCTTTATGTTTGCATTACCACTCCACTATTTTGCTACTTAGCCTTACCCTGATTTTTTGTTTTTGTTTTTTGAGATAAGGTCTCACTGTTCCAGGCTTGAACTCACTGTGTAGCCCAGGCTGGCCTCGAACTCATGGCAATCTTGCCTCAGGCTCCTGAGTTCTGGAATTACAGGTGTGCACCACTATGTCCCACATTACCCTGATCTTTTAAACTACCCTGGAAGCTATTTACTCATAGTTTTTGGTACCATGTTTTTTTCTGTATTACAACCCAAAATATGTACTGGCCCAGAGAGATTCAGGATTCTAAAGAAATCAGCTGGTTTTCAGAAAGATCATTCAGGAAAAAGATTATGTTTCTAAATAATAAATATTACAAATGTATATTCCTACTTTTTTCCAATTCTCAAGCCCTTCACTTTCATTCTTTTCCTTCGTTGACATTTTTATATTTTGGTCCTGCAAGGACTTAAATCTAAATGTTGTAACAATCTTGGGAGACACTTTTTAATCTTGGTACTTGTAGAAACTAAAATCTTTGTGCTATGAAGATCTTTCATACTGGCTGAACTCACTTGAACAGAGTGACTTAGAATTAGCAAGATGTTCCTGTGGCAGGGCATGGTGGTTCAAGCATGTACTTCCAGCACTTGGGAGACTGAGGCAAAAGAATCACTGCAAGTCCAAGGCCAGCCTGAAATTCATAGTGAGATCCTATCTCAGCAAAAAACAAACAAAAAAGAATATTCCTGCAGGCATTAGGCTAGGATGTGAATTTTCTGTTTTCTGTAGGGCGTAAGTGCAGAGGTATATCACTTCTGGATTTTCTTCCTTTTGTCTTGCTTCAAGCATATGAGAGAGAGAGAGAGAGAGAGAGAGAGAGAGAGAGAGAGAGAGAGAGAGAGAGAGGAACTAGAGACCACATGACCAGTCATTTTGGGCAAATGCCCTGACCTAGGAAGGGAAAAGAGGTCAAGGTGATCCCAATGCCATGGAAGTAGCTAAGTGGACTCTTCACATAAAAATATCCCAGCAGGATCTAGAAAGCAATTAGAGTAATATTTTGGCAGCTTGTGCTGTCAATTGGATGATTCTCCTACTGCTCTAGTTACATCCTTGAATTTCATTCCTCTTGTAAATACTTATGAAGTCAATTCAGAATGCTGCAAAGACATAGGTGTAAGAGTAAACAAACTATAATAGTAAACCTTTCTCCAAATGCTGGAGCAGCTGCAGGAGGATGCTAAAAGCAGCACCGGACTTGCCTTGCTGTCCTCTTGCTGCCGCCTCCTCCTCCTCCTCCTCCTCCTCCTCCTCCTCCTCCTCCTCCTCCTCCTCTTCCTCCTCCTCCTCCTCCTCTTCCTCCTCCTCTTCCTCCTCCTCCTCCTCTTCCTCCTCCTCCTCCTCTTCCTCCTCCTCCTCCTCCTCCTCCTCCCCCTCCTCTTTCCCCCCACACACTCTTTTATAAATTTCCCAGCATCACTGTGCAGTCTGCCAGAGAAACCTGTCCAGGTGCTGGGTGTGCCTGCTCTTAGACCAAGGACCAGGTTAGGTCACTGCTCCTGTCCTTATTTCCAGGCCAGAAGGATGTACTGGAACTAAAGCCTAGAGATTTTTGCTTTCTGTAGAGAAAGTGTCCCTATTCCTTCAGTCAAAGCACTTTAGGGAATCTGTCTTGTGAATTAACTTGCTCAGCCCCCATGGATTGAGCCCAGCCTTCATCCCTGCAGCGGGAGAAGCTGGCGATTCCCCACTCAGATGTTCGGACAAGTGAGGGGCTCTGGCTCCAGCTGGCAGCCGGGAAACAGCATTTCACTCAGAAGTCAGAGGTCTCCTCTGCCAGCCTTGAGAGTGTTGACATTTAGCATCTAACATTTTGGGTTTACATTTTTAAAAATAATTGGAATGTATTTTTTAAAATCAACTAAAATAAGCTTCCAGAATATTTCCTCTAGTGAACTATCTTTATCTTCACCTACATTACTAATTAAGCTTTTCTATTGATCCGATTCCCAGTATAGTTCTTCCCCTTATGCTTTCATAATCAGAAATCTCTAGCTAGTGACATGCTTGTTGATGGCTCTTCCTTCTATAAAGCTTTTTCCTCACTTTCTCTCTCTCTTTCTTTCTTTCGAGATCGAATCTCACTATGTTGCCCAGGCTGGTGTTTAACTGGTCAGCTCAAGTGATCTACCTACCTGGGCCTATCTAGGAGCTGGGATTATAGGTACACTGTATTGTACCCAGCTCTATCCCATCCAGCTTTGCTTGACCTTGCTAAGCAATTGCAGATTGTAAAACACAGGAGAGCTCTGAATGCCTCTTAACCCAGGGTTACATGTGGGAACCACACTTTTGGATCAGTTCTTTAGAAATAGAGAAGTGTTTCAAGGAACTCTGCTGCACTTCACATTCAAAACATTTCCCAAGCACTGGAACAGAACAAGAGTCTATGACAAGACTTTCTTGAGAGCCACCAGGAGAAAAAAATCTCTTTCATGAAAACAGCTCATTATCTCCATTCAGTGGTCCTGGAAGCTAATTTCCCCGGGCGGTGAAACCTAAGTAGTAGGGCACAACCCAGTGCTACTGCAAACCGTCTAAACTGAAGTGATTGAAATGGAAAAGGCAGCTTGAGTTCAATCTTTTTTTTCCACATTCCATTCCTTCCCAAAACCACATTGAAACAGAGGAAAAAACAGGCTGTGGATGTAGCTCCAGCCATAGAGCCAGTGCTTAGCATGCACAAGTCCTCAGTTTCATCTCCAGCACAAAAACAACACAGAAAAGCAAAATAGTTGGAAAGACCACAAGATGCTAGGTGGGAGAATGCATAATGCATATACTGTATAGCATTGAAGTCGATGATTTATATTAATGTAAAATAAAGAGATTAATGAATCATTACCATGGCTGTCTTATTTGGCATGACAGGGAAAACTTCACCAAAATTGTGATATGGGCACTTGGTCAGCAAACAAACTGAGGTCAAAGTTCCCCAAGTACCTGCCTCTGCTAATGGGTAGTGTCAATTTCTGAGCCAGATTAAAGTCCTGTTTTCCTTCTTATTTCATTCATTCATTTTATGTGTCCTTTCATTCAACAAGTGTGCCTAAGTGGAGGCTATTCCGCACCAGGTAACCAGTTCTCTGTCCTTAGGGACCTGCCTGCCCCGTGGGAGCTACAGGTGAGTAAACAGTGCAGGTGATGGCTGTGTGCTGTGGTGGGGGAGCATGCTCAGATGAGGCTTGGGAAGAGCTCAGAAATTAGCTACTTGTGGAGAAAGTATAGAAGCCACTGGAGTCCATGCCACAGTTTCAGGATATATGATTAAATCTATCCTGCAGAAATCTAAGACAGTCTTCTGATTTGTTGAAAGTATTTGTACTGCCCTTACTTGAGAAACACACCTCTTCTGCCTGGGATGTAGCTTAGTGGTGCCGAACCTGCCTGGCAAGTGCAAGATCCTGAGTTTGATCCCCAGTACCAGAAAAAAAAGAAAGAAAAAGAAAAGGCAAACATGCTTCTCCACAGTTATGAGAGGAAAACGAAATCTCTGAATGGAGGTTCAGAGTTGGGTGGGGGAAGCTGGCCCTACAGCAGTCCTGGGGTCCCAGCAGGGTACACTCCAGAGGTGCACAGGGCGATGGATGGGGCAAGGCTGACCATCTGATTTTGAATTGTGGCTACACCTCTTCCTAGTTCTGCCTTCAAGTACCTCATCCTCCAGACCCTTGGTTTCCTTGACTGAAATGGGCCATATGAGGGTCATGAAATGCTTTGAACAATGTGTGACCCTTAGTAAGTGCTTAATGTTATCCCTTGAGAAGGTTTTGTGGGTTTCCCATAAGAAAAGTAGTTTTGGAGCCAGGGATTTAGCTCAGTGGTTCCACCACCTGCCTCACAAGCGAAAGGACCCAAGTTCGATCCCTGGTATCCACACCCCACCCCCCAAAAAGGAGCTTTGTTATTTTTGTTTTGATACAGGGTCTCGCTACATAGTTCAGGCTGGCCTTGAATTCACTGTGTAGCCCAGAATGGACACATACTCCTGCAGCAATCATCCTGCCTCAGCCTCCTAAGTGTTGGGATTACAGGAATGCTATTTATGAAATAGTGCTAAAGAATAACCACTTTAGATCTGGGT
This sequence comes from Heterocephalus glaber, assembly GCF_053883595.1. Lineage (NCBI taxonomy): Eukaryota > Metazoa > Chordata > Mammalia > Rodentia > Bathyergidae > Heterocephalus > Heterocephalus glaber. The sequence goes on from NW_028258343.1 coordinate 697,343, forward strand.
GTGGTGGCACACACCTGTAATACCAGCTCTCTGGAAGCCTAAAACAGGAGGACTGCAAGTCGAAGTCAGCCAGGACTACACAGAAAGGCCCTGTCTCAAACAAACAAAGAAACAAACAAAGAAACAAACAAACTTCAGAGGGAGCAGATTTAATTTCTCAGCTTTGCTGGAGTCAACACCTTAAACCAGTTGAAATCTTTTTCTCTGTTCCCTTTTCTCATCATTGTGTAGAGAAAGAAGGGAGCCAGGGCAGTCACAGCTTTCCACTAACCCTCTCCTTGGATTGTTTGGTGTCACAAGGAGGCAGGATGGATAGTGGCTAAGGAAATGGATTTGGATCCCAATCCTGCTCCTGCCACTCACTAGCTATATGACAGGTCTACTTCCTTAACCCCAGTACACCTTCCTCTTCTGTGAAATCCAGGTAATAACAGTACCTACCATACATTTTTTGTATGTGACAATTTAAATGTGTAGTATACTTAGAGCTCATAGAACAGTGCCCAGGAATATCAGTACCGTGTAGGAGATAGTTATTATAAAAGTGATTGTTATTAAGGAGCAAAGCAAAGAATTGTTCAAATGCATAATAATGAACATCAAATCAAGACAGTGTCTTGTTGGCTGAGGATGTAGTTCAGCAGCCCCTCACCTGCCTGGCAAGTGCAAGGTCCTGAGTTTAATTCCTGGTACCAGGAAAAAAACAAAAACGAAAAAAAGACAGCATCTTGTCAAAGTTGGTAGTCTCTAGGTTGTTGGCTCTTCGAAGATAAACACTGCATTTTGTCCTTGCTCTATTTGCTGCTGGATAAATGGAAGAAGCATGATATGCTGGACTAGTCTAATGGCACAGTGAAGAGGAAAGCATTCTACACTTAAATGTGAACCCAGTCTTAGCTCCATTCTACTTGGAGTAGGTGATTCATTTCCCAGGCACGGGTTTTGTCATCTTTAAACAGGGCAGTCAATGAGAAGACTTCTCAGATTCATTCTGAATCAAATTCTCCATGGCTAAAGGTAATGTAATCATGACCATAGAAGTCTTTTTTCACATACCTAGTGTGTTTCCAAAAAGGATTATCCAGTTCAAAACAATGTGGTTTGCTTGTGTTTTCTAAGTCATTATGTAAGCATCTGAGCCATGAACAAATCTTTAAATCCATGAAAAAGGATTACCTTTAGCAGGATTGATAACTTTTAAACCTCTTGGGATGTCAGAATAAAACTGATAAGGACATTTCTTTCATTTATTTTAAGTGAATTTTTGGCAACTTTGAAAAATTAAACAAGCCTGGCATAGTGGCATGTGGCTGTAATGCCGGCATGTTGGGAGACAGACAGGAGGATGGAAAATTTCAGCTCAGCCTGAGAAACTTAGCAATTTAGACCCTGTCTTTAAAACAAAAAAATTTTTTTAAAGGCCTGAGGATGTAGATCAGTGCTTAGGCTCAGGGTTTAATTTACATTACAGAAAAAAAAAGGATAAAACATAACCATTCTATGCTAAATCATCATTAACAAATAGAGAATGAAAATAGAACTTTTATCTACTTTAGCCTAGCAATTCTCAGCTAAATGAAATTAAGCTGATTTAGTTGATCTTTTAAAATGCAAGGCTGTGTAAAAGGCCTAGGTCTGGAGGATTTGGGGGAAGCACGACTATTGGGACTGCCTTTGGTCCTTGGATGTTCCTAGCTGCAGGCTGTGACACTGCCTCCACTTCGGGCTGTGAGAGGTGGCTGGGGAAGCTTGGGCCCTTTATAGGGTTTATACACTGGGTAGTGCATACAGATTGCATTTGGGGGAAAAAAATCATCTGTGGAGGAAAAAAAGGAAAGGAGGAGAGAAAGGTAGTTTGAAATCAAAATATCTGGATTAAGAATACCAGACCTGGCTTTGAGTGGAACACATGAAATTTTATCTTGGCTACTTTTTAGGTACGTGACTTTGGACTAGTTGTTTAATCTCGCTGAACTGTGCTTCATGCATTTAATTTAATTTAATGCATTTCTTACTTTACAGGTCTATGATGAGGATTGATGAGCTCATGCATGGGAATTCCTTACCCACAGTGCCAGAAACACAGCACTGACAGGATGGACAGAGGGGCTGCATCTCTTCCCCAGCCCCTTAGGCTGCTTCAGGGTATGTGAGGGGCAGAGGAAGCACCCTTTTGGCCTTTTGCAATCAAAATTTGGATCCCACTCTCATTCTTTTTAGTGAGCCCTAAAAAACCAAGATCTATTCATGATTCCATGTGAGCACTGGACAAAGGTTCACTTTGTAAGACCAGCTAGGTTAAAACTAATATATGCAGAAATGTGTGGAACTTCAACAATAGCATATAGGAAAATGGACTATTCTTGGCCTTAAAGGCCAAGATGAATGTATGTGAATGTACATATACATGAATGTATATGTAAAATATATACAGTAGGCCTTTTAAAAAGGATCTGGAAAGGATGAACACAAATATGATAACATTTACCTCTGGGAAGGGGAGGAAGGTAGAAGAAGAGGTAGGGTAAACTTCAGTGTTGTTTTGATGCTTTACATATTTAGTTGTATATTTTAAAAAGCAAAAAGCAAACAAACAACAACCAAAATGTCAAAGTTAAATCATAGTGCAAACTGCAATGAACATTTATTTAGAATATAGAAAAAAAAACAACCCTCAAATGTGGAATAAAACAAAGCAGACAAAAAAAATCAAGGAATGTCTCCCCGGGGCCGTCAATGACTTGGTACAAAGTCATATTCTCCTTAGCCAGCTGTCCTGGAGGAGTAAAGACAGCAGAGGGCCAAAAGGAATTGCTGATCTTACCTCCAGCAACTGGCAGACCCAGATTAGAAGGCAGGTGAAGTTGCTTGCTGGTTATCTTGAAGTAAACTCCTTTCTGCCTGGAAATACTCAGACACTACACCAGTACTCTGATTTGTTCTTGGCAAAATTCAGGGTCTTTGGAAGCACTAATTAAAAGTAAAATGTATTGGTAAATTATGCTTCTAAGCAAGATGAAACCAGATGGTAAATTAGTGTTTCTATAGTACATGTTCATGGCAAAGAAAATAAGAGATAACTTAAAAAAAAATTCCACATGAAAGCAACTTGGTTGATACCTGACTGAAAGAGTTCTAAACCATGGCCCCTGGAGCCTGGGCTGTAGCTCAGTGGCAGAGTGCTTCCATGCTTAAGGCCCTGGGTTCCAATCCCAGAATTGCAAAAATAAATAAAACACCCCAGTACCATCAAATAAATGAATTAAGATGTGCACAGTAGAGTGCCTGAGGCAGGAGGATCACTTCAGCCTAGGCATTAAGGAGATCAGTGTGGACACTATACCAAGGCCCTTTCTCAAAACTAACAGGAAAATTGAATTAACCCAAAAGAGTTGAGAGTGTAAGTACTGAATAAAGAGGTCATAGCATTTTTTTAATTAGGAAAATATTTATTTCTTCTTGGAAATTCGTCTTCACAAAGAGGCCCTTCCTTTGGAAAGAAATATTTTGGCCGCAAGGGAACTCTGAACACCATGGTGCTGCTCTGTGGAGTTGTACTGGCTTCCTGTCACCCAGCTTGCACTCTCTACTAGAGAGAGACCTCCCTGGCTTGGTATGGGCACTGCACAAGAGTTGGGTTTCTGTTGGTTTTAGTGGACCCAGGGCCTCTTGGGGAGATTTTCCTTGACTGACAGAGCACTCAGTCAGGTGCATGGGGGCCTCAGCTGGCCCTCTGGTTGGGCCTGACATGCTGTGGCTTTCTGGCCCGGGCTCCCAGTTTGCCCGTTTGGTGCAGGGAGGTCATCCAGCCCAGCCTTTAATTCAGTGTTCTGCTGGGGAGTTATGAAGGGCTGTGATTCTGGCAGGGCTCAGAAGGGACCTGAATGAAGGGAAGGAGGAATGAATGGAGAGAACCATTTGGATGAAAGTGCTCTAGGGTATTAAAAAGGATAGGGCAGCTGGGGGCTACAGGAAGCAGCTCTTGCTTAAATACACTCTCCATACGTCTGTCAGTCATCAGTCCTTTAACAATCATTCAGTTCTTACCCTCCACTTGGGTATAAGTTTGCAGAATTATAGACCACCAGTGTGGCCATTAACAGTGAACTGAGTTTATTGCAAAACACACACAAAAAGAAAAAAAGAAAGTCCATTTACAACCCCTGTAACATTTTTAACACCATGAATAGAAGAACAAGCAATATATATACATATACCTCTATATATACCTCTATATACCTATATATACACCTTGAATTGTTACTCAAATACACCCCCACTCTCTTAAAAAAAAGATACACTAAGCAAAGGAAAGATATATTAAGCAAGATTGAGGCGACTTGAAATACAGGATTAAAATGCTGGATTCCATCATTTCTGTGAAAGGTCACTCTAGTCCTTTGCTGTTTATACCACGGATAGACATAGCCAGTGACTGGCTGAATGGATCCCAGGAGCAGTGCTGCTCCTTGTCCTTTGGACTAACGAAGGTGAGGATGCAGAGAGAGAAGGAAAGGCGTGGAAAAGTTGAATCCTTCACAGGAGAGAGAGAGAGGGAGAGTCTCAATGAGCCAGACTCAGTTACTAGCCATAATTGTACTCAGGCCAGTTCTGCTGAAACTACCTGGTCGTCTTTGTGGTGGCTTCGATGGAGAAACCCCATTCCCAGCTCGCTCCCTCTCCAAGGCCTCTCAGCCCAGCCCCCTCCTCCCAGTGCAACTCTTCCCGGCCCCTCGCCCTCCACCCCGCCCCCACAGATTGCAGTCCTGGGCGGGAGCACTATTCCCTGGACCACTGCCCCCTAAAGGGCTGAGCAACCAAACCTCAGGCTCACCTCGGCAAGCATTCTAAAGCGTTTAAGAGAACCACAGAAAACAAAAGAAACAAACACAACCTGTCCTTACCCGCTTCTTAAAAAATTGGAAGGCTGAGCATTTCTTGACTGGAAATCCATTCATGTCTTTGTTTACCATCTTCCACAGTGGGGACTTGACAGTTATAGATCCAGGGTGGCACCCTCCTGGTTAGGGCATCTGTTTCCCCGTTTCTCTCCTCGAGACAGTGAATGAAGACCGAGCGGGATGGAGAAGCTGGCGGGGCTCAGTTCTTCACGCGCACATTCTGCAGCACCAGCTACTGCAGCAACCTCTCCTCACTTTCAGTTGCCCCCGGTAGTAGCTTTTCTCTCTCCATCCTCGCTCCGAAACGTACGCATCACTGCCCCAGGGGCCGGGGGACAGGACGCCGAGTCTCCGGGGAGATGCTCCCGCTGGCCCGGGGGGACAAGGTCCCCTCCCCGCCTCCAGCCACCTCGCTGCCTGGCCGGCGCCTCTCCAGGTGATGCGCTTCTGGAGGCTGCCCGGGAAGGGAGCTGTTTTTGATTGTGCAAGTTCCAGTGGGAGCTGTAGTTAAGCAGTTGAGAGAAGGAGTAAGAAAGAACAGAAGCCAGAGGGAGGAAGGGAGGGAGAGCCGCGCCGCGCCGGAAAGGCAGAGGGAGAGAGAAAGCAGCGAGGCTGGAGGAAGCAAGGATTCATGCATATCTGATCAGGAGCAGGGGATGGACAGAAGGCACCGGAGCGCGGGACGCACTGGACAGCCGTGGACTCCCTTGGCTGGGGCACTCGAATAGTGTTCTCTGTTTTCTCTGTCAGGACATTTAAATCAGAGTTTCGTCTGAAATGCGGACTCTTTATTCTGGTTGAAGTTCTTTTGATACCTGTTCCAGTGTAAAAGGCTCTCAACAGAAATGCAACCAAGTGTATTCCTGACCTGTGCAAAGGCGGAGAAAACCGAAATCGAGTGCAAACATAGGTATAACAGTGGGAGATCTTTTACCACTCAGACTCCTCTCCCTCACTGGTCATAACAAGACGAGCAATAGGGAAGGTGTGTGTGTCTTTCTTCACTAAAGAATCCTGGTAAGAATAGAAACACAGCGGATATATATGAAGTATTTTATGCAGAAATCCACAAAGCAGTATTACAGAACCCATTTAATGGAGCAGAAGTTCTGGTGAATAAGAGACCTATTTTTACTTCCTATCAAGTGAAAATTTATCCCCCAATCTTAATAGTGGTATCCTTTCCACATTAAATTCATGTAAGAAAACCAATGTTGTGCTTTATTTTTCCATTTTTGCTCCTTATTGTTGATATTTTACAGGCATTTAAAAAATAGAGTTCACAGCTAAGTGGAGAAAGCAAAGAAAATAAACTTTGCATCTGATGGGCACAGCTATGACATCTGCATGTGGCTTTCTGCCAGTCACCTGACCTCACTGTGCCTTTCAGATGCTGCCTCATCCATAAAATGGAGGCGACCACTCATTCTTTCACTCCCTCATTCATTTATCCTGTCATTTACTTGTTTGCTGTTTCATCCCATTAATCCATCCAATCTGGACGTAGCAGGTGTCCCTAGGATACGAGGGAATATAATCAATAAGTAAGGGAAAGGCACTGTGTCGGTGTGATGCAACTAACAGTCACCTTGATAAAACAAGCTTAATATTGTTCAACTATTTTTGTGGCAGTGTTGGGAAAGAACAGAAACATGCCAGTTACTTCGGAGACGAGTTGCACTGGTTTCATTAAAGCAGAGTATGAATCTCTACTGTTGGGGCAAGTTTTGGGGAAATAACAGTGAAATCTTGTTAGCTAAATACCTTCAGTTTTCCAAAAGGAAACTGCCATACAACCAAATGGTATGATAACTGAGAGAAAACAAACTATTTGTTTTGGAGAGTTGGAGTAAGTTGTCTAAGACACAAGACTATATTATGTTATCTACAGCACTGCTAAATTTTATGGTTCTTCTAGAGTTCATTTAAAATTGTACTAGTTCAAAGGGAATTATTTTGGGATGATAAAAATGTCCTCTACCGTGATTATGGTGCCATTTACAAGACTGTGTATTTGTCAAAACTCAAGACACTTCATATATGAAAAGGCAAGATTTTTGTTGCATGTAAACTATACAATGGATCTCAGTAAAAGCAATGGTGATCTGGGTATGGTAGCACAGGCCTGTCATCCCAGCACTCTGGGAAGCTGAGGCAGGAGGATCACAAGTTTGCGCCCAGTTTGAGCAACTTAGGCACTTTAGAGAGATCCTGTCTCAAAATAAAAAGTAAGAAAGGGCTGAGGATGTACTTCAGGGTGAAGGCCCTGGGTTCAATCTCCAGGACCTTTAAAAAAATCTTCTAACAAACAAACAGAACTGTGGTATTACTCAAGTTCTTGTCCCTTTCCCAAAAGTATGTTAATAGATTCTACTGGATATGTAGGAGGGGCTCGCTAAGCAATCTGATAGAAAGGGGATCTGAGGTCTTTCTTTGATTCGTTTTTCTGGCATGCATACTGGTTTTCGGTAGACTGTATTCTTTCCTGGGTGAAGAGAGTACAGGTTATGGGGGAGGAGGTGAAGACAAAGCTAAGTGCTACCTCCTCCAACCCCCCACATGCCACCCCCAGATGATGCTACCGCTGTCACCCAGTCTATGCTAGAGACTATGAACATAACCGTCAGTAGTTCCTGTCACTAAGCAACTCTCAGCCTAGTAGAGAATCGCACATCTATCTATGCATGTGAACATAAAAGCTTTAGGTCCACACTGCCTGGAGGGAGGCACAGTGCAGAAAGGAAACTAGGAGGGCCTAGCTTTACCTTGAAGGGATGATTTTAGTGCACGGCCTGGAAAAATGAGCAGAGGTCAGCTAGATGAAGGAAGAGAAGCACAGAGCAAGGATTTTCAAGGAACAGGTAGAATCATCCATTATTTCAGACTGGATTTTGGTGAGTGCAACAACAGAGAAGTGTGTTAACTGTACTGTGAGTACTCAGGGGAAATCAAGACCCCTTTCACCTCACTCTGACCTCTATTTTCATAAATAGAGACCCAGAATGACTACTGTTTGCTAAGTATCTCCTTTGACAGGTCCATTGTGAATAACTTAGAAAGGAATGTAGGCTATTTCTTGTAATACAAAAGAAAACAACGCCTGGGTTCTCGCAACATCTGTTTATTGTTTCAATTTAATTAATGAATGTATTTACCCCTTTTACTCACTAAACACACTTATTCGCTTTTGTACACAGTGGAAGTGCCTGGCACTCAGTGAATGGTTTTCAAATGAATTAAATTAAAAAAATGAAAGCTAACATCAGTTACCCTGGCATGGGACTATTAGCAGGAATCATTAAATACCTCTGAGATTCTTAAACCATTATGTTAACTCCCATGATAGTCATGTCCTTAACATTTTTTCCTTTAGTGTCAATGACATTGTGACCTTGGAATAATACTTCTTTTCTTTTCATTTTATGTACAAGCCTAAGGTCAGAAACAATACTTTGAACCCCTGTTTGCTTTCTTGCAGTATAGCCCATCTTCCTCCCTCAAACACACAAACAAAAGGTAGGTAGGACTGATGAGCAGTGTATACCTGGCACAGAAAGAATTCTGTGTTGATTTAGAAGATCTTATTACTAACCTAATCGTATGATATGCAACAAGATCGCTCAGCATACTGAGCCTCAGTTTCTTCATCTATAGCATAAGGGAATTGTCAGTTCCAAATTATACAGTAAATCTATATTTTTATAAAGCAAGAGACACGTACTACTGTAGTACTTTTTAGAAAGTCTATCTTTCCATAGAGTAAAGTGGTTTTGTGTAACATATTTAGCTGTTGAATGGAATGTGATTTTTTTCTGTAGCATCCTGGAAAACACAAAAGATAATAAACAATAAAATATGTTTAGTGACAAATGTCCCTAAGGAGAAAGGGATACAAATAGATCATAAGAAATGTTTTACATTCTTCTTTGAGCTGGATGACTTGATCATGTGCTTAAAATTCCAGCCACAGTGGTAGTGATGTATATAATTAAGGATTAGAAAATGTCCCTGAGGATTTTTTTTTTTTCTTTTTATGCTAAGGATCAAGCCCAGGGCCCTAAGCAATCTAGGCAAGCATGGTACCAACTAAGTTACAGCCCCAGCATGCAAAGGACAAAAGGTCTCCCTTTTTCTCTTTTTTTAAAAATATGGACTCTTTCTTTGATTTCCTCAAATTAGATTTCTTTTCAATTAATTTAGGCATATATCACAGGAAAGTTACAAAAGAGAAACCAAACTAAAACATCATTTTATTTTTATATTTTTTCTTTGAGAGATATATAATCAATACCAGAATGAGTAAAGTGGTCGAATTTTGCAGAAAAGATGCAAGTAGCAAAATATTGTACTCACTTTTGTGGGAAAGAGATTCAGTAAGAATTAAGATGCTCCATCCTGCAGTTTGTTATCATTCTATATTAAGAGAAATCATATGCAGCTTCCTACAGAGTCAATATTTATATCTAATATATATATATATTTTAAGTGTGGTCCTAAGGATCAACACAGGGCCTTGTGCATGCTGGGCAAGCCCTCTCCCCTTGAATCTCACCCCCTCAACTATCTTATTGTAACTGGCAAATAGGTCAAGCAATATTTCCATTGTTATTTGATTTAACACTTATTGAATATCAAGCATGTGTCAGTCATCACACTTATAAGAAAGAGAACAACTATTGTAGCAACCTGTATATGGCTTGGCAAATCCCACTGAATCATAGTACTTAGTAGACAAGTAAAGCATTCTGTTTTTGTTCCAGAGGTATGATTTTAGCCAGATCGACAGATAAACTGGTCTTTTATTTGCTACTATTACCTGAAACATTTTTGGATGGAATTAAGAAATGTAGCTCCTCAGTTCAGGAGAAGCTGTAGCAGAGATTAAAAATGCATGCCGCCTCCCTACGGCTCTTGGTTGCTTGCTTTGTACCTGGGCCCGCTCACCCACACGGGAGCCCACACATGACTCCCTCTGTTTTTTCTCTCATTGGTTCTATGTGATAAAATGGTGCCAAACATGTTTATGACATAGTCTCTTCTGTCACAAAAGCATAAAGAAATCTGCTCTTTCTTGTGGCAATGTGACAACATGTAGCCCAAGGGGACAAATGAATTTGTTAGAAATTGCTCATTTGAATATTAGTGATAATTCCTTCAACACCAAGGATAAATTTTACAGCTCCTCCAGATTTCACATGTATATGATTATTTCTATTCCCTTGTTTAAGTGCTTGAGAGAATTTAGAACCTGCAAAGATTGTTTACTTGGAAGACAATGTATTCCCTTGTACTCCCTTTTGATCTGACCTTCTTGTTATAGTGATCTGATCTCTTGTCTCCTCACTAAGGGCATTTTCAAAGACACAGCAAGACTTTATCATCCTGTAAATCTCATTGATAGAGATCTGGAAAACACTCCCAATATGCTTTGTCACACAGAGACAGACACATGCACACACCCAGTGGGAATAAAGGTCTTTATCATTTGTGAATTGGATGGCCTTGATGAATGACCTTGAAATGGTAATAGATTTTACAGCCTTTTTATAAGATGCATTTTGGGGAGTTTCATTAATTATTCTGCTCTTTTTTCATTCAACTTTCAGCCTTTGAGATTGGGATCAAATGACCTCTTAACTGATGGACCAGAAGGTTATATTTTTGACTTAACTTGCCAAAAGGTGTTCATTAGCTACTTCTCTATGTTTGGTGCAAATGAACCATGGCACAGGAGGGTTGCTCCTGTCCACTATCTCCTGTGCTGTGCACGTGACCGAATAGGCTGTTGTGATTGGTATTGATTGAAATACTCCAGAGGGTAATAAGGAGACAGAGTTCTGTTTTCTCCACTGTATAGGCATGATCTTTAGGGGGTTTTCCCCATTTAGTTTATTGGTACATTTTAGGTATCCAATACAGTTACATTCATCATTGGGATCTTGTACCTTTACATGATGTATCTTGGTTCTTATTTTTCCCTCTTTGTACACCATGAAACAGAGCTGAGTCAATTTCTCGGATCATTTAAATCAGCTGAGGCTTGCAGAGAAGGGAGGGTGAGGTGGGCAGATATGTCCAACAGCAGGAGCCTCTCTAGCAAAGAGACAAAGAACCATCCAGGAGCCTCACATCCTATTATTCCAGGAAATGTTGTGCCTTAGGATGGGTCAATCCCTGAACATGACTGCTTTCAATTTGACATTCTTTCAGTCTACCTAGGGTTTATATGTTTTGTAAATTATGCTTATTTAAATTGAGCTCAAGCTTTGCACAGTGGCAGTATCATAGCCAATGAGGTTTATCCAAGGTGCAATTATTGCTGATTATTGATAAATTGAACTCAATCCCATCTCATCTAGCTTATTTTATTTTGGAGGAAAATCAACCATTATAAATATGGTATGAACTCAAAATTATTAGAGTGGCGATAATGAATGTTAAAATTAATGAGATGTCCTTTCAAATCAATATGGTTTAGTAGAATTAGCATGGGCTTCGCTGTAGATGGACTTGAATCCTCTTTCTACCACTTATTAGCTATGTGACTGTGCAAGTGAAAATAAGCAAGACAACAAAATACTACCTAGCAACTGGCTTATTGGGAATTTAAAGGGGATTGAATACACATATGTGTATATATATTATCTAGCTCTGCAAATATGATTGCATTTGTATGTGTGTGTGTGACAGTTTAAAACACGACTATAAATTCTTCAGTTCTGCTCCCATTGACGAGTGGGGTTTGTATCTTCTTCTCTTAAATCTGTGCAGACCTAACTCAGTATGGTAGAAGGGATGGTATTTGACTTCTAAGGCTGGCTCATGAAAGGCCATATTTTCCCACCCTCATTCACAGAAACATTCTCACTTGGAATCTGAATCACTATATCAGAACTTTGATTAGTCAGAAGCCACCATGGGTGGAGGAAGCCCAAGTCACATGAGGGGCCACGAGCAGGCATTCTGGCTAATGAACTCAGCCAAAGCCACTTTCAAGTCACCACAACCAAAACACCAGGCACGACAGTGAGTGAAACCATACATAATTCCAGCACTAAAATATTCGTGCCATCCCAGCTGTTGAGGTTTTTCAGCTAAGGTTTTAGACTTCATGGGACAGAACTACATTCGATGAGTGTAAGATGGTTCTCTTATGCTCTTATTTCTGGGTTCTGATGGAAACCTTGAAGGCCAAAAGAAATGCCTAGTTACAGTGGTTAATAACTTAGATTGGAAGTGTTTGAATAGATGTCGAGAACTGGTGAAGTTAAGGGATGGGGCTCTTTCAGGCACCATCATCTCAGAGTTAATACATTGTTACTGGCTCAGCTCAAGTTGGCATACAAAATACCAGAGAGTGGACTGCTTAAACAACAAAAATTTTATTTTCTCACACTTTCGGAGGCTGGAAATCCTGTTTCAAGGTGCCAGGACAGTTGGCTTCTGGTGAGGGCACTAATTAATGCCATTGTGAGGGCTCTGTTCTCATGACCTCATTGAAACTTAAGTATCTCTCAAGGACCATATCCAATTACTAAGCATTGGAAGTTTAGGCTTCAACATAAGGTTTTGAGGGGACATAAGTCAACCCAAGCAATGAAACTGCTTCTGCTGCTGATACACTCACTTTCCATGTCAAAAAGTGAATATTGGGCTGGGGATTTAGCTCAGTGGTTCTGCTGCCTGTCCCGAAAAGTGCAAGGACCCGAGTTCGATCCCCGGTGCTAAAAAAAAAAAAAAGTGATTATTATACCACTTCCTAAGTAAGTAATATGTGGGAAAAGATTTCAAAATTCTTGTCAACTTACCTGACAAAGGGCTTATATAACTTCTATACAAACGAGCTCCTACAAATTTATAAGAAGACAAATACCTTTAATAGAAAAGATGCCTAGAATGTGAGAAGTAAACCAATAAAGGTATAAAAGCAGAAGAACAAAAAACACATACAAATAAATATAGGTTCAGATGCTAAAATTTCTAGTGGGCAGGAAAATACAATTTTAAATGATGGAACACTATTTTTGACTTGTCAGACTAGAAATTATTAAAAAGTTACACATTAAAAGCAGGCAAGACTCCAGGGAAATAAGCATGCTCATATACTTGTAGGGAGTATAAATATTTTTGAAAATAATTGAACAACATACATGCAAAATTGAAAGATACCTATCCACTGACCTAGTAACTTACTTTTGGAATAAACTCCTTGAAAGCATAAACATTGGCTTGCATAGCTCTATGGAAAAGGACATTTATTACAGGATTGATTTGTAACAACAAGAATTTGGGGAAATAGGACATGGTTAAATGCATTGGGTGACCATAGTAAAGAATACTATTCAGGGGCTGGGGATTTAGCTCAGTGGTTCCGGCACCTGCCTAGCAAGCGCAAGGTCCCAAGTTCGATCCCCAGTACCAAAAAAACCCCAAAACAATACTATTCAGTTATTAAATATGAATTTAATAGCTTTCATTGTATATTGTTGCTGTGATTTGAGTATGTTCCCCAGAACTCATGGGCTGGAAAGTTAGTCTCTAGGTGTGTGTGGTGGCACATGCTTATAATCCCAGCACTTGGGAGGCTGAGGCAGGAGAATTGATGTGAGTTTGAAGCTAGCATAGACTACATAGTGAATTGAGGCCCAGCCTGAGCAACATAGCGAGACCTTGTTTCAAAAAACCAAACCAATGGTCCGGGGATTTAGCTCAGTGGTTCTGCCACCTGCCTCACAAGCACAAGGACCCAAGTTCGATCCCGGGTACCGAAAAAAAAAAAAAGCTAACTGTCACTGTTGGGCCGGGGATTTAGCTCAGTGGTTTCGCCGCCTGTTGCGAAAGCTCAATGACCCGAGTTCGATCTCCGGTACCAAAACAAACAAACCAACCAAATCAAAGCAAAACAAAATTTTAAAAAATCAGTCTCTATTGAGAGGAGGTGGTGGGACCTTTAAAAGGTGATTAGGATGTGGGGCGCCCTCCCCACCAAAGGATCAATGCCAATCTTGCAGGAGTCGGAGCTTGTGAGAGTGGGTTGCTATAAGGAGAGTCTCTTGCCCCTGCTCATTTCCCCTTCTGTCCTCCTCCATGTTCTGATGCAGCACAAGGTGCCTAGCAAATCCCAGGGCCTTGCACTCCTGTTCTCCGGAAATGCGAGCTGAAACAAGCCTCTGTCCTTTTTGCCCCCTTTCACCCACCAGGGATGAAGCCCAGGGCCTTCTCACTGAGCTAATCACTAGCCCCGTTTTTATTTTTTATTTTGAGGCCATCTCACTAAGTCACCCAATTGCCTAAGCTGGGCTCAAACCTGTGACCCTCTTGCCCCAGCCTCCCAGAGTGCTAGGTTTACAGGTGTGCACCATCATGCCAGACTACAAGACTTTATTCTTTCTTTCTTCCTTTGTGGTCCTGAGTATTGAACTCAGGGCCTCACCCATGGGAGGCAATCTTTCTATCACTGAACTACATCCCTAGCCCAGTAAGTCTCTGTTCTTCATAAATCACTTGGTCTGTGTGGGATGGAGCAATGGAAAATCAACTAAGAAATCCAACAAGACAATAACATATAATCCTGCCAGGCAAGGTGCTACACAACTGTAATTCCAGCTACTCCGGAGGCTGGAGCGAAAGGATCACAACTTTGAGCCTAACTTGGGCCTCTTGTTGAGATCCTGCATCAAGACTGTCTCATTTTTTGGGTTTCTTTATTTCCTCTGTTTGAGGAGTTCCATTTATTCATCTTTGGTTGTGAGCTTTATAAATCTGAGGTGCTATGTGTGGCGCTAGCACATTTCAAAAGATTAGTATTTGCCAGTACCTAAGAGTTGTGGGATGTAACACAGCTGAAGTTCTTCTAACCCAAACCCTACCTTCTGTAGATGATGAAATTGAGGCCTAGAGACAGAGAAATGGAGTTGCCTGAGGTTACTGCATAGTGAATGGCATTACAGGCACATTTACGAAATCTCATGTCTAGAGTGCCATGCTGTATTCAGTAAGGAGGCATCCATTGATGAGTTCAGTAGCCGACTGTGCTGTTAGGAGGTGGGGCCTGGCTGGGTGTGGTTACTTGGGGCTGGGACCTGAGAGGGTATTTTCTTGCCCCAACCTCCTCCTTTCTCTCTCCACTTCCTGGTTGCCCTGGGTTGAACACATTTTCCTCCATTGTGCTCCTCTGACCTCCTTTTTCTTCCTTGGAGCCAGCTAAGCATGGACTGAAACTGTGAGCCAAATAAATTTCTCCTTTAAATTGCAGTTGTCAAATATTTTGTCCCAGTGCCAGAAAAGTGGCTAATTCAGTAGCCCTCACGTTTCTTGAGTTTCTCATTTATTGAGATTTATTGAGGTTTCTTGCTCCTCCTCCTCCTGCTCCTCCTCCTCCTCCTCCTTTGTATTTTTTTTTGATACAAGGTTTCACTCTGTCATTCAGGTTAGCTTTGAACTCATGTAGCCCAGGCTGGCCTCAAACTTGCAATAATCCTCCTGCCTCAGCCTCCTGAGTGCTGGGATTATAGGTGTGCACCCCCATGCTCAGCTTGTTTTTTGTGTTTTGTTTTATTTTTTTATTTTTTATTTTTTGGCACTGAACTTAGGACCTTGCGCTTGTGAGGCAGGCAAGGTGCCATTGAGCTAAATTCCCTGCCCATTTGTTTTGTTTTCTTGAGACAGAGTCTCACTGTGAAGCCCAGGCTGCCCTTGAACTCACAGCAATCCTTCAGCCTCCCAAGTGCTGAGATTTCCGGCATGTGCCACTATACCCAGTAATTAAAGATCCCTACATGATCAGATAATCCCAGCATCATAGAATTACATTGAAAGGATAGTCAATAATCTTATTTTTTAATTCATTTATTTATTTATAGATAAAGACTCACTATGTATTTCAGGCTGGCCTTGAACTCACGGAGATTCTCCTGTCTCAGCCTCTCAAGTGCTGGCATTACAGATGTGAGCCATCATGCCTGGCTTGAGGTTTATTTCTATAGTAGCTTATAGAACAAAGTTTATATGAAGAGGTTGTAACCGCTACTTTTGGTGGTGTTTTTTTCCATTATTGATTACCAGTTAAACAGTCTTTTCCTATAAAGTGACCTTAATCAATAGAGAGGATACTTATTCAAACTGGATTCTGATAGCAATTAGGAATTTGATTGAATTTGCATCATAAGATTTTCATGAAGCTTTCAGTTCCCAAAACAAAAGATCTATAAGGAGTGAAGTCAAAAGTTTAAACTTTTCCAGATAGAATGGGAAAAATAATTTTTAGGTAAAAATGTAACATCAAGGGTTGATATAGAGCTCAATGGTCTGCACTTGCTTAGAATGCACATGGCTCTAGAACCACATACACAAATCATAACAATTAATTAATTAAAAATATAGAGCAATGCATTCTGAATAGATGCTGACTACTTTGGAAAGTTCTTATCCAAAAACATTTGACTTGTGAAAGGTCAGGGTTCCAAATACATGTTAGTGACTGTATTCTTGTTTCATTTGGTGTTTACTTCAACAAGATCTTGTCATTAAATGGGAAGTGGGGGAGACTAGCATGCTCTAATATTTTCCTGGTTTATTATTTATATTCAGAAGTGGCTTTTGTTTATCTAGGCTAGCACTTCGATCTTTAATATAGGGTTTTACTGGGGAGTTCTGCTTAGGATTCCTTCTTGGATTTGGCTGAACAGCATGACAATATTTTAGCCTTTTTGGAAGGGTTAAAGTGTACTTAGGGTGACACAGTCTTATTTTTACCCTGCATGTGCTATTTTTATAATGAAATGGACCATTGAAAGGCTTTCAAAATGTAATACAAATTTATGTTTTACTGTAAAGCATTTTAGATAATGCACAAACATGTAGCCTTTGGGAAGAAAACAAGGTCTAAAATAAGACTTCTCTCTATTTTTAATAGTATATATGCTAAGCTGTATTTATTTAGTCTACTAGATGCAAGCCATCCCTGTGTGGGTGAGAAAGAAGAGAAAATCTGAATAAGGGGCATAAATTTTATCTTTTTGTTTTAATGATTTAATGTGCATATTTAAATCAACACCATAATAATAATAAAACAGTGGGTTATCAGGCTAGGGGCAATGTGCTGTAAAGTAGAAGTGTGGCAATGACTGGGTTTCAATCTGTTTTCCCCAGATGACAGCTATGGTATGGGACTTGGGCATGTTATTTAAGCTGCCCAAGCATGTTCTCTATCTTTGAAGAGGGGAGAATAGTTGTACATTTGTCTCTAGAGTTCTTCAACAATCAGAAGATACAATAAGTAAGTTGTTTAACAAGGTGCATGGTACACTGCAGATCAGGAAGGGTAGCTCTTGTCGCTGATATCAGAAAACAGTCAGAGAGGAGGCAGTGACCGACATTAGTGGCTACGGAAGAGTACTCAGAGCTTGGAAGGCAGACAGTGTTTTGGATTTATCTGTTGGGTGCTAGACAGTATGGTCACAGGGCAGCTGACCTACTTCCCAGGGGGATCTGAGGGTGTCAACCCAGAGCAGCCATTTGGAAGTAAAGGATTTTTTTTTTAACATCTTACTTTTCAAAAAATTCATGCAAACTCTGCAGTAGGACTCCATAATAATATACTCAAAAGTGCTAATATGAGCAACATGCAAATATTCTAGCATCATCTACAATAGTTGATAGCATATTGTGTGTACCTGTTAAGTGTCAGACCCTTCGTAAGCATTTTCTCAATCAATTTCCACATCTTTGAGAGCATGATGTTACCTTTTGCAGAGAGGAATGTTTTGTGGAAAGATCGAAGTCCAAGGGCAATGAGACCACTCAGGAGGCTATGACTAGTCCAATTTTGACATGATGTCAATTTTTTCTAAGAGGGTAGTAACCCAAAAGCTAAAAGGCACATATTTTTTGTTCATCTAAAATTCACCTACTGAATGTCTTCTACTTAATATAGGATGGTGCATAAGTTATTCTCCTTCTTTCAGAGTTAGACAGGAAGTTCAGGGTAAATTTCAGGGATATTTGATGAGAATTACTATGGAAGTGGATCCCAGAGGAGACAAAACCTTCAGCTTTGGGGATCCAAAATACTTTTCATAAATGTGAAGAGAAAGTTTCAGGAATTGAATTTTTATCTTTAATTTTGGAGATGGAGTCTTATTATATTGCCCAGGCTGATCTCAAACTCCTAGGCTCAAGTGATCCTCCTGCCTCAGCCTCTTGAGTAGCTAGAACTGCAGGTGTGAGCCTTAGCACCCAGCAAGGATAGAATTTTTATCTGAGTGGGTGTGGGATATAAAAGCATAATGTTGTGTCTATAAGCCAGGATCCTGAAGTCAAACTGCCAGGTCAAATTCCTGGCCCTGCTGTCTACTGTCAGTGTGGTCTTGCACAAGTTGCTTAAATTCTTCACCATGGTTTTCTCATCTGAAAATGAAGACAGAAATAGTACCTACCTTCTAGGATTGTTGTGAAGATTGAAATGAGTTAACGTATGAATTGTGAAATAATGTCCATCCATGTGAAATTCTACGCAATAATGTGCTTACTGTTACAGGAAACAGAAAGAGAGGCCATATGTGAGTATAGAAACACTATATGTTTGTCATAGCCAATGCCATCTACTTCACATTGATAAATTAATTGAGGTTTTGAAGCTTTTCTTGCTATTTCACACCTTCCACTCTCACCCCAAATATTTAGGTTAGGAACAAAGGTAAATGGGGACCCCTGAAAAGGGCAGCTACTACTCAGCTCCAACCAAAAACTGCCACATGAAAATGTCAGATCAATGTTGCCAGATCTTTTGACATTTCAAGGGCAGCTGCAAAACCTTACACATATAGAAAATTTCCCTCTTTCTACAAGATAGGCCAAAGAAATTGTCTGTAGATTAGGTCTAGTCTTGGTGTCCTCTTCTAGGCTCTTTATTATCGCTGGGGACCTGTGATTGATTTTTCTTTCAAATTATCCACCAAAAAAGAGCAGGAAAAAAAAAAAGAAAGAAATTGTTAGGCTCTGAGGAGCTAACTTCAGACAGGCCTGGGGACAATAGAGGATGAGCAGCTTTGCTATGTAGTGTAGGCTGGATTGGGTGTCCCTAGGCCTGGAAACCTGTGTGTGCGTGTGTGTGTATTTTGGTAAATGAATGTCCCACAGATGGTGACATTTATCACACTTCAAATGTCATGGAACAATTCAGATCAGTTACCCATTCAAATAACTATTTTCGATATCATTCAGCTTCTTACTGTTTCATCCTGATATACATTCTACAATAGAAAGAAGCAAATTTAGCTTAAAAGTGATGACAGTTATCAATAACAGCTGCCAAAAATAACATTTGAGGCTGTAATTTCAACAAACATTCATTCAACAGCTATTTGTTGAACATCAACTACACACTACTTTATTTATGCTCTCTCATGCGGTCTTTCCAGTGACAACCGGTATATGTTGGGGTGGAATGTGTGGCAGAGAAGCCAAAGGGGCACGTGTGGATTTCAGGGGAAGTGATCTTGTCTGAATGACCCTTGTGGCTTTATCAAATGATCCAATCAGTAAATCCTCATCTGGAAAATGACACTATAATTAACCATAATGTTATTACTACTTTTTAAAATGAAGAATAAAATGAAGTATAGAGATGTTATTGTATTTATTTGGAGTCTAGAGAGAAATCAACAACCAAACCAGGCTAAGAATTTAATATTTCTTCAACTTTTCCTTTTCTATACAAGTCTTAAAATCCATCAATTTTATTTCCTGGAAAAAAATTACATAAAAATCAGCTAAAAAAATTCTGTCTAATAAAAAATCATCTATCTAAAAATTAATATGCCAGCATTTTCCTACCCAAATTTATATTTTAATAAGTTTTTTTTAGAATGTACAGTGTATTACCTTTTTCTACTATAACAAATTCGGTCTGTTGTCTGTTCACTGGCTTACATCAACTCAGGAATTGAACTTACATTACAGTGGAACAGCAGACATTAGGTTGCTGCTCGTGGACCAAAGCCTTCCAGACTCATATCCTACTTCAGAATGTATCATTCATTTTCATAGAAATGAGTCATAGCATTCAGGGTAACCACACGAAGGCATGAAAGACGAAAATACCTAGTAACAGGTCCTACCTCAGGATTAATGTATATCATTGCACATTCCTTCTTATCTTCAATTAGTTCTTATATACAGGCTCTAAGCCTTTTAAATCTTGGGACTCAAATTGCATAATCCTCTTCTACATGATCTAATTGAGTTGAAATCATTTCCCTTGGTAATGGAGATCTTTAGACCACTACAAAAATGGAAATGTCTTAATATCATATGCTTTGCTGTTTCCCTGGGATGAGAATTTAGGCTTTTAACAAGAAAATACCACTAATTCCAAAAGTTAATCTCTTTCACTTTTTATTTTGCTCTTTCAAATTGAGTTCATTCATTTAGGCTATATATGAATGCTCTGTGCATGAATGTAGATCACATAGACAATTTATAGTAAGGACTAAATTAACCCATACGTGTAAAGGATTTAGAACAGTATCTGGGACATAGTTAAGAGTCAAGTCTTTATCACTATCATCATCATCAATGAAAACTTCCTCTTTGTTTCTTTAACTTGTGTGTTTCCTACCTTGTATTTTCTATCAAGACCGCCAGTGATAATACTCAGGATAGGAGGTTTCCCCTAAACACAAGGCTCTAGAAGACTACTCTGTATTAGAGTTCTCCAGAAAAGGAGAACCAATAAAAGATAAAGATGCTGACATAAACATAGAGTTAGATATAGATTTACTGTGAGAAATAGCCTTACTCAATTATGGAGGCTGACAAGTCTCAAGACCTGTAGTTAAGCAAGCAAGCTGGAGACCCAGGAGAGCCAACGGTGTGAGTCTAGTTTGAAAGCTGGCTGGCTTGAGATCTTGTTTCAGTTTGAGTTTGAAGGTAGGTAGGTAGGCAGGCAGGAGAAAGTTCTCTCTTATTCACAGGTAAGAGCCTTTTTGTTCCATTCAGATCTTTAGCTGATTGCATGAGGTCCACCCACACTGGAGAGGGCAGTGTACTATACTCAGTAGAAACACCCAGAATTCTGAACAAAGGCCTAGGCCCTGGATGGCCCAGTCAAGTTGACTCATAACATTTACCACCATGTACTCCACGGCAACTAGTTTCTCTCTACCCTCAATCAGGAGTAGCTCATAGATGTAGCTTGTAAAGTGTTTTTATGGATAGCCTGTCCTGAAGGAGCAAATAACAGTTAAAAAGACAAAATAAAAAGTTGAATTGTAAGCATATTAAAAGACAACACAACAAAACTCTAGCAGGGCCAGGAATGGTCAGATACATGGAGACAAATGGGGAGCTGGTCTCAAAAATGACATGAGTCTCAGAGTAAAGGGCATGGAGGATTTTACATGTATGAGGAGAGGCCATCTTTTGAAATAGGAGGTATTTATTTGTACATTTTCTGAGTTTGTTCTTCCCTGTGACCATTTCCCTCTCCTACAACCATAATAAGGAAGCTCATTGAAAACAATATCCTACGTGTGAGCATTTAGGGTGCATGAAGCCGAAGTTTATCCCACCCTTTAAATAGGACTGGAGAAGGGTGGCTGAGAGGTCACTGAACTGCAGAAGGAAGAATAGGAGATGGGAAGGGAGAAAAAAGAGACCTTCCCCATCCAGGACCAGGGAGCAGAAGCAGATTTGGCAGCCAATGGGCACATGAAAAGTGTACAGCACCTGTGGCCATTTAGAGAAATGCAAATCAAAGCAACACTGAGATTCCATCTTATTCCAGAAATAACTCATAAAACAACAAAGTGAAGAAAAACAAATAATCCTACACTGTTGGTGGGAATGTAAACTAGCTCATTCACTATGGAAATCAGTATGGGGATTCTTCAAATATAGAAAAATAGAAATTCCGTTTAATCCAGTATACCTTTTTTGGGTATCTTCTAGAAAGAGTTAAAGACATCATATTACAGTGATACATGTATATTTACGTGTATAGCAGGCCAACTCATAAAATAGCTAAATCTTGGAAGCAGCTTCTATGTCTATCAACAGATAAATGGATTAAAAATGTGGTATTTAGCCGGGGATTTAGCTCAGTGGTTCTGCCGCTTGCCTCACAAGTGCAAGGACCCGAGTTCAATCCCCAGTAACAACAACAACAAAAATGTGGTATTTGTGTGCAACAGAGTACTACTGAGCCATAAAATGGATAGATTTGAGTCATTTGTAGGCAAATGGATGCACCTTGAAACCATAATAGGGCTGGGGATTTAGCTCAGTGGTGCCGCTGCCTGCCTTGAAAGCACAAGGTCCTGAGTTCGATCCCCAGTACCAGAAAGAAAGAAGGAAAGAAAGAAGGAAGGAAAGAAAGAAACCATGATGCCAAGTGAAATGAAAATTCAGACACAGAATGTTAAGTACTCTCTTATACAACAGATTTCTTATACAAGAAACACAAAGTACACACAGTTTTTTTTTTAAGTACACATACTTTAAAGGACAATATAAAAGATAAGTGGTAAGAAATAGGAAGACAGACTTTGTAGAGATGAAAAGCAGATTTGAGGATGAAGAAGATGGAAAGGAGGGGAGTACGAGGGGAAGTATGTATGTATGCATATGTGTCACTTTCTCCATGATGAATATATTGCGTATCACAAACACATACCAATAAAAGAGGGGAAAGGAAGCAGATTGGGCACAGGCTGTTGTTTAATGAGGAACTACAGCTGCCACTCCAACTTTTGCATGATGGCCCGTTATATCCCCCTGCTCATTGCTTGTGGATTGCTCATTGTTTTTGGTGCTAAACCTCAGTAAGTCCACATTCTACCTCACCTGCAACAGAAGTAATAGAGCTTGAGCATCTTATAAGAAAGGGTGTCATGCAAGGACCTCTGAACAAAGTAGAGCCCAGCAGAACCAATTGGGAATTCCTCATTAAGTGAGGATATTGGCCCTAATAAATACAGCAGATTATAGGTATAGCAGCTAGCATCTACTCAAGCCAGAATGGGCAAATCTGAATAGTTCTTAAGTGCAAAAAAGCACCAGTGACAATTAGGCTGTTCACCTGAATACAAAGCTGGCCCTTGAGAGCCAATAAATACTATGTTCGACCTCACAGGAAGTCTTAAGATCCTACCTGCACACTTCCATCCCTTTTCAGCAAAGCAGTTGCTCCAAAGAATCATTAGCACCCAGATGTCCTGGAGAAGTGCAGAAGTTACTATGTAGCAATGTGATGAAAGCAGGCATTCAGGATTGCAGTGGAAGAATTGGCCTGAACAGTAAATGGTTTAACAGCTGCCAACAAGCAGAGAAGAAATGAGGAATCAGCTTGTTCTTTATGTACTTCTGGTCCTGTAGTCTTTGTGTCCGATTCCAGCTAATTGTAAGAATTCATGGCTCCAATGATCATCCATCTATCTATCCATACATCCACCTATTCACCCATCCACCCACTTATCCATCCACGTATCTATTCTTCAACCTGTACTTAAAGAATGGCTACTATATACTAAGAATTCATCTAAGAGCAGAGATTTGTGTCTTTGTTCCTCACTGCTAAATCTATGCACAGATTTATCAACTCTGTGTTTAAGATTACCTAAAATCACCAGACATGCATCCGCGTATCATAAGATCCATCACAGCTGCAAAATACAAAGAGAAACAGCAAGTAAAAGATTTGCAGAAACTGAGAAAGAAAGAGCCAAAGACTGTTGTTCCACGTGATCCCACTGAAGATGTTTTAGTTACTCAGCTGAGGAAAAATCAATAGAAATACAGTGGGTAAAACCAGAGCCAAAAGTCAATTTGAAAGCAAGGAAAAAAAGGATTTACAAAAGGCAAAGAAAATTGAAACAGAAGATGAACAGTGGAAATGCAAAATGAATCAATGGATAACTAAGTTTTCCAAATATTGTATATTTATTTTGTATTCAGTGTGTAAATACATCTATTATCCTGGACTACTTTATGTCTACTTAGTGTGCCATCTGAAAGAAAAAAAAATCTTAGAATCAGTGGTGTTTATCTTTTTCTAAATAAAGTACTGTATCACCAAAAAAAAAAAGATTACCTAAAATCTATAGATTTTAGCAGTGAGGAACAAAGACACAAATCTGCTCTGGCCAGGAATGATGGCACATGCCTGTAATTCCAGCACTCAGGAGGCTAAGACAGGAGAATCTCAAATTCAAGGCCAGCCTGGACTTCATAGTGACCCTGTCTCCAAAAATAAATAACTAAATAACTAAACAAACTTAAAAAAATAAATAAATCTCTGTACTCAAGGTGTTTATATTTTAGTGGCAGCAGATAGATAAGGAACACAGTAACACAATAACTAGGTACAAGAACATAGCAAATAATGGAGGAAAAGAAAACGGGGAAAGAGCAGGCGTTGTGCCAGGGTTGATAGAGGGAAAGCTCTTGTTTTAACAGAATGGTCAGAGAAGGCCGCTCAGGGGAGGTGATCGAGTGAGAGCCTGAGGAGGCCATGGAGCAGTCCCGTGGATGCTTGGGAATGTTCCAGCAGGGACACTGGAGGCAGCAATGGTGCTGAGCTCCTTTATGGTACATCAAGGCTGGTAGTTTCATAACAGCTAGTGACACGTGGTGAGCCTGCAATTGAGGCAAAAACCCATCACCTCTGTGTTTAAGGTTACCTCCTGCTGGAAGATGTTCACAGTAACTACCTGGTTTTCCTGTGTAGTACTATGTTCTTGTTTGCGAACAGAGTGCCAAGTCATCCCAGCAAGATTGGCAGTCTCTCTAATGCTGGAAAGGGATGTGCCACTTGGGACCTAGGCAGTTGGCGATGATGCAGTTGGTGACTATGATTTGTGTTTGCCTACTGACAAAGTAAAAGAGAAATTCTCATGACCTGAACTTCTAATGTAAATCCCTGAATTCCAGAGTGTCAGGGGAATTCCTTTCACTGCCATGTCACCTTCTCCACAGCTCTCATCAGACTGACAAAAGCTTACAGCTCTTTCTTGGAGGTCAATGCCCAGCATGCTGAGACATTAAACTGGCATCATGAATCAAAGTCAGGTCAAGCCAGAAAGAACAGAAATCATATCAGGGCAAGTGGTAGGAACCAACGAGGTTGTTCCATGGATGGAGGTGACATGTTTGTTCAATGGCAGGGTTTCTTTATTCTTCATCTGCTTCACTCCCTGGGAGGGTCCCCCAAGACCACTAGTTCATCTTTACAGTACTTTCTTCTAACCCTGGTCTCAGCCTTATTCCTATTACTGCAGTATGATAATAGTTGGCCCTTTAGACTGAATGGATATTTGAGATCTGTAGATACCTGGTGATATCATATCATACCCCATTGTAAGCTATGAGTCTTCATTTAAGGCCACATTTCCGGTGCTAGCCTGGAATTCCATCTAAGTGCTTTTTATTCATGGAGCTAAAATGGCAGGCATATTTCTCTTATAATTGTACCCTATACTTTAGAGCAAAGTAACCTAGAAACAGACCAGGGTAAAATTCAATTAAATCTACTGTGAACCAATTCAGGGGTTTAACAGACTCCTTGGAATTTAGTTAAATTATTGATGAGGGATTTTATCATTTATTCCTCATGTTGTCTGGCATGTTTATGAAGAGCTTACTTTGCATAAATCCTAAATCACACATCTAGCTCCTCAATTAAGCTCTCTCCTCATCTGTCCTTTATTCTCTGGGTGTGAAGCAGTGTGTGTGTGTGTGTGTGTGTGTGTGTGTGTGTGTGTGTGTGTGTGTTAACGGAATGGGTAGAGTTCTGGATCAAAAAATAATAGGTGACCTTATACCACCCCCCATACTGCATCTCAATTTCCTTATAAACAGGAGGATATTATTTTTTCTTAAAAAGGGTTTGGAAGGGATAAAATGAGTCCATGTGTGTGATAACCCTAAATGCTATCTTTATTATCATGGTTTTAACACACTGCTTCTTGTGAGTGCCGGGCTGGAGTCAGGTGCCCAGACATTAGCCCAACTCCAGCTTTGAGGAAATTGTTTCAAATATTATTTCAGTTACTCAAGTTGTGTTAAAAAAAAAAAGTAGATATTATGCAAACACGTGCACACTGTCTGAGAAAGGCTCATTACATAGCAGCTGTTATGGTGTACACGGATGTGGGGAGTGCCGGTCTGCACAAGGCAGAGACCAGAACCAACTTCAGGAGACCTCAGACTGTGCTCATGACTGTAGGGATGTCACTGCCTGGGTCCCAGGGGGCTTTGATTGGGCCTGGAATGGGCTGAGCATCCTGTCGCAGACTCTCTCGCTGGTGCTGGTGGCCCGGCCTTTTCCTGGCCCTGGGTGGGGACACAGTGGCCTCAAGCGCTCTTAGGCCAGGCACCAGGGTGGAGCTGGAGCAGCCCTTCTAGAATGACCCCTCCCTCGGAAAAGAATTACAGTCCCTGACCAGATTTCATTCATTTTAACAAAGGACTACTCCTATTCAGTCTGATTAAAATAGAAAACCACCCGCTTAGGAATTGTCCAGTTCACTCACACTTACCACACACTCACCTGCGTAAGAAAGCTAAGTTAAGATTTGTAGTGTGATGCCTGCCTGCCATCACCCCAGGGCCCCAGGTATGCTACACCAGGATAATTATCTGTGATAACAGCCCTCAGAATGAGACATCTGTGCTTGACACAGGAAGCGTTATTTTTTAAGCCGAACATTTTCTTTTTCTAAACTGTACAAATGTATCGAGCGCACTTAAAGGGCATAAGGGAAAACTTAAAAATTGTAGTTTGATAATCAACCAATCAGCAGCAACTTATTTAAAGTGTGTCTGCCAGGCTGGGGATTTAGCTCAGTAGTTTTGCCGCCTGCTATGCAAGTGTAGGGACTCAAGTTCGATCCCTGATACCAGAAAAAAAAAAAAAAAATGGCAAGTAAAGTGTGTCTGCCAGCAGTCGTGCAAGGTATAGGTTCTCCAAAAACTGGTCATTCTGTTCAGCATAGTTGAGCAAACATGTATTGACTAGGAATAGACACTGTGCTTGGCATGAAAGAGACAAAGGTGAATAAGACACCGATCCATCCTCAAAGGGCTCATGAAGTGGTTCAGGCTGAAATTGGTACACAATAGCAAACACATTTTCAAAACATAAATGTTCGCTGGAGGAAAAAGCAGGGGGCAGTGAGAACAGAGATGAATGTCCAAGGTGTGAGTTGGAAGGAGGCTGCATAGGGCTGGAACTGAGTCTCAGGAGGAAAGGGAGCCAAATTGAGGGAAGGGCCGAGGTGGTGTCTGTGGTTGGATGAGTAGCAGAGGCTGTTCCCAGAGATGTAGAACAACATTATGCCTGCAAATAAATCAAGAAGGAAAGTATGCAGCAGAGTATGGAGGAAGATGAGTCAGGAGGGAAGAGTCGGCAAACCCAGATCCCACCTCGGGAGGCCTCTGCACCAGACGAAGCTATCTGAACTTTCCTCTGGGACAGTGGTGGTTGGAAGTGGGTGGGCCTGGCTCTCTGAACACAGCCCCTTCCTCAGAGGACCTCGGGCTTCGGTGATAAAGAGTGCAGGCCTCCCAGGAAAAGGAGTAACTGGAAAGGCTAACTCCGAGGGAGACAGCTGATAAATTCAGTAAGCAGCTTTTGCTTCCAAACCTTGGCTCATGCACTGTTAGCTACTAACCTTTCTTTTCCAAATTTCTATCTTATTTATTGACATGTAATCGTTATACATATCTCTTCTTTTCCAAATGTTACCTCCACCTTGTTGCAAGTACTGGGCTTGATAATTTTAACAAAATACTGTCCAATTTCCACATTTTTTTAGGTTATAAATGATGATAGTACACACTAAGTGCAAAAAACAAAGATGCTCCGAACCAACTGAAAAAGAGAACTATAAGGCAATCTCCCTAATGAGCATAGGTGCAAAAATCCTCAATAAGATACTGGCAAACAGAATGCAGAAGATCATCAAGAAGATCATACACCCTGACCAAGTGGGATTCATCCCAGGGATTCAGGGATGGCTCAACACACAAATCAATAAATGTAAAACACTATATTAATAGAGCCAAGGACAAAAACCATATGATCCTCTCAATAGATGCAGAAAAAGCATTTGACAAGGTCTAACACCCATTCATGATAACAACCTACAGAAAATTGGAATATACAGTCTTTCTCTCAACTGGATAAAAGCCATCTATGAAAAACCAACAGCCAACATCATACTAAATGGTCAGAAACTGAAATCCTTCACATTAAAATCAGGAACAAGACAAGGACCTCCACTATCACTACTCCGGTTCAATATAATTCTGGAAATGTTAGCCACAGCAATTAGATAAGAGAAAGAAATAAAAGGAATAAAAATAGGAAACAAAGAAGTTAAATTGTCATTATTTGCAGATGACATGATAATCTATATAGAAGACCCCAAGAACTCCACCAAAAGTCTTCTAGATTTAATAACCAAATTCAGTAGAGTAGCTAGATACAAGGTCAAAAAATAAAAAATCAATAGCTTTCCTATACACAAACAACAGACTCACTGAGAGAGGAACTGGAGAAACAACTCCTTTCACAATAGCATCCAAAAAAATGAAATATGTAGGAATCAATCTAACAAAAGAAATCAAAGACCTCTACTCTGAAAACTATAGTACTCTGAAAAGAGAGATGGAAGACGATATCAGAAAATGGAAAGACATCCCTTGGTCCTAAGTAGGAAGAACCAGTATAGTGAAAATGGCCACACTTCCAAAACTGCTATATAGATTCAATGCAACCCCAATTGAAATTCCAGCAGCATACTTTACAGAACTTGAGAAAACAATCCAAAAATTCATTTGGAACCAGAAGAGACCTAGAATAGCAAAAGGAATTAGAGGTAACAAAGACAAACTATACTACAAAGCTACTGTGATAAAAACAGCATGGTACTGGCAAAGAAACAGACCTGAGGACCAGTGGAACAGATTAGAAGATGCAGAAACAACTCCAGACACACTCAGCCACCTCATCTTTGACAAGAAGCCAAACACCCTCATTGGAGGAAAGATAGCCTCTTTAATAAATGGTGTTGGAGAAATTGGGTTTCAATTTGCCAAAGATTAAAACTAGACCTATATCTCTCACCATGCACTAAACTAAAATTGAAATGGATCAAAGATTTCTAAGTATTAAAACAGAAACACTAAACCTACTGGAAGAGGCTTAGGTAGAACTCTTGAAGACATTGGTGTACAAAAGATTTCATTAACAAAATCCCAGTTGCACATGAACTAGCACAAAGAATCAACAACTGGTATCTCATCTTATTTCTTTCTTTCTTTTTTTTTTGTACCAGGGATCGAACTCAGGACCTTGCACTTGCAAGGCAGGTGCGGTGCCACTGAGCTAAATCCCCAGCCCAGGGATCTCATCTTATTAAAAAGCTTCTGCACAGCAAGAGAAACCACCAACAGAGTGAAGAGACAACCCATAAGGTGGGAAAAAATTTTTACCAGCTGTTTCTAAGACAAAGGTCTACTATCTAGAATCTATAAAGAACTTAAAGAAAATCAGACCCCTCCCCAAAAATTTAAAGACCTAATCCAAAAATGGGCACCAGACATGAACAAACATTTCTCAGATGAAGAAGAAGAAACAGCAAATAAACATATGAAAAAATGTTCAACAACACTGGTCATTCGAGAGATGCAAATGAAAACAATGTTGAGATTCCACCTCACCCCAGAAAGAATGGCTGCTATCATGAAATCAACCAATAACAAATGCTGGTGGGGTTGTGGGGAAAACTCACTGCTGCTGGTACGTGTGTAGACTGTTGCAACCACTGTGGAAATCAGTATGGAGATACCTCAAAAAACTAGTATTTGAGGTCCCATTTGACCCACCTATTCCCCTGCTGGGTATCTTCCCAAAAGAACTGAAAGAATCATACCACAGTGATATATGTGCACCCATGTTTATAGCAGCACAGTTTGTAATAGCTAAAACTTGGAAGCAGCCTAATTGCCCGTCAACTGGAGATTGGATAAAGAAGATGTGGTCTTTTTTTTTTAATAAAATGGAGTACTACTCAGCCATAAAGAATAAGAAACTAGATATATTTATAGCTAAATGGACACATATTGAGGCCATATTCTTAAGTGAAATAAATAGGACACACGTGTAAATACAGAACTGTTTCTGTGGTGTGAGAAACTGAAAGAGTAAATAAGGATCAAAATGTATAATAGATAATGTGAAATAGGAAGAAAAGGTCCAGGGGGAAGGGAAAGGAATAAATATGAGAAAGGAGAAAACCGAAACAAGGCCTTTGTAAGTAGGAAGGGGTGGAGGGGTTGAAAGAGGGCAGGGGAAGGGGGAAAAAATAAGAACCAAGATATATCATATAAAGGTACAAATTCCCAATGATGAATGTCAGCATTGTATACCTAAAATGTACCAATAAAATTAATGAATAATAATAAAAAAAGCTGCTCTGAGCTCAGGAACCTCATCTTTGATATACACTCTTCTCCCTGGGTTTAAAGCAGGGGCAAAAAAGTCATATGTTTTCAAAGATGCAAGCCACATAAGGCAGAGTCTATATTGAGTAGGATTTTTGATTGTTTTTGTTTTTGGAACAGGTCTTGCTATGTAGCCCAGGCTGGCCTTGAATTAGGGGTGATCCTCCTGTCTCAGCCTCCCAAGCACTAGGATTACAGGTGTGTGCCACCATGCCCAGCAAGTAGGAATTTTTAAAAAACTTTTATCCAAAATACTTTTGTTCACTCTGATAATCAGTAAACAAGTATGATTTATATTCAATGATTTGTTAAGTACTTATTGTAGCAGGCATAGAGCTGGTGTCTAAATAGGCTGGATTGAGTTCCTGCCCTCAAGGAACACAAAAGACTGGGGATGATGATGGTTGGGGAATGAGGTGGACTTGGGGAAGTAAGTGGGAATTACAATAAAGCATACTCAATGGCCAAGATGGGCTCCATATTTGGGAGCATACATCAAGAATATGATCTTAGACTGGGTATCAGAAAGCACTTCTCCACATGAAGTGATATTTGAACTGAGAGATGAAGGCTACGATGAGTGGCCCAAGCACACAGAAGGAAGAAATGTGTTCCAGGTGAACAGCATGAGTGAGATCCCAAAGCCAAATGAGAATGTGGCATGGTGAAAGGATTCAAAGAACTCCCTGGCTTCCGTCAGAGGTTGGAAAGGAGCTAGGGGAAGGGGTGCATTGGGATATGGAGGGGAAGGGATGGGGCTAAACATCAGTATATGGAGGAATACCAGCAAGGAATACCAAGTGGGAAAGGAGCAGAAAGAGAAGGCCATTAATAAAAGGTGAGTTAGCCAGGAAAGCCATGCTAAGGGAAAACTCAACATGGGTCTCAGGGATTCTGTATCTGAGGGAGATGGGAACTGGAACCTCCAATTCCTGTCAGTGATGGGTTGAGACCACAGGAAGGGTGAGAGGAGATGTTTAGCTTCTGGTCTGCTACATGGGTGAGTAAAATGGGCTTAGGGGACAGAAAATGCCTCAGGCAAAGGAATGGAGATTCGGAAGACTGATCTGAGTGAGATGAAGGTGTCCAGAGTGAGGGGCCAGGGTCAGGCACTGAAATGTCTGCTGCACAGTTCTAGGGGGGGCTCCAATTATAAGAACATGTGCCATATTGCACTGATTGAATGCTATGGTTTAAATATGAAGTGTCCCCCCCAAACTCAGGTATTGAGGGCTTGACCCCCAAAGCAGCAATTCAAAGGTGTGGCCTAGAGAAACATTGAGAGCTTTAACTTCACTAGTGGTTAGTCCACTGATGAGATCATAATTTCATGGCATTTTTGAAAGGTGATGAAAACAGGAGGTGGAGCCTAGCTGCACAAGCTAATCATGAAGAGTTGACCTTGGGGAGGATGTGTGGTCCCTGGTCCCTTCTTCCATGGCTTTGTCTTTTTCTGCTTCCTGGCAGCCACGAGGTGAGCAGTTTTCCTCAGCCATACTCTTCTGCCATGGTATTTCTGCCTTGCCACAGGCCTCCAAGCAATGGAGCCAGTTAACCATTGACTGACACCTCTGAAACCATGAGCAAAAATAAAACTTTCCTCCTTCAAGTTGTTATTCCCAGGTATTTTGTCACAGTGGCAAAAAGCTGACACACTGAATTTGACGTAAATTCTGTGTATCAAGAAAGAACTGACTTAAAAAAAAAAAGAAAGAAAGAAAGAACTGGGCTCGGGATTTAGCTCAGTGGTTCTGCCGCTTGCCTCGCGAGCACAAGGACCCAAGTTCCATCCCCAGAACCAAAGGAAAAAAAAAAGAACTGACTTGGTGGTGGCCAGTAAAGCCAGAGAACACTATGGAACTGTGTGCTGAGGCCTCATCAACAGTGTGAGCTCCAGGTCTGTGTCTCCTTAGTTGAAAGACACACTTCCTATACCTCTGCCTTTCATTCTGGAGTCTTGATACCAAAGGAAACATGCCATATCCAGCAGCCTATTAATTTGAAAATGTCAAGTTTAACCAGGGTAATGAGAATCCACAAAATGTGAGCTTCATGGGGCATAACTATTGAACAAGGTCAAGCACTTAGCTTAAAACACATGGGTTAATTAAAGTACAGAGATTTGGCTTGGGAGTTGGGTAAGCTGACTTATGGAAATTTTTGTAGCAAAGAATGGATCATAAGTTTGGGGAACCTGATATATAGTAGTGCAATTTTGGAGCTAAACTTTTTGGACTAAGTTTATCTGAACAACTCTTCTCAGTAAGAAGCTGTGGAATGATGGGAAGATGAGATCTTGGTTCCTCCTGACTTCCTTGGCTTTCTGTCCTCATCAAACTTTGATCATGGTGGGCTCTGTGGATTTAAATGCCAATATTTTGGTTCAGGTGCTCAAAGATTGCATAGTCTAACACTGACTAAAAAGCCACAGACCCCAGGACTATCTGTCAGCCTTTTGGGGTCTTGCATTGGTCTGGAAGTGCCTTGATGGACAAGATCAATGGTTTTCAAACTCACTTGCCCCAGGAAGTCATTAAGGAGCACCAGAAAAGCACCAATGCCCCGCTGCCTTGGAGAAGGGCCCAGGCATTGGTGTTTCTTCAAAAGGCACCAAGGAATGAATGAATGAATAAATAAATAAATAAATAAACAAATAGAAAAATACAACACACTTCTTTATGGGCCAGGGATTTAGCTCAGTGGTTCTGCTGCCTGCCTCACAAGCTCAAGGTCCCAAGTTCGATCCCTGGTACCAAAAAAATAAAATAAAATAAAAATAAATAGAAAAATAAAAGGCACCAAAGAGATTTTAATGTGTAGCCCAGGTTGGAAGCCATAGTGTGATAACCTTCATGTTTTTGCTAACTCAGAAACTTCTGCTTTTTTCTGAAGAGAGCCTGCTCTCTGTTTAGCTCAGCAGAAAGCAGGAAGTATGTACCACATATCATGCTCCTTTATGCTGGCCTAATAAAAATGGAGCATGAGGACAGGGGAGCTCTGGTTCTGGTGACCTTATACTGGCCTGAACTTGGACTCTGAGTGAACATCTTACCTCTGTACATGCATAAAACTCTCATTTCAGAAATAACAGGTGACTCCTTTTTTTTTCATTTATTTTCACTCAAGAGACACACTCATAGTGCCAACAACTAATTATCGTACCAAGAAAACAAAAACTGTGAGGGAGAGCAGAGGTGGGCTGGCAGCACCACTGAGTTGTACAAATGGTGACTCACTCTTGTTCTAGGGCTAGGCACCTCCATAGCATCTTTCTGAGAAGTGGTCAGAGGTCATTTTGCAAAGGAAAAAAAGGCAGTGTAGTCTCCTGTGGGCCTGGGTGGGAAAAGACCCTTTCCTCAGTCTCCAGCATCCTCTGGGTGGCTTCAGACCCCACCTTCCAGGGAACTTCCATAGGACTGGCAAATAGTTGGCTTCTGCATCCCTGTTCAGGCTTGTTTGCCATACTAATAACCTCTTTTATTACATATAAGACAATTAAAGGATAAGCTTAGAAGCTGGCATCTTTCCTTTAAAGCAAAGAAGCTTGTGTTTTGCTAGTGAGAGTCTCTCATAAAAATAACTTATTAGTAATGACATAAGAGCCACCGAAACCATCTCAGTTCATGGTTCATTTGGAGCCTCCCCCATGGCCTTGTGAGGCTCTTTCTCTGATAGACAGCTGACGGACCTGTTCCCTGCATGCCAACACTAACAGGATAACCTCACCAGGGACAGGTGTGTAACTCTCTGGAGGCTGACTGATTCTTCAAAGCATGCAGAGTGGGAGAGGTGGAGGCATGTAGAAATTGCTGGTACTTTTTTTTTTTTTTTGGTACTGGGGATTGAACTCTGGTTCTTGTGCTTGTGGGGCATGCGGCGGAACCACTGAGCTAAATCCCCGGCCCTGTTGGTACTTTGTCTTGTTGGCTGTAAAGCTAGTACTGCTCCATGAAATAGAATGTCTACAAAAAGCTACAGGAACTCCATCTTTCTTTTTTCTTTCTTTCTTTCTTTCTTTCTTTCTTTCTTTCTTTCTTTCTTTCTTTCTTTCTTTCTTTCTTTCTTTTTCTCTCTCTCTCTCTCTCTCTCTCTCAATGTATTTCCTATTTCATGTTTTGCAGCAGGTCTTCTTTGAATTAATTTTGGAATGATAGTGACCACTGGGATCATGGAATTGAATTAACCATTGATTACAAAAGGAGAACTTCAATTTAAAAGACAGTGGCCCAGCTGGGCGTGGTGGAGCACACCTATAATCCCAGCACTTGGGAGGCTGAGGCAGGAGGATCACCACAGCCTGGGCTACATAGCAAGACCTGTCTCAAGACAAAAAACAAAAAAACACAGCAGTCTATATCTGCCAAATAAAAACTTAGGATAGTTAAAACTTGGAATGACCTAACCCCCTGAAATTAGGTTCATAATGCATGCTCTGGGCAAGTACCAAGGGCATTAAAAATAGTATATAGCTTCTCCAATTCATTTTTAAATTTTAAATTGTATTACTCTTTTATTGAAAAGCCTGTATACTCCTATGGAAAATATAGAAAATGCAGGAAAAAGATTTTGGAAGTCACTATACTCTTATGCAAAATAATGAGTATTATTTACATTGTTTTGTAGCTTTTTTTCATTTGACTTTTTGGTAATACACTGTATATGTGTGTGAATATATATTTAGTGGGCACATAAGTGTTTTGGAGGCTTTAATTATTTCATCTTTATACTGGAAATAATAATAATATCCATTATTATTATTAATTATTAATATTAATATTGATATTATTGGATATTATTAATATCCATCTCATAGGTTGTGAGTATTAAACAAGTTAATACAAAAGAGTGGTTAGAACGTGCTTGTTACATAGCTTGCATTCTATAAGGCTAGCTATTATTATTTTATTGCTTTTATCTAATTATGCATTTTGCACTTTTTACTTAACCTATAATATGCATTTTCCCATGTTAGGCTACACTTATCACAAAACATCTTTTGCTATCTACTGGCATCAAATTATTTTTTTATCCAATAAAGTGACACCACTTTACATTTTATTCTATAAAGCTGAGTAGAAGTTTTTTTTCCAAGCCAGGTACCCTAACCAAAATATCATGAAATAAAACTAAAGTCTTTTTGAATGAGTTGCAAAATAAAATAAATATTTCTTAGATAATCTGAATATCAGATAAATAACAGAAGTTTTTTAGTATATGCATGTATATTGTGTAAGAGGTACTTACACTATTTGTTATCTAAATCTGGCAGCTCTATGAATGAGACAAGACAAGGGGTTGGGACGTGTTTACTTTGCCTCATTGCCACATATTTGTGTGTGCGTGTGTGTGTGTGTGTGTGTGTGTGTGTGTGTGTGCGTGTGTGTTGCTCGGGATTGAATCCAAGGACTTCACCCTGAACTACTTCCCTGTCCTCTTTTAATTTTTTTTTTTTTGACACAGGGTCTCACTGAGTCACTAAATTGCCCAGATTAGGCTCGAACTTGTAACCTATCTGCCTTATCCTCCCCAAGTGCTGGAATTATAGACAGATATTACCTTGCTCAGCTGATTGTTCCTGATTTTTTAGAAAAAATTTCTTGTTGACAATCTACATCTTCGGGCCGGGGATTTACTTCAGTGGTTCCACCACCTGCCTTGAAAGTGCAAGGTCCCGAGTTCGATCCCCGGTATCAAAAAAAACCCCCCAAAACAATCTAGACAGGTAAGCAGAAAACAAAAGTGAAAAAATAAATAAGAAAGAAGGAAAGAAGATGGGGACAAGGTATTTAGTTTCAAAAAAGTAAACTGAAGTGATCATATTATTATACCTAACCAAAGTATTTAAACTGTATAAAACAAAGGAACCTATGCATGGGTAGCTATTAGTTTTATGCTTTGAACGCACTGCAGGAAATTCATTCTGGTTTTGCAAGTGATCAACACTATGTTTTATGGGACTGTCCTCAGCTTGCAGCTTTCCAGACAGAATATGATTCTGTGGCAGCCCAACCCTGAAAAGACTCTTGGGAAATTGAGCTGAGGAATTAGCCAAAGGCTAAACCATCTGTTGCAGGAAATGGAGACCTTCTCCTGGGCCCCACCTGCTGAGGCCTCTCCCAGCCAAAGCAAACTGGTGGGGCTCTAGGAAGAGATTTCCCTAGGGTCCTAGGGTCTTGCGAGAAGAGAACTCCAAGGTCTTGAAGAATCTAAAGATACTCTGAGTGTAAGAGTCATTGGCTGATATTCAGCGGGTGCTCTAAGGCTTGTTGGTTGAGGGGACTTAGAGGCGTACAGTGAAAAGAGGGAGGGGGTGAGAGTCTTGTCTGGAACTATCTTTACTTAGTCGGAATTTGTTTTTTTTTTCTTTTTGTACCAGGGATCGAACTCAGGACCTTGCGCTTTCGAGGCAGGCAGCAGAACCACTGAGCTAAATCTCTGGCTCTAGTCAGGATGTTTATATGGGGCAGATGCAGGAGCAGGTGAAAAGAGGGTGGGAGGCAGCAGCAATCTCAAATCTGTCCTCTGGATTCTATGTTAGTGCTGCTGACTGTGTTTGGGGCATAAAAGACACCATCAGGCATTGGCACCAGGCATGAGGGATCACAAGAAGAGCAGGCTAGTGCTGTTAAGTATGACTTTGAAGAGGAAAAAGATACCGGTGAGAAAATTTTCCAACCAGACTGTATAAATTACACAGTGTCGCTGGAGTGTGTCTCATTTTGCTTTCACCCCAAGACATCTCTCTAACATGCAGATGTGACTGTGTCTCTTTGGGAAGCATCCCCTGGCCTCCTGCTGCTGGCTTGACTGGGGCTCAGAGTGGTACAGGTGGCCCTGGTGGCTCAGAGCCCCCAGCTGCACCTGCTTCCTTTACAGCGGGAGTTTCCTTGCCTCCTGTCCCTTGCCATTGAATTCACTGATAACACTGATTTGGCGTGTTATGTCATGCCTCTATTACTTTGCACCAGCTGTTTGATTTGATTCCAAGAAAGACCGGCCCGTCCCCCTCTCTCCAATGTCCTTTCCCTCCCCTAAACGCTTTCTGGGGACCACTGTTTCCCCTTTACAGCCAGGTCAGGTCTCAGTTCTGCAGGGCCCTCTTGTTTCACGCTTGATAGCCCCAGGGTTAGATCTTGCTCCTTTAAACTGTTCTGCATTCTTCTCACACACTGTGACCTACTAGATTATTTGTTCATTTTGTTTGTCCTCTTCACATTCATAATCTTGTTGAGAGCCAGGCCCAGTTTTTGTTTGTCTCTACTTCCCCAGCAACTACATAGTGTCTGACACATCATAAACAACTAGTTGCCAGGCGTGGTGGTGGATGCCTGTGGTTCCAGCCACCCTAAAGGCTGAGGCCAGAGGATCACAAGTTCCGGAGCTCGAAGCTGACCTGGGCAACATAGTAAAACCCTATCCCAAACAAACAAGCAAAACTCACACAAAAAAAATCAATATTTTTGGATGAATGAATCCTAGTCTTTAGGTTTAGCAATTATTTAGTATTTGGTACATTTCAGATTCTTTCATTGAAATAAATTCTAAACTAAACTTCAAATTCTGAGCTCCCAGATGCTGTACTGCAGGGTAAAACTTGTAAATAGTAATGCTTTTTCTAGGTCCATGGGTTTGAGACCCCACAAAGGGCTGTGCACAATCATTTTAGTTTCTGGCTAGGTCTTTCAACACCATAATTTAGGTATGATTATATCTGTCCAAGTCCCACTATCTTCCTATGGTCAACCTCTCAGACGGCTTTACCACAACCAGGCAAAGGAAGCAAACACATCAAAGTCTGATTTTTAACCCTGTGGACTCGGAGTTGCCAATGAGACTGAGAGAAGCTACAAGGCAAGGAGATTTGGTAGACTTGGAGTTTTCC
The DNA here is from genome assembly GCF_053883595.1 of Heterocephalus glaber. NCBI lineage: Eukaryota > Metazoa > Chordata > Mammalia > Rodentia > Bathyergidae > Heterocephalus > Heterocephalus glaber. The sequence continues at coordinate 735,632 of NW_028258343.1, forward strand.
ACAGACAGTGGCAAGCCCGAAACAAGGAAATCCTGCAACAGAGAAATCAGTCTTCATCAACAGATGTCTTCAAGTACCTTCAAAGTCCCTGATTCAAGTTGCAGTTTGATGTATAGCCATCTTCCCTCTCTGAACTTCTGCACAAACAGCACTTCTTCAGAAAGAGAGAAGTGGGTTGCTCTGTCAGTACCCCACAGAGACTTCTCCGAGCCGTGGCAGGGGCAGTGACTCACTCAGTGTAGCATCAAACCTCTTTGACTAATCTCTCATTTAAAACATGATAGTGACTAATAGATGGGAAAGTTCCTGGGAGAAAGTAACTCAGTGGCTTGTAAGTTTCCAGAGTCTGCCTGTGTGCGGAGTCTCTGAGACCTGCTTCTGAAGGGCTGTACCTTTTATGTTTTTCACTGATTAACTTAAAAGTGGCTCAAAAGAGTTCTGAAAAGTATGGGTTTGCTCTTTTCCTGCACATTTTTAACAGGAGGATTTTTCTCTTTAAAAAAGTTTTACTGATCAAAAATACTAACTAAAATTCATCAGCTGTCTTTGAACTTGTGACTGTTTTAGGAGAGTTGAAATACAGGGATGGAAGCTTGCAGTACTTAGAAGGAGGCTGCGGTGGAGTTGGCTGGGGACTGGGTCCACCCGGAATGTTTTGTTATCTTTCTGCTCCCCTTCCCCACCATACATGGCTGTGCCTCATTGGCCACAGTCAGGACATTTTTCTCAGGGAGAAGCTGCCATCTACTTTTAAAACACACTGACAAAATCTGTTTTCCTTCTTTCCCTGACCATTCTTGGTAAGCCTTTCAAAAAAAGGGAGGTAGGTCTCCAGATTAACTGAATGTAGCCCATCTATGCACACACACGTCTACATACACACTCACACTCACATCCAACGAGCACATCCAGGGACCTGTTTTGTGCAGTGTTCTCTCCTTCCTTTTTCCTAATTCATAACTCCTTGCTCTGATAGTGAAAACTATGGCTTTCATTATCCACAATAGGTTTACTTTTTGTTCAGTCCTATCCTACACATGAAATTATTTCAGAATTGCTAACTCATACACAGGAGAGATACCAATTTGTGGAGCATCTTTGTGTGTGGTTCTTTTGTCTTGTATCTTCCAGTACATAGACAAAGTTCTATTTTTCAAAGTTACACAGGTTCTCTCTTCCCCACAGCCTTCAGTGTGGCTTTCTTGCTTGTTTGTCACACAGTGCAGTCTTGTTTGTTACTGTTTGGTTTTCCAATTTGCCCTCCCTGCTCTCATCACCACTAGGATTGGGTATAATTTAAGTCGAGCTTGAGAAATGAATAGCAGGTTTATTGAAGAAGGCAAATAACTTGTATGTACTTTACCTCTTCTGTTCTCAATTAACCTAGTATCTGGAGAGAAATTGTCCTAAGACAACTACTCCCCATCCCTCCCCCCATTTCCTGGAATTTTTAATTAAGAGAAAAAACTGGTTTCCAAACCACTCCCTAATCCTTTTAGTTTGGGCGGAGTGGAATGAATAGTCATAAGGCTAAAAGGTCAGTAGTGGGTGGGTGGAGGTGTACCAGCCAGAGGCAGTAAGTTAGAAAGTGGATAAGAGAGATCTCAGTAGAAGTCAGGGGCAGTGAATAGTCTACTTAATTTAGTATTAAGAGTGAAAAAGAGGCACATCCTTCTTTACCTCTACCTGGGTTATTTAAGGGGCCTGATCACAACCCAAGATGCAGTTAGGGTTAGCAGGCTCTGGTTTAACTGATCTCGTACAGCTGGCAGGGCCTCATTCCCAGTAAAGTTTAGCTATTTATATTGCAGATAGCTAAGTTAGGTAGAAATCATTATAAGGTAGTTAGGTAAAGCAAGGCCCTCAGCACAGAAAAACAGTTGAGGCACATTCACTAATTAGCATTATGAAAAGAGAGAAAGTACTATGTTTACTTTTCCTAGGGATAAATAGCAGTGATTGATATTCTAAATAGGTATCAGTCACCTGGGTGGGGGACCTAGACCTTAACCCAGCAGTTCCAAGGAAGGTCGCTGACCCATCCCTTACTGGAAATCCTTGTTCGCTTGCTACGTGACTTGCTTCCCCATTTAATCAATATTATCTAAGCGACTACACTTGTTGTAACCTTATTGATTCATCGTAGTTTTGTCCCACCTCATGTTCACCTTGTGATTTCCCATTGGATCAATATTACCTAAGCGACTGTATTCGTAATCTTACTAGTTGACTATAGTTTTGTCCCACTTTGACCCCACCTTGCCTCATGGCTTTGCTCCATAAAATCCCCCAGGGAAACAGGGTCCCCAAGCAACCCACTTTCCAGTCTCCCTTTCTGTCTCTCTTAGACAGAAGCTATCTTTCTCAATAATTTTTTCCTACTCTTAACCTCAGTTGTTCCTAGAGGTCATCTTCGGTTTCAGAGAACATGAACTTGTGTTTCGTATATGTGGGTTTGGGAGTTACATCTATTCTCCCATAACACTTATATTATTTCTGCTTACTCCTTTGTGTGTCCATTCATTTGTTCAATCATCTATTCCCAGATGCAGATATGAGTTCATCTTTTTTTTCCTTTTTGATACCAGAGATAAAACTCAGGACCTCGGGCTTTTGAGGCAGGTACAGTGGCACTGAGCTAAATCCCAGGCCATAAGTTCTTATTCTATGTGAAGGACTTAGTGGGAGATGTTTGAAAAATATGAAACCTATAAGTGCTCTAGTGGCTGATGCATCAACTCCACAAATATCTGGGAAGTAAACAAAAGTCAAGGAACATGCTCAGAACCAATCATACCAAGATAAAAAATACTAGGGCCTCTTATGGATGGAGTCATTTTGAAATCTTATGCCACACCTTCTACTATCACTTATACTTTTAGCAGAGAGCTAATCTCCTAGGGTCTGGACCTATTGTTCTTCACCCAAGCAGTACAAACAGCCCAGCCCAGGTGTGCATCTGAATGAAAGTAAACAGATTCTCCCTCAATGCAGAAAAGGTCTTGTGCCAGTGCTGGGAACCCAGGAGCTGGTAGACCCAGATTGATTCATCAAGCAGGTCACAACAAGGCCAATCCCAAGCCTGAAATGTTTGTTTCTTTAGCACAGCAATCAGGACTCAACACAATTATGTCAAGTACTGCAAGAACTATAGAGATTTCAAAACTGCCTGAGGTAGAAATGAGAGAGAGATAATCATAAACATATGAGTCAGGTGTTTCAAACTTTATAACTCCGTAGCATGGTGGAAATGTGTGTCCTCATAGGGTTACCTGATTTGGGGGTGCTGGAGTCTCCTAGAGATGGTTTCTAGATTCTTTCTGTCCTGAGCAGGGAGGCACAGGGAAAAGGAAAGAAGGGAAAAGAAAAAATATGAGAAAAGGAAAAAAATGGAAACAAAGCCTTTGTAAATAGGGAACAGTAGAGGGGGTGAAAGGAGGGCAGGGGAATGGGAAAAAATAAGAACCAAGACACATCATGTAAAGGTACAAGAGCCCAGTGATGAATGTAACTGTATTGCATACCTAAAATGTACCAATAAACTTAATAGAAAAAAAAGAATTGATCAAGACAAGAACAAACAGTAGTGAACTTTTATTAAAGGTAGGAAAAGAAACAGGCTTTAAAGAGTGAGTTTGGGTCAAGTAAATGTAGGAAAAGAGGTATACTCTACAGTGTGAAGGTGGGCCACCATGCAAAAGCAAACACAGTGGCAAAAATTCAATGTGGACTGTCCTTTTTGTATCACCCACCCCTCATGCTGATGTCAAGTCTAGGCCATCCTATGAAAAGGTTGCTGTGGTCCTCATGAGAAGTCCAGGTGTAGGGCTTTGGGAACTGTTCTGCACATGTGTCCTGTGATTTTGTAATTAGCAAGTCACACCTACTTCCTGTCTCAATGGGATAAATTAGCTTCTGGTCTTTGGGGAAGATTCAGGCAGTTTGAAAGGGCAATTCTCTCTTTCTCACTTTCTTTGTTTCTTTTAACACATTGGGAAAGGAATTCCTGTTTTTCCTGGGACCCAGGGATTGATTGGAGTGAACATACTTATTTGTGCAAAGATTAAACAATGAATGTTGAGGTTGTTTTTTTCTCAAGAAGCCAGACATAAATCTGCTCCATTTTGGCTAAAGATTTTTTTGTCTATTTGTTTGACAACTAAGATTAGAATTTAAGTAGGTGTGGTGGCATGCTCCCATAATCCCAACTATTTGGGAAGCTGAGGCAGGAGGATTATGTGAGGCCAGGAATTTGGGACCAACCTGGGCATCGTACGTAGTGAGCCTGTATCTCAGAAAAAAGAAGAAAAGAGAGAGGGAGAGGGAGAGGGAGAGGGAGAGGGAGCTGGAGCGGGAGCAGGAGCCAGGATTTAGCTCAGTGGTTCTGCTGCCTGCCTTGCAAGAGCAAGGTCCCAAGTTCTATCCCTGGTACCAAAAAAAAGAAAGAAAGAAAAACAAAAAGAATTTAGAACAATATTCCCATTTGAAATGTTGTTCCTCAGGAGCTTGCAATTATATATCCATATATATCCTTATTTCAGAATTTCATTTTGGGAAATACATACCAATCCAGTGGCTCAAAAAATTAGGAGAAAACATGTTTTCAAATGTCTATGTCTTATCTAAGCATCATCTGAATTATGCAAGGGCACCAAATTTTTGCACTGAAGTTGGTTATCTATTGGGGAAGAGCTCACATAAGCTTATTGGTATTTCCTGCCCCTATTCTGCCAAAACTATTGTAATAACAGCTTTTCTGGCTGGACTCAGGTGCCTTTGCTTCAAGTCCAGGCCAGAATCAGGAAATGAAGAGGTGTATGTGAAAAGGAAAACTACTGGGGTGGAGTTTGGGATGGGAAGGACAGAATTTCTCAATCTTTTTATGACATTAAAATATTCAATGTAGGTAAGTCATTAGAAAAAAAAAAAGACTACTCTTAGTGGAAATTACCACTGGTTAGAGTCTCCACTGTAATTTCTGGTTCTGACACTGTAAATGAATTGGGTAGATCTGAAAGGCTCCAAGCTTTGTCAGGTGAGGAGATAGAATGCTTATAATTTACTTGCAAGTATAGTGGAGGCTCCACAACTTGGAGAAGGTGATTTTGAAGAAGAAGAAGAAGAAGGCAAAATTAGTTTATGAAAGTGAATATCAATGTAAAATTGGAAATGAGAAAAGAAATATCAAGGATTACCAATTTTTAACATCTGGCAAATGTCATATATATCACAAAATCCATAGAAAAACAACACATTTTTATTAAGCAACAGCCTGACACATTTTTATAACATCACTTTTCCATTTTATTGACTGCCTCCTCTGTAGTTTTTCCAAAGTGTCTTAGTCACTTTTCTCATTGCTGAGACAAAATACCTGACACCCACAACTTAAGGATAGGTTTACTTTGGCTCACAGTTTTAGAAGTTTCAGTCCATGGTTGGGTTAGTAGGCTCAAATACAGAAACAGCCTGGGGGGTGGGGGCCTCGGGGGAGGAAAGCTGCTCACATCATGGTGGCCAGAAAGCAGAGAGAGAAGGGAGGAGCTGGAGAGGGAGATACACCCTTCCAAAGTATAGCCCTAGTAACCTATCTCTAACCAGGCCCTGTCTTCAATCAAACCCCATCTCCTAACTGCAAGCCAGCTCTGACTATAGCACCTCCATGACGCCATCACCTTCCAAACACATAGGTTTTTGCAGGACACCCCAGATTTAAACCATAACAAAAAGTTGACAATTTTCTATAGAGGATGGAATATTGTTTCGCTCCCACTACCCATACCTCATACTGGTGTCAGACGCTGTGGGACAAACTGTAGCTCCATAGTCTTGTGTAGAAATTAGAGGAGTTGGCACAGAGAGGCTGAATAAGGCATTGAGAAGTAAATTGTTCAAAGCCAGTCCTATACTAGGAAGGCTGGGAATGGTGTAACAAGGTATATAAGTGATTCTAGCCACATACATGAATTCTGTAAAACTACATGCATCCCTAAGTCACTTCTTCATTAACTGAATCTTTAAAATTCTCAAAGCTATCCAACATGAGGGAAAATTGGATGGAGAGAAAATTGCAGTGGAAACAGTAGTATTTACACAAAGTGTAATTACATAAAGTAGTTAATCACAGAGTACGATTAACATCCCTCATTGTAACAAATATTGTAGGAACTTATGACCATGTGGACACACTGGTGGGCCTCTCCCTTTTCCAGGATCTTAGAAGAAGCCCATACAAGAGGAAATCTCTGATCTTTAACCTTCATTGACCTGACAGTAAAACTATCTGTGCTTCTATATGAATTCAAGCAAGTGACTTAATTACCTTTGCCTAAGTTTCTACCCCTGTCTATTCCACTATCTTGTGAGGACCAATTGAGATAGGTATGTAAAACTGCCTGAAAGAAAAGAAAAAAAAACCCAAAACAGACAATAGTTTATAGTCAAATGGCTGGGTAATTTGAAGAATTTGGTGTATGGAGCAGCACCTTATTCTTGAGGTATAATTAATATTGGCCAAGTGGTTATCCGTGTTCAATAATTGAGAAGTATTAGGAAATAAAAAGGTTGGAGGAGCCAGTGAGAAGAAAACTTGAAAGTTCAGAAGGTTGTTCTAGTCTCTTGAAAGTACCCTGTTTCCCTCCCCTCCAACCACGCATTCTGTATTCAACATCTTTTCATTGTGCACAACTTTACCAACTACAAATTTTTTTTTTTTGGTACTGGGGATTGAACTCAGGACCTTGCCCTTGTGAGGCAGGTGGCAGACCCACTGAACTAAATCCTCAGCTCAACAACTACAAAATTTCAGCTGCAAGAATTTCCATCTGACCTGACTGCTACCGCCTTCCTTTGCAACTCACTTACAATAATGCTGCCAGTCAAATAATTCTTCAACACTGAGGGACTCTTCTCACACTATCCCTCATCTGTTCTGTCCTTCCTTCTTTCTGTATCCGCTATGAGACCCTTCCACTCCTTCCTTCCTCATTTACTCACCTTGAAATTTTAAACCCAAGTCTCCACCTACTTCTTATCCACTGGAAGAGCAGGATATTGTGGGAGAAAAGCATCTCACATGCTGATTCCATTCATAGAAAATTCATGACCACATATCTCCAGTGGACTCTTGGCACTGTACAGCAAGCTTCATAAATTTCCTTCACATTTTATTGTATTTACTAATTGATTGTTTGATTGATTGATGGGACCATATTCCTGAGTGCTGGGCTTATAGGGCTATGCCATCACAGTTGATGACCTTATATGGCAGCTGTTTTACATCATTCTTTTCAGATAACTGCCATCATTTCCTGTTCTTTGTCAGCTTGGTAGCTTGGTCTCTTATTTGACTAAGAAGACAGAAGTTCCACCACTGAGCTCACTGTCAGCTCCAAATTGCCTGTATTTCTTGTCTTCTCTTATTTACACAATGGAGGAGGAGAATTTGACTCTATCTCAGGCTAACGACTTTTGTTTTGCTCTGAATCTTGTTTACAATCTTGCTATTGAAACTCTCTCCTCACTTTCTTGCATCATGCTTTTCTCCTTGTCTCCATCATCACTTGGCATGGAGAGATACCATATTATTTACAGTCTTAAATAAAACCCTTTATAAACTTCATGTATTCCTTAGCTACCACCATATTTTGAGACCTCTCTCTTCCTAAGAGTGCTCTCTATTTGATGTATCTTACTTCTTTCCTCCTATCATCTTCTTAATTCACCTTAATCAGGACTCTTTTCTACCACTCCCTCATAGCTGTTATTGTTGAGTTACTGGCAAACTCCTCACCAAACCCAAGCCCAGTCTACAGTGAATTCAGTCACTTAATGCATTTGACCCAGTTAATCACTTCTTTTCTTGAGGTTGCTTTATATATTTCGTCATGGCTTCAGAGAGTACACACTCCTATATCCCTGCTCCCTCCCCCTCATTCTATTTTCCTAGCTCTTATTTCTTTTCCATTTTCTAAAATTTGGAGGAGCTCAGCACCTGAGTGTCAATCTCTATTCTGTTTTCTTTCTAATCCCATTGTTTAGGCAATCTCATATAACCTGATGTCTACCTCTGTCTCATTCTCTGTGTCCAATTCATCAACAAGCCCTGTTGCCCCTACTTTCAAAATTTATTTTTACTTTGGTCAACCACCTACACCCTACCACTCTGGTCCAAGAATCCATCATCTCTCTCCTAGAATATTGCAAAACTGATCTCTTGTTACTTGCAATAAATTCTTTACACAAGCAACCAGAACGATATTTTAAAACTGCAAAAACAAGATCTGCTAATGGTTCCCCATCACACTCAAATAAATTCCAGCCTCCTTGTCATAGCCCATTGGGCCCTGAATGACCCGGGCCCTGTTAGCTTCTCTGACTTCATCTCTCACACCCTCTGCCGTGCTCTCTTGGCTCTAGTCAGACTAAATGTATTGTTGTTCCTTAAACACTGAAAAGTCTTTTTCTTTAATAGGTTCTTTGTCCTTACTATTTCCTCTGGCTGACACATTCTTCTTCCAGATTCATGAACATTTCTATTTTATCCAGATGTCTCACTATCCTATCTACCAAAAAGTAGACATCGTTTTCATGACTTTGCATTAATCTATTTTTTCATAGCATTTATTACTGTCTGATATTATATATATATATTTTTTATTGTTAGTCAATTGGACAAGAATGTAGGCTGATAGCCAGTAGTAGATGTGATCTACTATCCTCAATACCTAGAAGAGCTCCAGGAAGCTAACAGGCTTCAATCAAAATTTGTTGGAGGAAAGAAAGAAGATAAAGAATGACAGAAAGAAAGCTGGGCATTGTGGAATATGCCTTTCATCCTAGCACTTGGGAGACTGAGGCCAGAGAGAGGATTGTGAATTTGAGACCAGCCTGGGCTACATAGAAAGACCGTTACAAAACAAAACTAAGGAATGAGAGAAAGAGAAAAACACTTCTGTCTGTAAGGCACCTTTCACCTAATGCCTAGACCAGATCTGGAGCTTATATCAGACACATTAATTCTCCCAACACAGATTGTGCCCAGGCCTGTTTGCCTGTCTGTGTTTCTGTGTTCTTTACAATAGAATATTCAGACCCTACCCCTTAGCCTTTTTTTTTTTTGCCTATCTTTATAATTATCTTTTTAAAGACAGTTCACATCTGATTGCTTTTGGTAGAATTTATACTGGCTGTTGGAATCATGGCAACTTCCTCCTGGTTTCCATTATATTCTCATTCAGTATTTACCATACATTTTGGCAATGATTTAACATAAAGTTTGGGCCAGGGATTTAGCTCAGTGTTTCCGCTGCCTGCCTCACAAGTGCAAGGTCTTGAGTTTGATTCCCAGTACCAAAAAAAAAATTAAGTGTGACAAGAGCCTTAGTTTTTTTCAATCAATTAGTGTAAAGACTCCTTTGGGGACAGAAACGATTTCTTAGTCTTTTACATACCCCACCACAGCTAGCCCTGTGCTGCCTATATGGCTTGATCAATATCTATTGATCTGTGATAATAAACTCATAGCAGTCAAAAGTAAAATGTTGGGCTTATTTTTATTTTTAAAGATAGTATATGTGTTCTTACATGCACATATACAAATGGAATATAATTTTATATCCACTTATAAAACATAAAGGCAAATAGCTACTGAAATTACCTTCACTGCTATAGAAAAGTCAACAGAGGCTCACTGAATTCTGACCCAGTTCCTGCCAAGGGCTTCAGAACAGTGTCTCTCCATATGTCTGTGATGTAACTGTGGCTCTGAGGATCAGAGGCCCTGACTACCTTCAAGGCATGTCCTCTTCATAGTCACTTCCAGACCATGGGCTCCTTCAGTGACTTGGGCCATTACTGGCTCTCTGTAGGCAAAATTTGATCCTCTTGGATACTGCATGGAATCACAGCCACTTTCTGTCTCATGAGTTGGACAACTTTAAATTTAGTTTCAATATTTGAGGGTTGGCGCACCCAGGAATTAAGAGAAGAGACTGAACAGCCATTATAGTTTTGGCTAAAGGAATGAAGAAAGATGTCAAACTCTCTGGCCGGCCTAGAGGGACAATGGTTTTTCTGTAAGAGTCAGCAGTAACTAGAGACTATTAGGCCATCTAGTTCTGAAAAGTGGGAGCTTATAATTAATTACTCCCTTTTGCTTGATTTCTAGTCTTAGAGTAAGGGAAAAACTGGGAATTAAATTCTATTGTCATCTGAACTTTGTGGTGAAGAATTATGTATTATAAAAAATCTATCATCTTGGTTCCTGTATAATGCAATGTTTATGCTGTAAAAAAGAAAAGAAAGAAAAAGGGAAAAAAGCAACAGTGATAATGTCAAGCTGGAAAAATGCAGAATCTCTTATCCACATCTTACCCATTACACAGCTGCATCCGATGGGACTTATTCTTTTATCTTTATAAGAAAACCATGCACTTTCACATGTACAGATAAAACGGAAATAAGCCACATTCAAATGTCAAATAAGTAACCCAACAGCTATTTTCAGATGTGGTCTCTAATACTTTAAAATGTATTTTAGGCGTTTCTCTGAAGACTTTCATAATGTTAGTACATCCATTGGAAGGAAGTGTGCACAATGAGAGTTTCTCTAATCAATTCTTTCTCCCACCCCTCCCCAAAGGCAGTGGTCACCAAGTTCCTGCCAACATCCTGTCTTAGTTTTCTATGGCTGCTGTAACAACGTAGTTCCAACCTGGTGTCTTAAACAACAGAAAATTACTGTTTCTTAGTTCTGGAGCTGAGAGATTCAAGATCAGGGTGTGCTCAGGGTGGGTTCTGTCCGAGGACTGTGAGGGACAATCTGCTCATGCTTTTCTCCTAGCTGCTGGTAGTCTGCTCATGCATCACCTCCTTCACCTGCATGTGGCCTGCTCCCTAGGTTCAGATTGGTCTTTGTGTCCAAACTTCCCCTCCTTATATAGATATCAGTCACATTTGCTTAGCATCCACTCAAATGACTGCACCTTGCTTAGATCTACAAAGACTCTTTTTTAAATAAAGTCACATTTAGAGGTACTGGGGGGTTAGAGCTTCAATGTATCTTTTTGGGAAGGACACAGTTCAAGCTATAATAATCCCTATCTATCCCAGCACTCAGGAGGCAGATGCAGGAGGATCGACATGAGCTTGAAGTCAACCTGAACTACATAGTGAGATTCTATCTCAAAAAAAAAAAAAAAATCCTTATTTACACCTAGCCACTAATTGAATTGAGAGAAAGGAAATGACACTTAAAGCTGTATGTCATCCTTGCAATAACATGTCAGGATTACAGTGGATCTGATGATCCAAAGTGTTAAGATTGAGATGTCCAAAAATATTCAAATGGCTGCTACAGGGAGGAAGCACTATTGTAATAGAAGTTCAAGAGAATTTGGAACTGGATATGGTCGTGCAGGCCTGTAATCCTAGCTACTCAGGAGGCTGAGACAGGAGTATTGACAGTTGTCTTAGTCACTTTCTTGTTGCTGAGATAAAATACCCAATGGCCACAAGTTAAGGAAGGAAAGGTTTATTTATTTGTTTGTTTGTTTTGGTACTGGGGATCAAACTTGGGTCCTTGCGCTTGCAAGGCAGGCAGGTGGAACCACTGAGCTAAATACCCGGCCCAGGAAAGGTTTATTTAGCTCACAGTTTGTAGACGTTTCTGTTCCAATTGGCTGGCTCCAAGGCAGGGTAGCATGGTAAACAGGCCTTGCAGAGGAGAAATGGTTCATGGTGAGCAGAAGGTGGCAAAAGCAACAGTGGCTGAAAGCAGTGTCTTTCAGCCCCCTATATCTTATCCAGGCTACTAAGGGCCAACATCACTCACACCCTTAATCCTAGTGCACTTGAGCTAGCACTGCACCATCAGTCAATTCCAGTATCACACAGTAGATCCAGCCACCTCTGAAAAAGCCCCACCTATGACAACATAAGGCTTTGGGTGGGGACATCTAGACACAAGCCATAACCACAGCTCAAAGCCAGGCAGGGCAACTTAGTGAGACCCTGTCTTGAAAGAAACTTTTCTCTAAAAAGACCTGGGGAATGTAGCTCAGTAATAGAGCACTTGCCTATCACCGCAGGAGGTCTTGGGTTTAATTAAAAAAAAAAAAGCACTTGATATCTTTTCAAACTTTTACTACCAGGAGATGGTTGATCATAAGTATGTACAGACAGTCAACCAGCAATAACATGCACATCATACAAAGGATTCTTTGTTTTACTTTTCATTCTGCACTTGATCAGTTGCTCACCACTTACCCTTTCCTAAGGAGAACTGAATTATCAGCATCCAACCAAATGACTCACCAATATCAAACACTGAGAAGAGCACTGGGAGATGACTCAGATGTGGAGATTCATCAAAGGTGCTATCCCTAAAGTACAGTGATATCTCAGTCATCAAACAGCTCCAAGCTCGAACTTTCCACTACTCTAACAGCATAGTTCAAAAAAATTCTGCTTGGAGTTTATAACTTTGCTTGTAGTCAAACTGAAAATCTGACTTGGAAAAACCTGTACGGGCCGAGAGGTGCACATTACATCTTGCCATGTACACAATGGGGTGACTCTTCAGTTTCATTGCCACTCTGCCAGACCACACAGTGCTTGTATTAGTGCATTAACACATTTTTGTGCTTTATTTGCATAAAATATTGTAACCAAAGCTCCAAAGAAAATTAGCGACACCAGCAGTAAAGCTAACAGGAAAACTGAGAACCACAATACAGTGAAAGAAAGAAATCATTGCAAAATTTGTTAAAGTCCTGCAAAAATGAATTTATAAGTGCAATTTTGGGGCCTCAGAACTAGTTATTTGATTTTCCATTATTTCCCATGGGAAAGATAAGTTCAGTTGTCAAAATTTTTGATGTTCGAACACAAATTTGGAATGAATTGAGTTCAACAACAGAGCTATCACTGGATATGCTGGATTAATCAGTATGGTCAGCCTTGGTGAGTATATTGGAGAGTCACTGGAAAATTTAAAATTTCTATAATAAAATGTTAAGGAAAAAAATTACACAAATCAATTCCGTGAACAATGATTTAGAGTGAGCAAACAAGATCTATTAGCATCCAAATGTTATAGAGAACACTCAAAAAGAGAGATCAGGGCTGGTTTTTAACTTTTTGGTGATAGGTAAACAAAGCACCATCACTTCCTGTTTTAGATCTTTTACTCATTTTAAATTATAGAGATGTAGTAAGCAGTCTTTTTATTTTATCTATGTTGTTTTGTTTAATTAATAGCTAATAGAGCTTACCAATCTGTACATTAAAAAAAAACTCAACTAGCCAGGTATGGTGGTACACATCTATAATCCTAGCTCTGGGAGGCTGAGGCAGAAGGATCTCACATTGGAGCCTAGCCTGGGCAACTTTGTGACTTGTGAAGCTATAATAATTCTTATCTATACCTAGCTAGTAATTCTCTCTCTTTCTCTCTCTCTTTCTCTCTCTCTCTCTCTTTCTCTCTCTCTCTCTCTCTCTTGGTTTTGTTTTGTTTTGTTGAGACAGCCTTTCACTATGTAATTCAGGCTGGTCTTGAACTCACTATATAGCCCAGGCTGGCCTCAAACTCGTGGTGATCCTCCTGCCTCAGCCTCCTGCTGGGATTACAAATTTGCCCCACCACGCTCAGCTAGCCAGTAATTATCTACACCTAGCCTGTCTCAAAATAAGATTTTGTAGAAAAGGGATGGGGATGTAACTCAGTGCAAAGGCCTTGGTTCAACCCTCAGTGCCATGAAATACAGGCATTAAATCAAAAAATAAAAAAACCCTTACCTATCAATTTTAAATCCCCTCCATTTATTTGTGTCCTAGGTATGATTACAAACCTGATAGCAGGTATGCAATAAAATGCATATAGAACCATGCATTCTTATTTGTGAGTTGTCTTACTCTTAGTCCTAAAGCAGAGTAGTTAAGCAAGCAGTCTCTGGAGTCAGATTGTCTACATTGTTAGGATTTCAGCCCTGTCAGTCTTTGGGCAATTACTTGTCCTTTTTTTGTGCCTTATCTCAAGATCCTGAGTCAGATGACTGTTAGGGTAGTAAATAGCTTTAATAACTTTAGCTATCTCCCCCCGCCCCCGGAAGTCTGTTCATTTCTCCCATCCCTCTCTCTCATATCTCTATCTGCCTGTCTCTCCGGCTTCACAAACCTGTCTCAGATCAGCTCCTCTTGGATTTGCTGAGGGACCCAGCCTTCCTCCTTCATGGACTCCATGCCATTCCTTCTCCATTATGAACAGGGACCTGCTTTGTTTCTGCCACACCCTTAGCATCCTCTTTGTGTTTCTCCACTTCACAAATAACTGCTCCCTATGTGAACATTTTTCCACCATTAATTTTCTCCTCCTCTTTCTGATCCTTTCTACAATCAGGTCCTGATCTTCTGCAGCCCCTGGTCTATGGAGTTCCTTTAGATACCAGGGTGAACATTTAGTCAAATCTCTTGACAAACAATCAATCCACAGACATTTATATTAGTGCCATTCAAAGCAACATGACTCTGCCACAAATCAAATCAGCCCCAATGATATATATATTTTAAACCAACTTCATTAAGCAAAACTGGTTTATATGTAGAGCTGGGTTTTTAACTTTTTCCTTTTTTACGATGGAGTCTTAGTATGTGGCCCAGGCTGACCTTGAACTCCTGGCCTCAAATGATCCTTTTGCCTCTACCTTCTGATTAGCTGTGGTTACAGGGATGTGTTACCATAGCTAGCTAGATTTTTTTTGTTTTTTGAGATAGGCATCACTACCTCATTCAGGCCTCGAACTGACCTTGTTCCCCAGGCTGCTCTTAGTCTAGCAGCAATCCTGCAGCCTCAGCCTTCACAATGCTGGGATTACAAATGTACACCACCATGCCTGTGTTTGTTTGTTTGTTTGTTTGTTTGTGACAGATTCAGCCTACCCTTGAGGCCAGTATGTAGCCAGGCTGGCTTTGAACTTGCATGGATCTTCCTGCCTCAGGGTCTCAGTCCTGGTATTATTGGCATGTGCTGCCAAACCTGACAAGAAGAAATTGCTTTTAAAATGTAAATTACAGCTGGATGTGGTGGCTCTCATCTGTAATCCCAGCACTCAGGAGGCAGAGGCAGTTCTAGGCCAGCCTGGGCTACAGAGCAACTTCAAGGCCAGTCTAAACTGGCTTGCATCACTAGACCCTGTCTCAACAAAAAGAAAAAGAAAAAAATGTAAATTATAAAATGTCTGAATGATCTACTTGATTAATATATAAGCTAAGGAAACACTTAAAGATCAAAAATCTAAGAATACTACACATTAGGACAACTTATTTTCTTCTTTTTTTGGTACTGGTGATCAAACTCAGGTCCTTGCACTTGCAGGGCAGGCAGTGGAACCACTGAGCTGAATCCCCGGCCCAGATGGACAGGTTATTTTCAAAAAGCCAAGGAGGCAGATAGAGCACTTGAGTGGGGACTGTTGGCAGCTGGATCACACAGAGGAACTTATACTAGTGAAGGGAGGGCCTCGGAGGTGCCTTCAGTTGAAAGTAATGGTTTTCTTACATTTGCTTTGAGACTTAAAGTGGGCTTTGATGTTTCAGAAATGTAGCCATTTGATTAATATTAATAATAAAATTCTAACTAAAAAATCCTGTTCATTTTCAGAGGTAACTGACAATATAGTAAGTTTTTTGTTGTTGTTGTTTTGTTTGTTTCTTTGGAAGCACAGACTGAACTCGGGACCTTCGCTTCCGAGGCAGGCAACGGAACCACTGAGCTAAATTCCCGGCCCACTGATAATATAGTAAGTAATTGCCTTTTTCAGGAAGTACACAAAGTGCCTATATGGGCTTCCCACTCTCCACTCTCCACCACGTGGGCAGATTCAAACTCCACAGGTGATTCTGGTGGGCCCTGGAGGTACAGAATCACTGCCTCTTGGACCTTGGGCCTGAATAGACCCCATTCCCTCTCGGTGGTGGCACACAGCAAAGTTTGTTAGGGCCGGGGATTTAGCACAGTGGCGCCCTGCCTGCCTCACAAGTGCAAGGTCCTGAGTTCAATCCCATGTACCAAAAAAGAAAGAAAAAGAAAAGTTCATTATGACATGCCCCATAGACATTACAAAGGTTTGAAAACCATCAGTTATCTTATGACTTCTCAAAATCAATCTTTATAGTTGTGGTGATTAACAAAATGAATTTTAAAAGGTGTTCTCTTGAAATATAAAATAAGGGACTCTACAGATAAATCCTGCGGCTCCAATTCAGCCCTTTCAGGAAGCAAACAGAGGCCCTTATTCATTACTACAACTTCATCCGGGGCCATCCCAAGCCTCACTACTTTGTTCACCAGAGTTCTCCTTCTGGCTGATAATTAGGTGCTTTGGACATAGAAGTAAGAATCTGGAGGGGATATTGTCTTCTTTGCAGGCCTCACATATCTTTTAAAAGAATTTACCACATAACAGTACAATCTGTACAAAGAAAATGCTGTGGCTCGCTTTTTGTCCCCAAAACTGTAATGTGGGGAGTTGATGTGTGTGAAATGTATGTGTTTAATCAATTATGCTTTTTCCTCAAATATAACTTCTTAATTTTCATTTTAGGCTATAGCTTTCTCAACTCTGGCCACATGTTACAGTCATCTGGGGAGCTTTGAGGAATCCTGGCACTCAGCCTTCACCTCTACTGGGGGTTTGACTTAACTGGCCTGGGGTGGGGCCTGAGCATTGGATCTTTCAAAGCCTTCATGTGATCCAGTTGAGATTTTAAATTGCTTCAAAATTTAGGATAAGACACTTGAGCACCAATTCCAAGCCAGGTGTCGTGGTACACTCCTGTAATCCCAGCTCTGTGGGGATCTGAGGTAGGAAGATTCCAAGTTTGAGCCTAACTTGGGCAAATTTAATCCCTTAGTGAAAGCCTATCTCAAAAAGCAGGGGAGAGGAAAGCAGGGGAGCTGAGGATGTAGGTCGGTGCCAAGGCCCTGGGTTCAATTTCCAGTATGGAAAAGGAAAATCAATTCTGTTAACCATCACCACCCCACCCCCCACCCCCAGGGCTTGGGATTTAGCTCAGTTGTTCTGCCGCCTGCCTCGAAAGCACAAGGTCCTGAGTTCGATCCCCCGTACAAAAAAAAAAAAATTGACATAAAACCACCCCCCACCACCAAACATGAGAATTGTTTGAGTTTGACAATACCCTAAACCTAAATAGTTGATGCACCCATTATTCTTGGCTTGAGATTTTCCTGGGAATTTGGCTACATTTTACAATTTAAGCAACACAGGAAAAATTCTAGGATTCACCTCCCCAAAAAGACACAGAAAGATTTTTTATCACCCAATGGTGAATAACAGCAATCCCTAAATTCATATTTTATACTGCTCTGAAGCAGAGTTGCAGAGAGAAAGCTTGTCTCAATTTGTCATAAAGTCCCTAATTTCAAAACTTTATAGAACCTAGTCTCTAAAAAATCCAACATATGTAACAACATCAACTGTGCTGTTTATGCAGTTCAGTTTCATTTCATTGATTTTTAGGACTTTGGTCTGGAACAAATCTGTTGTTCCCATGTCACCAGGCTGGGTCTGAGGATCCCCGAGGCTGAAATTTAAACCACCCCTTGAAATAAGGAAGCAGGTTCGATGGCTCTTGTCATGGAAAAAGAATTTTCAGGACTCCTCAATAAAAGAGGCATGAGAAAGATTTATTAGAGGTAGATGCAGGACACACCCAAGAGCTGAGCGTGGGTACTCAAAGAAATGAGGCACAATACAGTTGGGATCTGGGGTCTTCCATGTGTTTTGGGAGGTGGAAATCTGTGGAATTCGATAATCTATTAGTCTCAGTCTTAGTGGGTGGGAGAGGATGGCCCACTCTTAGTGAGATAATGATCTATTCCTATGGGAAATGCCAAAAGGGTGGTCCATTCATGGGTGAAAGAGGACCATTTTCCAGTAAAAAAGAGTGGGCAGACTGGTTTGTAGCTAAAAAGCAGATGTCCAGGTTTGCTGTTTGGGGAGAAGGAAAAAAAAGTAAATGAACCAGGCTTGTGTTCTCAAGGTGCAGTTTTTCTATAAAGTACGATTTTCAAAATCTCGATTTTCTTGTCTCCTAAGTAGCTTAATTTCTTCTAGTCTACCTCACCCAGAAGCAGTCAAAGCTATGAAGCTTTCATCTGGCTATATTTGTGTATCTCCTTTAATAAGCAAGGTTAATAACTTTCAGGAGAATAAGGACAGGCAAAGGTGGACTGGTTTGGTTTTTGAGGATGGTGATTGCCCCAGATAACGATGCAAGGTTCATTTGATGGGGGGAAGCTACCTGCACACCTGTCCAGTCAGCTGAGTGGATGGTAGGATGCCTTTCTTGCCTAGTGATGGCTGGTGCACTCTTCAAGTTGCTGTGATGAGTTCTGAGAGCTGGATTGGTACATTCTGATGGTTGTGATACAGGGGGAATGGATCTAACTCCCAAACCTCCTAGATGCCCGATGTACGGAGTTCAAGTTCCCCAAAATCGAAGAATGAATTCTGAGGAATGACAGAGGTTAAGAGTAGGAAATTTTATTGAGGGAGAGACAGCTCCTAAGAGAGACAGGAGGGGACCTGGAAAGTGGGTTACTGTGGACTCCACTTACAGGGGATGTTTTATAGAGCAAAATCAAGGGGTTGATACAAGGACAAAACTATGATCAACCAATAGGATTACAAGTATAGTTGCTTAGGTGATACTGAACAAATGGGGAAGCAGGTCAGGTAGCAAGCATACAGGTACAGGTCAGGTGGCAAGTGTAATCTGGATCAATAATCCATAGCTTTCGTCTTCTCTTTGTTTTAGTAGTCTTAAACTTAGTGTTAGTCTAAGTGAATGGGAAAAGATGGTCCACTCTTAATGAGATAATGGTTTATTTATGGATCTCAAAAGGATGGTACTCAAGCTTTTGTATATTCTTCAGAGGTATGCAGCCATTTCATCTTTATCTTGAGGCCTGGCATGCTATGGATGCACCTCCAGCCAGTTTTGATGTGTTTTCATCTTCTGCACTGACATACCTATCCAACTGCCTGCAATATTTCTACCTAACTTAGCAGTGGAAGGTCAATGGAATTTATGGGAATAAGTTGCTAATCCTTTGGAAAGTTGGAGAAACACACATTTATATAGCTTTTTGAGAGGGTGAGGAGCATCGAGAGGACAAAAAGAACAAAAGAAACCCAAAGTTTTAAAGTACATTCATTCAGATGGTGCCCTCTGCTAGTGTCCTCCCCTGTGGCTTTTGGGTTGAACTGGGGGCCCTTGGATTTGGCAGCTGCAATCATTTAATAGCTGCACCTATACCATGAAAGCTTTTGGAGTTGGGCAGGGAGCAAGAATTCAATGTGATCATTGCTAACATCCATTTAAAGCCAATGCCACAGGGGTGAGTAATTAGATTTAATGGATATAGAATTTTAGAATGAAAGTGTACGGGCTTCGATTTACTTAATTTAATTAGACCTATACCTTAGGTTATCTCATTTAAACTATGTTTCCATTTATGCTTTGACTCTCTGACCTTTGCTCAAGAGGTAGTTTTCCTTGCACAAAGCCATGGAGTTCTGTTTACCTCTCTTTCAGAGGCTTTGGTGTCAGCCAAGGTCAGTTGACCCAGGTCCTTCCCAAGGCAGCCTTTCAGTGGTCAGTGGAGCTGCAGGAGGCAAGCACCCAGGGGAACTTGTGCTCTCTCTAGCAGCGGTGTAAGGCTCCTCTTTCTGAGCCCTGGCTGTTCCTGTAACTACAGGAGACTCAGTTACTTGTGCTGCAGGATAAGACTTCTCAAGGCCATACCACACTCCCAAGGGCAGAAGCCCCGGGTTCTCTGACAACACATTAGACAAGAACAAAATGTTCATTCCCAGAAAAAAAATCAGTCTTGCGCAGTCATGCAAGCTGGCTTACCTGAACCAGAAAAACCTGGTAAGTGTAGTCATTAAGTTGAACCTCACGATTAGGTAGGCTGATGACATGGTGAATTCCACCCAACTGTCATTGAAGATCCCCTTTGCTTTGGTGTTTCTCTCCACAGAAAGTAGGAGATGGAGAGCAGCCTGTGCTGGCAAGGGAATGCTGGGTGATGGGAAAAAGACAGTCGCTGATGTGACTTCCATGTAGGGGCTGGAGAGGGGTGAAGTAGGCAGCAGGCTTCACCAGAATCTCTGATTTCTCTGCTTTGGCAGAGTAGGGAAGACTAGAGCCATGAGACAAGGAACATCGCGAGAGCATACTATGGACCCATTTCCACTGCTGGAGGGATGCAGGCCTCCTTGAGTTTCAGCAGGCCCACTTCATGGGAGTCTGAGATGGCTCTTTGCAACCCCCTTTCCATCCCTTTCCTCTTATTTCTTGGATATTTTCAGAAAATTAATGTTGTTATTAATGATTTGTTATTAACATTTGGTAAGGGGAATATTATTTAGGGATATATTTTCCCATCAATTTAAATACATACATTACACACATAATCTCCATTAAATTTTTTTTTTATTACCGGGGATCGAACTCCGGTCCTTGCGCTTATGCAGCAGGTGGGGAAACCACTGAGCCGAATCCCCGGCCCTCCATTAGATTTTGTAGTACAACGTCTGCTTTCTCCACTTTTGCCATTCCTCCCCATTAAACTTACATATGTGTATGAAACATTAGATTTTAAATGGGGTGATTTATTCATTCTTAATAGAACAAACAAAACAACATAGATACTCATCAACTCAATAGGCAAATATTTACTCAGTAACCACTTTGTTTCAGACAAGCGCAAGGTCCTGAGTTCGATCCCCAGCAACACCGCCCCCTCCCCCAAAAAACTAATTCAAAATAGAAAATGGCAAATGCTAAATATGAAGAAAGTGCTGTGAGATTTGGGAGACAGTGAGATCATGTCTGATTTGGGGAGTCGGGGGTGCTGTGTGTGTGGGAATGCTGTCTGCACTGGGCTTTGGTGAGCACGGTCTGCACACGGCATGGAGGCGGGTGGAGATGGGCACCCTAGGTGGTGGGAGTGGGGAGAGCAAATGTGTGGCCCTGGGAAGCTCTGAGTACTTTCTGAACCCAAGCATGGGTTGCCTGTCTGATGTGGAGGATGTGCCTGTGAGTGTGAGAAGATCTCCCGGAGCAAGACCCAGAGAGTCCTGTGGTGTCAAGTTAGGGAGTTTGAATTTTACCAGTTATTCTAGTTTCTGAAGGCTGCTGTAACAAAGTTCCACACAGGAAGTGGCTTAAATAACAGAAGCTTATTCTTCTACAGTGCTGGGAGGCTAGAAGCCCGATGTTAAGGTGTTGCCCAGGGTCATGCTGCCTCCAATGGTCTTGGGATGAATCTTCTCCGGCCTCCTCCTAGCTTCTGATGGTTCCCAGCAGTCCTTGGCACTCATGGCAGGTAGCTGTTTCTCTGTAGTCTCTACCTTTGTCTTCACATGGCCTCTTCCCTGTATATCTGTGCATCTGTATGTGTCCTTTCCTCTTCTTTAAGGGCACCAGTGATATCAGATTTAGGGCCCACCCTCATTCAGTATGAGCTCATCTTAACTAATTACATCTTTAAAGATGCTATTTCCAAATAAGATTATATTTTAAGGTTCCATTTGGACGTGAATTCTGGGAGCACATCTTCAACCTACAATACTGATTTATTAAGATTCGGAGTGTACTCTGATGTGAAGTTCAAGTTGGAACTTTACCAGTTTAGATGTGCATGTTCAGAGAGACACTGAGCCCCATCTTTCTAGGCCAAGCAATATTCTGGAGCCTCAGTCCTTCCTAGGTCACACCTGGTACATCTAGCCAGCTCCTAACACCTGGCTGCCCTGAGCCACATTCCCAAGAGCTACACCCCCACATACACTATCAGGGTGCTGGAGCAGTCCCCCCCACCCCACCCCGGGCTCCCTGGATGTGACCCTAGGACTCCATGTAGCCTGTATGGGGATGGAGGGGTGAGAGCTGTACCCAACTGCCAGCTGCTAGCTGGGACTCACAAGTAGGAGGTAGATGCGGGACTCAAAGCCAGCGCTTCTGTTTCTTTCCACTCTATTTCATCTGCCTCTCACGGCTTACTTTTGGAATAATATGTTTGTCAAATTAAGAGCTAGAAAGTAAAGCTTTGATCTTATTTGATGTTTTCCAAAATTTGTTCCTTGCTTCACAGACAACTAAATAGCCATATCAGAAAAATATCTGTTGAAAAATATCTCTGAGAATTCATTCATGAGTACATTTTTGAATAAATGAATACATTGTTTCCTATATGACAGACTGTACTGAGGACTATATATCTTTGCTAACCATTTTGAGCTTTTAATGTGGGTGAAACTATAACATATTTAACATCAAAACAAAACATAGACCCTTCATAGTTCCCTTTATACTTTAAGAATTTAAATGAGGTAATAAATTTAGAAGTCTTAACACATTCCACGCAGTAGTCACTATTATTACCCTTATTAACTATACATACTGTCAACTATCTGCCTCTCAGAGTTTTTAGTACAATGTGATATATTTTGCCTCTCTGTTTGGATTTAATGTTTGTACCATCAAAAGACTGACACATCTTTCTGGAAAAGATTAGAAATTTGGTTTCTTCAAAATTATGTCAACCACTGCAATATGCCCATTGTAGAAACTCTGGTTGCTAGGGATTGGATAGATAAGGGTAAAAAGTGGGCTGATGACAACTGTCATTTTCTTTTCTTTTCTTTTTGTCACTTGGAGGGAAAAAAGCAGTTTGGCAGATGCTTGGGCTCATGTCTAAGATATCAGAGCACTCTTCTGAAACTGAATTAGTCATGACAGTGATTCCAACCATGTTTGATTGAGTTTGGGGTGGATCTGCCATCTTGAAGCTGTACTTCACTGTTGGTGAGTGAAACAGGTTCATGTTTTTTGTGTTAAAGAAACTTCCATGTGAACGGTTCACTGTGCAGAGCACTGGAAGTCTTCCTTCTCCCCAGAGATTAGAGCACAGGACTCTTCTTTTGATCGTGATCAGAAGTAAATGAACTCTACATGAAAGCTAATTTTTCACGAGATTTTAGGTCAATTATCCAAGGGCAAAATAGCTACAAGATGAAATTTTAATTCAAACATGGAGAGTTCTGAAGCTAGATTTAAAGGCATCACAAAAAGGAATGATCCCTATGTTAAAGAAGATAATTTTTACGCAGAAAATGATGTCTAACCCCAATGCTTTATTTGTGGGATTAATGTCACATAAGCATGTTTTATATAAAGCTTTACAGAAAGCAAAAGAGGCATTAGTGCTGAGCCTAAGTATACCAGTGCATAAATAAGTTGAAAAGAATGAGTTAATTTTAACATCAGAAGGTTCGCCTGATTCGCCTTGTACAATAACAACAAAAACACAAATATATCATGTCCTGTTGTACGTGAAAGTCGCAAGAGCTTGTCACTTCCATTTTTCAAAACGAGAAGATGTGTCCGGCTTACTTCATCTTGTCCTAACCTCAAGTTTTCACCTCTAAATAAACATCATGGAGACTCGCTGACTCATAGTCAGCCTCTAGGGCAGTGCTTCCTTTCTTTGCAAGAAGCGTTCAACCAGCAGAGTGGGTAAGTTAACAATGTAAGTTATTCTTACACACAGATATATAATCATACACATTTGTGTCAACAAAAATCTGTATGAGATAATCTCTAAAAATGGTAATTGTTTTTGTTTTGTTTTTAAAATACTAAGACAAATGATGAAGAGCAGCCATAGTTTTTCAGTTTGCAGGAGGAGCCTCATCTGATTCCTCACTTCTGGCAGCTGAGGTCTCTTTTCTCAGTGTTCTTGTAATGCCTAGGATCTACATTATCATTGCTGGAACCACAGAGTTTACTATTTATTGCCTGAAGTGTTTCTCTTCCCAATCATGTGGATTTTTTTTTTTTTTCTTGGTCATGGGGATCACACTCAGGACCTTGCACTTTCAAAGCAGGTGGCAGCACCACTGAGCTAAATCCCCAGCCCCTCATGTGGATTTCTTGAGGAAAGGGACTCTCTTATCTGTCTTGACTTTAGCAAGAAATATCAGAGGAAACACCAGCCAGCAAACAGAAGATTCTATGTATGGGGCCACATTTGCATTTTAGTCCTTTCCAGGGTAGACACTGTACTTCCTTTCTCAGAATCAGGAACTAAGATGGAAGCATCTAGCTTGATCATCTAGAATGAAAAATACAGGCCAAGATTGCATGAAAATTATTCTGAAGTAGATTTTTTAAAACTGCAGGAGAAATGGGGAACCACTACAACCACTACTTTCTTACTGATCTGCTTCCAGTATCACTACCCAATGAGCTTTTAAAAATGCAAGTCTAATTCGTTTCTCTGCTTAGAACTCTTCTTCAATACTGTACAGCCAAGGGTGCTGAGAATCAAAGCCCTGACCTTCTGATGAGGCCCTGAGTGAGGTGGCTCCTCTCTGCTCACCTGCCATGGGTTGTATCCATTCTCTGCTCTGGGGTCTGTCTTTATACACAGTTGTCTCCTTTAACTCACCTAAACAGACAGGCTCCTTTCTGCCTCAGGGCCATTGCTCCTGCTGTGCCTTCTGTCTGAATCACTGCAGCAGCTTGCCAGCCCTTCTGCTGTCTTTGGCTGCAGACCTCTTTTGTTTGGCCAGCCTAGAAATATTCAAAGTTTGAACTGAGTGCCTTAAGGCCAGTAGACTCCCTCCAATCTGAGCAGGCTGTCATATTTCTTATAGTCTTACCCCTGCTGGCTTCACACATTGTATTACCTGCTTGCTCCCTTGAAGGAGTTTGAGTTTGCAAGCCCTGTACTAATTAATTCCTACCAATCAACCAGTAATCTGCACAAATGTCACTTCCTCAAGGAAGCCTTCACATTTCCACACCATCAAAACATCCTGTACTTTCCCTTCATAGCACTCGTCATGGCTATAATTGAGTAACTGATTGTGTCATTAGATATTTAAAGCCTATGTTCCTGCTAGAATGGGCATCGCCAG
Source organism: Heterocephalus glaber (assembly GCF_053883595.1). NCBI lineage: Eukaryota > Metazoa > Chordata > Mammalia > Rodentia > Bathyergidae > Heterocephalus > Heterocephalus glaber. The sequence continues at coordinate 760,645 of NW_028258343.1, forward strand.
AGGACAGGGACTTGTTTTTTTTTACCACTATATTCTCAGGGCTTTACATACAGAAGGCACTCAGTTAGGAATTGATTGATGATAAAACGAGTATTCCACAACTTAATAATGTAAATAATTTTCTCAAAGTTTTAAATGAGAATTATAAGCAAACATCTTCCCAGGAGTATTTGAGCCCAGCCCTTTGGGTACACACTAAGATTCCCCTAGGCCTGGGGATTATAACCTGTGTGAAGTTTATACTGCTACACTGACTTCCAAAGGACAGAAGAGGGGCTGGGGATCAGTGCTCAGTCGTTCCACTGCCTGCCTTGCAAGCACAAGGTCCCAAGTTCGATCCCCAGTACCAAAACAAAACAAAACAAAAAAACCAAAGGACATAAGAGCTGGGGAGACAGAAAAGGCTCCACATGTAGTTAAACCAGCGCAGCTTCATTTTTATCATTATTCATCTTTTTTCTTTATGTAAACATAATGGGCTTCTGCGCAAAGTTTATCTGAACAAAGCTTTCATAAGGACTAGCACAATGTCTGTCTCATTGGTTGTGGTGTCAATAGTCCCCGCGATGTGCTTGACACTGAGCATGTGATCCATAAATATTTATTGAATGATGTCTAAATATGGCAACCTACTTATGGGTAAAAATACCATATTTTCAGAGTTAGGATCAGACACTTACTGTGTTTCAGAAATCAGAAAGTAGGAGAAGTTCCCATTTCAAGTAATAGTTAATGACGAATGTTTCTCTCATCCCTCTGATCCAATTGGAAAACCACATCACATAAAACCCTTCCCAAATGATATTAATTCTGGTCCTTCAGATGCATTTCAAAAGCTTCTTTTGTTCATGGCCCTTCCCCATGCTACTTTGGCTTCTCTCCCTATAATCACATCCAAAATGTAATGAATTCATTCCTATAAGTATTTATTTTAACTCTCCAGTGTGACCAGAATGTACCTGGAGAATGCTTTATTGAAATTTTTTTTTAGAGTTTGATTTATTCTTATTATTTGGCCTTATTATATCTGAAATCAAATAAAAGAAAGTGGACAATTTTCTATAGTGAGGAGCATTTTTGTACTGTGATAATTAGCTATAAATAGATGGGATAAATATCATGTTCCTGTGCCTGCTGTCTTTCATTTCTTTCCCTCATCACTGTTTTGTACCAAGTTCTTGGTTTCAGAGGCAAACCTGTGTAGATTGTGTTAAACTCACTGCCTTTCCCTTTCAGGCTGGTTTGTCCAATAGAGTTCCTGCAGGAAGTCAAAGGCAGGAGAGGGGGGAGGTCAGATTCTGGAGTCCTTGTTTTTTCCCTATCAGTTGCCTTGGGTTGGCTGCACAATTGCCACCAAGGTCACAGCTGTTCACAAGGTAATCCCCTCTGCCACCCACCCCCTTTAGCAGTACTGGGGATTGAACCCAGGGCCTTCACAATGACCTACATCCCCTGCTCTTTGAAAATTTTGAGTCAAGGTCTTACTAAATCACTAAGTTGCCTAGGATGGGCTTTGACTTGTGATCCTCCTACCTCAGTATCCCAGAGTACTAGAATTTCAGGTGTGCACCAGCATGCCTAGCTCAAGGTGACCCTAAAGATTTTAACACCTGCTGTTACTAGCTGGCACCTTATCTTCCACTTGGCCCCCTACACTGGCCTATCCCTCATCCACTGTGCCCCCACTGAGCCCTCCTGGAGTATACTTCTTACTTCTGGCTAAGCTCTGATTGATACAGCTACTTGGGGCTTTATCCATGATCACTCTCAGCTTGAGTAGGAATTACAGCCATGGAGTTAGACCTGGTATTTGCCAGTTTAAATGGCTAAAGGAGTAACAGTTTTTCAAGAATCATATTTTACCACCTGCCTTTTAAATTAGATCTAAAGGATCAGGGATGTAGCTTGGTGGCACAGTACTTGCCTGGCAAGCGTGAGGCCCTGAGTTCTATCCCTGGTACCAAAGGAAAAAAAAAATTAGATCTAAAAATCTAAATTAACCATATTTACGTTATATAATAAAATGCCTTATTATCATCTCCTCTCAGTGCCTTCTGATCTTTTGAAAATTATATAGTTATTACGTTTCCTTACCTATACTCTTTTCCAGTCACTCATTAATAAATGAACTTCACTTGCTTAATTTTCCATCTTCTGTACTTACTAATTCAACCACAAACTCTCTATAATCGTTAAAATCGCTCAAGTCACTCAAACACATCAGAAAATCTATTAGTTTTACTGTAATGCAGGGTTGACCATGAGCCTAGAATTATGTTTGAGATAAGAAGCATTGAACACACAATTCATGGCAGCATCTATCCTTAAATTTTTTTCTAGTATATTCTCTAAAGTAACTTTGAAAACCCTTGTGCATCCTTGCATGTTTTAAGTTGACATGTTATTTTTAAATCAAAATACTAAATAGTTGTAAAGGATGTAATTTCTAGTGTTGTGCTTGGGTAACAAGGCCATTGTTTGGGGTTAACATGGAAATTGTGACAAATAAGATTTTTTTGGAATATGGAACACATTTTTCCTATCAAATGAACATTTCTTAATATTGATTTTATGAGAAAGTAGTGAGATTGTCCTCTCATGACACTGAGGTGACAGAGGGCTGCTGAAGTCTTGTCACTCACCTCCCTAACTGCATGCAAGTAGCTGATTCATTTCAGCCGCTCATTCTTCTGCTTCAAAGTGAGACTTCAGAGTCATAGGGTTTTTAAGGAGAAATTTTAGAAAAGAAGATTAGTGCAGTCTGCTCCAGCCATTTATTTTCCAGAGGAAACAAGTAAGACCCAGGGAGACTAGGCACTTGCCAGTGTTGTGGTTGGCACCCTTGCCTATAATTTGACCATATTCTTCCTCTCATCTGATGCGAAATGCTGCAACTTCTGGAGTGGGTTTAAGGAAAAATTAATGGGACCAAATAACAGCAACAAAAATAGTACTGCTGCATTATGTATGAATGCAAACCTCAGATAAATTCATTTCTTTTCTCTTTTTTTCCTGTATTTTTAAAATTTTATTTCCTCCATACTTGGCTTGGTTATTTTTCTCCTTGCTGAGAAAAAAAATATCTAACACCCAAAGTTAAAAGAGGACAGGTTTATTTTGACTCAAGTTTGTAGAGGTTTTAATTCATAGTCGGCTGTCTCCAAGCCAGGTTGGCATGGCAGAGGGCCATTAGAGAGAAGAAACAGTTCATGGAGGGCAGAAGGCACAAAAGTAGCAAAGCAGTGAAGCACCGAGGAAGCAGCAGCAGCCTCACCTTCTTTCTGTCCCTTTATATCCATCCAGGCCACCTGCCCTCTGAGTGGTGTCACCCATACTCAGGGTGAGCCTTCCCATTATCCACACTCAGCATTATGCTAAACCAATCAGTGGACTAATTTAGTAATCACACATCCTTAATCTCAGCATCACATACCCTAGATCCAGCCACCTCTGAAAATCCCCACTTATGACCACATGAGGCTTTGGGGGAACATCTAGACAGAAGCCATAACAATACTATCTATGAAACACTATATTTAAAGTTTTGAATTTCTTTTGCATTGCTATTTGGGACAAATTTAGCATCTCTCTTTTTGATTTGTACTTCTAACTTCCATTTCATTGAGAAAATGGAAACAAATTCAATTTCATTTTACACAGGTAAGACCAAGGAGGGTTAATTTTTATCAGTCAGTATGGTAAGTAATAGAGTTTGACAAATGATGTGAACTTCAACAATAATTCTAGATTGCTCCTTTGAGCTAATCAACACCAGTTTAAGCAAGTGGTTAGCAGATGCTTTTAAAACCCTGTTATATTAGTGAAATAATTTGATTCTCTCTAGCTCATTTATTTTCAGTAATATGATAGGGGTTTTTTTTTATGTGATTGAAACTCAGTTTGGAAAGTAACATTTATAAACAACTTTGAAGACCTAATAAGAATATTTTTTTCACTTTTTTTCTGATGAGACTATTTTACTGAATTACTATTTAAATTAATTTTAAAAAAGACTTTAACCCAAGGCCCTGGGTTCAGTCATCAGCACACACACACAGACACACACACACACACACACACACACACACACATACACACACACAGAAAAAGAGACTTCAACATCTTTAATTACTATTCCTATTTGTGATATAATTTTCTAATATTAGAAATGAAAAAATTAACAAAAAGAACTTGTAGCTGTTTACTGGTATTGATATCCCAATTTACTAATTCACATGCAGATATCTTTGTCAGAGATAGGCCTGAACATAAAAGACAAACAATTGCTTTTAATGCTACATTTAGAATATGTCTGTATGTTCTCCAAAGACAAGTGAAGTTAGCACTTAGGGAAAATATTCATTGAGAATCAGATTACAGCATACCTAAATTCATAATGTTAAGTAGAACTTGTATGGAGGGTTTCTTACTTGTAAAAAAAAAAACCCAAAATAAAAGCCTAACTTAATAAAAAGTTATATCTATACATTTTTTTCATTAAGTTGATTGGTGCGTGTTTTTGTCATTTGTCTTTTTGAGACAGGGTCTTGCTATGGATCCCAAGTTGGCCTTGAACTCACTTTGCAGGCCAGGCTGGCCTTGAAATTGCTTCAGTCCTCCTGCCTCGGCCGAGGGCCTGGGATCACAGATGGGCATCACCACACTCAATGACGCTGCAAGTTTTTGCCATGAAATAGGAAGGTCCTAAATGTCAAAATGAGATTGATTTTGAAAATCCTTTTGAATATAATGCTTGATTAAAGTGAAGGACTCTTTTTTTGTGTATTTTTTAATTGAATTTTAAACAATTAAGTAAACTTTTGTTTGGACTCCTCAGTAGCCTTTTCTCCATAGGTTATCCTTTTGTCTTTTCTTTGTTTTTTCTTTTTTGGTACGGGGAATCAAACTCAGGACCTTACACTTGCCAGGCAGGCACTGCACCACTGAGCTACATCCCTGGCACCTCAAAGCTTATCTTAATCTTTGATTTTTTCCCTACATATTCCCAGTCCCATTACTTTGTTTATGGATCAGTGCAGACTTCACCTTTACACTACAAAAGAATTCCTGGTGTATCCACGCACTAGCAATTTCTGATGAAGTGCTCAGCTAAATATAAGAACAGATGGACTTTCTATGGAAATTCACCACTCCCCCTACCCTAAGCCCACAGGAAAATGGCAGAAGCTTTGAAACTATATTTTTTCATTAAAATTACCCAATTCTAAGGAGGGCTGGCTCCCACATAAATTCCTACAGATAGGAAGAAACCCAAACGTATATTCATCCTTGTTACAGAGAAATTTCTAGGGTTTGGAATGAGAAGATCCAAGCAAGGGTTAGGAAAGTTCAGTTACTTATTGAAAATGGAATGCTGAGTGCATACAGAAAATAATAGAGCATATGTTTAAATTAGTTTAAATGAAGCCTTGTTTAATATCTTATTTAAAATCTTAATATTATAAACAGACGTACACTTTAAAATATATACTCATTCCATTAGAAAGTCTAATCCTGTAATGTAAAATTACTACACGCAAGTCTAATATCAGTGCTGTACTGGATCAGGATTTCCAAAACAGATGGTTAAGTTTGTACAAATCTTGCCAGTCCAACATATTCATTATTAAAATTTAATTTATAAGTATAAAATTTAATTTATATTCAAAGAAAGGCAGTAAGTATTCAAACCTAATCATTACATTTTACTATTATTTTTACACTTGAAGTTATTTTTGTCCATTTATTTATATTCAGATTGCCAAATAAAATCCAGAATGCTTAGTTAAATTAGAATTTCAGATAGTGAAAAATACTCTAGTATAAGTATTTCCAAGGCATTCCACAGAAATATTCGTATTAAAATAATTACTCATTGTTTATTTGAAATTTTAATTTAACTAAAATCCAACTTGTTTTTTTGATTTTTGTTTGTGAAAACTAGAAGATTCTACATGGCGAAAATGCTATACAATAGTATATTACAGCACATCTCTTCCTAACTCTGTGTTCAGTGACTTTTTGTTGGTTGCTTGAGATCAGTCATAATGGATATATTTACCCCAGAGAAACCAGTATATTCAGGGCTCCTGCCTCTTAGCAGTAGTTAAATATACCACTGAATAGAATCCATGCTAATCATTTTTACAATATTGAAGATGCTTAGAATCCAGATGCTTGGAATGAACTTGATCTTTATTTGTTCAATACAATGAAAATAAACTAATTTAAGCATATGCTTTATTATTTTCTCCATGTACTCATCAAGTAATATCATTTACAAGAAATTTCAAATGAACAACTTTTGACACTGTAGTTTTGAGGGAAATGATGTTTCACTCAACACTAGGCTGTCCCATTGCTTACTGTGATATTTTTAAAACTCTTTGATTATTTTCTTTACAGAAACCCAGTTAGATCTCTATATCTGCCAATATAGTCAGTGAATATGTATATATGTATATATATAACTATATATGTACAACTTTTGAGGTTAGAATAATATAGATAATTGTCAGGAGAGTTAAATGTGGGATAAAAAGAAACAAGAAAAAAATGAATAAGAAAAGCTATAGTTTTTGTTCACTTCTTTCTTTGTTCATTTTATCTCTACAATAGCATGTATTAATAGTATCACTACCATAAGAAAAGCCACAATTTCTTTGTTCACTCTTATCTCTGTAATATAGCATTTATTATTTTAGAGGATGGAATGGGCTAAATACAATTGTTTGCTGGTCAATTCATTGAAGAAAGTTTTACTCTTCCTCCTTTTGAATTAAATGAGTGAAATGAGAGAATAGATCAATTAATCATTGTAGTGGGTAGGGCCTGGGAAATCGAGGGTGGTGACCTCAGTAGGCTGATGAATGAATTTGATCCCAGGGAAGACCAGGAATATCAGGTCTCTGGCTGCATTGCTTGAATCATTTATGTGGGCCCTATTCTTTATAGAGAGATGTACAGTACTAGTCACTCTCAATTCAAGTTCATCAATATTACACAACAAATGCAGGTGTTCTCAGAAGACCACTTAGTCAAAATAGCACTTAGAGAATGTGAAAGCCAAGACCAATGTCCTTTAAATATGCAACAGGCACAGAAAATCTTTTTAGGTTTGCTTAGTTGGGATTTTCACTTGACTCTCATTTGCATTTTTCTAGCCTTTGAAACAAATTATCATCGTTCTTCCTCCTTGTGCTGTTCTTCTGGTATTTCAAAAATCCTAAGTCTGATCATTTAAAGCCATGGGCAGTCATTTTCTTTCTTAAGCTAAATGCCTATGCCTCCTGGTATATTCTTGCTTATCACTGACTGAACAAGTCTGGATTTGAGGAATGCTAGTATTTTAACTGTGCTCACTCACATATACACTATTGTGTCAACAGAAACCAAGAGAATTCTAACAAAAATACAATCTGTAGATTATTTACTACATTTCAAGTATTTAAAAATTTTGGGTCATAAAATATATCCTAATACTCCATTTCCAATGGCCACTAAAACAAGAATTCTTTAGCACTCAGAAATAAGTCAGAGACACTCAAAGAAAAAAACAGAGTCTTTATAATTTCAAATTCTGGTAGATATTTATATTCTCTCTGCTCAAGTTCTCTTTTGGTTTCCAAATTGTTCTTATGCTATCCTAACTCATTTTGATAATGTAACATACCATAGACAGGGAAAAATTATTCTTCTTCTTTAAAAAATAGGAAGATTAAGCATCTAAGCCAGAAAGGTTGGCCATTGTTTCACCTTCTTTATATATAAGTACTATAGGGGGCTGGGTTTTAGCTCAATGGCACCACACCTGCCTGGCAAGTGCAAGGTCCTGAGTTTGATCCCCAGTACTGAAGGGGGGAACCCCCCCCCCCCCCACAAACCTAGTCATATGTGTACAATAGGACTAACATAAATAGTTACATTGGATATTAAAGACCTTATACTTTGAGAAATTATTTTAAAAGAAATAGAGGACTGAGGGTGTAGCTCAGTGGTGGGGCATGTACTTAGCATACATAAGGCCCTGGATTCCATATCCAGTATAAAAAAATAAATAGGAAGAAATGCAGAGAGAGGTCTCGAGAAGGAACATACATTCACCTGGCTGGTAGAAGACATTATAGTCACAGCAGAACCATGTGTGTGACAGTTTTTGTTTTCTTGTTTGATTCTGCGGTACTGGGGATCAAACCCAGGCCTTGCATATGCTAGGGAAGTGCTCTACCACTGAGCTACCCCCTCAGCCTAGAACCATGAATTTGAATCTCCAAACTAATACTGAGGCTGAAAACTTGAGATTTGAAGGTGCAACATGGATATGTAGCACCTTGGAAAAATGCTGATTGCAACAACCTCTTGACTAAGTTCAGCTTTGGTAGTCATAGTATTGGAATTCTATTGTTTATCTAACACTTTCACGTAACTAAAATAAGTTCAGTATTGAATGTATCATTATCACATTTAATTTTCACAGCAATGCTATGACATGGGCTCTACTATTATTCTAATTTTATAAGCCAAGACACCCAGGCGCTGAAGGAACTTGTTCTATACTCATTCTGTACTTGTGCATCATCTTAGTCCTCGCGACAAGGCCACAAGGTGGATGCTATCATGCTTGCTTAAGAGAAGAACAATGATGATCAGGGAGTTGGAGGAATGTGCTGAAGGTCACTCAGCTGGTAAACAGCAAAACTGGGACACGAGAAAGTTTTCTAAATTCTTCCAAGTTGCTTCCAGCAACAGTTTTTGTGCCTAGGAAATATGGGACAAGCTGGTGACAATTCAGTTAGCCGATAGTAATTTTGTGTGAAACTAAAGTCTTTGAACTTGGCTACATGATGCAGCTACATGGATACAATGCACTCGATTTTATTGAATCCTTATAATCTATATTTGTACTCCTTATATATTATACTGTATGTATTCTGTGTATTTATACTGTTCATATTATTTACTATTAGACTCTACATATACACTTTTATGGTGTCACTTGTGATAGTCTATCCTGTTCTCATTGCTATTGATTTTCTCTGAAGGCTCTACATGTGACTGGGACATAGCATGTGCTCAATGTATTATAGATAAATGAACACATGTACTTACAGAGGCACACCTTGCAAGGGCAGTTTATCCTTCAAACCCAGGAGCTAAATTTTGACTGATGAATGCAGGCAGTGGAGTGTATCAGGGGACAATCTGTTCGCTTCACCTGCCTCCCTGCCTTTGGGGTTTGCTTGTGAAACAGAGCATGTGCCCTTGGGAAGCACAAGATGGCTGCTTGTCCATGCCAGAAATAGCAGACTTGCAGACAGGAGAAAGCAGGAGCTCACACGCAGATGTGGGTCTGGATGTGGAGCAGCAGCAGAGTACACCAGACTGATGGATGAGAGCCTGGGCTATATCCCAGTGGGTCACTTTGCCATACATTTTTCATATCAGGAAGGTGAAGAGTATAAGCTGTATGACCTGCAGGCCCAGTGCTTTGTAGCCATAAAACTCTACTGTGGATGGTGTACGTATACAACACATTAGCACAGTAGGTATCAGGCTCATATCAGCCTGACCATCAACAGTATCATCCACATTTTCATTTCTGTCATGGCGCAGCTAACATGCAGCACAGTGAGGAATGTCCCCTAGTGACAGTGTGGTCAGCTAACTGTGTAGTATTTACTCATTAGTAGACAAATAAACAACAGTCTGATTACTATTGTGACTTTGGGGGGCTGATTAAGTGAATTGGATCCCAAAGAGGACTGGCAAATCAAGTTTCTATTTGTTGTGCTTTAATCATATATGTGTACCTGTCCACAGTGTGTGTGTTTTAAAGAGCCCGTTAGATAAGGTCTTGAACCTTGATGGGTGCGGGAACAAAATGAGCAGAATACACATTTAAGTTTTTCCAAAATTCAACTGACTGTCATTAGAACATTATTGGAAAACTATGACTCAAGGACAGAAATGGCAGGTCAGGGCTGTTACGTTATATCAGTATCTGGGTTGCTGCATGTAGAAGAGGAAACACAATTCAATGACAGATTCCATTTCTTCACTGGTTCAGGTCCTATTATTGAATTTCTTCTCCCATCTAATTTTCTCTTGAGTGTTTTTTTTAAAATTCTGGTTTGGCTATGCTTTTTAATATATACATGGGAGTTATTTTTTATTAAATGTACTTGTTGATTAGGTATTGAATGTTTCTTTTTATTTTTAAATGAATGTTTCCAGTGTTCACATTCAAAAACATAACATGGATGCTAACTAATGTAAACATTACAGCAGATCAGTTGAGGTACTGCATAGATTATTTATTGATTAAAAAAATGACCTGGGAACTATACTTTGAGATTGGCATTTAAAAACAGTAACAATTTATCTTATAAACCAGTGTTTTCCAAACCTTTTTCTGTGGCCCACAGTGAGAAATATATATTAAGAAATGATCCAGTATATGTGTATATATCTGAAGAAAAGATTCATTCCATGAAAATTTTTACTTTGTGTGATATAATCTGAGATTTAAACATATCTCATTTATTTTATTTTTTTGAATTCACCAAAAACATTTTATCTTTTTGAATTCTCAGTGATGAGTAGTACCTGCAGTTTGAAAAATAGTGTTTGAAGCCAACAATAGTCTACCAAACACACACAGAGATACCCATACAGACCCAGACATTTGTACAGAGTTGGGCCTTAGAATAGATGCATCTAAGTATTGATGAACCATATTATAATGGAGCAGCTGTACTGTGAATATTTACTTTTAAAAGATAGGAGTAATATCGATCAATTTCCTAATAATCAATGAAGGCTTAGGCTAAGAGCCACTGTTGTACCCTACAAGAACTCTGATTTACTCTTTGGTATCATTGTTTTCCTCAGGGATGCAGTGATTCAGGCTTAAATCATCTGACTTGACTTGAGAGAAGAGGAGGCCCCTGGTCCATGCTTCTCACCACCCCCATAATGGGCTTTGGGAATTGGCACGTGGTCAAGTCTGGGAAAGCCATGGGACGGTGGACCCAGCTCCACTGCCACAGGCCGGTTGGCCGGAGACACTGCACTGGGCCAGAAGAAAGAAATGTCATCAGATCCCATGGCTGTTCCTCCACCAAATGTCCCAGTGAAGGCTCAGTAAGTGACACAGTCTTATCCATTGCTGATCCGGGCTTTTCTAGGGGAGTCAGAAGTTGTTATGACCATCAATACCCAGGCTTTTCTCTTCCTCTGGGTATAGAATTATGAAGTAGAGTCATAAGGCCACCCTTGGACTGAGGCCGAGGACATGAATGGAAGTCATGTGTGTCCCTTCCATGCTTGGCCCACATGAGCCTCTGCCCAACACCCTGGCCATCTTCCCACACATGCTGCTTGCTGATCAGAGAACTCCACAAGCTGAGAGGAGGAAGACTCATCCACCCTACCCACACTGTGCTGTGACACAACATGGAATTCTGCTTTGTCATGGTGAGCCATTGAAGGTTAAGGCTTTGATAGCAGTTGGTACACACCGAGCAATACATTGGTCTCCTTTAAAGTCTCTTGCATAAATATTTGTATCCACTGTGGCTTCCTTTAACCTATTCATCATCCTATGGCTTCATCATCTCCCCCTGGGAGACAACCACATTGTCTGTGTCCCGCCTTCCTGTTCCTTCATGCCTGAAATATTCCAATGCCTTCAGATTGCTTTGAAGATCAAGTCAAAACTCCATACTGTAAACCTGTACTAATAAAGATAAAAATTAAAAAATAACTCCTTAACATGGCTTTCAAAGCTCACTGTGGTTTGGGCCTCCTATTTCCCCTTCCTCTCTCATGGTGCATACCATCCTGTACCATCTCTCACTTCACTGAGACTATTATCACACAGGCCTTCTTGGTCCTTGCCTAAGATCTCTCTGGCCACGGGGCTTTTGCACATCCTATTTCTTCTGTCTGCAATAAAGCTCATAAAATGTTTTCTGTAAAGATTCAGGTAGTACATATTTTAGTTTTTCAAAGCATATCATCTCTCTCTCAAGTACTTAAATCTGCCGTTGTAGTTCAAAAGCAGCCATGGAAGATATTGTATATAAATAAATGGGTGCAGCTCTAATCCAATAAATCTTTATCTAAAAAATGTGTAGTCCATTGGATTTGGCTGATAGGCTGCAATTGGCATGCCCCACTTCTACAATGTTCTTTCTACTCTTCTTTCCTAGTGAATGTCCTTGATGGACTAAGATATTTTTTCCCCGAAGAAGCCTTTAGTGCTATGGCTGACTAGCTCAAACCCTTCTATTGTAGGTCTCATAATACACATACTAATACCTTTGTGACAACTGTCCCTCTTGATGTTGTTTTGTTGCCCATCAGTGATTAGTAGGAACTTGTATTCTAGCTTGTTTATTGTTATGTTCAATGAATGGGCACTTTTTTTCCTAGCACATAGGCCAGAGTAAAAAAAGGGTCAAGCCTCCATGATTTATAATAATCTATTCATCCATTTGTTCAACTGACAAATATTTATCCAAGTTATATTAAATTACAAGAGAGATGCCCAGATGTAGAAGACATGAAGCCATTATTTCAGATATCTTGGTGATTGTTTTCCAATAAAAAAGATTAAAAATGGAGAAAAAAATGGAGACTGCAAGAAATGAAAGTAGTACTTTTGGTCTCATGACTATAATATTCTGATAAGCGTGGTTATTCAACTTTTAGGACACTGTTGGTTAAAGATGATGTGGAAGTTGGGCATAGTGACATATGCCTGCGATCCCAGTACTCCGGAAGATTGAAGCAGGAGGATCACAAGTTTGAGCCCAGTCTGGGCAACTTAGTGACTTGATCCCATCTCTAAGAAAAAAAGATGTGGAATGTAGTGCTGGTACAGCCTGATTTTCTCTTCCCACATGCTGGTCAGCCTACTCAAGTTTCATAGATTTCTTTTGGGCTTTTCAAGCTTAAATGTCTACAGCGGTGATGACAAATCTTAGAGCTTTTAGTGATACCAACAGCCCACTGTGGCATGCATGCCAGGGATTCACCACCACTGGTCTAGCCTTTGGATACCCTGCCAGTCTTGAAGATGTTGCTGTACCATCAGAATGGGAACTGGATGGCGCATGGCTGGTGTAAACTTTGGTCAGAACCAGAGGCACTCATACAGCCCTTGGGAATCCTCATTACCTGGCAGCTGTTTTCTGAAATATCGTTCACAGGTGATGTAGATGAAAGAAGTAGCTTTTCCCGATGCTTCTGGATATTTTTCCTGTGTATGCAAGTCACATGTATGGGGATAAAGAGCAAGTAGAGTAAGACTGGGCTTAAATTTTAATACCCATATCTTAGAGTATAGGCCAAGCTGAGCCCAACTACAGCAGGCACTGGTAAGCTATATACCCACCTTGGATTGATTTCAACAGGCTAGAAGTAAAAATTCCAAAGCAGCGTTATCATTTTAAAGTAAGTGCAAAAAAAAAAGCATGTGTTCCTCCCTGTTTTCCTCCATCCAGCTACATCTAGCCCATTGATTTGTTTAGTTTGGCTCTAATAATGTTTAAACAACAACAACAGCCCAAAATTGGATTTGTTGGTGTGGGAAACTGTACATAAAAATCTGGATTTTTGTCATCTCAGAGATCTGGTAGTTCTGAGCAGCACCCCCACATGGGAGGAGGATGCTCTATTTAGATGGGTCAAGAACTCACCAGGACCCCGTGGACAGCTGATCACTTGCATGCATTACCCTCCTGACCTATTTGTGCTTTTGTGTTTGCCCTTGGTAGATGGAGAGGACTTCCAGTAGAACAAAAGTATTTTTCCTGTTTTAAAGAAAACTATTCTTATATATGTAATGGTGCAATCTGAATATTTGCATATCACCTTGTGGTTTTACAATTATTTTCCCCTTAGGGAGCTCCAAAGACTATGCAAACATTAAAAGGGAAAAGTCCACTGATCCTCCTAGCTGGGTAGACTGCTAGTGGTAGAGTCTGGAAAAATGCTCGATTGGAAGGAGTATGTCCTGAACAGCACCTCGTTCTAATGCTTTTTGTGGCCCTTGATGGATGCTGAGCAAGTGGGAAAAATGAGAATGGAAAGAGGAGCCAGTAGCAGCAGAAACTACATTACAGGGATACAGCCATATTCTGGGCAAGTCTTGTCCCAGAAGAGGTTTTGAGATGAACCATGAAGAATAAACAGCAGCTTACAAGATGGAGATGGTTTCAGAAAACTCAGCAGGAACAAAATGAGCAATGCTTGAAGCATTAAAACAATGTTTTTGGGGAAAGAATTGGAAAGGATGGACTCAAGGAACTTTTCTTTTCCTCATGAGATCCTGGGGTATAGCAGCATTCAGACTGGATACAGTGATCCTCCTACAGACCTTTAGAGGCAGCTATTCAGAGTGGCCCAAGGACCATTAGGACCAGTATCAGATGAGAGCTCATTAGAAAGACAGAATCACTGTGGTTCAGGAGGAGGGCAAGTGGGAAGATGTGGGAGGACGTGTAGCTATCATGAGCGAGGCACTTGGTTCAAGCCCAGCCCCACAAAGTAAAAAATAGCGAATCCCAGACCTTACTTCATACCAGTACCAGATACCCAAAGGATTCCTATATATATTAAACTCTGAAAAGCACAGCTTCTGATTATAATGAGATTTGAGACAGGTAACATTAGAGTCTTTTTTTCCTGTTTTTTTTTTCTTTACACTTCTTTAACTAAATAAGACCACATAGCCGTGAGACCTGAAAATAATGAAAATAATCTCTGACATGTCGGGGGATGCCCATAAGAAACACTATAATTACCACTTTTTTAAGCTAAAATTTTTTTTCTAGATAAATTGAGACTTGCCTTTAATTCACTTAAAAAAAAATCTCATAAACATAGTTGTAATAAAGACTAGCTAGAAATAGTCTTTAAAAAATGGAGCTCATTCTTGCCCTTTGGACTTGTACATTAATAAAAAGGAATAAGGATTATTGAGTTATTTATTACATCGAGTTTCCTTAATTTTCATTTTATAGCAAGAAGCTATATAAAATGTTATTTTTCAATTTAATGAATAAGGCAGGTGATAAAGGGTCTGGTTGTAAGATGGAAATATCACTGGATTCTTACTGTGTACCTCACTCTTTACAGCCTTTATCTGTCCCCCACACCAGTCACCAAACAGCCTGAATTTAGTAATGAACTAAAGAACATCAATGGTGAGTTGCTGTTTTAGACTCACTCAATTATTGTTTGGCAGAGAAGGCTTACACACTGATTCTGAATGCCACATTATTTTCCTTTCCCTGAAGATACCTGGACAGAGCCTCAGAAATTTTTGTTCTCTCTGAGCCAAGTGGTTTTTGCTTTGATCTTGAACATTAAAATAGGCCTTTTTCTTCTTGATTTCCAACTTCCTACTTAAACACATTTTTAAAAATACTGATTTCATTTACACTGGCTTTATTTTTCCTTAACAGAAGGTCAGATTCATTTGTTAAAATTTGGAAACTATGGAAGAACAGTGAATAGCATTAATATTACTCATAATCCAATCACTCAAAGAACTCTACACGCAAAGATGACCACTGCTACTGTGATGTTGTCTATGCTTCCTTTGTTAATATATATGTACAGACAAATATGAATACAAATACAGTTCTCTCCTTCCTCCTTGCCTCTCTCCCCGCTTCCTATCCTTCTCACCCTGGGGATGGGACCCAAGGCCTCCCACATGCTAGGCAAGTGCTCTACTACTAAGCCACAGCCCCTTAATTATACACCGTCTACCTCATACCATGAAACCTAATACTCAGCCCATTTTGACCAGAAAAAATGTTTTAGCCCACGTGGCTGGCATCAGTCTCAGGGTAGCTCATGCGTAGTTCAGAGCCCTCATTTTCCTTGTTCACATCTTATACTTTTGTACATTTGAAGTGCTAACATGGGCCACAAAAATGGGTAAGAGTGGTACCACTAAGCCTACAAGGCTTATATTAACCCAATAAAAGACTAACATTAGTCCTGTAAAATGTAAAATTTCTGGGGAACTTTCACAAATTATTTCTAATAGTATTTCTTGTGGAAAAATTCATTTAGTACTTGTCAGTTATGGTACTTTTCACGTGTTCCGGATGGGTTAACAATGAGTGCTGAGGGGTAACTGTATCTTTAAAAAGTAAAATTGGACTCATACTTCATATACTATTTTATAGAGAATCTTTTCACATACCTACAGATATTGTTCCTGCAAACACAATTTTCATGGTTCCACAGCATCCTACCCTGGTAGATATAATAAAGTAAAGTCTGGGCACCATTCTGGATTCTGCTTCTCTCTCTCTCTCTCTCTCTCTCTCTCTCTCTCTCTCTATCTCTCTATCTCTCTCAACAAACAAACAGACAAACAAACAAACAAATCATGCAGCAAGTGGCTTTATTATCCCTACTTTACATCCATCACAGAAAATGGAGGGTGCAGATGTAACTTGAGGTGTTATTTGATGTTGGTCACGTAGGTCTCAGGCAGTCCAGCTGGGATTGGAACCCTGAAGGCTGGACCTAGAGTGACATCCTCAGGCCCTCTTTTTGATAGATATAATGGATCCTGTGGAGGCTTAAAAAAAAACAACCCACTGCTACCTATTCAGTTCTTTAACACAGCAGGCCTAGAGCCCATTCCTTTTGGAGCGACAACCTGGCTTCTCTTTGTACTTTATCCTTTAATTTCCTTCATTCATTTGTAGCAGTAATTATCTTTGCTATCAATTAAGACTGTGTGTGGCTATGTACCCCACCTTATGTCCTCAATAAATGGCAGTTAAAAAATAATTTCTAATTATTCTTTCTTTCTCCTTTCCCTCTCTCTCACTCTCTTCCTTCTTTTCTTTTCTTTCCTTTCTTTCTTTCTTTCTTTCTTTCTTTCTTTCTTTCTTTCTTTCTTTCTTTCTTTCTTTCTTTCTTTCTTTCTTTCTTTCTTGTTCTTGGTTTTGTTTTGTTTTGTTTTTGGTACCGAGGATCAAACTTGGGTCCTTGCACTTGCACAGTGGTCAGCAAAACCACTGAGCTAAATCCCCAGCCCTTGGTTTTGGTTTTTTGAGACAGGGTCTCACTATGTAGTCAGCCTCACCTTGAACTCACTATGTAGCCCAGGCTGGCCTGGAACTCATGGTGATCTTCCTGCCTCAGCCTTCCCAGTGCTGGGATTCCAGGCATGCACCACCATGCTTGGCCCTTTTCTTTCTTTTATTTTATACACCAGGACAATGCTGGGCTAAAACATATACAATAGTTTAAGGGGTAAGAAGATGCCTGGTTTCATGGTTCCAAATGAAGCCTTCAGAGTTTTCAAATTCATATACATTACAGCTTCAGAGGATAAAGAGATTGAACACTGAGAACATTAAAATATCAAAAAGACTTTTAGGTAGCTACTTTACAATTTGAAACACAAGTGTAATTTAAGAAAAAAAATTTTAAGCCGGGCGTGGTGGCGCATGCTTGTAATCCCAGAACTCAGGAGGCTGAGGCAGGAGGATCGCTGTGAGTTTGCTTCAAAAAGGAACTTGGAATTTTTAAAGTATAAGCTGGTATTTTCCCTGAGCTAATATGGAAACAGTAAACCACTAATGAAACTGCCAGGTGACACCTACCGATAGTAGCAATAATGTTAATGTTCTGACGTCGGCCTGCTAGAAATAGGAAGTGTAGGGGCCGGGGATTTAGCTCAGTGGTTTCACTGCCTGCTGTGCAAGCGCAATGACCCAAGTTCGATCTCCGGTACCAAAAAAAAAAAAAAAAAAGAAATAGGAAGTACACACTTGTGAAACCCAGGGATCCCAGATATGGCTCATGACACCAGTCTGGCCACTAACAGTGCTACTCAGTAAGTGGCCACAAAACTATGGCACCAGCAGGTAGGATGCCTGAACCTTCGGCATGACCTGCCTTTGGACGCTCTCAAGGCCTTTCCGTGACTGCTGTTGTCATCACTGAATTTGTACTCAGGAGTGCCAAGCCCTGTTTGATAATTATTATATATTTATCTCAATTTGCTTCACTGGGACTACTTTAGTCATGAGGGATTGGGGGAGAGTAGGAAAATGGTGAAGAGCAAAGATTTCAGAGTGCTTCAGAGGTGAATTCAGCTCTGCCACCTACTGCTGTGGACACTGAGGGTATTTGCCAGCCCAGCACCACTCTTTCATTTTTTGCAACAGCACCTTCCTTTTCTTTAAGGGAACTATCACTTCCCTATTTTGTGCTAATGACCAAGAGCTCTCGAAAAGCAGTAAGGCATGCAATCGACACTAGGGCAATGAGATTCAACCTCACTATCTGGAACTGTGGACCACTCGAACAGGAAGTGACAAGCTGACTGTCCTTATAGATTTTTTCCCCCCAGAGAAACCCATCCATTCACTCCTGTAACCCAAATACTAGGTATTATTCTTATGCTTGCAATGATCCTGTTGTTCACCTTTGACTGGGTGAGCTATTTCATGCTCCTCTAATGTTTCAGCTCTACTTAAATTATCCAGACTCTGTTTCAATTGTAACCAAAGAACTCTGGCAGTCTAAATGGACAACTTGAATCATATCTCTAATATCCATGGACTTCAGCAAATATAATGTATCTGCTTCAACCTAATAGCTGTATACTGAGGACCTCAAACTATTTACAAATAAAATTTATTATTTTTTAAATGAATTCATTTGACTTATTGAAACAAGTTCTCACTATGTAGTTCAGACTGGCCTCAAACTCACAAACTTCCTGTCTCAGCCTCCCAAATGCTAGGATTATAGTTATGCACCATACCCAGCTAAATTTTATTGTTTTTAAGATAAAAATAAACATGGAACATTTACTTCATTTTCCTAAGAAGTTACCTCATTTAGAAAGTAATTCCCAGTTCTCAGACTTGTGAGAATTAAATGAGAACGTGCCTGAGAAATGTCCATGTACCATCCCCTAGAGTAGATGGCCTAAATTTCATAGCCATTATCACTACAATATCTATCAGCAGGAACATCTGAGTCCAAGGCAAGCTCAAACATCAACTGAGTTATGCTCATATTCTGCCATGCCGTACCTTCTCTGAGTTTTGACATTGCAGAAAGTTATATCTGATAATTTGAATATTTTAGTGGAACTCTGATCAATTTGGTATTCAGCATTAATAAAATAGCTTTGATCCACCAAAAACAAAGGGGTTAGTTTCTATCAGAACATCTAAATAAGATTTTTCACTCCTCAAGTGAAGAATCCTGAATATCTCTAGGAATTTACATTGTTTCATTCCAATTACATATATGATCTAGCAGCAAAGCACATTCAGGGGACTGTGTCAATCAACAGGGTATTAATTCAATCTTCTCTTTGTAGGTATTTTAACATGGATGCATTTGTGGGCACATTTGTGGGGACATTAGCCACCACTTGGAATTGCTCATAGATTTTGTGGAATATGAATATGAAGAGAATTAAACAAAATCTGAAATGTCTCAGTCCACTTATTCTAATTGACTTGTGATCCTGAACCACTAGAGGTTTGTATTATCTTTAGTCTCACTCTAGGAGGCATTGGCATAGTCTTATTTAAAACCTTTCTGGCTGAAGCAAAGCTTTATGAGAGTCATGTCACTTCTTTTCAGTACCTCAGTTTTCTTTTTCTTTTACCCAATGTGGAAAAATCACACAGGTGACCTATTTTCCCAGAGCCTTGCTGATGAGCTGATGTTACAAAAGTCACAGAGCCTGCTCTGATGCTGCAGCCCAATTTTGCTGGCAGAATGAAAAGAAGAGGAGAAATTAATGAAAGGCTCTGTTACTAGTTCATCTCTCAGCCACTTCCTCCTTGCAAGGCAAGAGACCCTGATTTTGTTTATCTTCCTGAATCTCAGAGCAGGAAGAATCTCACAGTTCTCCTGTGTCAGTGTTTGGTCTGGCATTTGGGAAATGACCAACTTGGGGCCGAAACGATGTAGTTATTTCTGTTGATGGAGAGTGAGGGGCATCTAGGAAAGATTTTCTTCCTCATTCAAAATATAGACTTTCAAAAAGCCCTTTGGTCCCCAATCCTTTTTCATTGTCTTGAAAGTAATTAAGGATAACTTGCTGGTAGCTGCACTGATCTCTCTGTAACTACCAGTTGACAAATGACTGGATTAAAAAGGCACTGTGGGAGCAGGGTGAACATATTTAAAAAGCCTGAATCTTTGATGTCGCTTTGAGCTTCTGCTCTCTAATTGGAACCGGAACCAACAGCCTCTTGACAACTTGTGAGTGGAAATAATCAAATATTATTTCTTTTCTGTTACTTGTACCCGAAAATATTCCTAAGACATTTGTACTTATCCCACCTTCCTCAAGCCCTTTTATTTGAAATGCTTCATTTCACCTGACAATAGGATCCTTGTCTAACAATACAGTAGAGACTGGGAAATTCCTACAGTATAATCTTCCAGAAGTGAGTTTATCTAGGTGCAGTGGCATTCATCTATATTCCTAGCTACTGGGGAGGCTGAGGCAGGAACGTTCCAAATTGAAGGCCAGCCTGAACAACATAAAAAAATAAGAAGTGAGCTCAAGACTCTGTTCAGGGTTTTACTAGTAGATACCAGGGAGATGCTAGTATTTGCTAGAACCGTTAGATCAAGTACTTCCGGTCCTTCTTAGGATAACAAGCTTGGTTGGCAGGAGGAATTTTATAAGAGCCTATAAATGGACTCAAAATGAAAACACCCAGCGGTCTCCTTAGAGAAAGCTTTAGATTCAGGATAAAATAAATTAGTTCCTGTTAACATAAGGCTGGGATCTCAAATTATTCTTCAGTATCTTCAGCAATGAGAAGTGAGACACTTTTTGTACAAGAAGTGGCACACCCTTGAAAATACATCAGATCTAAAAAATAAATATGAGAGAAACGTCTTACTACTGTTGAAAGAGCTGTAGCTTCTTGTACAAAACTCAAAACAGCAACAACTCCAGGAAAAGATATTCTTTTCAGTGTGGTGCCCTTCTATATGTTCCATGCTATTCTTTCTCTTCATTTCTAAAAAGCACTGGTTTTAACCTACTAAAATGATTCCTCAACCCTTTCATGAGTTAATTTGTTATTTGGAAAGCATCAAATTAAGATAGTTTCCATTACAGGTTACAGGTCCTCTGAGTTAAGCTGATTTAAATAATACAGAAACATTAGTTCCTTATATAGCAGAAATCCCAGAACAGGGCAGACTTCAAGGTTGCTTATCACAGTTACCCAGCTGCTTTGTGTCTCTCTGGTATCCATAGTGCCAGCTTCATGCATGGGCTGGCCCCTCTTGCAGACAGAAGAGGCTGTGTATTGAACATTTTCCAGTTATTCCTTCCCCTCTGCTCTGTGATGTGTATGGGTCATATGAGTGGATTGCCTTACCTTTTGGCTTCTGTTTGCATTCAGCTAATGCAGACCCTCTGGACGAACTTGAACAGAGAGAAGAGAGTGGAGATGGGATATTTACCTAACTGGCTGCCTCCCTGCCATGCCCAGCTGTGCTGAACACATTCCTTAATGCTGAGGGTGCAGGGCTCTGCTCCAGGACTCCTCTCCAGGTGGTCCACTCCATCACTGCTCTTTCCTGGGTTCTGACACTCCTGCCCCTTGTGCCTCTGGGTGTGATGACAGCTATTTTGTTTCTTGTTCTGGGGTGCTGCTTTATTCCCTGTACTCTCCCTTCACCTTGCCCTTAGACTTGTGAATAGTTCTTTAATTTTTTGTTGTTGCTGTACTACGGTTGACCCAGGATCTTGCACATTCTATCACTGAGTTACAATACTAGCCTTTTTTTATTTTTGTTTTGAGGCAGTCTTACTATGTTGCCCAGGTTGGCCTGGAGTCTGCAATCCTTCTGCCTCAGGCTCCTGAGTAGCTGGGATTACTGACATGACCCATTGTGCCCAGCTCTTATTAAATCATTTTTCAGTGGTCCTAATGTAAATGTAGCAACTGTATCTTGATGAGGCCCTGACTAATAGCAGCTGCCAAAATCAACCGTGCTCACTGTTATCAGGGGAGATATTGACTTCTTTACCAGAGTTGAGCAAGTCTCTCTGCAGTTCCCTCCGTCTCAGAGAGTGAGGCCCACCCATACCTCAATCAGCGAGCAGAGGGTGGTTTAGGCATGATGGATTTACATGGTACTCTCTTAGAAGGAGGAGAGATGCTCACCCAAGTCAGTGACCACTAGGTTGCTTAATCCTACAGACCTAGAAGACTATGATGTTACAACATGAGACTTAACCTGACATCATGGTGACAGTAAACAAAGATGGTTTTTTTCCCAGTAGCAAATTAAATTAGTCAATTATACAAACACTAGGATGACTGATCCAAATACTGGTGTAATGTTTTGGTCTTGAAAATAATCTTTTATGCACTAAATTTTCTTTTGCCAGTGTGGAATCAGAATAAAATTCTAGAGGTTGCATAAGATTTTTAAGCATACCATATTAAGAAAATACAGTGTAAATACTATTGCCTGTACTCATTGGTAAAAAAATCTATTTTATTCCTAAATCATATTTCATATGATCACACAATGAGCTATTAGGTTCCAGAAGCAGCCCCCAAACTGGGAGAGGGAGGCTGTTGTAGTCAGAAGGATTCAGCAAGGGATACATTAAATACAGGACACATAACTTATAAGGTTATTTTATGATAATTACCCAAAGAGTCAAATGCAAAGTGTGCAAGAGATTAACCACACACTAGAAGCCCAAAGGATTCAACTAAGGGCCTAGATCCCAGCAGTTTCCCATACAAGTCCAGCTGAAGGCCTAGAGTCCCAGGCAGTGTCCTCCTTGAGTCCAGCCAGTGGCCTAGAGCCCACGGCAATGTCTCATGCTTGTCCGTATTGAGGATCTGCTCCTGGAAGGCCCAAAGGTTAGTGGTGGAAGCCAGAAAATCTACGCTGGTGAAATGAAGGATTTGTGCCACCAAGCTGAGGGATCCACACTGGAGCCAGGAAGTGTTGCTCACAGTAAAGATCAGAGCTCCCCTGATGAAAACAGCAGCCATTCCCAGCAACAGTGAGGCCCCCAGCTCCTCCTCCGATGAGAACAGCCTAGTTTGCATCAGGAAAACCATCCATAGCAAGCTTCTCCGAGCAAATCAACAGGCCAAGATCTTCCCCTCCAGTTCTCTTTCATGGCTATTGGTAACAATCTTCAGGTGGATCTTTCACTCCCAGACCATGCTGATTCAGTTCAGCTGGGTGTTACAAGTTGACCGTAGTCAATCCACCACAGAGGCCTTAGTGGTAGTTTCCTCTCTCTCTGTATGTTTTGCCAGAACTGCCCTAGAGATCTGGGCAGACCATGCCAGAGGTGAGGAAGGCTATGTCCTCACAGCCCTTCCTCCTCCTCCTTCTGGAGCTCAAGAGACCAAATGAAAGGTGTTGATATAGAAGAATTGTACCAACAGTGAATACATTTATAAAAAATTAAAACGGGACAGAATTTTCTCTCTAGTACTGCTAAAGAGAGCAACCTGGAAAGTTATGACATCAGCTTTACCCTGAGGCTGCTCTAGTGGGAGTCACAGGAAGGCTGCTTTGTGGAATGCCCCATCTTTTCCTCCACACACTCCTTCACCTTCTCCATGCTCCTTGGCACCTGTGCAGCCAGGGTGCCTTGTCCTGCTCCTCACCCGGTACAGTCAGATTTATAGACAGACCTTGTTTTTCCCTTGGTCACTCTCTACGTGGAAGGCCCCCAATAGACTTGAAAACAGAAGAAATAACAGAGTCTAGGGCCACATAGTGGGGGCTGGAGACAAAGCTCCTGGATCAAAGAGCATGGAGACAGATACTAGCTGCACTGCCTCTGCATCAACGTCTGGAAATTCTCTGGACAATGATGAAAGTTGAGCTGCTCATTCAGGGCCACCTCGTGATATCTAGATGCAGATCTGTTTGGATCCAGGCTGACCAGGGGTCCCTGGTTACTTCTTCAGCTTCCCCAGCTGCTTCGCTGCTCACTGTCCCAGTCATTCTCGGCTCCTGTCACCTCACCTTCAGCTTTCCATTTCTTCTCACCCATCCTCCCCATGAACCTTTTCACTTTCTTCAAAATTTTTGTTTATTATGTAAGTTGAGTGCCTTCTACTACCATAATTCACTCTTGTGGATTTTTTTTCTTACTTAATAAAGCAGCAGAAGGTTTATAGCAATTGTTAGTTTTCCCACAACAGAGGATGTAAGTGTACTTCTGTAGCCTCTGAGGCTGACTAATGCAGAATGGTGTATTCTGACACGCAGCCTCCAATCAGAAGAGCTGTGGACTCAGGGTGAGTTTGGAGAAAATGTTTAATTCCATATATGATAAGCATATTTCACATCTACCCAAGTTCTCTCTAGATCTGTACCTCTCTACCTATCTATCCATCTATTCCTCTCTCTAACTCTCCATCCATCCAACCATCCATCCATTTAAAAACTATCTATCACTAAATAATAGTTGTTAAATAATAGTTGTAGAGCAACTGTGGCTCTTTGTTTTCATGTAGAGAGCATACTTCAGAAAAGCAGATTTATTTTCTTTATTTAAAAAACAATCATAGAATTACCTTCTAGACTATTGACCGTCTAGGAAGTGAAGAAAGTGAAGGTACCTGTGGAATATACAGGGTTCTCAGAGCATCTGGCTGCCAGCACAGACTCTTGCTCCATGTTTCACTGAGGTCTTTGCCTGGGTTTGGTCCACCAGTGATGCCATGGGTGCGGAACTCTTTGCAGAGTCACTTCGTGACCTGTTTGCATTGCTTTGGAATTAAATATTCCAGAGATTAAGGTGTATGATTTAGTTGCACTGACTCTTCTCAGGGACATTGCAGTAAAGACATTTTTTTAAGGGGATGCTTGACCTTGGGGATAGGTCCAGGCTTTGTAGGTCCTAACAGCTATATAATTTGTAGGTTTTCTTTATGAAAAAATATAAAAAGTGGTTATGAACATAAACAAATGTAGAAAAGAAATCTCAACAAATTACAATTTAAATATATGAGTACCACAAATATTGCATAATCCAGAACAGCAATATAATATTCGTTATTAGCTAACTGCTTGCTATACTTCCATAGTTCTTTCTTCCCTACATATTTTGATTGAACACTGATTTTTCTCTTAATATACTAATTCTTAAAAGTCATTTTTCACCGGGCACAGTGTCACACAATTGTAATTCCAGCACTTCAGCAATTGAGGCAGGAGGATTGCTGTGTAGACCAGCTTGGCTACATAGGACTTCAGAGCCAATGTAAACTACAAAGCAAGACCCTATCTCAAAAAGAAATTAAGAAATTAAAATCCTTTTTCAAAAGAGAACAGAAAGATAATTTAGCCTTCCAGTGTGTTTGATTGAAGTTTTTTATTGATAACTGAGATAAATAAAACCTTCAGTTTCTCACAAAGAAATATTTCTGTGTTATTGCTAAAGGCTTATGCTCTGTAAAAGGAGGAAGTATCATAAATGCTCTTCCACAGGATAACTTTTAAAAAGGAAGACAAAGAAATATGTTGTTTATTATTGCATATACTCCATCATCAAATATGTTCTAAAAGGAGAGAATTTAAAATTTTACTAGTTATCATGAGAAATGAATCTCCAATTTAAAATTTTAAACATCTAAAGATTAGAAGGATTCTCCACAGACATATTTATGTCATGACGCTGGTTCAGTTGGCCCAGGGGGCAGGAGAAACACTTTTACAAGTCATTCCTTCACCAGGACAACTAACATTAACAACATCATGGAAGTGACCCTGAGCCATATAAATATATGCCAGTAAAACCAAATAAATGCATCCTCAACCAAACTTACCTTTACTAGGATCCCCAAAACGCACATAGCCATTCCAACTCCACTGGGATGCAGATATCTAATGGGGGAAAATTTCTACATGGGTGGCACAGGAGTCCTAACAATGGACATAAAAATCTGTTACTTTCACAAATTTTACAAAACATACAACAACATGAACGCATTGCTAAGATTTCTCCCCAAATCTTCGAAGAGATCTGTGGAAGGCCCTGGAAGATTAATCTGTCCTTTTATAACTCTTTTCCCTAGAGTTTCATGAAAGGAAAAATCCTTTAAGATCCTGTCCCATGGCAATAAGCTATACCTTCTTTGCTTTTAGGGAATGGGGGAACTCAGCTTAATCACCAGTGGTCCAATTGGTGACACTTATCTAATTCTGATTTGACTCCAAACATTGCTTTTTATGTATGGTTTTTAATTAGGGAAGTAACATACCTGATAATTCTTATGAAATTATTCCTTTCTTCAGATAATGCACATTTAAAAATATTTTATTGAGTTTCATTGTATCATTTGCAGACATGGATTAACGTATCAGTCTCTAGTATGCCCCTCCCCTGCCCCACCTCCTTCCTCCTGTCTACCTCCCTTCTACTTTCATGTTATCTTTTTCTGCCCTAGATTCTACGTATTAGGGATACTACGCAATACTTGTCTTTCTAAGTCTGTCTTATTTCTAATGCATATTTTTTTCAAACAGCTAATAAATTATTGGGCCAAAACTACTTAGTAAATTAATTGTTTTCAACTACTTAATAAACAGAATTGGTAGCTATCTCTCTGATCCTGAAGGCACTGAGTAGAAATTACTGAAGCTCTAAGGGTGCCATGAAGGGAGAGAGCTTGGGAAACTTGATCCTGGGCAGGTTCTTCCAGTGTAGGTGTGGGAAAGGCACTCAGTTACAGAAAGGGTATAAGGAAAACTGGGCAGATAAAATCAACAGATCTCCTTTATAAGAAAAAAATGTAACTGTATTTTTAAAATAAACCTTAATTTCTTTGCTAGTGAGCAATAGACTCACTTTTGCTGAAGCACTTTTCTCATTTTTCTTATGTAACTGTTAGCTCTTCTATGCACTATCTTTTCATGATGCATACACTTTAAAAGCTATTAAATATTTACCCTGCCTGAAAGAAATATCTACGGCAAGCTGACTAGTAAAAGAGATACAGGTGAGGAGGCAGAACTACTTCATCAGTTCCTATCATTCTTACCCATAATGAAAGTCTTTTTTCTGTTATTCATCTTTTTAAGAGAGTCTGAGTTTTTTCTCTTGCAAATACCCTCATGCTTTGTTCCTTCCTCTTGCTGCACGCTCTGCCCCGAGATGAGCCTCATTCCTGTTTTACCCTTCTTACAACAGGGGGCTGAACTTCCTGAGGAGAGTGCACACTAGCTAGACAGCAACAGCCGCACGCTCCTGATGGTCACTTTGGCTGCTCTCAGCACAGCCCTGCAAACATGCTCAGCTTCTCCAGAGAGCTCGCCCTCTCTCTCTGCAACTTCCTACCTGTGCCATTCTGCCATGAGGAGCCACACTCACTCCCACACGCCCACCACTCACTTCAACAGTCACGACTTACTGCAGAGAGACACCTGCAGACATCAGTCAGGTTAAAACTTGCTCCCCACCACCCAAGCCAACCAACTGCTGGCATTGGCCCTGTGTTCTCTTTGCTGTCCCCTGAGAACATGAGCAGCCAGTTCTGAATGCTGTCCCTCCCTTCTTTCCTCGTTTCCTCCCTCCCTCCCTTCCTTTTTCCTCCCTCCTTTCTTACCTTTCTTCCCTTTCTTCCCTGATGACACTTCAGTAGCTGTTTCCTCTCTGCACATCTGTCTCCCTGTTCCAAACCCTTCCGTAACCCAGTCTGACCCTCCTGTGCACCTAGTCTTGCCATTTCTGACAGTGGAAGCATCTTGCAGGGGTCTTCTCTTCTTCACATCTCAGTCATTCTGTTAGATTGAGATGTTCACTAAGAATAGAGAACACTCCTCAGTATGTTGAGGGCTCTGGACAAACATCCTCCGGGACCGATAGTACTGAAGTCTTTGGGCCAAAGCCTGACAATATCCATATTTATGGATTGCTCTGTTCCCAAGATGAAGACATTTCAGTCTAATTTGTTGTAAACAGTTATTAAAGTAATTGAACCCTGATGGTTACTAGAGATAGGACTCTGGTGTAGGTTGTTGGGGACAGTCTTGGGTGATTGCTTAATGTGTACAAGATGTTTCCTTTGGGGTGATAAAATGTTTTGAAAACTGAATAGAGGTGTTGGTTGCATAACATTGGGAATGTGCTAAATGTCAAGGATTGTGCCTTTTATAATGGTTAGTTTTATAGTATCTAAATTTTATCCTTAATTAAAAATTTATCGGGGAATAAAAAACCTTATTTAGTGATTTCTAGCAGAAAATGGTTAAAATATTTCTGAGGGGCTGCTTATTGGGGAACGAAACAAAAGTAATTACTTCAAGGGTGAGGTTAGTTCTAGTTTAGATGAAGAGTTTATACAACAGAATGTTGAAGCATGAGAATTCAGTAATATAAATTTTATTTGTATCTAACTTGGTCTAGGGTCTATTATTCGTCTACACTGGGACTCTAGGGAAGAAAATAAAATATTTTTTAAAAAAATATGTAGAAAGTACATTCTATATCCTTGTTAACCAATTTGGAAAACTGTTGTTTGCGCATGAGATGCTAAACATTTGCAACCTTATGTAAGTAAATTATATAAAACATGAGAAGAAGAAGAATAAAAAGGACTATAATTATCCAGCGATTTCCAGCATATTTCAGCTTCAGTTTCAGGTCGCCTTATTTTAAGTGGAGGAAAGCTGCACATTGGGGACTAATTTGCATTGATAGCATGCTGTACTTTAATGGACCTTCTGCAAAAGCGAGACTGTGAATGGGATCAATAGTGCATGTTCTTTGCTAAGGCTTTTTAATGCATTTAACCACATTTGGGTATTAGTCTTAATAAGCTTTCCAAGCTTTGACTATTATTGCTCCTCTGAGTGTTAATAAGAAATACAGAACTGCACATTGTATTTCTATTAAGTAAGCAAATTCATATTAGAAATCATTATGAAAACTAATTACTTAAAAGAAATAAGGCATATTACTTACTGCTTGGAAAATCTTGTTCTTACATTGCCAGGATATGAAAATACCCTTCATTTCTGCATAATCTTCTCCAAAGCAATGTATGAGTCCATTTCCTCAATCCAAATAAAGTCCTTAGCCCTTCTGCATGACGGTGAAAGAAAGTCACCAACTTGCTTGGACTTCCTGGGTTGAGAACCCCCTTCCCCAGCAAAGGTGCCAGTGGGTGGTGAGGGCATGGGTTCCTCCATGGGGTGTTCAATGCTGCTGCTACCATTGTTGCCTGCTGTGCACTGGGCACTTTACATCCATTCTGTTATTCATCCTTCACTAATAGCAATTCTCATTGCATAGGAAAGAAAATGTCTACACATCTAGAAAGTAGGAGATAAATTTCAAACTCAGGTCAGCAAATTTCCTAAATTCTTTACTCTTTCTGACACATGAACCCTTCTCTGCTGGGAATCAGTAAAAGGAAGAATCTCTTCTGGTGCTAAAAGTACGGGACTATGAGTGGCACAGAGGCCCAATGCTTCCTGTTAGGTTGGATAGGCTCATGCTCCATTACCACAGAGGACTTGAGACAGAAGGAGAATTTCCACTGGCCTCCTACCTTGGAAGAGGGCATTATTTGAACCTAAAAAGAAAAGTATAGTGATTGAATTGGCTCCCTGACACCTGCTAGGAAGAGATAAATATCACAGTCATCCACTGACAGAAGTACCAACACAGAAGTATTATAAAGTGTCTTCCATAATCAAGGAAGTAGTGACGGGGAAGTTGAGAAGCTACATTTGAACTGACATCTTGATTTCTTACTTGACTCCAATTGCCATACTATATTTTCACCTCATTTTTAAATATAAAAATTCCTCCCAAGTTTTTGGCAAGAGGTTTAAAAACATCAAAATCCAATTCTCTGCCACTTAGCAGCCATTTAATTTAGGAGCACACAACTGAGTTTTCTCATTTTAAAGTACTTATGGGCTAGAAACTCACATGCCATATTTCAGCCCAAAGCTAGGTTTTTATGGGTAAGAATAGCCTTTCTAATAGACCTTGAATTGCAGTGACTTTTCCTTGAAGGAATAACCATAATGAGGTTTGACCCTTTGCTTGAATGTATTCTCCACCTGGACTTGAATCTGTTATGAACCACGAGCTAAAGTGTGTGATTCCATCTCAGGAGGATGGCTGGGCAGGAAGGTCAGCCAAAACTGGTCTTCATTTAAAGTGGTCCCAGAAAAAAATACATCAATTAAACTTGCTAGAAGTATTTTCTTTTCTTCTTTGTATTAGTGTCTGCACTTTGATGAACAGAGCAGGAAGGGGAATAAATTTTTGTTAATATAATTGGCATCAGGATTTAAGAAGCCTCAGAAATAAAAAAAAGATAATATATTACACTTGAAATATTAGATCTTAGGTCAGATTGTATGGGTGTGTTTTTTAACTAGTGTGACTTTATATGTAGCCAAGGTACACTTACAGATCAATTAGGATGCTGATGAGTCATATCCAAGTCGGAGGGATATGTATTTCCATGACTAAGCTTAATCCAAATGTTTCTACAAGAATGAACTGCATACAAATTGGATTTGGGGCTCCAAAGATGACCACCATAAATGCTTTTACTACTAAACAAAATGTTTCAGCCTTCCCAGTTTTACTGTAATAATTGGCAAGATGAAAAAATTAAGACATTATAATGGAGCTCTTACTACAGTATCTGAACACATCTTTGAGGTTATATAAATGTTTGTTGATTGAATGAGTGAGTATATGAATGACTAATAAAGTGACATAACCAAATTCCTTTTGTGTCACATTGGTTTTTAAAAGGGGGTTTGAAGTTGAGACTGAAAGCACTCTCAAAGTGAGTAAGACTGTTACTATAGAAACAACCCTTGAGTGAAATAAGTTTTCTCTGGACCAAGTGAGTCCTGAATGGAAGATTACTGCTGGTGTCTTCAGAATTTGGTTGGCAAAACACTCAAGTGTCCTCGGGATAAAGCAATCTGCCTCTGAGCCTCTAGTAGAGCATGCATGGATTTTTCTCCCACATTTCAGGTATGGTGCTGAGGAGGAAGGAGACACGCTCTAGTGAAGGAGTATTGTCATACACAGATGTAGACAAATGCCAGGAATCATTCTGAAAGGATGGAGAGAAGAACTGTAGGTGCTATGGGTTTCCTGGATACTGGAACCACTGTAAGGAGATACATAGTTGTTTAGCAGGACACCAAATGCGTAAAATTGAACATGTGAGATATAAATAATAAAACTGTACCATGTTTAAAATCAGAGTTCTTGAGTTTGAATAAAAAATCCAAACATTGGCTATGACTTTTCCTTGACTCCTTTGAGACTTAGTTTATGTGTACTAAAACCTGCACTCAGGAAATGAGGTAATAGATGTAAAGTGACTATTCTCTGTAGTTTCTCTGTGATAACTTTTGTCATTATTGGAAGTATACACATCATACCTAAAGACATTCATTCCCTACTTCTATGGCTTTAGACAGTCACACATTGTTTATTTTCTATTTATAAGAAGCCAGAAATATGTTGTGTCACTTACAGAGTGTTGGCTAAACAAATATGGTCCCAGTTCTTATAGAGTTTATAGTCTAGGAGGAAAGATAGGCGCTAAACTAATAATCCTTATGCAGAAAAATCAGAAAATTTGGAATGATCACTGGTGATCCAACAAGTCAAGCTTTACCATTTTCAACTATGTAGACTTTTTCCTTTCCTTGTTCCCCTTCTCTTTTTATAAACTGCAGGAAATGTCAGCAGAAATGTAGGACTATACACTTCTCTCATTGTAATCATTTTTTAAATTATAAGTGTCAAGAAAGCTTACCATAGGCAATTCAATGATTAATCAGCATTCTTACTGCAGAGAATAGAATCTTCAGTAGCTATTATAAGCAGAAAGGGATTTACTAGGGAGTATAAATGATTCCCAAATACATGAGGAAATAAGTCTAGGCTGAATGGCCAGGAATAAGCCCCATATCACACTACCCAGCCAGGCCACTGAAGGTGGCTATCACCTCTAGTTAATTAGGAAGCTATAGACTCAAGAAGTTGCTGTCTCAGCTGCCAGATTCAGATTCATAGCTCTATGCAACCATTAACACCAACAGAGTGAATGCCCTTCTGCCAAGGTTACTTAGTTGTGAATCAAATCTTATGTGAGTGCATCTAATTGGAGGTGTCCAAATCACATACAGAATTCCAATGTAAAGAAGGTCAGCAGGTAAGCTTTAGTTTTTGAGCTTTGGCACTCCCAAATGATCCTAGAGGCAAGCCACAGTATCTCAGAAAAGTGATTGGTAGGAGCAAGTCCCTGTTTATAAGAAGACGGATTTTCTTGCATCTTCAACCATGACAGTGGCTCAGTTGCAATAGAGCCACCCTTTTTAACTGATTAGTATTCTGATTCAGCCCAATCTATAATAGATGTTAAGTAATTTTCTTGCTTTCTAAATCTTTTTTTTTAAATGCCTGGCCTTTTGGATAGATGGTTTATTAACTGAGTGTTGTGAGTATCAGATGCCAGATTTTTTTTTAGTGTGCTGTAGAGCTTCAAAATTAGTTTTGCCATTGACTACTCATTGTGACTTGCAGGTGCAGCTGATGACATGGGTCAAGAAATGGAATGTAACATCTGTGCCCAATCCAAATCTTTCAACCTCTTCATCTGTTGAGAAACCATCGTTAAAGTCAAAAATGAAAGGAAAAGAAAACAGTCCAGAAAATCAATACTTTGTTAGAAATTTGAAAACAAAAGCCTGTGGTGTGTGTGTGTAGACCAAACTTCAAAATAAATAAGAGTCAGGTGAATGTGGATTGGGGATGATTGACATTTTTGGTTTGCTCATGATTGACAGTTTCCCTGAGAAACAGAATGTTCAGTGCTAAAACAAGAATCTTGGTTCATTCAGATGCTTTGTCACTGTAATTGGTCCTTAGAGGAATGTGGTTGCCTGTGGTCTGAGACTTTGTGTTTCCAACCATCACAAGGAGTTGCAAACTGTCAGTCGACAGATTCAGCCAGAATGATGTCTAATTTTTAGAAAATTTGTTCCAAGCATTTAAAAATAGGATGATTTTACAAAATTGAATTGGCTTAAATCTTTCTGATAATATTATAATCAAGATATGTTAGGTATTATATGACAAATATACTTTTTAGGTGAGAAATTTACTAATTTGTCACAGTCCCCATTGCTCTCTGTTGTCCTGTCACTGAGCTCAATTTTCAGTTGTCATTTATCATCAGCCTGGGACTCTTGCTTTTCTCATGATTGAGAAACATGAATTTTTACATATCTTCATGAAAAGTAAGAACATGGAATACACACTGACAAGGCCATGCCTTTTAAAAGAATGGAAAGAATTCATTTTTCTTGAGCTAAACTTTCTCAACTTACATTGTCTGACCTTGTAGATTTTTGTTTGTGGTCCCCTCTGGGGATGAACTCCCAGTAGATACATTAATTTTCCTGATTGGTCTTCTGTGGATATTTTCTTACTTAATGGAGAACCCAAGCTGCTCCTTTGGATATCATATAGTCATTTAGACATATATATATATATATATATATATATAAAATTTTTTTTTTTTTGGTATCTGGGATTGAACTTGGGTCATTGTGCTTGTGCAGCAGGCGGCAAAATCACTAAGCTAAATCCCCAGCCCATTTAGACATATTTTTAAAGAATTTTTAATGACATTAAAAAATTTCATCATTATAAAACGAATTAAAGGGGGGCACATAATTGCACAGAATATATATACTTTGTATATTCATTTACAGACAGCATCATACTAATTTGGTAAGAAATGTGTAAGTGTATTTAGGAAAAAAACCTGGGCTGGAAGTTGTGATACACATTTGTAATCTCAGCACTCGGAAGACAAGCAGGAGCACTGCTATGAGGCCTCCTTTACACAGTGAGACTCTGTCTTGAAAACAAAATAAAACAAAAATACTGGAGGAAAGCACACCAAATATTAACCATCGAAAAGAAAAGAATCTCCCCTAATATCCTAATTCCCAAATATCCTTATTAAGCTTCCCATTGTCGTCTTGTGCTCATTCAGAATCTTTAAAAAAGATAAAAACTCTCAAGTATATAGACCTGCAGCTGATAACCTATTTTCATAATGACTATATAGTCAATAATTTTGACTGTGTAATCCATGTAGAATTCATCTATGAGGTCACAAAGACCTTTTCTGGGACACAAATATCATTACATGGAGAGGATGCAACTGCAAAGCTGGGTGGATGGTGACTGCATTTACACTACACACCAAGTGTCCACAGGGCAAATGAGGTGTGCATTCACATCTAGTAAGCAAAGTGGCATGTTCTAACATGACTCACCCCAATATTGTTCCCGTGTAATTGTTATAATTTCAAGAGTACACGGTGGAAACTCACTTTGACAGAGGAAAAATTAATAGCGCAGACAGAGTACCAACATTATTTGTCAGGATGTTATGTCATTGATGGATGATTTGTATGTACTATAAAACTGATGTACCCACTTTAATTTTAATCAGCTATAAAATTTTCTGTAATAAAAGATGGAAAGAGGAAATTACAGATTCTCAGAGTGACAGAAGTAATTTGCTCAGCTTTGTTCCTAGGAAGGTGAATAGCTGGGCCTAAAGATGCAAAGAACCAGGATTATTTTATTTTTAGGAACTATCTATTCTGCTTCTTTGAAAGAGAAGAGCATGAGTCCCCTACAAGCATGAGTTAGCTCTCTAGACTGCTTCATCTTCTCTAATTTTTAGGAGCAGAGTTCTAGAAACTACCTGCATTGAACACATCTGTTATAGGGTGGATGTTTCAGCCCTTCCCAGAGCTACTACTGAAGTAAATTTGGGGGGACCTCACCATTCTGACTTCCTAGCAAGTACCCATTATGCCCATGAAGAGACTATGATTTATCTGAGGCTCTGAAAAGGAGTGTCCTTATCAGGGCTGTGTTTTTTGAACACATTTGGGAGTATAGGACTCCCTGAAGCTCTCTTTAATGGTGTGAAGGTGCAGTTAATGGTCATTGATTAGGCCTTGGGTCCTCCTCTCGGAGTCCTACTGCTCTGGGTCTCTTGATTCTACCACATTCCCACCCTCAGACATTTCTCTACTTCTCTTCTTGCTGCCTATGAAAGCTCTGCCCATCACCTCCCCTCCATCTTTCTCTGATTTTCTATAATCTTCAGTTTCCCTGGATATCGGCACAAATGCTGCTTCTCAGCTTCTCTAAATCCATGGAAATAGGAATACAACAGGAGCCTGATCAACTTCTAGGGACAAAGCAAGAAGAAAAGACCAGATAAAACGCAAGTAAAATCTCAAAAGTTACTCCACCACACACTGAGGATCGAAAACCACAGGTCAATTTATATGTTAGTTTGGAAAATAATGAATTAAAACAGGGAGCCAGCTGGCCAGCCAGGGAGTGGTGTGAAGGGATGGTAATCAGGCCCTACCTGAAGTTTGGGTCATTGTACCTACCCTTCTCCCTACAGTCAACGTATTTGATCTCACCAGAACAAATAACTACATTGTGCCTCTTAGGATTAGTTTTAATTTGAGGCACCATGGAGGATGTAGAAAAATCTAGGCAAACACTCACGTCCCAAAGATGGAATCATGGAATCACTCAAAATGCTTCTGTAGTTCTCATCCCAAGTTCTAGTTCTGGTAATTTCAGACACCTAGAAGGATGAAGACCCTAGTCTTTATAGGGGTCTCACATTTCTTATTTCAGTTCACACTGCTTCTGTTTCCTCATCAAATTAACTGTCAAGTCTTTCAATAATAGAGTTCTGCCTTGATTGTACATGCTCCCCTAATACTCTGCAGGACTAGAATCCTGCTCTGAACTGTAGCCAGAAGTGCTGGGCTTATTTCCTAATGACACAGCTCCTCAAAGCAAACCTCTTTGTTTCTAGACTCATCTGTTCTTGAATTCTTTACTGCCTGTGAGGCCATCTGATGCCAGATGCTCATCTACACTCCTGAAGGTTGGTTTGCCCTTACTTGTAGAGACAGCTCAGGCTCAGTGGTCCCTAAATTTCAGTGTGCAATCAGAATCCCCCAAGTTTCTTTTTCTGTAAGTATGCAAAGGAAATTTGAAAATTTACTTCCTTTCTTCCTCCTTTCCTTTTCTTTTACTTTGCTGGGTATCCAATCCAGGTCCTTGAGCATACTAAGCAAGCACTTTACCACTGAGCTCTACCTCCAGTGTGACTGTGCATTTCTCAACTGTTCCCAGATGCTGCTAGGAATCACAGCAAGCCTACTAACTGATTATCAGAATAAACTTTCCTTTTTCAGAAGCTCAGTCTATAGCCATCCTCTGGGAGTCAAGACAGATTTGTGGTCCCAGGGCCTCTGATTTTTTCCCAAATTTTATTTCAGTTTATGAGGTCAGCTCTAGCTAGATGAAAATTGTTTTTATATAGTGAGTATTTGATTTCATACATGCCTTCTGCATCCAAACCATTTTTTAAATATAAATGCAGAACCACATTTTTTGTAAGATATTTCCTTTTCCAAATAAGAAACAGGGATTCCTAAAACTCAGCATTATAAAGATAAGCAGAGTTACAGAGTCTGTGACCATTGCCAGCATTGACGGAGCCTCTCATATGTGGGCAGGTGTTGCACACATGTATTGTTGGGTCCTGGGAGGAAAGAGACTCCACATTCCTACAGGGTGATTTGAGGAGAGGTCAACAAAGGAAGTATTTCCAAAGTGTGAGTTCAGTTTACAGTAGGGCCCAAGGATTAGGAAGAGCCTGGTGCTGGAACCTAACCACAATAACTGTTTGGAGAAGGTCGCCTATGGACTTCTTGTGAGAAATGGCCAGCCCACAGGGAGAAAGGTTGGCACCAAATGTGTGGGTCTCCTTCTCCTCGCACTCCTGGGTTTTCACTGGTTCCTCTATTGGTGCCACCCCAGAGAAATCAGGTGGTCACAGAGTCTGTGGTCATAGTTCATATGGGTGGACTTCCCAGAACAGAGCAGAGGTAGAACAAGATAAAGAACAGATCTTTCCAGTATAGCCCAGACCTTCCTACCTGGTATCTCAAGAAAATGCTACTCTCCTCTGCTTACAGGTTCTGAGGGCTTAGCCAGTTTCTATTCTGTTCACGTGGCAAGTAGCTGCAAGTTGGGGTGCAAAATCATTATGGGTTCCTCCTTTAAGGGAAGAAGACTCAAGAGAGGGGAGACTTCCCTGAAGAACTGAGGAATGCCCATGTTTCAATTTCTGTTCATCCTGGGAATCTTTGGCAACTTGGAGGAGAGCTTCATGTTGATGCCTCTGAGAAGCTGGGGGAGGGAGGAAGTGTGTGTGGACTACAGGCTTTGTGAGGAGGATGTCCAGGTTTACACAGTCAGCACGGCCTCTAATCTTGGAGCATTTGCTCTCATAGACCCAAAGGAAGGGCATCTATATTCCTGGGTGTCTACAAGAAACAACAAACAGACCTAGCATGGATTAAGTCTCACTTCCTTCTGGCAGATCTCCCTCCCGTCTTTCTAGGTCATTGGATGCCTTTAATCAACATGTCAACAGTCCATTGATATTTGCCAGATTCTTTTTATGTGTATGGCTCATAGGCAGGCCTCATCTTTTCCAATGTAAATAATAATACTTGTGAAACTTATGACATCAATGATATTCCCCAGTGATTCAATTGGTACCTGTTAATTATTTTAACCTTTATAGAAGAAAGGTGTTATGTATGTATCTTTTATTTTTCTATAAAGTGGTGAAATGGAGAGATATAGAATAGAAAGAGAGAGACCTTGTAAATTGCTTTTGTTTTCGGGACACTAAACATTGAACTACCTGCTAAACATGATGTGAGGACCTTATAAAAAGCCAAAGAAATTGTGGGAGAAGTTCAATAACATGTCATTCAGCAAAGTGCCTTCTGTCTGCCTGAGACTTTTGTGCCAAGCTTTGAATTCAGCAAGTAGAAAAAGGCTGGAAAAGATGGTCTAACTATGATCTGTTGGGGAAAAGAAGAAGGATCTAGAATAGATTCAAACCTGGGCAGATTTAAGGCCGGCCAGAGAAAGGACGTGTCGGAAGAAGGGTAGAGCAGTTGGAGAGAAAGACTTAGGACTGCAGGAGCAGAGAATCTTCAGAGAAGTGCAAAAGGTCTAACCCATTTCACAAGGAGGGGAAACTCCTTAACTGCAGTGAATTCATTTCCATTTGGGAGCATGGGTGTAAAACTTCCTGATCTTTCTAGTTTCTCTCCAAAGGCAAAGATCTAAAATTTACTGTTAATTCTCCTGACTTTTCCATGTTGACCATTAAAAACAGAACAAAACTGTGGACTAAATGTACATTTAAAATATAACGTAATTTAAAACAGGTAAAAACACTAAATAAAATAAATCTAATATTCTGACCATAAGAGTTCAAATCAGAGATCTAATGGAAAACCATTACTCAATAAAGAAAGAGATTCATGGAATGAATTGTCCTTACTATTAAAAAGTAAAACTTATCTTCCAGCATTGAAGTCAATTGGGGGTACATAGTTAAATATCAAGATCACTACTCTGCTTAAGGTAACTTTATTCAGAGATGCTTATTCAGATCTCAATTTTGTTCTTTTCTCCCTTTTATTTATGAAGAGCACACCTACAATTTACATATTTGCTTTTAATCTGCTTTAAAAATTCAGGGTGAGAAATAAAAAAACTCTGCCTCTAATTTGCTGAAGTTTGCTCTGCAAAAAGTAGGTCTTCTTTCATCACCACTTGCACAACCCACTTTATTAATAATTTATCACAATGTTCCACAGCAGAGATAAAGTTGACACCTACATGATCATTATGTGTTCATAATGTGGGCTCTGCAGGAGCGTTAATTTCCCTGCACCTGCTCTCATCTGTTCCCTCCCATCTCTCTCAGGTTTGTGTTTTCTATTATGCAGCCTGTGTTAACCTTTAGCTTCAGGGTGCAAGCTCCCTGGGTAGGCTGCTGTTGATTAGGAAAAGCAGATAGGTACAGCCTGCTATGACCCCATTTTCACCCATCCTTCAAACCCTACTCTTCTCAAGGCCTTGCACGTGATATAGGAGAGGTCCTGAGCCATGGCTGAATCAGGAGCCTTAGCTCTGGTAATGGCTCAACCACTAAATGGGTTGGATAAGGATGCATCTTGAGAAAGAATCTGTCTATGAAATGAAGGACATCTGACGAATTTCAGTTTCCTGTATCCAGTCCTAAGGGAAAAGCAAATTTCTCACTGGAAAGTAGATCTCTCACCAGACAAATGCTTACTGATGTTCTTCAACTCCATCACTTTCTACTTAAAGACTAGCCAGCATGTGACATGGGCTGGGGCAGCCCGAGACTCCTTGTTAATAGAACTCTCTCCCCTTTCTACTATGCCTGATGAAGAGAATGCTGTCTTCTTCCTTTGCAGAAAGAACCCAATGTCAGCTTCTTACTTTGCTTCTTTGAGTGAAGCTTCTCCTTTGAGTGAGTGTTCTGTCTTTTTGAAGCATTGACGTTCCTAAAAATAACATCTATTAAGTACTCAGGTGTATTATGCCATTTACTGCAACTTGGTAAGCTAGGAATTATTGTTTTCATTCTGAAAAAGTAGATACTGAGGTTAAGATAAATCAAAGATACTACAGGAAGAAATGGAGCTGGGATTCAAACCCTTCTAAAGGTATTATCTGTTAGTACAAGGGAAGATAAAAGGTGGCTTAAGTCTTTCTTTCTCACCTACTTTTCTCTTACCCATGTTTTATGTAGATTCTGTACAGTATGAAAGGTTCTATCTACATCAATGGGTCTGTAGGCCCACCAAGGCCTGTGAACTTTATGGTCACAGAGAAGGATGAGCAAGTTCAGGGTCAGGCACTCCAGAAAATTGAGAAGTCTTCAGGATATAGGGAGAGAAGAGGCATATACAAAAGGAGAAACCAAGGAATAAAGCAAATGCTTATTGCCACTAGGGTGTCCACCCCCCACCCCACCCCCGACATTAATAGGACACAATTCAGTATCAGTTTAAGCAGCTGGAAGAATATGATGACTTTTTCCCTGGGATCTCACTTTAACTCTTGTTTGGGTATCAGTTTTATAGCACTTGTTCTCTGGTATTCTTAAATGGAAAAAAGCAAGAATGAGGGAGATTTCAGGCACAGAACTGAAGTTACAGTGATGAGAGTTTGGGCATTATCCCTAACAACATGCTGAAGATGATTTGGGCAAGAAGTCTTCCCTGGAGTCATCTACTCTGTTGCTGTCAACATCTTATGAGGCTGCTTGTGGAAAGCCATCAGATTGGATAGGGAAGTTGTCTAATTTGGATAATAAGGAAGCTGAAATCATCAGGTCATAACTTGCTTGCAACAGGTAATACCAATTAGTCTTTTTCACAGGAATGTGATGGTTCACAGTAAGTCAGATTCAATCCTGACTCCCTACTTCCCAGATCCCTTTGGCAATTCACCTTTGTCTCTCTTGCCTCTTGTGAAATGTGGGAACGGGGACACTTCCCATGTCACAGCATGCCTTGAGGTTTAACTGGGACAACACATTTATAGCACTTAGGACAATGTCTGGCAAATGATAGAGGTGAGGTTGTGGGTACATACACACAAATACATTTTGATATACATTGTATTTACATACAAGTCTGTGGCTATCAGTTTGTACCTGTGTAGGAAATGGCCCACAGAGGAGGGACTCAAGGAAGTGTGCAAGTTCTTAATCTACCCCCTAACTCATTTCTTCCCTTTCCAAGGTCTCTCTCTGCCTTGATGTCCTCTTTGTAGTCCTGAGTCAAACTGGATAGAATTCCTCAGTTTAACTCAGGCTAATTGAGTATGGGGTGTTATTGTGACTTAGAAAGCATAATGTTCATGATTCTGCTATTTAATACCAAAAGATTCCTGGGGTGAGATTAAGAACTCATAAATATGACTATTTATATATATTTACAATTCATGTGGTAAAAAAAGGAAGGGAAGAATGGAGTTCTGAAGCCAAGCAGGCATCCTGATGTCTCAGCATCCTGGTTGTCACTGCATGTAGGAAATTTTTCTCTATTGAATCACAGTTTTATGGAACTTTTATGGGCTTCACTGACACCAGCCAACCCTGCTACATCTTAGGACTTGCCATTTATCCTCTATCTAGTTCACTTTACTGATCTACAACTAATGGATGTGAATATTTATTTATGACTGAGTGTTATTGTGAGTTTCAAATATATTAAATGTTATACTTGAAAAGCATGCAGAAAATATTGTCACGTTGCAGTACTTGAACAAGACTGGTGTGAATGGGAAGGGAGCAATACGGACAATCCATACACATCATATGCACCTGCCACACGAGCCAGTTGCTCAGCCAGGGGGATTTGTTTGTAAATCCCGAAGACCTAATAAAAGTAGTTAAGTGCTGATTGATTCATAGAGACACCCAGGAAGTGATTCAACTACCTGGCTTAAGCTCAGACAGATCCAAATTCCACCTCTCTGCTACTGGACGATTGAGACATTGACAAAATCAGGTACTCTCTGAGTTTCAATATTCTCACCAGAAAAGGGGATGACAACTTTGGAGGCTTGCTAAATAATATGCACAAAGGGCATAGCATAAAGCCCAGTACACAAGCTTAATCTTTGTTGAATGGACCACTCTCAGAATGAATGACTATTCCATGCCAATTTCACCATTTCAGGATAACAGATGTGAATGAATCTAATACCACAGATTTTACAGCAAGGTTTCTTTTTTAAAATTAATTTTATTGGTACATTTTAGGTATACAATATGATGACATTCATCTTTGGAGATTTGTACCTTTACATAATCTCTCTTGGTTCCTACTCTTTCCCCATTCCCCTGCCCTCCCTTCAACCCCTTCACCCCTCCCTACTCACAAAGATTTTGTTTCCATTTTTCATTTTCTCGTATTAATTCCATTCCCTTCTTTCCTTTCCCCTACCCCTCCACTTCCCCATCCCCTTTGCCCCTTTTCTTCCTATTTCACATTACCTATTATACATTTAGTCCTTATTTACACTTTCAGTTTCTCACACCAGAGAAACTATTTGATATTTACACATGTGTCCTATTTATTTCACTTAAGAGTATCGCCTCAATGTGCATCCATTTAGCTATAAATGTCTCTAATGTCTCATTTTTATGGCTGAGTAGTACTCTATTTTATTAAAAAAAAAAAACAACACTACATTTTCTTTATCCAGTCTCCAGTTGATGGGCATTTGGGCTGCTTCCAAGCTTTAGCTATTACAATTGTGCTGCTATGAACACGGGTGCACATATATCACTGTGGTATGATTCTATTAATTCTTTGGGGAAGATAACCAACAGGGGACTAGCTGGGTCAAATGGGACTTTCAGTCCTAGTTCTTTGAGGTATCTCCATACTGATTTCCACAGTGATTGCATTAGTCGACACTCCCACCAGCAGTGGAGCAGGGTTCCTCTTTCCCCACAGCCCCGCCAACATTTGTTATTGGTTTATTTCATGATAGCAGACATTCTTTCTGGAGTGAGGTGGAATCTCAGCATTGTTTTCATCTGGTGATGTTGAACATTTTTCATATGTTTGTTTGCTATTTCTGCTTCTTTGTCTGAGAAATGTCTGTTCATTTCAGATGCCCATTTTTGGATTGAGTCTTTAAATTTGGGAGGACTGATTTTTAAAGTTCTCTATAAATTCTAGATAGGAGACCTTTGTCTGAGGGATCGCTGGTGAAAATTTTTTCCCATATTGTGGGTTGTCTCTTCATACTGCTGGTGGTTTCTCTTGCTGTGCAGAAG
This sequence comes from Heterocephalus glaber, assembly GCF_053883595.1. Taxonomy (NCBI): domain Eukaryota; kingdom Metazoa; phylum Chordata; class Mammalia; order Rodentia; family Bathyergidae; genus Heterocephalus; species Heterocephalus glaber. The sequence goes on from NW_028258343.1 coordinate 803,493, forward strand.
CTTTTTAGTAAGAAGAGATCCCACTTGCTGATTGTTTGTGCCAGTTCATGGGCAACTGAGGATTTGTTCATAAAATCTTTTCCTATACCAATGTCTTCAAGTGTTCTACCTAACCTTTGTTCCAGCATGTTCAGCATTTCTGTTTTAATAGTTAGATCTTTAAACCATTTTGATTTTAGTTTAGTGCATGGTGAGAGGTATAGGTCTAGTTTTAATCTTTGGCAAGTTGAAACCCAATTTTTCCAGCACCATTTATTAATGAGGCTATCTTTAATATGATATTGGCTGTTGGTTTTTCATACATCACTTTTATCAGATTGAGGTAGACACCATCTATTCCAATTTTTTGGAGGGTTTTTTTTTTATCATAAATGCATGTTGGATTTTGTCAAATGCTTTTTCTGCATCTATTGAGATGATCATATGGTTTTTGTCCTTGGCTCTACTGATATAGTATATTACATTTATTGATTTGAGAATGTTAAACCATCCCTGCATCCCTGGGATGAATCCCATTTGGTCAGAGTGTATGATCTTCTTGATGAACTTCTGCTTTCTATTTGCCAGTATCTTATTAAGGATTTTTGCACCTATGTTCATTAGTGAGATTGGCCTATAGTTCTCTTTTTTGGTTGGCCCTTTCTCTGCTATGGGGATCAAGGTGATGCTTGCTTCCAAGAATAAATTTGGAAGTATTGCTTCCCTTTCAACTGGGTCTTTCTCTCCTTTGGGAATCAAGGTGATGCTAGTTTCCAAGAATGAATTTGGAAGTATTGCTTCCCTTTCAATTCCATTGAAGAGTTCAAACAGTCGTGGCAGTAGTTCCTCTCTAAATGTCTTGTAGAATTCAACAGTGAAGCCATCAGGAACTGGGCTTTTTTTAGTTGGTAAGTTTTTAATTACATTTTCAATTTCATTGATTGATATTGTGTTGTTTAGAATTTTTAGGTCTTCTTCACTCAACTTTGGTTGAATCTGTCCATTTTTCTGTGTTTTTCATCTCATTGACATAGCTTCTCAAAGTAGATATTGATGATCCTCTGGATTTCTGCTTGGTCCATTGTAATTTCACCCTTTTCATTCCTAATTGCATGGATTTGGGCCTTTTCTTTCTTTTTTCTGATAAGGTTGGCTAAGGTTTGTCAATTTTGTTTATTGTTTCAAAGAACCAACTCTTGGCTTCATTAATTTTTTGTATCATTCTCTTAGTCTTCATTGCATTGATTTCTGGTCTGATATTTATAATTTCCTCCCTTGTATGAGCGTTGGGTTTGTCTTGCTCTTCTTTTTCTAGAAGCCTGAGGTTCAGCCTCAGGTTGTTTAATTTGGCTCGCTCTGTTTTCCTAATATGAGTATTCACTGCTATGAATTTCCCTTGTAAGACTGCTTGCATTGTGTCCCATAGATTCTAATATGTTGTATTGTCATTGTCATGCAATTGTAGGAACCTTCTGATTTCTTCTTTAATTTTCTCTGTGACCCATTGGTTATTCAGGAATGTGTTGTTCAATTTCCATGTGTTTATGAAATTCTTGTGGTTTCTTTTTCTATTGATCTCCAATTTCATCGCACTATGGTCTGATAATATATGGGGTTAACTTCAACTACTTTGCAATTACTTAAACATGTTCTATGAGTGAGTATGTGGTTTATTTTTGAGAATGAATCTTGGGCAGCTGAAAAGAATCTGTATTCTGATTTTGTGGGGTGGAACACTCTGTAAACATCTGTTAAGTTCATTTGTTCAAGAGTTGGATTGAGTTCTAATATTTTGTTGCTTATTTTTTGTTTAGTTGGTCTATCTATTTGTGATAGTGGGGTGTTGAGGTTCCCCACTACTATTATATTAGTGCTTATTTGATTTTTCATGTCTGTTAGTATTTGTTTTATATAGTTAGGTGCACTAGTATTTGGTGCATATATGTTTGTGTTTGTCATTTCTTCCTCTTGGATTGTTCCCTTTACAAGGATGTCATGTCCTTCTTTGTCTCTCTTAAACAGTGTTGGTTTGAAATCCACTTGGTCTGCAAAGAGGATAGCTACTTCTGCTTTTTTTAAGGTTCCTGTCACATGGAGTATTATTTTTCCACCCTTTAACTTTCAGTCTATGCAGGGTTTTTTTGAATTAAGTGTCTTTCTTGTATGCAGCATATTGTTGATCTTGCTTCTTGACCCATTCTGCTAGTCTATTTCTTTTGATTGATGAATTGAGACCATTAACATTGATAGTTATATCTGATAGGTATTGATTTATCATTGTCATGATTTTTTTTTTTGTTGGATTCTCCCCCTTTGGGTTTCATTTCTTTTTTTTTTTTTTTTTGCGTTTCATTTCTTGTTGTGCATGATAGATTCATTCTGCTAGGCTTCCTGGGGTTGTGATCCTCATTATCTTTTCCTAGGATATTGTCTAAAATTTTTGGGAGTGCTGGTTTGGTATTCATGATGTTCTTAATTTGCTCTTTGCCATGAAAGCATCTTATTTCTCCATCAATTTTGAAAAATAGTTTTGCAGGGTACATCAATCTGGATTGGAGGCTGTTTTCCTTTAGGGCTTGGAATATGTCACTCTAAGCTCTTCTTGCCTTGAGGGTTTGCATTGAGAAGTCTGCTGTGATTCTGATGGGCTTTCCTTTGTATGTGATTTGTTTCTTTTCTCTAACTGCTTTTAGAATTTTGTTCTTTTGTTGGATTTCTGGAATCTTAACTATATTACATGCCTATGTGTAGACTTTTTTTTGATCAAGGCTAGTTAGCATCCTATATGCCTCACTTATCTGTAGGTTAAGTTCTTTTCCCCTCCTTGGCAAGTTTTCTCCCATCTCTTCTGTAATCAGTTTTTTATGTCATCTGCACTCTCTTCTGTTTCTTCATTGACTCCGATCTGTCTTATGTTGTTCTTCTTTGCATTGTCTATCAGCAGCTGGATTAATTTCTCGTGGTCCCTTACTATTTTAAAGAAATTTTTCTTTTTCTGGTCACTCATTGCAATCTTATCTTCTCTATCTGAAATTTTGTCCTCAAATGGTTCATTCTGTTGCATAAACTTTCAGTGGAGTTTTTTTATCTCCTGGAAATGTGTTTGCATCTGTGTTATGGATTCCATTTGTTTCCTATGTTGGGATTCCATCATGTTCCTCAGATCCTCTATTTTTTTTAATCTATGTCCTCTCTAGATTTATTAATCTTGCCTTGCACTATGAGCGAAATCTCTGCTCTTATCTGAGAAATCATTTCTGATTTCATTTTTTCCAGATCCTCTTTTTTTGCCAGGTCAGGGAGTCCAGGTAGTTGAGTATCAGAGTGTTCCATTTTGTTTCCCTTTGGGGTTGCTTTAGATGATCTAGAATTCCAGTTTGGAGACTTGTTTAAGTGTCTTCTCATTTTAATAGGGGGAGGAATGCAGGGAGAGGGATGTGTGCTGCTGTTGGCCATGAATCTCACCTCCTTGGTGCTGGGGGTGGCTCTGCTCCTTGCTGCTGGGGGCAGTGGTAGGGTGGCCTGGAAAGCTCCTCCTTCTACAGCAAGGTTTCTGATAGATTTTTTGATTTCTTCAGAATAAGACAACATTGCATTGTTTGTTTGCAACCCTTCAGAAATTGTGGTTTGGGTTTCTTTGTTTTTTGAATTAGAACCAGGAGTTGCATGACTACATACACTTCAGGAGACCATCATTTTGTGAACAAATTGTTCCCCAAAAGTTTGTTTGCCTGTAGGCCATTTGAAATTAAAAGCAGTATTTTCCAACTAGAACTGTAAATGGTGTGGATGTTCCAGGCCAGGCCAGGCCCCAACAGCTTATTTAAGCCATAAAGTCGCTGAATTGATGCAGAGCTAATGAGTTGCTCCACTCCCTGCTTGCTGATGGCAGGCTCTAGGCTCAGCAGCAATCCTGTTTTTTACTGCTGGGAGATGCATGGTTCTCCTTCATTTTGAGAATAACCCAGACCCTATGCTAGAGGACCCCGGACACCATCATCCCTTCCACCTTCATCTCCACCAAGACCACATGCTTCCTTCAGCTCCTTCTCCCCCTCAGCCTCCACACGGGGTGCCTGGTAAGTTTTCTGTGTCTCCTGTCACCTTTCTCTCTACTTCACCTAGAAAAGCTAACTCAGCCTATTATTATTAGCCTACCACTCCCTCTCTGGGCTTACATTGCTTCCTACACACCTTTACTGTAGCATGTGTCACATTGATGAGGAACAATTGGACTGTTGCCCATCTTCCCCACTAATCTGAGATAGTGAGCTACAGAGACTGATGTGTCTTAATATGCCCACTGACTCGTCTATGGAACCAGTATATGACAGTAACAGCATCCAAAAATGTAACATTGATGAACATTTTAAGTTGCTAGACACTGTTCTCTACATGCTTTAGATAAATTTGTATCCTAATTTCTCCAACAAACTTTAAGAGTGGGAACCATTTTATGAAGGATTAAACTGATGCAAAGAGTAGTTAAGCAACTTGCCCAAGGTCAGACAGCCAATGAGGAGACTGAGATGTAGTGTAAGTAGCTGAGGTGTAAATAAAACAGTCTGGCTCCAGAATGGAAAATCTTGTGTATGAATGGCTGAATACATACATTTTATTTATTTATTTATTTATTTATTTATTTATTTATTTATTTTCAGTACCAGGGATGGAACTCAGGACCTTGTGCTTTCTAGCCAAGCATGGTGCCACTGAGCTAAATACCCAGATGGAATCATACATTTTAGATGTTGGCTGAGCTCTTAGAGAAAAAAAAGGTTTTCTGTATCCTTCTTGTATATGTAAAGGAGGAAGAGGAACATGGGAAACTGCTTCCTAAAAGAGAGAAACAACCCTGAGATGTGGCACTGGGACTTTTGCCTTGGGAAGAGGGCATTGGTGTTGTGGGCCCCTGTCCCAGGACTATGCTGGGCCTCAGCCAAGGTCAGTAGGTGAGGATCTGCCCTTAGAGGAGGAGGTCTTAGAGATACTTGCTGATGGCTTGGTAAGGATCATGCAGCTGGTCGGACCCACTGGTAATGTCTGGGAAGTGGGGCCTCCTTGAACTTCCCATGAGCACCTGACCATCTCCTGCATCAGGTCACTCTTCCCTCTGCTCTACTTACAATCTGCTCCTGTTCATTTTTTTTTTCATTTTGTTTTTTTGAGACAGTGCCTCTCTATATTCCAGGCTGGCCTAGAATTTACTATGCAGCCCAGGCTGGCCTCAGACTCACGGCCATCTCCTGCCTCAGCCTTCAGCATGCTGGGATTACAGGTGTGTGCCACCACACCAAGCTTTCCTCTACATTTTTTCATGTCCAGCTTTCTTGTCACTTTTTCAAGAGAGCTGGAAAGGGAACAGTGACCATGGTATTCAAATTAGTCCCCCACCCATATTGCTTGTCCTGGCACCTGGTTTTTCCCTTGTTTGCCACCCTTGTCTTCTTAATCCATCTTCCCCATGAGACTTTAGGCTCCCTAAGCACAGTGGCATGCATCTCTTTCTCCCTGCATGTCTCCTGGACCAGCATCTATTAGGCCCCCAATATAAATTTATGTTTAATTATATGAAGAGATCAATGACAGACTTGTTGAATCATTCCTGAGACACACTGATTCCTTCTCTCCTTGTCTGTGGATAACAGTGAGTGAATGTTGGTGTCCATCCCAGGGAAATGAAGTGAACAGTTCTCTTCTTCTGATGCAATGAATAGTAAGGCACTTTTAACTGAACAGACCTGGGTTCGAATTATTCCTAGCCATGGTTTAGATATTTTATTTAATCTTGCCTCATTTTATTTAATGCCTCATCCATTACATGGGGGTCATAACATGTCATAGTATTGTTAGGAATGTTTAGTAACCCTTATCTAAAATGCTAGGGAAAGGAAGTATTTTGGATTTTAGATTTTTCTCAGATTTCGGTACATTTGCATACACATACGTAATATCTTGGGGATGGGACCCAAGTTTGAACATGAACTTCATTTATGTCTCATATACACTTCATACACATATCCTGAAGGTAATTTTATACAGTGGTTTTGGGGCACCTGTGTTTTGACTGCAATGTGTCACACAAAGTTAGGTGTGAAATTTTCCACTTTTGACATCATGTCAATGCTCAGAAAGTTTTGTCTTTTGGAGGCTTTTGGATTTCTGATTTTTGAATTAGGAATACTTAACCTATATATGTAGATATATTTACATGGTCCCTATTGCAATATGAGCTTCATATGTTATAGAAGTTTTTGTAATTATAGCTGTTATTATTGTCTTCAGATGCAATGAGTTGGCTCCAAGCCTTTAGTCTTCTGGATTTTACATCCTTTGCGGAAAGAGCTTGCAGAAATCTCAAAAGGAAAAGGATTCACTCTTCAAGGGGAGAAAGGTAGTTTTTCTTCTTTTTGGATCAAAGTCTGCTCTCAGTAGTGACAGATGCATGGCTAGCCCAGTGATATTTCAGTTTATCTGCCCTATGTCAGCAAATCTACATGAATCTAAGAGTGATATGTGGAATTCAGGCTTCACATTGCTTATGTTGTCATCTTTCATTTAATATTAATATGTTGTGCAATGCACAGTGCATACTCTTTCTTCTACATTTATTTTTTCATGCGTTTGTTCTGCTTCTTACACTAATGTGCCAACTCCTAAAAGGTAGAGAACTTTGTTTTGTACCTCCCAGGGACTCCAGCATGGCACTTTCTTGGTGGGCATCAGGGAGATGTTCTGTGGGTCTTTTTTAATGATACTTTAGAACTTTTGCATATCTTCAAACCATCTTAGCTAAATAAATAGGAGGGTCCAGGAGAGACAGTATATAATATAGACATCTATATTAATAGTAATCTATGTATATTAATCATCTATGTTAATCTGTCTAATAATCAAAAAGAGATTCAAATTCTAGACCCAGGGAAAATCAAAGCAATTGGTTTGCCAGAGTGATGCAATAATATGATTTTGCTTTTATTAAAAAAAGTTTTATAAAGCAAAAGGAGGAGAAGGAGGAAGAGGAGAATTGTTGCAATACTGTTTGTCCAGTACCACAGTGATTAAAAACATCGAAACCTGCTACTTTTACTCAAAAGTCTTTTCTGAAATTAATTCATTTTTTATTAGTACATGTTTGCCATACATAGTGATCACATTCATGGGGCCTTTGTACCTGTATATAATATATCTTAATTTTTTTCACAGTCCCCTCCCCTTCTTTCAATCCCTCTTGTCCTCCTCATTTATAAAAGCTCTATTTTTTCCTTTAATTCTTTTTTTAAAAATCTCTTTTCCTTCCTTCCCTTTCCCCTCTCCCCCTTTATTTCCCTTCCCAATTTAATGAGTTCTTGATTGCTCTCCAAGGCTACTTTTAACATAGACTAGCTAGTTGATTTGTTCTGTAACTTTAAAAGAACCAAGGGGTAGTTTGTACAGAGTAAATGTATTTTTTCTCTTTCCATCTTTACCTCTCACCTCCTCATTCCACTGTGTTACTGGTCAAAGAAATGCCAGATCTTTACCTGACATTTTGAGCTCACTTCCCCATTAGGCTTAGAATTCAATACATACATACATACATACATACATACATACATACATACATACATACATACCCAGAGATAATACAATCTCCAAGTACTGTAAAAACAAAACAGGGGCACAAATAGATATTACTAGACACTTCATCCTGACCTCAATTTCTTGCCAGATGTAAATTCTCTCAATTGCAACAGCAAAAGCTCTCAGAAACAGAGGTTTCACATTCCATTCTAGAAGGAAAGAGATGGAATGTTTGCCTTTGTGGAAAAAAAATCCAGCGATATTAGTCATCTCAGTAATCTGGTGAACAGACCATTCCATGGTCTATAAATTAGACTGTGATGATGACTGTGAATCACCAAATGTCCTGGGACATCAGTCAGAGGGTGAGGAAGTTGCTCAGTTGTATGTATTAAATCTTGGGAAGCCGCACGGAAGAGGCATTTTTAGGGTAGAGCTGCCACTGTTAACGTTGGGAGGATCTAGGAATAGGGAACTGAGAAAAAGTGGTTAGACAAGTTTATGGCCATGTCTAGGGAAGATGGGCAGGGTTATGCTGGTGGGCAGGAGGTGGGAAGAAACAAGGCTGACTTGTATATTCTTCTTTCTGCATTCACAGTTCCTCTTGTGTTCTGACTGTAAAATAGAAAATGAGAAGGCAGTATGTGTAAGCAAAAGCTATGGAGAATGGATATCTGAGGTTTAATATTGAGAAAGTGAAAAAGAAAAGATTTAGAAGACAAACTTTATAGAAAGAAATAAGTTTTTATTAAACTTTAAAGCAGAATGTAGGAAAAAGTAGACTCTGACAATTGTTATAGATGACAGTTGGTTATCTGTTTGAAGAATCCACCAAATGAAAAGTTTGAGAATGCATAGTTTTACCCAAGAAGGAATTTCTAAGAAACAAAATGCAGATACTGATGGGTGAACAGATAGCTGATGTGCTGAACAGATTATGTTCATGAGGTTTTATTACTAAACATGAATACAGATAGTTCCTAATTCACGTATGGTGATGCTCCAGAAATTCTTTGTAGATGAACTGCTTAGAACTTGGAATCTACTCGTGTATTTACTCACATTTAAATTTTCATTCAAAAAGGTATTTAAAGTCTAATATAAGAGCCACAAAATTCTGTGCTTTTCAAATTCTAACATGAATCCAATTCAGGGCAGGAGATCAGTTCATTCGAAGTCTGGGGACAGGGGAAAGAAAAACTAATAATCTAGTAGTTGATAAAAACCACATAGTATCAAAAGTAGATACAGGATAAAATAAAAATTATTTTAAAAATAGTAGAAACAGAAAGAGATGAAAAATTGAAGAGGTTAGTGAGTGAAGGTTTAGTGCATATAAATGAAGACGGTCTTTTTTCCAGATTTGACTAGCTCTTGGATTTGGGCCAAAGTATAAAATACAGTGGTACCTCATTTGTTCCACAATGTTGGAAAAGACGGCCACATTTGAGTTTGTGCAGGAAAAACGGCCGCAGCTGATGTAGAATTTGCAAACAAAACCAAAATTTTGCCAAGTACTCTTGTTCTTGAGCCAAATTGTTGGCCATCAAAGTGTTCTTGAACTGAGGTACCACTGTATCAATGGTTATAATTTTCTTCAGTAGAAAAAGAAGATCTCACACATCTTCAGAATTCACGGGATAATCCATTCACAATATTATGGAGCTTTATAAGGTTCCTGATTAGTGCTTTATACTTCAGTAATCTTTCTAAATGTTTCCCCCTACAGTTACTTGCACGTATTTCAGGGTTTATCAAGACTTTCTTTTATATTTTTAGGATTCCTGGCATTAGCCATAAAAAAATGGGAAAATTTCCATTCATGTATTATTTCCTTAATGAAAGTTGATAAATATAACAAATTCAGCTAGTTTTAAGTCCATATAATACTTTTGAAAGTCATTTTCCCCTGGATGCCTGGTGTTTTTATGACTTTATTCATTCAACAAATACTTATTGAGTGATTACGACAAACCAGTGTTTCCCTAGTAGTGCAACACTGAATAAAGCACAATAGTCCTTGCTCCAAAGGAGTTGGCAATCTAACGCACTAACTACGTAATAATAATCTCAGGATAATCTTAGATAATGCCATGCATAAAAGAGGACAGGGGAAGTGATGTAACAGGAGAGATCAAGCAGGTACACTCACCTTTAGTGTCCCACAGCAGTGACTCTCCATGATTTTGTCATGTCCACATCACCGTCGTCCTGCCAAGTTTCTCTTGCCTTAGTAGTCACCTGATGAATATTACAACCCTTCCGCTCTTGCTATTATTCTCTTCCCTCTTACTCACATTGTTTACTGTTCTCTATTCTTTTTCAACCATTTATAAACCATAAAAATGATGGGGAAAGGAAGAAAGCTCAGAAATGTTTAGATGAAACTAATCTGTTCACTCTGTAGTCCACTGAGGCAAATGTCATTGGGTGGAGACAGCACAGACCCTGAAGTCAGAACACTTGGCCACCATCTCTTCTTTTCTATATACTTTTCTTAACTTACCTGAGCCCTTATTTTCTTGTCTCCAAATATGGAATCAATTTCTGTGGCATGTGGGAGGTTAAATGAAGAAGCAGAGGGCACCTGTTGGTAGTTCAATTTACATTAGGGAGCAAAGGTTTGTTATATAGCCATCCAATAACCCTGCCAAAAAGTCCCAATACATAGCCCCTTCTCTAAAAGGCCAAAGCAAGATTTCTAATAGAAACATTCAAGTTCTACAGACAGCACAACAATTATATTTGGATGATGGATTATCTCAGGAATAAAAACTAATTATTTAGATATGAGGAGACTGTTCATGCTCCATTGACAAGAAAGTACACAAAGAAAAAAGTGTATATATTGAAATAAAATCTTTTGGAATCTGAAAGCCATACTTGGATTCTCTTCCTCTTTTATCTCCCAAATCCTGTGGACCACCAAATTCCATTGACTCTGCCTCTTTGGGGTCTCTTCTATTCCTACAGCTCATTCTTAACTCACAATGGCATCATCTCCCCTGGCAGGAGAAGGAGCTATGTTTGCTTCATTCTTAAATTATTCACTAAGCATTTATTGAGGGCCTATTATACCAGCTGTTATGGTAGATGCTAGGAATGAAAGAATAAGTAAGCCCTGTCTCTGCCCTGAAGGTGCTCACAAGCAGATCCTTGTAAAACTATGTAGTGAGTTCGGGATAGAGGCACACAAGGAAATTATTGGTGCATGGAGGGAGGGCACCTAATCAGGTCAATGGAGAGATGTTCTTGGATTTCCAGGTAGGCTTCCTGTATACATGATTGATACTTAAAGGCTGAATAAGGGTTGGCCAGATGTCAAGCCAGGAGTTGCAGTGAGCTAAGAACAGAGGTGCTAGTCTGCTGCTGATGGTGGTTAGTAGGAGTAGGGAAGGATTTCTCCAAGTAGTCTGGAGAAATGAAAGCCCAAAATAGAGAAAATTGAGAGGACTACAGGGACAGATGCCAGCTCCTGGATGGCCTGAGGGCCATTGTTGTCCTCTGTATCACTGCCATCCAGGAAACACATACTGCAAACCACAGGTGGAGTTAAAATTTTTTTAGTAATTTCATTCAAAGTGTAAAAGGAAACACATAAAATTAATTTTGGTAACACATTGTATTTAATCTAATACGTCCAAAATAATATCATTTCAATAGGTATTCAATATGAAAGTTATCATTAATGTGATTTACATTCTTTTTGCTGGAGGTGGTGGCATGTATCTGTCATCCCAGCACTTGGGAGGCTGAGGCAGGAGGCCAGCTTGAACTACACACATAGCGAGACCCTGTCTCAAAAAAAAAAAATTCAAAATACAAAATTACATTCTTTTTATACTGTCTTTGACAAATAGTGTGACTTACACTGAGAACATTGAGTTCAAACCAGCCACCTTTCAAGTATTGGATCCCCTCATGTGGGAAATGCAGCTCTTAGAAAACTGCCAAGAAACCTAATTCTAGGAACTGCTAGATGGAAATGGCCAGGAGATGTGCCTGCTACATCAACTTCCTGTAGGGTCGAATAAGGGATCTACACATTAGTCTTTGGGAGATTGTCTAGCGATAGAAGGGCTGTACAGTAGAACTGCCTGTGTTTCCAACTTGTGCAGCTGCAGAACCTTTTGCCTTTCCCCTCCAAGCCATCACCACACAAGATCAGCGCTCCTCTGTGGGGCCTCCCTGAAGCAACTCAGCCTCAAGGGTCTTTCCTTGGACAGGGCCAAATAACCCACTGCTGTGAGGAAAGAAGGAGATGGGATGCTGGTTTGTGAGGATGGGAAGGTCAAAGGAGGTTCTCGTAGTTCCCGTCAGTAATAAAGAATGTGAACCTACAGGAATTTCGCTGGCCTCCTCCCAAGTTGAAAATTTAATGATAATTTTTTCTCACTATTTTTCATAGTTTTGATCAATAATTAATTCCTCATTAAACAAAAATTTGTAATGACTAATTCAAAAATTTTATGTAGGACATGCTCAGTAAAAACCTGCTCACTTTAGATTTTTCAAAGATTTAAGCAGAGTGCCTCTAAAGATCTTCTATTTCTCTTTTCGTCTAAGATATTTTCCTTTCTGAGCTCCACTATTGTGTTTTTGTTTCTATCATCACCTCAATTTTTGCTTGTTGTAAAGGAATAAAAAGAAAATTTAACACTAAGCAAAACATGCAAAATTAGGGCCAGGCATTTAGCCCAGTGATTCTGCCCCTGGTATCAAAAAAAAAAAATGTGCAAAATTTTAATGTATTGTTGTCTAACAAAAAATAAATCGTAGTAAAGGAAAAAAAATTTTATGTATATTTAAAAATTTTATTTTTTGTTTTGTACTACTTACTTGAACTATATTATCATAAAATAATCTGTTAGATCAAAAGCAAAATGCAAATTATAGTTAAAAGTATAAAAATTTAAATCAAAATTATTGAAGCAAGTCAAATTTTTTTAAAATTCCAATAAAGTCATGCTAAATGTCATAAAAATCAAACTAGTTGCAATTTTAATATCTGCTTCATTATTAATTTATATTAAAATTGGTATAATGGTTTGTGTATGCATGTCTAGATATAGATTCATACAAATTTTAAAATATAAATGGTTTAATATTACAAGATATTCCCCAGTCTCCATGTGCAACTGTGGAAAATATTATTTTAAGCCATAGTATGTGTCTTCTATGTACAGAAGAGTTGGCCTACACACAAATGAGTTCTACATCTGTGAGCTCATCCGATTACAGATGTAATATATTTGGGAAAAATTTGCATCTGTACTGAATGTGTACAGATTTTTTTCTTGTCATTTCCTCCTGAACAATATCATATATCTTTTTGCAAAGTATTTTGATTCCATTTTATACTATAAGTACTTTAGAGATGATTTAAAATATATGGGAAGATGTGTGTAGGTCATATAGACAAACACGCCCAGATTTTGGAGTCTAAGGGGATTCCTAGAACCAGTCGCCCACTGCTGCCACCAATCCACTAAGAGATGATGATTGCATATAAAAAACTACAAATCATATTAACAAAACATATGGTAAAATATGTCCTATTACTTGCCTTTGAGGAATATACCTTTTTGATGATCTACTAGGTCAGATTCAACTTTAGAACTCTTGGGCCTCTTATGTCAGAAGGTTATTGTAAGCCATCCTTTGGCTTCCATTTCCCAGCCCCAGTCTTGGCCCCCTTTCTCTTGCCACCTCCACCTTCACCCTGTCTTGTGGGGTCCTGCATATTTGCATGTGGTTCCCAGTGCACATGTTAAGCTCAGCCCATGAAACTAACCAACCAATGACTAGTCTAGGTCAGATCTCAGGCTTATGGGTAGGCACGGCAGTGCACAATCCAACTATAGGAGGAAGGGTTCCGGGGAGACTTGCACAGGTCCTGGTGATAGGCCAAGAGCAATTTGGATGGGGAAATCTGGAATGGGAAGAGATATGGCTTGGCCCTCTACTGTAGACTGGCAAGGAAGGGTCCTAACAAACAAGAACCAGGGTAGAGCGCTCTCCAGAACAGGCCAAGTGCTACTGAGAGCCATAAATGGGAACACAAAGGGAAGTAGAAAGTGGCACTTTTGGGACTCAATATTTTGTTATGCTATTTGAGAAGAACTTTGGGAAGTTTGCTAGTTTCTAAGGCTGTGATAACAAAACACCCCAGACAGGCTTGCTAAAACAACAGAAATGTATTCCTTCATAGTTCTGGAGAGCAAAAGAGTAAGAGAGAAGTGTTGGATGGGTTGGTATATCCTGAGACTTCTCTTGGTTTGAGGATAGTGGTCCTCTTCCTATGCCTTCACATGGTCTTCCCTCTAGATGTGACCATGCTTACGTGATACCAGACATACTGGATAAGGGCCTGTCTTCATGAACTCATTTTAACTCAATTACCTTTTAAAAAGTCTTTCTCCAAATATAGTTACCATAAATTTCAAGAGGACACCATTCATTTAGCCCAAAATAGCAAGCTTATATGTTTGTCTTCTCTCTCACCTAAACAGTACTGACATTCTTCAGAAAAGGGAAGGAAGCAGTGGTTTTTATCTTAGTAGGTAATGACACAGTACACAACCATTCATGGCATTCAGAGAATTGCCTTTTGTTCAGGGGATCTAAGAGAGGAGATGTAGAGAGGAGATATGGAGATGTGTTTCCCTGGGGCTTGAAGACTGTTGGGAGAGTGGATGTTTGGGGTTATGAGCTCACTATTGCAATGTGAAGCACCAGATCCTGGAGGGCAGGATCCTTCAACGATTTTTTTGTTTGTACATCTTTGTGATGTGTAGTTCATTCTGTAGCAAAGCACCAGGCCGGGAGGCACCTCTCATATTTCAAGGAAGGGTGAGGGCTTCCATTTCAACTGTATGGGCAGGGATATAGGAATAGAGATGGGGGCAATTTGAAAAATATTTACACAAAGCAAAGTATGTGGGATTTTATAATAGCAAGTATGAAAGAGGAATAAGGCAAGAATAATTCCCTGGGGTCTTTCTTGGGTGATCAGATGAACAATGGTAATTCCAAGTAAGGGAGAAAATCTAAAGAAGCCACACCAGGGAAAAAGAGGAGCTGTACTAGGCACGCAGATTCTCTGCGCAAATCCATCACCGCAGCTCCTCAGGCTCATGTTGCCCTCACACAGGGAGTAGCTGGTATGTTAGTTAATAAGAGACATAAAATAAATGTAAATTACCAGAGTTTATTAACAGTAGGTTAGTCACAACAACTGGCAGAAACAGAAAGAAATAAGACAAGGCCATAACATTTAAGAGTTGTGTAAGGACCAAAACAAATATAAATAACCAAACAACAGAAACAAGCTTCTCCGGACATTTGCTACCTGTTCAGTCATGACTTAGGCCTGAGGCCTCTAGAGCCATAAAGCTCACTGATTCACTTCTAACGTATTGATTTATCATTTGACATCGAATGGCAGAGCAATGAAGCCGAGTTTTGTACCCCAGGAGGGATCAACATGTTTTTCCTCTTAAAAAAAAACAAAACAAGAAACAAAAAACCTTATATTTACAAAATCCATTGTGTAAAAAAGTTAAAGGAGAAATGACCCCAGTGCCTATCACTGGATATACAAAATGGGAATGGATACACTTTCTATTTAGATAGAAAAGTTTTGGTAACAGTGGTGATGACTGTACAACATGGTAAATTACTTAATGCCACTGAATCATACACTTAAAAATGGTTAAAATGGCAAATTTTATGTGTTTACATATGTATCTATGTATATATAAAACAAATATGATATACATATATTCCTCATTTAATGACCTACCTGTTCAGCAACTGTTCAGACTTATGCTGAGGGTCGTTGTTTGGACTTACAACCTATCACTAGGATTTAAGACCCATTTTTTTTTTTTTTTTACAGTTCTGTACTTCTTGTTTATAGAGTCTCACTGTCTTTTTTTGCATGGTACACCTTGTTTATACAGTACTGTAATTTTTGCTGATCGCACTGTATAATACAGTGCTCTTGTTTTATGTTCTGTTATACATTAACATACTGTAAAAAGTTATGTAAATAAAAGCAAAGTCATCAGGTTGGACTTTTCTTTGACCATTTCTTTGCTCTGAATATTGTAATGTATATACTGTATACATTGCCTCATTTAATGATAAATTCATTTAATTACCTAGTCACAGGAACGAATTCAGTCATTAAATAAGGACAGTCTATATAAAATTGGCTAGTCCATAGATTTTTCTTCCTCAGTTAAGTCTAATGTGTTCCAAAGAAATTATGCCATAGAAAAGTAGGTATGGATTTATATTCCAATTACTGATTATGAGACCAAGACAGAATTCCAGAACATAATTTTCTGTTGAATAGATACTTATTAGTAGCATTTAAAATAAGGTTTTTGGGTCATCAGCTCAATCTTGATGTAAAAAACCCAATCTAAACCCATCTTCTGAGACTGTTCCTTTGGGTTATTTCTATTTGCTACATTCATAGGCAGTGCCCTACTTTTAATTTAAAAATAAAAGAAAGATTAAAAAACTGTACAAGAATGCATAGTAAGAAAAATGTTTCATAATCCAAATGAAGCAAAATTCTCAGTTTCTTTTTCTCAAATTTTGAAATCTTTAAGGCATCCTATCTATTTTTTCAGCTCTAAGTTTAATTAATTTTTTTGTTTTAGACCAGTTTCAGATTTACAGAAATGTGCAAAAGATAGGCCCTGTAAACCCCATGCCTAGTTTCTCCTATTGTTAACATTGGTACATTTCTCAACCCTGATGTATCAATATTAATAACACTAACTAAAGTCCATCATATATATAGATACCTATAGTTTTTACCTAATGTCCTTTTTCTGTTCCCAAATCCTACCTGGGATGTCATATTTATATCTTATCTCCTTAGGCTTCTCTAGACTATAATGGTTTTGATGACCATGAAAATTTCAGAAACTGTGGTTAAGGGATTTTGTAGAATGTTCCTCAGTTGGGGTTTCTTGAATGTTTTTCTCCTAATTAGATTGAGGTTATAGGTTTAGGGGAGGAGGATATGGACTTAAAATGTTACTCTCACCATATATCAAGTGTCCTTACAGTCACCAAGACTTATCACTGGTGAGGTTGATCTTGGCCACCTGGCTGAGGTAGTGTTTGTCAGATTTCTTTGTTATAAAGTTATTTTCCTCCCCATCCTTTCATACTGTCATCTTCAGAAGGAAGTCACTGTGTACAGCCTGTATTTAATGGGGTTCTCTCCAACCCCTTGAGTAATAAAATTTCATAGCACAAAAAGTAATTTTGTGAACCTTAAGTATATAACATTTTAAAAATCATAAAAAAACAAGGAATCTCAGGATGGAATCCAGGCTGTGACAAAATATTTTGAATGTATTAAAATATATGATATAATTTCATATTATATAACACTATATATGATATAGTGTTAGGGGGAAGTTGTTGACCTATGCAACTTTGGAAATGTTTCGAGTCTATCAGCCTGAAAGTGAAAGGAACAGTGCATCAGCATTGTACTCTAGTTGATGAAGTTGGATCCCTCAGGAGTATGGTTTAATTCTGAAGTCATTATACATGTATACTCATATTGAATAAAGAAATAAATGGTTGGTGGATGTTGAGAGAAAGATTGCTCATTATAGAGTGGAAGGTCAGACAAAGAGAAACAGCTAGGATAATCCACCTGTAACTTGACTAGAGTTGGAAACATCAGTATGAACTCATGTCTATCTTACTATAGATACAAATGAATAGACATAAGAATTTTTAGATATGTGTCCATATACTTGTTAAACACACCTACATATTCCCTTCTTCTGTTAATGGAGAGAGCCTAAAGGTAGTAACACTCCAGTGGAAAGGAGACTTGGTTTTCCAATGAAAGGAATCAAGACTCCTGAGAGAAATGGCTGATTTTAGGATTGGGTTAAGAAGTACACAAGATGAGCCTCTAGCATCTTGAACTGCAAGAAAGTGAGGCGGTGCTCCAGAAGCAAGACTGACAATAACAAAACCAAACAACAACAAAACCAAAAACTAAAAACCCCAACCATGTCAAAGGGACACAAGATCCAATTGAAAAAGCCTTAATAGCTAAAACTGAAGCAATTTGAGCAAGAAAATAATGCTCTATTAGATTATAACCCAAAGGGTAAAATAAGGCTTCAAGTGCCAATTCTGATCAAAATAAGTGATAAATGACACAAACAAGTACAAAAGTAGACAAATACTCTGTACAGAAGAATTCAAAATAATTTTTATAAATCTAATTTTATATATGTAATTATTTCAACATCATAGAAAATTGCATGAATCATTAAAAATACTATATTTGGAGAGGATAATAAGGCTAAAGGACATCTTTTAATTAAAATGAGCAAATTAAGGGTTATATAAATCCATTAGCAGGCAGATTTTCACATATTTCACCTTGATGTTTCCTTGGTAATGAACCTTATTTGGCAACTTCTACTTACTCAGATCTTTTTTTTTTTTTTTCTTTTTGGTACTGGAGATCAAACTCAGGACCTTGTGCTTGCGAGGCAGGCAGCAGAACCACTGAACTAAATCCCGGCCTACTTACTCAAAATCTTGAGAAAACTCTCTAGAATCACTTATTCAATTCAAATTACCAGATGTGTGTGTCCTTACACAAGAGAATATTCACTTCCACTTATACACACCTGTGAGAAAAAGAAATGTGAAACTTTTGTTTTTATTTAGTAGCTAAAACAAGTCCTCAATATTTACTAGTTTCTGAGCACCAAAACAATGACAGGATGTTGTCGGCCTCTTGGTCACTTTTGTTGCTCGCAGAGTGTGGGGACTGCAGTGACTAAGTAGCAAACACTGCAGACACACCTCTGAAAGGCACATTCAAGGAGGAGTGGGCTGAGTGACTAAGCCCGTGGACCTTTGCAGTAAATGACACATTGCTCAGAAGTAGGCACCAACAACAAATAGCTTGATTTAAAAAATAAAATAAGCACCACTGCAACAACTGCTGAAAATGTTTAATATTTTTGTCTAAAATAGTTTTGAAAGCCCAAGATGATCGAAATGGAGGCAATGCTTTGCTCAACCCTAGCTATTCTTTTCTGCATGTTCCTAGAATTTGCATCTGCCCCAGCCCACCCGGTGTCTGTGAGTGACAATCCTCCCCAGAGCACCTCCTCCAAAGGAACAGGGCACCCATACCGTCCCCCTTTCTTCCAGTAAGGCCATGTCAGGTGGATGTCCATTAGCCTCAAATAACAATCCTGCCGAGCCAGGGATTTAGCTCACTGGTTCTTCCGCCCGCTTCTCAAGTGCAAGGTCCTAACCAAAAAAAAAAAAAAAAAAAATCTTGCCTTTAACATCTTTTTTCCTTTCTTTTATTGATATGATAACTGTTAGTATGACATGATCCCAAAAGAAAAGCAATTCTTAAGAAACTCAAGTATTTTAGGATTATATCCTTTAAAAAGGGCTTTCTGGTTATTCTATATGGATTATATTAAAGTTATAATTTATAATCAAAATAAGTAAAAAATTTTGTGCACCCTTCACATAATTACTGAGATTTATTGCTAGTCACTGTAGTGGGAACTGGGAATTTAGTTGAAGAAATGATATTCTGTAATCTGGCCCCATGGAGCTCCTGTCTAGCAGTAAAAGGAAAATGAAAGCACTGATTGTTTTTGTCCATGTTTTCAACTTTCTGTTTATTGCTTTTAAAAATTTCCTCCCTCATATACTCACAATTCTAGAATGAAAATCAGGAGGCCTGCCTAGTACTGTCAATTCTGACGGTGATCTAGTGAGACATTGTCAAGTATACCTTCTATTTTGTTGTTTCCCTAACAGGTGAAAAATGTGTATTTACATTTTAATTTGTAATGTAAAACTTGGAAATCTCTTTCAATCCTTCTATAGAAAGTCTGTATTGAAGCATAAAATGCTCTTATATTTTAGAATGAATACTCTGTATGTGCTAATAGATAATTAATAAAAAGTATGATTGATGCATCCTGAAATATTTATCAAATTAGTTTCACCTAGGATTTTGTCATATTTCAGCAGAATTGCAATTAAGAGTTGGCCAGAAGAGAAGAGAGCAGAAAAGGAATCTGTGTAGGTGGAGATATACCATCAAGTTAGTAAGTTAACAGCGTGTACAAGATCATCTGTGGATATTGCCATTTCAGAAAAGTTCAAAATTTCAGAAAGATTTACTATAGATTGTCTCAGATTTGACAGGTATGATTTGTTGAATAATATTGGAGAAAAATGAAGAAAAGAAAACTAAGGCCTACTCACAATTTACCTTTAGAATTGCATGTATCATAATATTTTGAAATTCACATTAAATCTATTAAAATAAAGAGTATGCCAAATATTTGAGTACAGTCATGTGCCCACAGCAACATTTTGGTTAACCACAGAGCATGTATATGACATAGCCCCATAAAATTGTATAGTAATGTCACAGTTGTTTTAGTTTGTGAAAATACACCTGAATGACAAATCTCACATTCTGCTAATATACACAATGATGAAATTTCCTAGGGTGCCTTTCTCAGAATACATCCTCATGGTTAAGCAATGTATGAGTATACATGAAATTATGGGCATTAAAAATCTTTTAGTTTTACTCTGTAGCAATATCAATATAGTGAGGTAGTATGGGACAAAGATTGGAAAAATTAAACCAGGGAATTGACCCTGGTGTTCGGAGGCCATTTTCCTGCATGATATAATTGTCAATTCCAGTTATATATAGGTCTTCATAGAGACTGATTTTGATCAGTCTTTGATTAAATTTTTTCAATCCATACTTAAATTTTTTTTTTTTGAGACAGGGTCTCACTATACAGATTATGCTGGTCTTAAACTCACTATGTAGCCTAGGTTGGCCTCGAACTCATGGCAATCTTCCTGCCTCAGCCTCCCGAGTCCTGAGATTACAGGCATGAGCCACCACACCTAGCCATATACTTAAATTTTTAATGACATTGG
Organism: Heterocephalus glaber; assembly: GCF_053883595.1. NCBI lineage: Eukaryota > Metazoa > Chordata > Mammalia > Rodentia > Bathyergidae > Heterocephalus > Heterocephalus glaber. Next base: position 824,040 of record NW_028258343.1, read on the forward strand.
AGATCCAGTGCTTCAAGCCTAACTACTTGCTAGAAGCAAGAAGAGATGATCCATAGAGGATGTAACAGAGAGCTTAAAATTATTTCTAAACATTTTCATACATAATGTCCCATATTCAGGCAAAAATAACAAAGCATAAAAGGAAACAAGACCATAAGGCCAAAAAACAAAATAAATGACAGTCCATGAAGACACAGCTATATAGGTCTAAATAATATACCCGTCAGACATTCATTTTTAAATACTGTACTTTTTGTTGCAGTGCTGGAGATTGAACTCAGGGAGCACTGAGCTACATCCCAGCCCTTTTTATTTATTTATTTTATTTTGAGACAGGGTCTCTCTAAGTTGGCCTCTCCTGCCTCAGCTGCTGAGTAATTAAGATTACAGGTGTGTACCACTACACCCAGCTATACTTAATATTCTTCAAGAATTGAAAGTCAAGGCTGAGATTTTTGGCAAAAGACTATAGAATAGAGCCAAGTGGAAATTTTAGAACTGAAAAATACAATACCTGAAATTATAAATCAACAGATGAGTATAAAAGAATTTTGCAGGTTTGACTGGGTAAAAACTTACAGATTGGTCTCAACATTTCGCCATAATTCCAACACCATATGTTGAAAGCAATATGGGGAAATTGCACATAGAGAAATACAGTTGTCTCTCAATATCCATGAGGGATTGGTTCCAATACCTTTTGAGAATACCACAATTCACATATGCTTTCCTAGTTTTTTACATAAAATGATGTATTTGCCAATAATCTATGCACATCCTCCTGTATGATATAAATCATCACTAGAGTACTTATAATACCAAATACAACATAAGTGTTATATAATTAATTGTTGCACTGTATTGTTTATTGAATAGCAACAAGAAAAAAGCCTGCACATGTTCAATACAGTTGCAATTTAAAGAAGTACTTTTCATTTGCACTTGATTAAAGTGCAATGGAACCCATAGATATAGAAGACTAACTGTATTTGTTTTTGGTTTCTTGTCAGCCAAGTGAATAAATAATATATGAATTCAACTATATTATTCAGACAAAACAGTTTAGTTACTTCAAAGTAAATATGTAAAATGTTTATTCAAACGTGTTTCTCACTTAAGGGTCACCTTAAGTTAGTAAATAATGCACATTATTTTCATCCTACTCACTCTAAATTAATGTAACTTTTCTTTTCCTAAGCCCAAAGCTTAGCAACACTCAAAACTTGGACTTACTATTTTTTGCTTTAGGGTAAATGCTCCAGAGAAAATACTTGATTCGAAGGGCTTTACTCTTACCTTTACCAAACTACCATGGACACTTGTGGACCTCAGTTTATTTTTGTTTGTTTTTCTTTGTTTTCAACTGACAGGTAACATTGTATGTATTTATTCTGTAAAATATGATGTTTTGAAATATAGATACATGGTGGAATGGTTAAATCTGGCTAATCAGCAAATATATTATCTCACAGTTATTTTTATGATGAAACATTTAACATCCACCCTACATTTTTCAAGAATACAATGTGAGGGCCAGGGATTTAGCTCAGTGGCCCCACACCTGCCTCACAAGGTCCTGAGTTCGATCCCCGTATCAAAAAAAAAAAATACAATGTATTGCCATTAACTATAGTCGTTATGCTGTATGATTGATTTCTTGAACTTATTCCTCTTATCTACCTGTAAATATAAATCCTTTCACCATCTGCCTCTATCTTCTACTGTCCCTTAACTACCTCAACCTCTATGAACCAAAATTCTACTCTACTTGAGATCAACTTTTTAAAATCCCTCATATGACTGAGATTGTATAGTAATTGTCTTTCTTTGACTGGCTTATTTCTCTTAATATGATGTCCTCCAGATTCACTCATGTTGTCCCAAATGACAGGATTTTGTAGATTTTTATGGCTGAACAATATTCTTTATCCATAAATCCATCCACAGACACTAATTACATTGATTCCATAGTTTGGCTGCCGTGAATAGCACTGCAGCAAACTTGAGAGTGAAGCTATTTCATGGAGACAATAATGTTTTTCCTTTGGATGTATACCTCATAGAGAGATGCTAAGTCAGTTTCTTCATTTAAAATATAAGGAGATAGCAGAATGATTCAAGAGTCTTTCAGCTAGTAAAGTCATGATAATAATAGTGGTTGGAAGTGCTTAAAAGGAAGAGAGGCACAGACACAAGGATCGAGAGCAATAAAGAAGGAAAGAAAAACAAAAGGATTCCAGAAATAAAAAGCAAAATGTAGCTCTTACTATCAAGGGAAATTATAATTTCACTGCGATTAACCATATGGAAAATTTAAAAGTCAGATATTGACTATTTTTAAGAATTTCTGGGAGGTGAAGCACACCTTTTCATTCTGTGAGCCGCACAGAAGTTGACCTTGAAGATTTCTGTGGGCAATAATAACCCATGTGGAATAATAAGTATACCATTTTACACCTGTATAGTGTTCTGATTTCACAGACTCTCCATAGGGCTCATTTATTTTGATTTGCATAACAAATCCATTAGGCATAAATTGACATTTAGAAAAATCACAAGGCAGGTGTAAATGTTCTGTCCTCTGAGGTTTATTTTGGCCCACATTTTCAGTCCAGGGTTGACTGGCTTTAGGGCAGAAACAGCATGGTGGGGTCTGGGCAAAGACAGCTGCTCACATCATGATGTCCAGGAAGCAGAGAGTGAAGAGAGGAGGTGGGGAGGGAGCTATTCCCTTCCAGGTCACACCCTAGTGAATGGCCTCTTCCTTTCTTTTTTTTTCTTTGGTACTGGGGATCAAACTCAGGACCTTGCGCTTGTAAAGCAGACAGCAGAACCACTGAGCTAAATCCCCAGCCCCGAGACCGGCCTCTGCCAACCAGATCCTACTTCCTATCGGCACATTCAGCTCTAAACTCTTCAGTGGATTAATCCAATGAAATACAGCACCCCTGTGACCCGATCTCCTCCCAAAAAACCCAGCCTCTGAACGCATGAGCTTTTTGGGAGGCATTCTAGATCTAACCCACAATAGGGACAATACTTTATTAAAGCCACGATCAAAACCAGTTAGATTGCCCTATCTTGGATAAAAGGTGAGGCTATAGCTCAAAAATGATTCTTAGCTTAGTGCTGATGTTCAACCAGAATAGATGTTTGTTTGATATTTCCTGTAGGACATGTAGTTATATCTACAATTACTAGCCCAGCTGCTTGCCTATGGTTCATGATCTATCTATCTATCTATCTATCTATCTATCTATCTATCTATCTATTCATTGAGTCAGCATATATATATATTGAGTCAGTATAGTCATATATATATAGAGAGAGAGTCTCTCTCTCTCTATATATAGACTATATATATATATATATATATATAGACTCAAATTAAACTGGTACTGTGTAGACATCCTATCAAACCTCTATGATTAATCAGGTTCGCTATAGACAACCTTCATGAAATTTTCAATCCAACATCTAGATATCCCTAGCTGAAGATATATGGATTCATTCATACTTGTTTGGTATAAATAAGATTACTTCATGATGGACTTCTGCTTCTATTTTGCTAAATGTAGTTTAGGCAGAATTTGTTTTTGAATTTTGATTACCTTGCTGGCCTGTTATATTATACTACAACAACTGATAACAAAAGCAATCAACTTTATTGTGGATGTTTATGCAATACTTACTAAACATACATTATTGAAAATAATTAGGCATCTAACTTGCTCACTTGGGGATTAATCAGTTAATTTTTTGTTTGCTTGCTTTCAATCTCCAAGTGTTTCAGTTCCTTTATTAGTAGATACTTTTCAACTCTCTTTCCTCTCTGTTGTATCAGAGTTCCTAAGATGTACACAATCAATATTCCAGTTACACTAGAAGTTGACTAGCTTAAAAACAGCAATAGTGATTTATCTCTTCTAGATGGACACCGGTTCCTTGTAGTGTGGCTGGAGCCACAGCTACTGTCCTGATTTGTGGCCTCAACCCCCTGAGTCAGAAAACAGTGGGATGCAAGGCGGGGAGGAGCTCCACTAATTCATGAAAATGGACCGTGTGGGTCTTTGTCCAGGTTCATGTTTAAATAACATCAGGTTGATGGCTGGAAATGGGCAAGAGTATTTACCCCATGGACATCAGAAGATCAGGGGGCAGTAGCTTTTTTCTCCAGATAGGCAGTAGTTACACCGCTTACCAGCACGCCATTGGCTAGACAGGAAGTAGGGAGAGAGCCTGAAGAGTGGTGGATGATGAAATCACGAACTGTTTAAGTGTTTCCTAATACAACGAAAGAGTGAACCAAAGTACCTTCGAGTTCTTCAGTCCTCATCCACATCAGCAAGTCACAGACAGATTGCACTTTTCTCCAGTCCGTGTCTTATTATGGAAAAGCTCTTCGAGGAGAATTAAAGGACCTGGGGACTGACTGGCCCTCCTGCTACCTCAGTATGCCTAGGTGAATGATCTGGATGACTCATCAAACCTGGGCAGGGAGTCTTTCCGCTCCAAATGTGGTTCAGGGACCATCACCCTGGGCCTGCCTGGGAGTTTTTTAGACAAGCAAGATCTTGAGTCAGCCTGAGATCTGCTGAGGTAAAATCTGCATTTTAACATGATTCTTAGGTGTGTAGTGCAAGCACATTTGAAGACACATTAGATGAGCTTAGTAGTTTCTAAACCTACTTGATTATGAGATTTGGAAAGATTAAAAAATGTATTTCTGGCCTTTGCTCCTGATCCCCAGTGTTAGGATTTTTTAGGATGAATCACAGATATTTTATTTTTAGAAGTTCCTAAGAAGATTTGGAGGACCAACCAGTGATTTGATCCATTAGCCCAGATGGTCTCTTGTAGACTTCACTGTCTATGGTTGCTAGTCTTCAAAATAAGCTATCCTTCTGCCCGCCCAATTACTCTGCTGACAATTACCCGAGGTAGTGAAAAGCCAATTCTTAAAGGATTTAAGGATTATGAATTTTAAAACCACTTTTATTTCATGACATATGAGAAAGCACTTTAAAAAGTATAGATTTTGTAGTAGGTGCAACAATCTTCTAAATAGGAGGGGAAAATAAGGTGCCAGCAAAGATAGATTACATAACAGCATTGGAAAAGAAACAAAAGGAAAATAAGCCACTGTAAATGTATCTGTCTCTTGAAATCCTAGCTGACAGTAAATTCACAGCCATGTTTTTGATGTGTTTGTCTGAGATAGTGAGGCTTAAGAGACCAAATATGGCTAAAAGATTAGGAAATCTACTTTTAGCTGTAGATTATGAAATGGTTACATACAATCATTTAAGTGTTATTCTTAGAATGAATGAACTTGCAAAATATAAAGCAATTATTCTCGCATTAAATAATTCTATGATCATATGCATTTTTATTTTAAAATGTGGTTTACCAAATACTTTTATCCCTTGGTATCTGTGAGTGACTGATTCCACGACTCCCTTAGACACCCAAATCTGTGGATGCTCGAGTCTCTTAGATAAAATGGCCTAGAATGTGCACATAATCTATGCACACCCTCCTGTATACTTATGTCATCTCTAGATTACTTTTAATAATACAATGTAAATGTCTTTAGGCAACAATGATGAAGAAGAGAGCTTATATATGTTCAGTACTCCTAAGAGTATCAATTAGGAATATGTTCCCTTCAAATAATAACAAATGTGATTCGTAAGAAATGTTCTTTTCTTCTGATTAAAACAGAGGACACGGAGATGTTGGGAGCAGCATCTCCCTCCCCTCTGGCCTCTCCTCCCCACTGCAGAGAGGCACTGCAGCTTTAGAGATCATTCCCAAATCTTCCCACACAGGCAGGAGGGCAGAGGAAGGTCAGGGCCGATATGTCTTGTCTGCGTTGGGATAGCAAAGATTTCTCTCTCTGGCACCCAGCAGAATTCTGCTGACTTGTTGGCTGGAACTCGGTCACATGGCCACTTTTTGCTAGAAAGGATTTATGGGACAGATGAATTTTAAATTTCAAACTAAATTGCCAGGGTCTTTTACTTTCTATCCTTTTACTTTCACTCTTCCTCTACAGCTCAGAGGCCTTCTGCCTCTACTCTCCCAAACTAATTCTTGCAGTTCCTACAGTGGTCTGCTTAGTAATTAATCTCATAATGAAGTCTTGTCACAATAAATTCCTCATATTGTAGTCATTTGTATGCAAATCTTAGACCACCACAACATTTATTTTTGTATGGAGTGCTGTACTATAGGCCCATTTTTTTGTTTTTGTTTTTGGTACTGGGGTTTGAACTCAGGTCCTTGTGCTTGCGAGGCAGGCAGCGGAACCACTGAACTAAATCCCCAGCCCAAGGCCCATTTTTAAAAATAGCTTATCTCCTGTGGTCCTGGAAAACAAGTTATTCTTGCAACACCTCCACATCCAGACCAGTTCTGTTTCTACTAATACCTGCTAGGGTGAACTGAGAAAAATAAAGACCATGTCTCTATTCTTGTCCACTCTGTAGAGTAGTGTGTTCAGTGTTGTATGTTCAGCCCAGGCCCTGCATACCATCATTGCCCTGGTGTATGCAGCCAACTCTTTCTGGCACTTTGGATGCTTAATGATCATACAAGTCACAGGAACCAGGAATACAAATTATAAATGTAGGCTCCACTTATCTATGGTGAAAACTTGGATTCGAGTGGTTTGTGCAGTATCCAAAAATTTTTCTCAAGGAAACTTGTGATCAGAATTAGGCTACAACATTTCATGGCTTGGCAGAATTGCCAGGAAAGGAACGTGCTGAGCATATGACAAGTATGCATCCTGACAAGCATGAATCCTGGGAGTCCAAGGCCTGGAGCTCCATGGTGGTTGCTTCATGCTGGCCCTAAACGAAGCCCATTACAACCAGTGACATGTGGGTTTGCTTATGAGGGAAAGAATCAACAAACTACTTATTATATGTATTCTCTCCCCTTCTTGCTCCTCAGCCTTATGCTTTAAGTTATTTTTGTACTCATCTCACACTTTTTTTGTCTGTTTCAGACATGCATTAGCAAATTGAAGAGACAATTTTTACTGGCACTTGCATTTTTCTCCTGATGGATATAGCTTTGAAACGTATGTGTGAAATATATTAGTTTGAAAACAATCACAAATGGTGAAATGGTGATTCAGGAACTGTGGGGTCAGAAATGAAGACAACAAGGAAAGAAGAGGGAGGCAGAAATGAAAAATGCACAAGAAAAAAGTTATGATGACACTAAGGGAAAGTGAGAAATTCAAGTTACAACAGTCAAACTGGAAAGTCAAAAATACACCCTGCTTCTGTCTTCATGGCATAATTTTATCATTGTAGCACATTTCTGAGAATGCATTCTGTTCTTCAAATTGCAGCTATGTCGACAAACAAAGTAAATTTGAGGGAGAAAACTCTACCAAAAATAATAGTGGGTTATTATTTTTAAATGACCTGACACTAAGTGGTTTGGAGGGTCTTCTTGAGGAAAAATGTGTTCACTCCACATGGTAAGTTGCTGTATTCACCTTCAAAGTTATTGTTAATTGGTCTTCCAGGTCCTAGAGTTCTGGAAGGAGGAGGTTCATAGGGCTGGGGATTTAACTCAGTGGTTCCAGTGCCTGCTGCACAAGATTAAGGTCCTGAGTTCGATCCCTGGTACCCCCCCCCCCAAAAAAAATAGCCCAACAAGAGAAAATTGCCATGCCTCCTCACTATCTCAGGAATTACTACTTTCTCCCTGTAATCCCAGCACTCAGAAGGCTGAGGCAGGAGCATCACTGTGAGTTCCAGGCTATCCTGAGCTACATAGTGAGTTTAGGGCCAGACTAAACTACAAAGAAAGACCCTGTCTCAGAAAACAACAACGACGACGAAATTACTACTTTCTCTTACTTTTTAAATGGAGATATACTTAAGTACATACTTTGTTTTAGAAAGGTGTTCCATAAGGAACAAGTTGAATACAGTACCATAGTCAGCTTTATCAAAAGAGATCTGCTCAGATTTATTTCAACAACAATGATTCCTATGGGTCATAGGATTATTCATTAGCCTAGGGAATGAGAAAAACAGATTCATCATATTTTATATTCCTGCCATATGACTTCTTGGTGGAGTATGGAAACTCAAGACTCAGGATAACATACGAGAAACATCCACTTTATATATTTTTTAAGGTTGTAAAAGATTCAAAAAGACATACTCACGGCCTAGTGATTTCACCCCTAGATATATAACCAGGAACATTGAAAATTCATATGAATATTCATAGTAGCATTACTCATGATAGTGAAAAAACAGAAGCAACCCAAATGATCAACTGATGAATGGATAAGCAAATGTGGCCCGTTCATACAATGGAATATTATACAGCATAAAAAGGAATGAAGTTCTGACTTGTGCAGCAACATGGATGAACTTGAGAACATTACTCTAAGTGAAAAGTCAGACATGAAAGGCCACATATTACATGATTCCATTTATATGAAATATCCAGAGTAGGCAAATCCATGTTGCTTCTCAGTAACTGGGAGGAAAATGAGAATGGAGAATGAAGTCTAATGGACAACGTGATTTCTTTCAGGGATGATAAAAGTTTTCAGAATTAGATAGCGGTGATGGCTGTAAGACTTTGTGAAGGCTATTGAATGGTTCACCTCTAAAGTGTGAATTTTATGGTATGTGAAATAATAAAAGCTGTACTTTTCTTATCAAACCCCTTTTAACATAGCAGTTATTGTACCACGAGGTGGCTCTGAAAAGTATTTCCTAAGTACTGAACAAGTTTTTAAAAGGAAAGAAACAAAAGGGGAGCATATTTTAATATGATGAAAATTTTAATTAAATTAAAAAACTCATTTTCTCCTCCTTCCATGTAGGGAGCCTCATTTTTCAGCAAATGGACCTAAGCTGAAACTTCGACTCAGAGTCTGCAGTGGGCAACTTTGTAAGGGGGACCTGGTTGTCTGTACCCCTCCTGTTTTATTTCTAGGATTTCTCTGACCTAATGTTTGAGCACCTTTCAGGAATCCAGTGCTCTTACGAGGTTTTGTGCTCCATGCCTATGTCTGCCTCCATGCTGCTCTGAGAAAATCACCCACTCTCAGTTTAGTGAAACTTGAAATGGGAGACCCCATACTTCAGCCGGTATCATTTGTACCCAAAGAATGACCCTCTAGCACTGTAACTTCAGGCCTCAAGTTAGGCAAGCCAAAAAATATCCTTAGACAGCAGGCAAACTCCTACGCTTAGCAATAAAGCACAGAGGGAATATTGAGAGAGGACTCTGAGTCCTAAGCATAGTCCCTACTCTATCTGGTAGCCTCAGTTTGCCTTGCCACATGGTCATATGGCTGGATATTCCTTATTTCACTGAGAGTCATCTCTAGGAGGTTGAATTATATGTGAAAGTTCAAGGAAACTTGAGTAATTCAATGAACATTTCCTATGTTAAATAAAATGCTACTCAATAAGTTTTAGCATCAGGAATGATGATAAGTTTAAGGGGCAGACCTTATTCTGTTCTCAGAGGTCCCGGTGTAGGCTCCATCTTCTCTCCTTTACTCTCTCTTCCTTTAAGATGTTTTCTGTCTTAGAGGCCCATACGGTCTTCTGGTACCATGTTGAGCTCTGACATTTGCAGCCATGGCAAGAGGACACATGAAGCCTCCACCTTCCAACCTATCACCTGCCTCTGTTGTTTTCTTAGCTGCAGCTCAGCCCTGCAACTTGAGTACCCTTACACACAATCATATGTATGTGGGCATCGTGACTCACACAGGAGACCTGAAAAGAGCTGTCCTTGAGGTCCCCTCAAGCTACAAGTGCGCTTATAGCTGTAATGCTCAGACTGGAAGTATGTTGGGGGATTTAGAAGGAAAAATTTCAGATTTCAAGGTACCAAAGCAAAAACCAGAAGGAAGTGCTTTGATTCCAGCTGGACAGATCCCTTTGGCTGTATGGATTTTTCTTCTCTTAAATGAAACCACAGGCTTAGACTAGGGCACCATTTTTCTGGGTTTAAGGCCAAAAGTGCTTGGAAGTCTTGTCTCACTGGTCTCACAGACAAGCCCAGCCATGAAGATATGGTAGAACTGTAACAGGAAGCAGAGCTATGGCGCAAGTCACCTAAGGCTACACTCTTGTCTCTGTAGTACAGGACACACATGTTATATGTGTCCATAATGCATGCAAGTAAGCAGGAGGAGCCTAGCTCAGTCACTCCGTACAGAAAAACAAGACGTTCATGAGACTTGGGGTAAATGAGGCTGAGGTTCAGATCCTGAAGAGACTGCCTCTGAACATTCACACCCCACTTCTTCAATAATTAAGTAATTACTAAGCTCTCACCAAGACATTCAACAGGAATCAGAGTTTAATGAATTTTTCTCATTTTATTGAGCAATAAAATTGAGTTTTTATTTTGAAAACATTAAGTGATTTTTAAATGCATAGGAATAATTTAGAAGTTGTGAAATGTAACTGATTTTTGTAAACATGTATACATGTTTGCAGTAATAAGCATTTGCATTGTGATTTATTGGTATATGAGTGCCTTATAATTTTCAGATCTCTAATGAACAAAGTACTGTACTGAGCTTTCTAAAACAGCAAAATATTTCTTCCATTTAAAAAAAAAGTTTACTCTTGTTTCAAATGATAATAATAGAAAGATGCGGGAAGGTTAATTTTTGTGAGGAAAGGTGAAACTCATTTTTTTTGTGTGTGACTGCATTTTCTTTCAACATTGTTTAGCAAAAGCTAAAAAGAACTTGCCTGTAATGCTTCCAATACTTTTTCTAATTAGTCCTGGCTTCACATATTATATATATATGTGTGTGTATATATAAATATATATATATTTGCAATCTGTGTATATACATATGTGCATATTATATATTACATATTTGTGTATGTACATATATATTTGAAAAGAATATTTAGAGTAATTGTTTGTAGTACATACTATTAAGGAGGGCTGGGTCCTGGCCTATAATCATTAGAGACTCCCTCCTGAGAAAATGCCTCTGATTTAACCATACAATTATTCTGCAGTGTGATGCCTTCAAGGATACACCCTTCTGGGGAGATTAGTTTTCTCAGACAGATGAGAAAGGGCTGGGGATTTAGCTCAGTGGTTCTACTGCCTGCCTCGCAAGTGCAAGGTCCTGAGTTTGATCCCCAGTACCCAAAAACACTGTCAGATGAGAAATAATTATCATGGGAGGAACCTTTTCTCCGGAGCCCTCTCTTTTAATTTATTTGATGTGTATCCATTGATTCCTCATACACTTATGAGCCTCATCTGGATTCACTCTTATTTGCTGAGCCCAGGGCTTCAAACCTCTCAGAGTCTCTTGTTCAAAAAGCAGGGGAAAAATTACTTTATTTGCTTTTCTCTCACATTGTAATAGTGTTTTTCTTAGCTGTTTAATTCCCTGCTCCCTTGGGCACAGGAGCACTCACAGGGTGAGCACAGATGCTGCGGGTACCCCGGACTGTCCCATGGCTTGTTGCCTGGGGTATGTGGATCAGCATTCTGCCCTCCCTGCACCTGTGCCCAGCCTTCTCCTGGCCATACAGCTGTAGTCCCTGGTCGGAGGGCAGGAGACAGTAGTCTGGCCCCTTCACAGGGGCAGATGAGCAAGCTTCTCCCTACTGAGAGTCTCTATTGTCTCTTGGACCTTCACTTAAAATACACAAATTCAAAGATAAAATTACTAAGAATTTCAAGAGTCAACTGCAGATCATTGAGTCCAATAATGGGGGTTTCCTTTGTTGCCTGGGCCACACCTGTGGCATGCGCATGCTGCAGGCCCCAGTCTTCACTCTACCTCCTTGATAGTTTCCTGAGGACCCAGCTTGAGGTGCGCCCAGGATGCACAGTTAGCATACACTTGCTGAAAGGAGTTCCTTAATTGCAAGATGCTGTGGACTTCATGTGGCACTCTGGTACATCAGGGTATGGGAGCATTTTCCATACAACTCTCTCCCATCACATACCTGTCAGTACCCACCGTGGAGGAAATTAAGGAGCTGCCTATGACATTTGCCTGTATCTCACACCATTGCTTTGATTTCAGGAAGTTTCCAATCTGTGTTTCCCCCGAGATGGCCAACTATCCATAGTAGACTCCATAACTTCTATGCCAGGTTAGTATTGCTCCAGCTTTCTTCCCTCCTTTTGATCCTGTGATTGCGGAGGTATATAGGGGCACCAGCATGGCCAGTCACTAGCATTGACTACTTCATAGTGTTTTTGCCACTGTACCCACTGGACAAACGTGACAGACAGGAGAGAAGGGATGGTTTCCAGCCTAATTGTGAATTTGTCTTTGCCTCACTGTATAAATAGAGATAAATACTATCCCTTTTGAGACACAGGTGTATTTGCTTTACTGTACATCCATGTCTTTTTTTATTCATTAATTTTATTGGTGCATTTTAGGTACCAATATGATGGCACTCATCATTGGGGATTTGTACCTGTGCATGATATATCTTCATTCTTGCTTTTTCCCCATTTCCCTGTCCTCCCTTTCACCACTCCACCCTTCCCTATTTACAAAGTCTTTGCTTCTTTTTTTTCCTTTTCTCATTTTTTTTCCTTTCCCTTCTTTTCTTTCCCCTTTCTCTATTTCTTGTGCAAATGTCTTTATATCAGTGTTTTCTATCCTCATGTATATGAAGTCCCCACTCCATAGTTCAATGGCACATGGACTAGCATGTGGTATGGAAAAATTAATGTTGTTTTTCTCAGGGAAAATTGTACATGTCATATAGAGAAATTATACAGGAAATGTACAGAAAATGTGAAAAATTTTGAACAGAAGAAAATAAATGATCATCAGAGTGGTCATCTTACCATCCAGGTATAAATACTTAGATTTTTTTTAGCAGATGTATTTTTGATTCTCTTGCATGTATGACCATGGTGTATGTTACAGGGACACTGCAAATATTACTTTGTAACATAGTTTTATCCACTCAATAATATACTATGAATACTTTCCATGCTATTATTCACCTAATATACTATTTTCAAACTTTTGGGTGAACGAGGTTCACCTGGAAAATAAGAGCTCTAGGGTTCCTCACTCATCAGAGTTTATAACTCATAATCTCAGATAGGCATTTATGAGTACATTTTGGAGAAGTGTCCCAGGTGACTCTGATGGAGGTGATTCTTAGCACCTGCTATGGACAAACATTGGTCTACAATAGGAGTTTTCATTGCTGGACTGTGCAGCACTGTATAGATGTGTCCTAATTTATTCATCTAAAAGGGGTGCAGGAAGGAGGAGAGAGGTTAGGAAGCGTTTGGATGAAGATTTCCCAGGGGAAACTTGTCTGCTACTTTACTCTACTAATCACATCCTTATGAAGTGTTGCTTCTCTGCCCTTCTGCAGCTTCACAGAAATGTAAACTATCAGGAGAATCTTATTTTCATCAGTCACTCTAGCCACAAGTAATCCTTCTTTGGAAAGGAGCTATTTCTTCTCCCAAAACCACCTGCAGCCTTCTCCACATGACACCCAATGCAATCTATTTATTCAGGCAGCTCAAAAAACAAATTGCAGCCAGGCAAAATCAAAGCACTCTCCTTCAACCAGTTGGTTAGTGATGTCCAGTAAGAGCAGAGAGGTGACCATCAAGAACCTAGGCCCAGAATAACCAAGTGAATCAGTCTCATTTCACAAGATGTTCCAGCACCTAATTATACAAATCTTACCCATTTATTACCTTGGGTACTTGCTGCCCTGCTCTCTATCAGTCCGCAAAAGATCCTGTCTGTAGATTACTTATTTGCATGTCATTCGGTCTCCATTTATTCATTCTGGAGATTGAAGACACTGTTGGGGACTTACAAGGAGAAGTGGTATGTTGTCTGTTTAAAATGTGTTTCATATGACTTTATTAGATGGGGGTAACTGAGAACAATCCATTCTTACTGTTCAACTCCATAATGGAAAATGTACCCCTTCTATCCAAGGAAAACATCAATTTAGTCTGGAATGTCGTATAAGACAAGGTGTTACATTCCAAGATCTGTTTTTGTTTTGGGTTTTTTTCTTTTTTTTTTTGAGACAGGATTTCATTATGTAATTCAGCCTGGCCTCCATCTCCCAGGAGTCCTCCTGCTTCATCCTCCCGAGAAGTGCTGGGATTACAGGCATGCAAGGCTGTGCCAGGACTCCAAGATCTGTTTTGTCCACAGGGTACAAGGAGCCTGGTACATCTTTCAGCTTTATCATTTTCTTTTTAAAAAAATTTTGTTCTATTGGTACATTTTAGGTATACAATATAATGACATTCATCATTGGAAATTTGCAACTTTACATACTCTCTTGGTTCTGACTTTTCCCCTTCCACTCCCCTCCCTTCAACCCCTCCATCCTTCCCTATTTACAAAGACTTTGTTTATATTTTTCCATTTTCTCATATTAATTCCATTCCCTTCTCTCTGTTCCCCTACCCCTCCCACTTCCCCTTTGCCCCTTTTCTTCCTATTTCACATTATCTATTATACCTTTTGGTCCTTATTTACACTTTCAGTTTCTCACACTAGAGAAACTATTCGGTATTTACATGTGTGTCCTGTTTATTTCACTTAGGAGTATCGCCTCAATGTGGATCCATTTAGCAATAAATGTCTCTAATTTCTTGTTTTTGATGGCTGAGTAGTTTTATAAAAACCCCACATTTTCTTGATCCAATCTCCAGTTGATGGGCAACTGGGCTGCTTTGAAGTTTTAGCTATTACAAATTGTGCTGTTATGAACATGGGTGCACATACATCACTGTAGTATGATTCTTTTAATTCTTTGGGGAAGATACCCAGCAGGGGAATAGCTGGGTCAAATGGGACTTCCAGTCCTAGTTCTTTGAGGTATCTCCATAGTGATTTCCACAGTGCTTGCACCAGTCTACACTCCCACCAGCAGTGGAGCAGGGTTCCTCTTTCCCCACAGGCCTGCCAGCATTTGTTATTGGTTGATTTCATGATAGCAGCCATTCTTTCTGGAGTGAAGTGGAATCTCAGCGTTGTTTTCATCTGCATCTCTCAAATGACCAGTGATGTTGAACATTTTTTCATATGTTTATTTGCTATTTCTACTTCTTTGTCTGAGAAATGTCCATTTCAGATGCCCATTTTTGGATTGGGTCTTTAAATTTCAGAGGTCTGATTTTTTTAAGTTCTTCATAGGTTCTAGATACTAGACCTTTCTCTAAGGAATAGCAGGTGAAGATTTTTTCCCACATTGTGGGTTGTCTCTTCACACTGCTGGAGGTTTCTCTTGCTGTGCAGAAGCTTTTTAATAAGAAGAGATCCCACTTGTTGATTGTTTGTGCTAGTGCATGGGTAACTGAGGTTTTGTTCATAAAATCTTTTCCTACACCAATGGCTTCAAGAGTTCTACCTAACCTCTGTTCCAGCTTATTCAGCATTTCTATTTTAAAATTTATATCTTTAATCCATTTCAATTTTAGTTTAGTGCAATGTGAGAGATATATGTCTAGTTTTAATCTTTTGACAAGTTGAAACCCAATTTTTCCAGCACCATTTATTAAAGAGGCTATCTTTTCTCCAGTGAAGGTGTTTCACTCCTTTATTGAAGATGAGGTGGCTGAGTGTGTCTGAAGTTGTTTCTGCATCTTCTAACTGGTTCCAATGATCTTCAGGTCTGTTTCTTTGGCAGTACCATGCTGTTTTATCACAGTAGCTTTGTAGTATAGTTTCAAGTTGGGGGTTGTTATACCCCCTGCCATGTCTCTGTTGCTTAGAATTGCTTTTGCTATTCTGGGTCTCTTCTTGTTCCAAATGAATTTTTACATTGTTTTCTCAAGGTCTGTGAAGTATAGTGCTGGGATTTCACTTAAGATTGCCCTGAATCTATACAGCAGTTTTGAAAGTATGGCTATTTTCACTATGTTGATCCTTCCAACTTAGGATCAGGGGATGTCTTTCCATTTTCTGATATCATCTTCAATCTCTCTTTTCAGAGTGCTATAGTTTTCAGAGAAGAGGTCTTTGATTTCTTTTCTTAGGTTGATTCCTACGTATTTCCATTTTGGGATGCTATTGTGAAAGGGATTGTTTATCCTATTTCTGTCTCAGTAAGTCTGTTGTTCATGTAGAGGAAAGCTATTGATTTTTGTGTGTTGACCTTTTATCCAGCTACTCTAGTGAATTTGGTTATTAAGTCTAGAAGACTTTTGGTGGAGTTCTTGGGGTCTTCTATATAGAGTATCATGTCATCTGCAAATAATGACAATTTGGCTTTTTCATTTCCTATCTTTATTCCTTTTAATTCTTTCTCTTGTCTAATTGCAGTGGCTAATGTTTCCAAAACTATATCGAACAATAGTGGTTATAATGGACATCCTTGTCTTGATCCTGATTTTAGTGTGAAGGATTTCAGTTTTTGACCATTTAGTATGATATTGGCTGCTTGTTTTTCATAGATAGCTTTTATCCGTTTGAGGTAGAGATGGTCTATTCCAATTTTTTGTAGGGTTTTTATCGTAAACGTATGTTGGATTTTGTCAAATGTTTTTTCTGCATCTATTGAGACAATCCTATGTTTTTTGTCCTTGCCTCTATTTATATAGTATATTACATTGATTGATTTGTATATGTTGACCCATCCTTGCATCCCTGGGATGAATCCCACTTGGTCAAGGTATATGATTTTCTTGATGATCTTCTGCATTCTATTTGCCAGTATCTTATTAAGGATTTTTGCATCTATGTTCACTAGTGAGATTGGCCTATAGTTTTCGTTTTTGGTTTAGTCTTTCTCTGCTTTGGGGATCAAGGTGATGCTTGCTTCCAGGAATGAATTCAGGAGTATTGCTTTCTGTTCAATTTCATTGAAGAGTTCAAACAGTAGTGGCAATAGTTCCTCTCTAAATGTCTTGTAGATTTCAGCAGTGAAGCCATCAGGACATGGGCATTTCTTAGTTGGTAAGTTTTTAATTACATTTTCAATTTCATTGATTGATATTGAGTTGTTTAGAATTTTTAGGTCTTCTTCATTCAACTTTGGTTGAATCTGTCCATTTTTCTGTGTTTTCCATCTTATTGACATATAGGTTCTCAAAGTAGGTATTGATGATCCTCTGGATTTCTGTTTGGTCCATTGTAATTTCACCCTTTTCATTCCTAATTGCATGGATTTGGGCCTTTTCTTCCCTTTTTCTGATAAGGTTGGCTAAGGTTTGTCAATTTTGTTTATTGTTTCAAAGAACCAACTCTTGGCTTCATTAATTTTTTTGTATCATTTCTCTTAGTCTCCATTGCATTGATTTCTGCCCTGATCTTTATAATTTCCTCCCTTGTATGAGCTTTGGGGTTGTCCTGCTCTTCTTTTTCTAGAAGCTTGAGGTTCAGCATCAGGTTGTTTAATTGGGTTCGCTCTGTTTTCCTAATATGCGTATTCACAGCTATGAATTTCCCTTGTAAGACTGCTTTCATTGTGTTCCATAGATTCTGATATGTTTTATTGCCATTGTCATTTAATTGAAGGAATTGTTTGATTTCTTCTTTAATTTTCTCTGTGACCCAGTGGTTATTCAGAAGTGTGTTGTTCAATTTCCATGTGTTTATGAAATTTTTGTAGTTTCTTTTGCTATTGATCTCCAATTTCATCAGACTGTGGTCTGATAATAGACAGAGGATAACTTCAATCCCTTTGCACTTATTAAATATGTTCTATGAGTGAGTATGTGGTCTATTTTGAAGAACAACCCATGTGCAGCTGAAAAGAATGTGTATTCTGATTTTGTGGGGTGGAACACTCTGAAAACATCTGTTAAGTTCATTTGTTCAAGAATTTGATTGAGTTCTAAAATTGAGTTCTAGTATTTCATTACTCATTTTCTGTCTAGTTGATCTATTTGTGACAGTGGGGTATTGAGGTCACCCACTACTATTGTATTAGTCCATATATGACTTTTCATGTCCATTAGTATTTGTTTTATATAGTTGAGCACACTAGCATTTAGTGCATATGTATTTATGATTGTCATCTCTTCCTCTTGGATTGTTCCCTTTATAAGGATGTAGTGTCCTTCTTTGTCCCTCTTAATCAGTGTTGGTTTGAAATCCACTTGATCTGCAAAGAGGATAGCTAATCCTGCTTTTTTGGGGGTTCCTGTCACATGGAATATTGTTTTCCACCCTTTAACTTTCAGTCTATGAGTTTCTTTTTGAATTAAGTGTGTTTCTTGTATGTAGCATGTTGTTGGATCTTGCTTCTTGACCCATTCTGCTAGTCTATTTCTTTTGATTGATGAATTGAAATCATTAACATTGATGGTTATAACTGATACATATTGACTTATCATTGTTATGACTTTTTCTTTTTGTTGGATTCTCCCCCTTTGCATTTAATTTCTTGTCCTGCCTGATGGATTCATTCTGCTGGCTTTCCTGGGGTTTTGATCCTTGTTGTCTTTTCCTAGGATATAGTCTAAAATTTTTGGGAGTGCTGGTTTGGTATTCATGACTTCCCTAAGGTGCTCTTTGTCATGAAAGTATCTTATTTCTCCATCAATTTTGAAAGATAGTTTTGCAGGTACATTAGTCTGGGATGGAGGCTGTTTTCCTTTAGGGCTTGGAATACATCACTCCAAGCTCTTCTTGCTTTGAGGGTTTGCATTGAGAAGTCTGCTGTGTTTCTGATGGACTTTCCTTTGCATGTGATTTGTTTCTTTTCTCTACCTGCTTGTAGAACTTTGTTCTTCTGTTGGGTTTCCGAAATCTTAACAATTATATTCCTATGTGTACATTTTTTTTTTTATCAAGGCTAGTTGGAGTGCTATATGCCTCACTTATCTGTATGTCAAGTTCTTTTCCGCTGCTTGGGAAGTTTTCTGCCATTACTTCTGTGAATAGTTTTTTTATGTCATCTGCACTCTCTCCTGTTTCTTTGTTGATTCCAATCAGTCTTATGCTATTCTTCTTTCCATCGTCTAGTAGCTGCTGGATTGATTTCATGTGATCCCTTACAATTTGAAGAAATTTTTCTTTTCCTGGTCACTAATTGCCATCTTATCTTCTATATCTGTAATTCTGTCCTCACATTGGCTCATTCTGCTGTGTAGACTTTCATTGGAGTTTTTAATGTCCTGTAAATATGTTTGTATCTGTTTTATGGATTCCATTTGTTTCCTATGTTGGGTTTCCATCATGTTCCTCAGCTCCTCTCTAGATTTATTAATCATATCTTGCACTATGAGCACAATCTCTGCTGTTATCTGAGAAATTATTTCTGATTTCATTTTTTCCAGATTGTCTTTTTTTGCCAGTTCAGGGAGTCTAGGTGGTTGAGTGTCAGAGTATTCCATCTCATTTCCCTTTGAGGTTGCTGTAGGTGATGTGGAAGTCTGGTTTTGAGACTTATTTATGTGTCTTCTCATTTTGATGGGTTGGGGGATGCTGTTGGCACCAGTGTGGGGTCTCACCTCCTTCGTGCTGGGAGCAGTGCTATGGAAGCCCAGAAGCCCCTTCCTCTGTGCTGCAAGCAGTGCTAAGGTGGCCTGGAAGCCCCTTCCTCCATGCTGGGAGTGGTGTTACCAGCTTTATCATTTTCAATAACTCCATAGCTGGAGAAGAAAAAGTCTCAGAGAAGGCAAGAAGTCTGTTTGTGGTAGAGTGAGCGCTCATAATCTGAGTTGCTCAGGTGCCAGGACTATTACCAAAAATTGACAGTTTGAGTAGAAGAATGATTATGGTATTTAAATTATCTGACAAGTAATATTCAATGATGTAAAGAAACCCCTATAATGAAAAGAACTAACATTTAAACTGAATCTTTGTCTGTTAGGAATGACTTGAGGGCATTTCTATACTAGGTAAGAAATTTGAGTAACTCTTAAGGATAGGCACCCTGGCCTCTCTTTGTAAATGGTTTTAAAGGAAGAGTTGAGGAGGTCAGAGTCCCACCTCCAGGGGAGAATCTGGTGGGCAGGTGAGGGAGGGGCTGAGGGTGTGTCAGGCACATGGACTCCAGAAAAGCATACCATCTTCTTTCTCACAACCATGTCTTCAGCTTTGGCTCTGCACTTAGTATGTTTCATTGCACAGCTTGCCTCAAACCCAGCCATTCAGGAATTAGGCATTTTGTGGAATTGTTTGAAATATTAGCATGTAGTCAAGCCTGATTAACTGGAATCCATTTAGCCAGATTCACTTTAGCAATTCTACTTTTTAGAAATTGCCTAAAACAAAACCATATCAATGACTTAATATAAAAAGGAACATTTTCAAGTACATCACAGTCTTAATATAAATTTAGTGTAACATAGAAAATGATTATTCATAACTGTAAAGATTTCATAAGAAAGTCTTTCATTAACCCTAGGTGCAATGGCACAGCCTATAGTTTGAGGTATATGGAAGGCAGAGGTGGATTATTTGAGATCAGGAATTCTAGGCTAGCCTAGTCAACATAGCAAGACCTGTCTCAAAAGAAGGAAAGAATACACAGAAGAAGTGGACAGATTCCTAGATACATATGAATTGCCAAAGTTGAACCAAGAAGACATAAAAATTCTAAACAACTCAATATCAATCAATAAAATTGAAAAACATAATTAAAAAACTTAAGAACTAGTTTGTAATAGCTAAAGCTTGTAAACAGTCCAAGTGCCCATCAACTGGAAACTGGATAAAGAAGATGTGGTTTTTTTATAAAATGGAGTACTACTCAGCCATAAAGAACGAGAAACCAGAGTCATTCATAGCTAAATGGATGCATATTGAGGCCATACTCTTAAGTGAAATAAATAAGACACACATGTGTAAATACCAAATAGTTTCTCTAATGTGAGAAACTGAGAGTGTAAATAAGGATTAAAAGGATTAATAACTAATAATTGATACTTTGAAATACGAAAAGGTCCAAAGGGGTAGGAGTGGTGAGAGGAGATGGGGAAAGGAAAAATTGTGAGAAAACAAAAAAAGTGGAAATGAAGTATGTAAATAGGGAAGGGTGGAGGGGTGAAGGGCACACAGGTAATGGGGAAAAAATAAGAACCAAGATACATCATGTACAGGTACAAGCACCCAATGATAAATGTAAACGTACTGTATAGCTAAAATGTACCAATAAAAGAATTTAAGAAAAAAAAAAAACTTTTAACAACAAAGAAAAGCCCTGGTCCTGATGGCTTTACTACTGAATTCTACAAGAAATTTAGGGAAGAGCTAATGCCACTACTTCTCAAACTCTTTAATGAAATCAAAAGGCAAGCAATGCTCCCAAATTTATTCCCGGAAGCAGAGAAAGAGCCAACCAAAAAAAGAAAACAAAAAAACTACAGGCCAATCTCCCTAATGAACATAGATGCAAAAATCCTCAATAAGATACTGGCAAACAGAATATAGAGCATCATCAAGATGATCATGCACCCTGACCATCCTTGCATGGTTCAATATATGTAAATCAATAAATATATTACACTATATTAACAGTGTCAAGGACAGAGCCCACTGCAGACAGGCAGGTCTGTGTATGCCCTACCAAGGTCCTGAGTCACGCGGAAGATGCTGAATCAGCCCGCTCCAGACAGGCAAGTCTGTGCATGCCCTACCGAGGTCCTGAGTCACAAGGAAGACACCGAATCACCCTGCTGCAGACAGGCGGCCACCTGGTTCCACACTACAAAGACGCAGAGGACACCAGACCACCAGACCAAGGTACTAAGTCCTGCTGCTCCCGGCCCAGAGGTAGGGGCTCCTGAGCCGCCATCCCACTGCTCCTGGTCCAGAAGAAGGGGCTTCCTGATCACCATCCCTCCCACTGCTCCCAGCCCAGAGGAAAGGGGTTTTGGGCCACCTTCTGTCCCGCTGCTCCTGGCCCAGAGGAAGGGGCTTCCAGGCCATCAACCCTTCCACCGCTCCTGGCCCAGAGGTAGGGGCTTCTGAGCCACCATCCCACTGCTCCTGGTCCAGAGGAAGGGGCTTCCCGACCACCATCCCTACCACTGCTCCCAGCCCACAGGAAAGGGCTTTTGAATCACCACCCCTACCGCTGCTCCTGGCCCCTGTCCCACCTCTCCCAGTTAAGAGGAGGTAATCCATGCAGGCACTAACAGCCCCCCCACCCCAGTCGAAATGAGAAAACATGTAAATAAGTTTCAAAACCAGACTTCCAGATGACTTACAGCAACTCCAAAGGGGAATGAGATGGAACACTCTGATACTCAACCACATGGACCCACTGAACTGGCAACAAAAGGGGATCTGGAAAAAATGAAATTAGAAATAATTTCTCAGATAACAGGAGAAATTGTGCCCCTAGTGCAAGACATGATTAATAAATCTAGAGAGGAGCTCAGGAACATGATGGAATCCCAACATAAGAAACAAATGGAATCCATAAAACAGATGCAAATAGATTTTCAGGACATGAAAAACTCCATTGAAAGTCTACACAGCAGAATGAGCCAATGTGAGGACAGAATTTCAGATATAGAAGATAAGATTGCAATTAGTGACCAGGAAAAGAAAAATTGCTTCAAAATTATAAGGGAACAGGAGAAATCAATCCACCAGCTGCTAGATGATGCAACGAAGAATAACATAAGACTGATTGGGCTCAATGAAAAAACAGGAGAGAGTGGAGATGACATAAAAAATCTCTTCACAGAAATAATGGCAGAAAACTTCCCAAGCAGGGAAAAAGAGCTTGACATACAGATAAGTGAGGCATATAGGACTGCAAATAGCCTTGATCAAAAAATATCTACACATAGGCATATAATTGTTAAGATTCCAGAAACACAAGAGAAGAACAAAATTCTCCAAGCAGTCAGAGAAAAGAAACAAATCACATACAAAGGAAAGCCCATCAGAATCACAGCAGACTTCTTAACACAAACCATCAAGGCAAGAAGAGCTTGGAGTGACATATTCCAAGCACTAAAAGAAAACAGCCTCCATCCCAGATTGATGTACCCTGCAAAACTGTCTTTCAAAATGGATGGAGAAATAAGATAATTTCATGACAAAGAACACCTTAGGAACCCTGTGAATACCAAACCAGCACTCCAAAGAATTTTACACAATAGCCTAGGAACAGACATTGAGGATCACAACCCCAGGAAGCAAAGCAGAATGAACCCATCTGGCATGACAAGAAATTAAACGTAAAGGGGAAGAACCCAACCAAAAAAAAAGTCATGGCAATGACAAGTCAATACGTTTCAATTATAACCATCAACGTTAATGGTCTCAATTCACGAATCAAAAGAAATAGACTGGCAGAATGGGTCAAGAAGCAAAATCCAACAATATGCTGCATACAAAAAACACACTTAATTCAAAAGGAAGCTCATAGACTGAAAGTTAAAGGGGGGAAAGCAATACTGCATGTGACAGGAACCCCCAAAAAAGCAGGAGTAGCTATCCTCTTGGCAGATCAAGTAGATTTCAAACCAACACTGATTAAGAGAGATGAAGAAGGACACTACATCCTTGTAAAGGGAAGAATCCAAGAGGAAGAGATGACAATCATAAATATCTATGCACCAAACACTAGTGCACCCAACTGTATAAAACAAATGCTAATGGACATGAAAAGTCATATATGCACTAATACAATTGTAGTGGGGGACCTCAACACCCCACTGTCACAAATAGATAGATCAACTAGACTAAAAATAAGTAATGAAATACTAGAACTCAATCAAACTCTTAAACAAATGAACTTAACAGATGTTTACAGTCTTCCACCCCACAAAATCAGAATACACATTCTTCTCAGCTGCACATGGGTCATTCTCCAAAATAGACCACATACAAACACATAGAACATGTTTAAGTAAGTGCAAAGGAATTGAAGTTATCCCCTGTATATTATCAGACCATAGTGTGATGAAATTGGAGATCCATAGCAAAAGAAACTCAAAAAATTTCATAAACACATGGAAATTGAACAACACACTTCTGAATAACCACTGGGTCACAGAGGAAATTAAAGAAGAAATCAGACAGTTCCTTCAATTAAATGACAATGACAATACAACATATCAGAATCTATGGGACACAATGAAAGCAGTCTTGCAAGGGAAATTCATAGCAGTGAATACGCATATTAGGAAAACAGAGTGAGCCCAATTAAACAACCTGATGCTGAACCTCAAGCTTCTAGAAAAAGAAGAGCAGGACAACCCCAAAGCTCATACAAGGGAGGAAATTATAAAGATCAGAGGAGAAATCAATGCAATGGAGACTAAGAGAACGATACAAAAAATCAATGAAGCCAAGAGTTGGTCCTGTTAAAGAATCAACAAAATTGATAAACCTTTAGCCAACCTTGTCAAAAAAAGGAAAGAAAAGGCCCAAATCCATGCAATTAGGAATGAAAAGGGTGAAATTTCAACAGACCCAGCAGAAATCCAGAGGATCATCAATACCTACTTCCAGAACCTATACACCAATAAGATGGAAAACACAGAAGAAATGGACAGATTCCTAGATACATATGAATTACCAAAGTTGAACGAAGAAGACCTAAAAATTCTGAACAACCCAATATCAACCAATGAAATTGAAAATGTAATTAAAAACTTATCAACTAAGAAAAGCCCGGGCCCTGATGGCTTCACTGCTGAATTCTACAAGACATTTAGAGAGGAACTGCTGCCACTACTGTTTAAACTCTTCAATGAAATTGAAAGGGAAGCAATACTCCCAATTTCATTCCTGGAAGCAAGCAACACCTTGATCCCCAAAGCAGAGAAAGACCCAACTGAAAAAGAGAACTACAGACCAATCTCACTAATGAACATAGATGCAAAAATCCTTAATAAGATACTGGCAAACAGAATGCAGAAGATCATGAAGAAGATCATCCACCCTGATCAAGTGGGAGTCATCCCAGGGATGCAGGGATGATTCAATATACAAAAGTCAATTAATGTAACACACTATATCAATAGAGCCAAGGACAAAAACCATATGATTATCTCCATAGATGCAGAAAAAGCATTTGACAAAATCCAATATGCATTTATGATAAAAACCCTACAAAAAATTGGAATAGACAGTCTCTACCTCAAACTGATAGAAGCCATCTATGAAAAACCAACAGCTAATATCATACTAAATGGTCAAAAACTGAAATCCTTCACACTAAAATCAGGAACAAGACAAGGATGTCCACTATCACCACCCTTGTTCAATATAGTTCTGGAAACATTAGCCACAGCAATTAGACAAGAGAAAGAAAAAAAAGGAATAAAGATAGGTAATGAAGGAGTCAAATTGTCATTATTTGCAGATGACATGATACTGTATATAGAAGACTCCAAGAACTCCACCAAAAGTCTTCTAGACTTAATAACCAAATTCAGTCAAGTAGCTGGTTACAAGGTCACCACACAAAAATCAACAGCTTTCCTCTACACCAATGACAGACTCACTGAGAGAGAAATAGGGCAAATAAATCCTTTCACAATAGTATCCATAAAACTGAAATACCTAGGAATCATCCTAATGAAAGAAATCAAAGACCTCTTCTCTGAAAACTATAGCACTCTGAAAAGAGAGATTGAAGATGATATCAGAAAATGGACAGACATCCCCTGCTCCTGGGTAGGAAGGATTAATATAGTGAAAATGGCCATACTTCCAAAACTACTATATAGATTTAATGCAATTCCAATTGAGATCCCAGCAGCATACTTCATAGACCTCAAGAAAACAATCCAAACATTCATTTGAAATAAGAAGAGACCCAGAATAGCAAAAGCAATTCTAGGTAACAGAGACATGGCAGGGGGTATCACAATCCCCAACCTGCAACTCTACTACAAAGCAACTGTGACAAAAACGGCATGGTACTGGCAAAGAAACAGACTTGAGGCCCAGTGGCACAGATCAGAAGACACAGAAACAACGCCAGACACATTGAGCCATCTCATCTTCGACAAAGGAGCCAAACATCCTCACTGGAGGAAAGATAGCTCTTTAATAAATGGTGCTGGAAAAATTGGGCTTCAACTTGCCAAAGATTAAAACTAGACCTATATCTCTCACCATGCACTAAACTAAAATCAAAATGGATTAAAGATCTAAATATTAAAATAGAAACTCTGAACCAGTTGGAACAGAAGTTAGGTAGAACCCTTGAAGACATCAGTGTAGGAAAAAATTTTATGAACAAAACCTCAGTTGCCCATGAACTAGCACAAACAATCAACAAATGGAATCTCTTCTTATTAAAAAGCTTCTGCACAGCAAGGGAAACCACCAGCAGTGTTAAGAGACAGCCCACAATGTGGGAAAATATCTTCACCTGCTCTTCCTCAGACAAAGGTCTACTATCTCGAATCTATAAAGAACTTAAAAAGATCAGACCTCCCAAATTTAAAGACCCAATCCAAAAATGGGCATCTGAAATGAACAGACATTTCTCAGACAAAGAAGCAGAAATAGCAAATAAATACATGAAAAAATGTTCAACATCACTGGTCATTCAAGAGATGCAAATGAAAACAATGCTGAGATTCCACTTCACTCCAGAAAGAATGGCTGCTATCATGAAATCAACCAATAAAAAATGCTGGTGGGGCTGTGGGGAAACAGGAACCCTGCTCCACTGCTGGTGGGAGTGTAGACTGGTGCAAGCACTGTGGAAATCAGTATGGAGATACCTCAAAGAACTAGGACTGGAAGTCCCATTTGACCCTGCTATTCCACTGCTGGGGATCTTCCCCAAAGAATTAAAAGAATCATACCACAGTGATATATGTGCACCCATGTTCCTAGCAGCACAGTTTGTAATAGCTTAAACTTGGAAACAGCCCAAATGCCCATCAACTGGAGACTGGATAAAAAAAATGTGATTTTTTTATAAAATGGAGTAGTACTCAGCCATGGAAAATGAGAAATTAGAGACATTTATAGCTAAGTGGATGCACATTGAGGCAATACTCTTAAGTGAAATAAATAGGACACACATGTATAAATTCCAAATAGTTTCTCTGGTGTGAGAAACTGAAAGCGTAAATAAGGACTAAATGTATAATAGGTAATGTGAAATAGGAAGAAAAGGGGCAAAGGGGAAGGAAGTGGGAGGGCTAGGGGAAAGGATAGAAGGGAATGGGATTAATAGGAGAAAATGGAAAAATAGGAATAAAATCTTTGTAACTAGGGAGGACTGGAGGGGTTGAAGGGAGGGCTGGGCAAGGGTGAAAAATACGAACCAAGAGAGACTATGTAAAGGTGCAAATTTCCAATGATGAATGTCATTATATTGTATACCTAAAATGTACCAATGATTAGAATGAATAATCAATAATGTAAAATAGGAAGAAAAGGTCCAAAGGGGTAGGGGTAGTGGGAGGGTCAGGGGAAAGGAAAGAAGGGAAAGGAAAAAATGTTGTGAAATGGAAAAAGTGAAATAAAGTCTTTGTAAATAGAGAAGGGTGGAGGGCATGAAGGGAGGGCTTGGAATGGGGAAAAAATAAGAACCAAGATGCATTATGTAAAGGTACAGTTCCCAACGAGAAATGTAATTGTGTTGTCTACCTACAATGTACCAATAAAAGAATTTAATACCAAAAAAAACAGTGTCAAGGACAAAAAACATATGATCATCTCAATAGATATAGAAAATGTGTTTGACAAAATCCAAAACCTATTCATGATAAAACAAAAACCCTTCAGAAAATTGGAATAGATGGTCTTTATCTCAACCTGATAAAAACTTTCTATGAGAAACCAACAGCCAACATCATACTAAACAGTCAAAAACTGAAATCTTTCATGCTAAAATAGGGAACAAGACAAGGATATTCACTATCATCACTTCTGTTCAATGTAATTCTGGAAATATTAGCCACAGCAATTAGACAAGAGAATGAAATAAAAGGAATAAGGATAGGAAAGGAAGATGTTAAACTGTCATTATTTGCAGATGACATGATACCCTATATAGAAGACCCCAAAAACTCTGCCAAAAGGGTTCTAGACTTAATAGCCAGATTCAGTATAGTAGCTGAATACAAGGTCAACACACAGAAATCAATAGCCTTCTTATACATGAGTAAGAGACTCACTGAGAAAGAAATTGGGAAACAATTCCTTTCATAATAGCATTCAAAAAATGAAATATCTAGGAATCAATCTAACAAAGAAAGTAAAAGACCTCCACTTAAAAAACTATAGCACTCTGAAAGAGATTGAAGAGGATATCAAAAAATGGAAAAAGCATCCCTTGTTCCTGGGTAGGAAGAACCAATATAGTGAAAATGGCCATACTTCCAAAACTGCTATATAGATTCAGTGCAATCCTGATTGAAATCTTAACAGTATATTTCACAGAACTAGCAATAACAATCCAAAAATTCATTTGGAACAAGAAGAGATCTAAAATAGCAAAAAGAATTCCAGGCAACAAAGACATGGCAGAGGACATCACAATCCCCAACTTGAAACTATACTACAAAGCTACTGTGTTAAAAACACCATGGTATTGGCAAAGAAACAGACCTGAGAACCAGTGGAACCAATTAGAAGATGCAGAAACAACTTCAGACATGCTCAGCCACCTCATGTTTGACAAAGGAGCCAAAAACACTCACTGGAGGTAAGATAGCCTCTTTAATAAATGGTTTTGGAAAAATTGGGTTTCAACTTACCAAAGATTAAAACTAGATCTATATCTTTCACCATGCACTAAACTAAAATTGAAGTGAATCAAAGATCTAAATATTAAAACAGAAACACTAAACTGGCTGGAAGATAGGTTAGGTAGATCTCTTGAAGACATTGGCATAGGAAAAGTCTTTATGAACAAAACCTCAGTCACATGGGAACTAGAACAAACAATCAACAACTGGGATCTCATCTTATTAAAAACTTCTGCACTGAAAGAGAAAGCACCAACAGAGCTAAGAGAAAATCTACAATGTGGGAAAAATTTTTTACCAGCTGTTCCCCAAAGAACTACCATCAAGACTACACAAAGAACATAAAAAATCAGACCTCCCAAATTTAAAGACTCAGTTCAAAAATGGACATCTGAAATGAATAGACAAGATAAACATATGAAAAAATATTCAACATCACTGGTCATTCAAGAGATGCAATGAAAACAACATTGAGATTCCATCTCACTCCAGAAAGAACAGCTGCTATCAAGAAATCAACCACTAACAAATGCTGGTGGAGCTGTGGGGAGAAAGGAATCTTTCTCCACTGGTGGGAGTGTAGACTGTTGCAATCACTGTGGAAATCAGTGTGCAGACTCCTTAAAAAACTAGGATTAGAGGGCCATTGACCCTGCTATTCCCCTGCTGTGTATGTTCCTGAAAGAATTAAAAGCATCATAGTGATATATGTGCACCCATGTTTATAGTGGCACAGTTTGTAATAGTTAAAGCTTGGACCCAGCCCAAAGGACAATCAACTGGTGAGTGGATAAAAAAGATGTGGGTTTTTAAAAAATAAAATGGAGTACTACTCAGCCATAAAGAAAGGTAAACTTGAGACATTTGTAGCTAAATGGATGCATCTTGAGGCCATACTTGCAAGTGAAATAAATAGGACACACATGTGTAAATACAGAATTGTTTCTCTGGTGTGAGAAACTGAAGGTGTAAATGAGGACCAAAATGTATAATAGATATTGTGAAATAGGAAGAAAAGGTTCAAAGGGGAAGGAGACCTAGGGAGGAGGAGGAGGGGAAAAGAAAGAAGGGAAAAAAGAAAATTGAAGTTAAGGAGGAAAAAACAGAAACAAAGCTTATGTATATAGGGAGGGGTGGGAGGGCTAAAGGGAAGTTAGGGGAATGGGGAAAGAAAAGATCAAGATATATCATGTACAAGTACAAGTTCTCAATGATGAATGTGATCATAAAGTATAGCTAAAATGGAACAATAAACTCAAAAAGAAAAAGAAAAATGAAAAAAGAAAGCAAGAGAAGGAAGAAAGAAAAAAGAGAAAGAGAAATAAATATGAAAAGAAAGAAAGAAAGAGAAAGAAAGAAAAAAAAAGAAATTACTGCATCAAAATCAAATACAGAACCTTTACTAGCTGGTCATGATGGTACAGGCATGTAATCCTAGCAATCAGGAGGCTGAGGCAGTAGGATCATGAGTTTGAGGCCAAACAATATACTTCACAGAACTAGAGAAAACAATCCAAAAATTCATTTGGAAGCAGAAGAAACCTAGAATAGCAAAAGCAATTCTAGGCAACAGAGACATGGCTGGGGGTATCACAATCCCCAACTTGAAACTATACTACAAATCTACTGTGATAAAAACAGCATGGTACTGGCAAAGAAACAGAACCAAAGATCAGTGGAATAGATTTGAAGATGCAGAAACAAGTCCAGACATACTCAGCCACCTCATCTTTGACAAAGGAGCCAACCACCCTCATTGGAGGAAAGATAGCCTATTTAATAAATGGTGTTGGAAAAACTGGATTTCAACCTGCCAAAGATTAAAACTAGACCCATACCTATCACTGTGCACTAAACTAAGATTGAAGTGGATTAAAGATCTAAATATTAAGACAGAAACACTAAACTTGCTGGAAGATAAGTTGGGTAGAACTCTTGATGACGTTGGCATAGGAAAAGACTTTATGAACAAATCTCTAGTAGCGCCGGAGCTAGCACAAAGAATCAACAACTGGGATCTCATATTAAAAAGCTTCTGCACTGCAAGAGAAACTACCAACAGAGCTAAGAAACAACCTGCAATGTGGGAAGAAATATTTAGCAGCTGTAGCTCAGACAAAGGTCTACTATCGAGAATATATAAAGAATTGAAAAAAAATCAGACCCCTCAAATTCAAAGACCCAATTCAAAAACGGGCATCAGAAATGAAGAGACATTTCTCAGACAAAGAAGTAAAAACAGCAAATAAATATATGAAAAAATGTTCAACATCACTGGTCATTCAAGAGATGCAGATGAAAACAACACTGAGATTCCACCTCACCCCAGAAAGAATGGCTGCTGTCAAGAAATCAACCAATAACAAATGCTGGTGGGGGTGTGGGGAGAAAGGAACCCTTCTCCATTGTTGGTGGGAATGTAGATTGGTGCAACCACTGTGGAAATCAGTATGGAGATACCTCAAAGAACTAGGACCAGAAGTCCCATTTGACCCAGCTATTCCCCTACTGGGAATCTTCCCCAAAGAATTAAAAGAATCATACCACAGCGATATATGTAAACCTATGTTTATAGAGGCACAGTTTGTAATAGCTAAAGCCTGGAAACAGCCCAAGTGCCCATCGACTGGAAAGTGGATAAAGAAGATGTGGGGTTTTTAAAAATAAAATGGAGTACTACTCAGCCATAAAGAATGAGAAACTTGAGACATTTATAGCTAAATGAATGTATATTGAGGCCATACTCTTAAGTGAAATAAATAGGACACACGTGTAAATACCGAATAGTTTCTCTAGTGTGAGAAACTGAAAATGTAAATAAGGATGAAAATGATTAAAATGAATACTTGATAATTTGAAATAGGAAAAGGCCCAAGGGTTTGGGGGTGGTGGGAGGGGAAGGGGAAAGGGAAGAAGGGAAAGGAAAAATTATGAGAAAGAAAAAAAAATGGAATCAAAGTCTGTGTAAATAGGGAAGGGTGGAGGGGGTGAAGGGTGCATAGGTAATGGGAGAAAAAATAACTAAGATACATCATGTTCAGGTACAAACACCCAATGATAAATGTAAATGTACTTTATACCTAAAATGTACCAATAAATATATATATAAATAAATAAATTAATTAATTAAATGAATTTGAGGCCAGCCTAGACTACATAGTGAGAGACCCTGTCTCAAAAAACGAACAAACAAAAATATTCTTTCACTATTTTAGTAAGAAAATGTGTGCTAATACAAGTTATGGTCAAAATATATAGTGAATGTTTAAATTTTTAAAAATTATTATAATAAAAGACAAGTTGCCATTAATTCCCTTCAAAATGCCCCTCCACAAACTACATTTTGAATGCTCTTATCATTCTTGCTGCTTTCAGAAGCAGTTCATGAAGACCTCTTTCATGAGTGTCTTTATGAGGTATGATCAAAGATACTGTGAATGCTACTGCTGATTACCATCCCCTGGAAAGGCAGGCTCATAAACACACAACAGTGTGTCTTCATCTACTTTATCATTCGAACCGGCACTGTGCAACTTCTGGTTCTTTCCCCAAAGTCAAAATGACCATGAACGATAAATGTTTTGACTCATTTCGGAACATTGAGGCAGCTATGAAAGCACCATTAAAGAAATCTAAGAGGACTTCCAGAACTACTTCAGAAAGTGTCAAGAACAATGCAATGGAGTTCAAACTCAGCCTGAACTAAAAACCCTGCCTCCAAAACAAATAAATAAATACATAAATAAGAGCAATGTGACATGTCTGCTTGAAATGAGGGAGAATATTTTGAGAGGGATTAAAGGCGGTTTGTCTTTTGCTGCAACAAACTTTTTAAAATTTAAACATTGACTGTATTTGTTGATCACACTTCACATATCTCAGAAATATTTTAAATAATAAACCTAAAAGCGAAAGAAATTTTCTCTTTATCTCTAATATAGTCAGGAAATTTATCCAGTGTACTTCAGTTACTTATAGTATATGGAAAATTCTATATACTAGTAACCATGTCATGAATAGCCAGTACTGTTGACCAAGTTAAGATTGTATCAATAAGAAAAATACACTAATCCCTCCTTATCTTTGGTTTCTTTTTCCATGGTCTGAAAATATTGAATGGAATATGAGCAGGAGCATATTCATATAACTTCTATTAGAATATATTATTATAATTCTATTTTATTATTAGTCATTATTAATATTTTATTGTACCTAGTTTATAAATTAAACTTTATAATTAGTTTGCATGTAGAGGGAAACTATATATAAAATTCAGTTCTACCCACTGTTTCAGGCAACCATTGGGGATCTTGGAATGTATTTCTCTTGGATGAGGTGAGGACTAATGTATAGCTCTCAAATTCCCAGATATTACTGTCAAATAATTTTTAGCATTTTTAAGTTTCACATTTCACTACATATGTGTAAGGATCAAAGGATCAGTGAGTTAAATTTCTTTGGCAGCATCATATTAATAATTCCAGGATCAACATAACTCAAGTGAGGAGGTAGTGAAGAGTAACATCTAACACATGGGCTCCTGTGTGTTGGCTCAGGATCTCTGGGCTCCTCTCCTTTCACTTCTTCCCAGATGTAGACCTGCTGCGTGCCCTTGGGCAAATCATTTTTCTGCTGGAGTCCTCTGTAAAATGTCAAGACAAGCACCCTGGTTGCAGAGATATGAAGATTTAGGAAGAGAGCATGAAGGACATGCTTTTCACAGAGCCTGGCACTGAGGAGCCACCAAATGAGTCTTAGCTATGAGATTAAATTTCCATCCAATTATTCATGCTAAAGTTTTTTTTTATTTAAAGGGGGACTATGGCCATTTTTAATAAATTTCTGCATATTAATATTATGTACTTTAGCAGTAAATACTAGAAAAAGAATCTGGCTAATAAAACAATTAATTATTACTAAAACAACACAAAGTTCTACACAACTTCCTAACTTTAAAAACAAGTGTATAAAGACCTAAAATAGCTCTTCAAAAGACTCAATGATATTAAACACAAAGAATGGATTTAAAAGTCACTTTATGTAAGTATAAAAGTTATCTATAAACAAGGTGGACAATTGAAACCATGCAGAAAGATGCAAACTAAAAGTCTTCCTTACCCCTAGGGGACAAGTCCCTCGCTTCAAAAAGTCCTTCTCTTTCAAAAAGTTTGTGGATCCTTTCAAAATATTTAATGCATCTCTTAGTATATAAATCTGGTGTGCTTGTTCACAAATGGAATCACACCATATTGCTATTTGCATTTAGATGTTTTAAACTTAAAAATCTATCTTAAAGATTTTCTCATACTTTTAGAGGATGCATGATACTAATATAACAGATATTTTATAATTTATTGATAAAATTCTCAATAAATGACAAAGGTTTCTAGTTGTTTTCTTCTTACAAAGTAACCTGGAAATATACTTTTGTACACATATGTGTATTTCTGTAGACATAAATAAAGATAAGCTTCTGGCAGTGAAGACCTAGTAGACCATTTTATGACACTTGAAAAATAAAGTTAATGGCCATGCCTGGTGGCAACACACTTGTAATCCCATCCCTTGGGGGGCTGAAGCAACAGTATCATGAGGTTGAGGCCAGCCTGGGCTACATATCAAGGCCTTGTCTCAAAAAAAGACAAATAAAATTAAAATGTACATTTAATGCAATTAGTCAGAGTGGATTTTTGTATTTGTAGGTTACCTAGGTCCTCCCCCTCTCTTCCTTCATCATCATATCTTATTGGAGATTAAATTGGGGCATATAGCTCTGTACTTGTGAATTTAGAACACTGAAATCCCGCCAGTTCCAAGTTTAAATTCTCTAAGCCTAGTCCTGCACATTGGAGAATAAAATGAGATGTTGAAAATACAGTAAGCATTAAGCCCAGTAGCATTTCACATGGGTGGCTTAATCCACTCGGGCTACTATAATGAAATATCAAAACTGAGTGCCTTACAAACAAGAGAAATTTCTTTTTTCTAGTTCTAGAGACTGACAGGTCCAAGGTCAAGGTGCTGACAAAACCGGATGAGGGCCCACTCCCTCATTCTTCCTGATAGGACAGAAAGGGTAACTGCTTTCTCGGACTTTCTTTCATAAGGACACTAGCTTGGTTCACTGGGGCTCTGTCCTCCTAACCGAATCAGCTCCCAACGCCCCCACCTCCTAATATTAGCACCTTGGAGGTAAGCACTTCAACATATGAACTTTGTGTGATTAGAGGGAGGCATAAACACTGAATCTGTGACAACTGATAGCCTCCCAATAAACGATAGCAATAAGTAGTAATTTCTTATTAATAATTATCTAGTGATAATGGTGACTCTTAAGGAACTCCAGGCCAGAGTTTCACAAATAACCAATTTTAAAATATTGAAACAAGCAATTGCAGCTACCCATTGATCATTTACTTGGGGTATATTTTCCTCATGCTTTAAGGCAACTTTAATTCTTCTCTTAGAATTTGAAATAATAATTCCAATTCTTTCAGAGTTTTATTTCAAAAATGTGATTTTCTCTTAGACAACACAGTTCTTAAACAGGGAGGTCATTTCTATCACCCCAGATCGGAACTTTGCCCAATGTCGAGTGAGGCTGGACACAAGTCCCACAAGAAATCTGGGCCAAGGCTCGTTTAGATTATACCTTTTTCTGGGGAAGGTGACAGTGATGACTGGAGTTTCTGGCAGCAGGGGCAGAGGTTCCAGGATTGGTGTCCAGTGTCTGGAGTTGGGCCTGGACTAGGGCTGTCTCTGCCTGGTGGCCCCATAGTGATGGCCGTGGGGACTTCCCTGTCAGCCCTGTGGCACTGTGGCCCCTACACTGCCCTAACATCAATCTATTTCTTCCCTGCTTTAATAGGCAGAAGGAGTTCTCTTACTGATGACTGGGCACCCCAAATCCCAGTCCCGGTTCAGCTCCTCTCATTTCCTCACCTTGATGTGCCATAACTTTGTCTGCCATCTGCTCAGGCCCTTCCATGACTTCACTCTGAATTCCTGTCACTGGAGGAACCATGAGTCTCCCTACAGATGTCCTCAACCCCAACGCCTACTGTTAACACAGTAAGGAGTGTGCAAAGTGTAGGTCAGAAAATGCCACTGCTCTTCTCACAATCCAGATATGTCCCACTCCTACTCCACTCTGAGTAAAACCAAATCCTACAGTGGCCTACAAGACCCTACAGGGCTTCTCCCTCCCTTTATCAAGTCACCATTCCTTTTGCACCCTCTGCCCCAGAGCTACATTATTTCAAAGGCTTCTCTAAGCCACACCTCCCTCACGCTGTCCTTTTGCTAGTCTCAGCAAACCCCAGGCACCCCTCCACTCCAGGGCCTTCTCTTTGGCTCTTCTGGGCCTGGAGCCCCCTCCCTCCAGGACACTACCCACAATTCCTGCACTATCCAACTCCCTTATTTCTTCAGGTGTCCTTTCCTAATCACCATAGGTTACACACCCAACTCCTTATTTCTCTTATTGCTTTTTTTAATAGTATTTCTTATCCATCAAATGAAATATTTATTTGTTTATTGTTTGTCTCTCCCCCATTCCACTGTAAGCTCATGAAGCAAGGGCTGTCTGATTCTTGCTATGTCCTCAGGGGCTAGAGCATTGCCTAGCTCCTAGTTAAGAACTCAAAAGACATTTGTTTAGTATGACATGAATGAGCTAACAAATGAATGAATGTGGATATATATGAGATTCTCGGTTTGAGGGCTTGTAAATTTATTACCTGTTACTTGAAGAAATATTGTAAAGGCAGCAACCTTAATAGAAATGACCCATTTCATGAATGTTTCATGTTTTAATGAAAAAGAAAAGCATCATAAAAAATTTACTATGGTCTGACTGAGACTTTCATAAGCTCAGTCAGAAATATCTAAGGTGTGACTTAAGGGACATACTAAGGAATCACTTGTCCAAACCAATTAATTTCTCTGCTTCATCACAGAGTCCAACTTTATCAGTATTTTTAATATTTATTCTTCTGTTCTAAGAACCTGGGCTGTAGCAATCAATAAATCAAAGTGCTGTCCTTGTAGAACTCACATTTTAACTGGGTACATTCAATAAAGAAAGAAAGAGCAAGTGTGGGAGGTAACAAGAGCATGGAGGAAAATTAGAACAGGTGAGGGAGAGAAAGAGGTATAAATGAGTGGGTGGGGCTTTGTAGGCAAGAAAAATGGGGAAGTTAGTGTTAAGGAAATGATATTTAAGCAGAGGCCTAAATGAGGTATGGGAGGAAGCCATGTGGACAATGTTCAAGCCCCCTTGAAGACATCTCAGTGATGGTGACCTCTGGCTGTCTAAGAAATATAGGTTAGACACCTGCCGTAGTATTAGAATTTGTTATAGCCAAATTCCATACAGTTTCATTTTATGCTATAATATGTACTTGTGTATTTTACTTTAAAAACTGTTATAGCTCCTTATTGGATAGGCAAACTTGAATCTCTTTCTAATACAGATAGTACACCTGGGAGCTTTGGGGCCATTCTCCTGCATGCACTACAGGACCAACTCCTCCACTCACCTGAACCTGGGCAATGCCTCAGAGCTATCCCCTGACCCTTGTCTAAGGCTTACCACACAGGGGCAGAGATAAGGAAGCAAACCCCCCCCTCCCCCAGCCTGCCCTGTAAAATTCCAAAGTCCCAAACCAGAATGCCTGCATACCAAATCCTCCTGCATGACCTGCAGTAAGAGCTCATGAAAGGTACATACATAGGGACTGCGTCTCATACATCCAATTATAGCAGAGTAAATTGTGGGAAAGGAAATGTGCACTAGACTGTGCTGGCCTGACTCAGCAACCTGTCAATCACGTTGTCAACCATGCTCTGGAAGACTCAATTGGAAGTGCCCTAGACCCGGTGAAACATTTTAAATCCCTAAACCTAACATCTTCAACATTTGTCCCAGTCCCGTTCTCCTTTCACTGCCAGGAGCCTCCTCACTCTGTGCATACTGCTGCCTAACTGATCATTGTACTGTTTCCTTGTCCCATGCCATGTCTAATCCTTTGTTGGTCATGCATAAGAACCTAGGAAGGAACCCATCTAGGAACCCATCACCCACAGTAATATCACCCATGGTAACATTTTTGTCAAAGCACAAAAATGCAATAGATCTTAATTGTTTTTATTCTTTTAATTCTAGATTTGGACAAATAGAGTAAGTGTTCTGATGGGCTGAGCAGAAAGCTTTGGTTTTATGACAGAGAAGGGCTGCTCAAAGCAGAAACAAGGAATAAGAAGTGGCTTGGTCATTTCAAAGTTTCTTTTCTTATAAGGCAAGAACAGGGACATAGAATAATAGAGCAATAACTGATTGATTAACATCAGATTATATAAGGTTATTTTTGGTAACAATTAAAGGATGCAAGGGTTAAGGCAACGGTAACTCATTATCATGCCAACTGCCTGTTTGGGAAATTTGGCTATCTCTTACTCTCCTGAGGAAAGTCAGAGAGCAAACCTAGTTTCTGTGATACATTTTTATTTTTAATTTTTTCTGTTGGGCCCCAGCACAGGACCTTAGTAAAAAACAATGGTTTTCCATAGTTTTTATTTAACACACACATATCTGAAATTTGGAAGAAGAGATGGCTTCAGAATCAGCAGAGGAGACACCTTTTGTTTTTGTTGTTGTTGAAATGAAAATAAAAGGCAAAAGTGAAGGAGCATATAGCTATAATTTTTATTTCCAATTTTCCAAATGCTGGAATTTATCATAGCATTCTAGTTTATTAGAAAGAACCCTAGTTTCAGTTATATTTGCTCAAAGTCAAATTCAAGTCCATTTTCAAGATGTTTGGATTTTTCTCCTGCCAAATGAGTGAAATTTATACTTTCTATGTTGCTGTTTTGTACAAAAAAAAATCATGTAGGTGTAACTATCAAACATCTCTTTCAATTTTTTCATCAATCAACCGTATGACTGCAACCAAGCTCTATGGGCACTTTGTGTTTCATTTCTGCAACTCGTGAAAAGAGGGTGATCTCCGATGCTCATAGTTTATGCCTCAGAGGGAAAATGACACATGGTACTTAATCCCCTAGTTAATCCTCAGCATCTCAGCCTAATTGGTATATCTTCATAGGATTTAGAGGGACATCTAAGATGATGGGAAAGTGGAGGATGTAGACCTGGTATGGGGGACTTCTGAGAAGGGACGTTTGAAGTATTTCTTTCTTTTGACCTTTTTATGTGCTGCACAGAGATAATATACCAAGGGCCACTTGATCCCAGGAAATGACATATTGAGAAAAAGAGCCACAAGCTGGAGGATACTGGGGTCCAAACATTGGGAATATGCTATGCCATCCTTAGACTCCCTACACTAGTCCATCCTTCATCTGAGAAAGATGTATGTGTCACAATCCTTTTGAATCTTTCTATTATAGTAGTCAAAGCCAATCCTAATGAATGAACACACCTGTGACTTTAAAGTATTTTGTGTTTAAAACATGCCATATATGTTTTCTCATTTCACTTCTGCAATTATCCAATGAAGTACCGGGAAAGAAATGTCCTTCCCATCATCAATCCAACCTTTTAGGAAGTTAAGTGACTGGTGTGTGATCAAATTACTAGTAAGTAGACAAGCGGGTCCAAATAGAAGTTTAGAATCTTGTGAATATGAACCCTCCCCCACCACACACTTACATAGTACATAGGCTTTAG
This sequence comes from Heterocephalus glaber, assembly GCF_053883595.1. NCBI lineage: Eukaryota > Metazoa > Chordata > Mammalia > Rodentia > Bathyergidae > Heterocephalus > Heterocephalus glaber. Next base: position 863,371 of record NW_028258343.1, read on the forward strand.
CATTAGACAAACCTAACTTGGAGTTTTTCTGTCTAGCTCTTGGTGTATTATGAAAATTATCAAACTTTTCTGATTCTCTTGTCTGATCCACAAGGTAGGTAAACAATATCTCTAAGGGACTAAATTCTAAAGGAAATAATGTTTGTGAGGTCTTGGTGTTGGGTGTGGTACATAGTAGATGCTTAATAAATACAGCCCTATGTTTATTCTTCTAAAGACTATGCAGATATGGGAATAAAGGAATGGAAAGTACAGGTCAAACTACAAGGTGTGCTCCTACTTGAAGTTCTCTGTGTCTATAAGGAATTTGAAAAATTTTGATTTATTTCTGACCAAGTGAGCCTGTGTGACCAAGTTTCTTAAGTTCTCTGAATATCTTAAAGATATTTCTTCCCATGAATTTTGGGGAAATATCACAGAAAATGTCCTTTGCTTTCAAAGCTTCACAAGAAAATGGGAAAGCAGCCATTTCAAACCAATTTTTCAATTTCCCTGGAAGAAATAGGGGTGCCAGCTCTGAGTATCAAGATCAGTTTTATTTCTTGAATATTGGTTGAATTAGTCAGGCACATACATGGTCCTGGGCTGGAATTTTGAAGAGAGCCATGAACTTCTAGAGGAGCTGAGATTTATGAATTTCTTGGCTGAGCATTGTAGACAGGTTTGATGAGGTATTAAGAGTTGATTCTTCCACATATGGAGGGAACATATCAGGTGTTATATGATACCGATTTTGTCTTATGAGAGTACAAACTACAAACACACGGCACGTCAGAGTAATAACATGAATTAGTATGTGTGGCAGAATGCATGACATTTCTGAATCTGAATCTGTCAGCAATGACAAGTATTCTTCCATTTACAAGTATTTTCTCATTTTCTGATTCAACTGGATAAGTTAATGTTTGCTTCGATCTTATTCAGAGCAACAGAATAGATCAAATAAACACTGCATTTTTTTTTATAACAGTCTTTGGTAGCATTTGTTTGATGGAAAGGACTCTGGTCATTCAATTTCATGTCTAACACATGCGCCACACTCTGAGACAGCAGGAAAGCCCAGAAAGGCAGCTGTTGGAATGACTGCACTCCTGCTCAAGCCTGACATTTCCAAGGGAGGATTTGATTACAGCTAGCAATTTGGAATTATGGGCAAGGAAATAAAGTGCATAGACCAGGAAACATTAAGAGATGAAAATAACAAGGTAGCGAGGCAGTCTGCATTGCATCCTCATTTAGGTGATGAGAAGTAAGCAGATGATCTTGCTAAGAGGGCTCCCTGCTTCCAGCAGTAAAACTCACTTTCAGACCTAGTCAAGTTGGGATTCTTCATGGCTCAGGTGTCAACCTGTGGGGTTCCTCTATAATGTCTTCTTAAGTTTCCCTTATGAAGCCTTCATGCCTAAGAAAAGGCAAAAAATACATAACAATAATAGCAATACATGCTGATACTAACATGTCCATGCATAGGTATAATATGCAATAATTTCAAAGCACTTTGACATATATTATCTCAGTTAGTTCTGAACACAACTGTAACACTCAGCCTTTCTTCTCTTCCTACTGTGAGCTGAGTAGAGTACTGAGTTCTCCATGCAATGTCTCTAAAGACGTAATTGTCAAGGAAGACATCAGGAAACATAATGGGTATAGTACATATGCAGGGGATGTGAAAGGATCAATGAACAAGCACTAGTCCAGGGATGCATGGCTGTTCTGCCATTTATTTTTACTCTTTGGCAGTGGGTAGTGAGAACCTCTTTAGATCTTTTGTTTCCTCATATGCAAAATTAGATTAGCCCATCCTGTCTGGACTCCCTCACAGTGTTACTATGTAGATCAAATTATATGTGAGAAAACCCTTTCTAGCTTGCCAAATGCAAAATAAACATTTTATTTTTTTTTTCTGCACTTTTCCCAACATCTGTGCCATTAACCTCAACAGAAGCCTCAGTCTATTGAAGAGTAGAAAAGATAAATCTTTTCCACAGGAACTCGTCTCAGTAGCCTCTGGGGCATTTTACATTTCTTATAATCAAAACATATAGCCATTCATCTGGTAGCCAGATGCCTGAATTACAATCTAGTGACACCTGACACCAAGAGGAAACTAAGGTCCTATACAATCTTTTACAAAGTTGTTTTATTATTTCATTTTACTTATTTATTCATTTGCAATACTGGGAAATGAATCCAGGGGCCAGCATGTAATAGGCCAGTGCTCTTCCACTAAGTACATCCCAGCCCCTTTATTTTTTGTTTTTAAACAGGGTCTCTCTAAGTTGTTGAGGCTAGGCTTGAGCATCATTTTTGATCCCTGCACCTCAGTTTTTCTACCTAATCAGAAGTTCCAAATTTAGCTCCAAGATTCTAGCTTTTTTTGGAGAAAGCACACTAGTTGATACATATATGCTTACTAATCCAAGAACCCAGAACTTACTGGCTGAAATTTGCAACTTGTAAAACATTTCTTTTTCATTTCTTTCCAACATCAACAAGATTTCTCTATCAATAGTCTATTAAAAGCAGATACAAGTGCCCATGTAAAATAAAAGCAGTACTCCATTTGTGTGAGAAATTTGACTTCACATTTTTTTGAAAGCACTTTGAAGTAATGTTTTCTCAGCTTTCTTTCATTGAACAGTGCATTCACGAGAGAAGTTTGGAAAATGTATTCTATTCTAGTGTTATTTTTGGTGTCTACTCAAGAAACAACCTCATAAACTGTTTGTAAGGGGGTTTTTTGTTTGTTTGTTTTGTGTTTTTTTGTTACCGGGCATTGAACTCGGCTCCTTGTGCTTGCACAGCAGGCGGTGAAACCACTGAGCTAAATCCCTGGCCCCTCAACCTCATACACTGTTAAATTGATAACCAACCAGTCACTCCCCAAATTAGGAGGCCTCAGTTCATTTTAAGTAATCTAACTAAAATCTCAAAGTTTTGGTAATCTGGGCTGTATGGTGAAATAAAAAGGTAAAGATATTGGTTTCTGGTGTTCAATGAATATGGAATAATGTGATTTCAGAAGCCACATTATCAATAAGATTCACAGGAACACAGAACTAAAGGGGTTAATCATTACTAATTCAGTATACATTTACTGTGCAACTATGTGTCCAGAACTGATACAGATCTAAGGCTAGAAGAGTATACAAAACAAAATTTCCCTGGCACTCACATTCTAGCAGGGAAGAAAAAAAAATAAAGGTAATATTTGATATTGCTAATGTATCAAGTGGCATGTTAGAAATTGGTAAGAATGATGGGAAACTTTTTACTCTGAGTCTCTGTTGAATTTTAACATTTTGGAAACTGCAGAAATAGAAAACAATTTTTAATCATATACATTTATAGTTACCTTTATATGAGGGTAAATATATATAGTTATGATTGATTTCTTATTTCCCAGAGGCACAAACTTTTACAGCTGTTTTTCCTTACCTTCTTTCAGAATTGTGCCCTATGCAATGATACTCAGATAAAGCAGTCAATAGGAAGATTTATTTTCTGTTCCTTTTTAACACTTCTAATTCAGGCAACCAAACAAGTTTGAACCAGTTAGAGCACTAAAGCTATCCTCCAGAATCTATGTTATTCAGGTAGTTTGCAAGACTGCAAACTAATACCCACATGTACCAACTAAAATGACATTCTATTTTTTTCTTTGCTGTGGTATTCATATTTAGAATTGTAATATAAAACCCTGTTGCAAAGTTAAAACTCGGTTGCAGAAAATATTTGGAAAAAACATGCAGCCGGTCTGTGCCTATGATGTCCCTGTTATTTTTTATTTACTAAAATCAAATAAGAAAAAGAAACAGAAAACAATATAACAATCTACTCACAGCTATGTATTTTTCTTTTATAATTTGACATCATTTCAGACCAAAGTGGAGAGACATGTTTTTTCAGAAATCTATCAGCACAGAGTGGATATTACTACTGGCATCAGAATTAGTTTGGTAGGTATGTAGTAGGTTTGATTCAGTTTTTCATGTCTATCTTCAAGTTCATGCCAAAATTTTTCCCTAGTGTAAAGATATGTTAAGGTTAAACTTCAAAGCAATTAACTAATTACCTACTGATTATAGCCATTGGCATTTTAAAATACAGAACACTATCCCCTTCACTATAAAAATGGTTTCCATTTTTGTTATATTAATGTTATTCCACTAAACAGTGCTGTTACAGGAAATCCCAGAAGCAATCATGGTATACATTGTTGAGCAGCTCTGTAAAGGTGGCTTGTAGTCATATTTGAACATGAGCAAGAACAAATGTCAAGGAAGAAACTCCTCAGCTTCTAATGATAGTGGGGATGTCAATTTTAAAGCCAGATAAATATCAAGCAAAGTTATAGGACAGCTAAGAAAGTGACAATAAAGCCCACCATGTCCAGGAACACTCCCAGTAGCAGAAACACAAGAACTCTATTTGGAAATGTGGATCACATATTTCAAGTGGCCAGTGTACCAACTTCAGCCTCTCGGCAGAAATGTCAGCTGAGTATGCACATAGCATTGGTGGATGACAGCAAGCAAACTTTAGGCAAGCAACCTACCTCCCAGCTTCAGGGATCTTGCTGCTCCTGCGAGCACACAGTAAAGGCAGTGTGAAGGCAGACTGGAATGATATGAGAAGAAAGGAAGGCTGGAGCCTTTAGGCTTTGCCATCATTGTATGTGTTTAAATATGTAAGCGAATTTTTGAAAGTTAATTGGAGTTACATTTTCACTGAAGCCTCATTATCAGGAAATAGCCTGCTAGCAACAGTCTGTCATCCATAGTGAACCTCAGAAACTTCAACTGGGGTAAAAACAGTAAGTTGGCAGATTTCCCTTTGTACTGCTCTTCTCCCTCTTGCTGTGTCTTGAGCCTACTTTGCCTAACAATTCTCCTTCAAGCACTGTTTTTAGGGGGAAGAGGCCATTCACTCTGACGAGGAAACAGCCCAGACGAGGCAGCTCACAGAGTAGCTGGGACACTCCTATGCTTTAGAGCTATGCCTCTGGGCCTGGAAATCTGCAGAAAATTCATTTTGTTGTTGTCATGTAAACTTAGTTCAAAAAATCGCTACTTTCACCAGCCATTTAATTGTGAGTTCATTTAGTAATAATACAGTACTTCTGGGCCTGCACTGTTTTAAATAATTGTTTGTGTTTACCCACATGCAGAAGGCCCAGAACTGCAGAACCAGAATAGCTTGTATTCTTTTCCATGATACAGCCGATATACCTTCCACATCTGAATATACTAATTTCCATTAAACAAGGGCATTACCCAGCCTATAGTGCTTAACATGTGTTAGGCTGGAAGACATTATGTATAGTAATCTTTTCCTAAGTATTATTTGAATGAAATATCTTCCAGTATTTAAAAGAAAAAATAGGATGCAAAAAATTATTTTACATGGAGCCCATGGCCTTTTTTCAAAGATTCTTTTGCACCTCTGTTTTAGGAGTTACACTAGCTTCTTGCCTCACTGTTCATTGCCCTGGCTTGTACTTGAGATGATTTTATTCCATCAGCCAATTCCAATCAGGAGTGAGATGCATCCGAGCTGGCTTTACTCTGCCAAGCAGATAATCCCCTCATGACTGGTCAGCATTCTCAATCCCAAGAATCTGACTTTGAGAAGCAGAGGCTGCTTTCATTTTGTGCAAAATAACCTTAGAGACAGATAAAATCTGACTTTGAGGTATTATCCTTGTCCCCATCATTGACTACAGTTCCTAGCTGCCCTTTTCCAATATGGACATTGCAAATGTGTGGCTCTTCACAGTGATATTTAGTTCCTAAAACATTCAGAGTTAGGGCCCAATTTGCATAATTCTATTAAAAGGTTTATACCTCAACTTTGAAAAAATATTTGAGGAAATACGATTTGGGGAAAAGAAGTCTTATCTTTTGGTCCAGAAGGGGCTTGGTGGCACCAAGCTTGTTAATGTTAGGATTGCACGGTAAGCACCAAAAACTGGAAAGAAAAATAGACCAGAGAGTTTCTTTTATCTCCAGTCCAAGTCTGCAGTGGTTTGAGGCTTAAAATAGAGAAGGATTTTCTATCTCTTGCACTGTACTGCAAATTTGGAAATTGGAGTCATGGTACAGTGACGAAAAACGCAGGTGCATTCTGTAGATTTCAGCATAAGATTTATTGGCCTTTTTCAATTGAGGACAGTGCATTTTGGTGTCATTATGGAACTTGAGGAGATCTTGCCTTGATCCAGTTTGAGGCCCTCTCATCATGTCTGTTTTGATCAGATGCTGTTGAGTGTCATTTACAGATTGGCAGCCAGTCTGGCATACATTTCGCATATTCAGCTTCTAAGCTGGTACCTAGTGAACCAAACACCTTCAACTGTGTAAATGTTACCAAGTTGACTGCAATTAAAATATTCCCTACATGTTGCACAGGTATCTATCAGGTAACCTGCTTCTACAGGAGTCAAGGACTGTGCATTCATAGAATGGCATGCTGTCAGAAAAGTGTGTGAAGACTCCTACATTTCCTAGGGCCAAAGAGTGCACACAGCCTCTATTCTAGAAACTTAAAGAACTTCCAGCTTATCCAGCTCCATCAGAACCTGCTGAAGTCTGGGGACCTGCCTCAATGCTGACTTCCTTTTCTTTCCCTAGTCACTAGAATTGCTGTCAAGTCCAAAATATGACTTTAGAACCCTAAGTTCCTAAATACATAAAGTTCAATTTTATTTTTGAAGTAACAGAAAATTTTAAAATATGCTAGTTAGGGCTGGGGATTTAGCTCAGTGGTTCCGCCACCTGCCGCAAAAGCGCAAGGTCCCAAGTTCGATCCCCGGTACCAAAAAAAGAAGAACTGAAGTAAAATATGCTAGTAGCAGAATAGCTTTTCTTTTCTGGCCGATTCATTGACTTTAAAATCTAGGTGAATTTATTAAACTTGAAACCTTCTGATATATGTTTATTTATTTATCTGTGCCTTCAGGATATTCCAACGAGACTTCAGTGATAGAATCTAGTGACAAATTTTCTGCTCAAGAATCTTTCCTGCCCATTGGCATATAAAGTGACTCATATTTGCTCTTCAATATTTAAATTTTCACTGGGTCATCATCCATATTTCATATCTAACTTAAAACCTTTTCCGCATGATTCTGTCACTCTCCTTATCCAACTGACTTTGCATTGCAGCCCCTGTTTCTGACAGGTACCCTCCCTTACCATGTCTTTCACCCATGCTACCACCGTACCTCAAATCACATTACATAAACTGTTAATTTACTTAAATATTTGCTAAATGTCTAAATGAATGAGAAAAATGTAGGGATTTTATTTACAAATATACAAAAGAAATTTAGTGAATTTATTTAAATATATTTATATTATTTATATTTATTAATATGTTTTATTTAATTTACATTTATTTAAATTTATTTATATATTTTATTTATAAATTTAGGAAAACTTTACTATCATTTTTAAAAGGTGACTTATGTTTACTAATAATTGCTCTAGGAAAATACATTCCTGAATATGTACCCATAAACGCATACACAGTGCTATGATGCACACATGTATTACAAGAACAAAGTTCACATGCTGAAGATTGTTTGGACAGAAGCAGACTCTGTTAACCAGAGTCACCTTTTTAGGATTTATTCCCTGAGAACTGTGTTCTCATTATGTAATACACAGGCAAAGTTATGTTTCTGTACCTAGACACAGGGCAAAAATGTACAGTGTTCAGCCAAAATTGCCACCTGAGGACACAGAGAACAAAGAAACAAGACCTAATCAGATTAGAGTTAATGAACCAGTCTCAAGCTTGTTGTGAACTTCTGAAATGCTAAGTCATTCCAGTGAATAAACAGTGGAACAAAAACTTGGAGAACAAAAGATTTTCTTAATTATTTGCATTCTTTTGGCAGCTGTAATTACAAGGTACTTTCCATTGTTATAACTTGTCCCTGTGAAGGTATGTTTTTAAATTGTGATTTGTTCTCTATTTCAAGGCAGTTATGATGATCACTAAAATGGACAAATTTTTCTCCTGAGATTTATAAATTGTAATAGACATGTACACTTCAACTTAACTAGAACCCATAGATGAATGGCAGCTCTGGGTTAGCTTTTATATAACTTAGTACAAACATTGCTAGACATAAACACACACCATATCATAGGCCACACCATAGTATACATTATATAGGTAGAATAGAAATGACAGTAAGTCTCATAGTTACTAGATTTCTATATTTGCCCTTCATTCCAAAATATGAATTTTTAAGACAATATTGTTCTAATGACTACCAGAACAATATGTATTTACATTGGAAGTAATGGAGGCCGGGGATTTAGCTCAGTGGCACTGCACCTACCTCGCAAGCGCAAAGTCCTGAGTTCGATCCCTGCTACCAAAAAAAACCAACCAAATATTAAATACAAAAATATGCATGTTGTGCATTTATGATAAAAACCCTACAAAACATTGGAATAGATGGTCTCTACCTCAATCTGATAGAAGCCATCTATGAAAAACCAACAGCCAATATCATACTAAATGGTCAAAAACTGAAATCCTTCACACTCAAATCAGGAACAAGACAAGGATGTCCACTATCACCACTCTTCTTCAATATAGTTCTGGAAACATTAGCCATGGCAATTAGACAAGAGAAAGAAATAAAAGGAATAAAGATAGGAAATGAAGAAGTCAAATTGTCATTATGTGCAGATGACATGATCCTCTATATAGAAGACCCCAAGAACTCCACCAAATCTTCTAGACTTAATAACCAAATTCAGTCAAGTAGCTGGTTACAAGGTCAACACACAAAAATCAATAGCTTTCCTCTACACCAATGACAGACTCGCTGAGAGAGAAATAGGGCAAATAAATCCTTTCACAATAGCATCCAAAAAACTGAATATCTAGGAATCAACCTAACAAAAGAAATCAAAGACCTCTTCTCTGAAAACTATGGCATTCTGAAAAGAGAGACTGAAGATGATATCAGAAAATGGACAGACATCCCCTGCTCCTGGGTAGGAAGGGTTAATATAGTGAAAATGGCCATACTTCCAAAACTGCTATATAGATTTAATGCAATTCCAATTGAGATCCCGGCAGCATACTTCATAGACCTCAAGAAAACAATCCAAAAATTCATTTGGAACAAGAAGAGACCCAGAAGAGCAAAAGCAATTCTAGGTAACAGAGACATGGCAGGGGGTATCACAATCCCCAACCTGCAACAAAGCTACTGTGATAAAAACAGCATGGTACTGGCAAAGAAACAGACTTGAGGACCAGTGAAACAGATTAGAAGATGCAGAAACAATCAGACACACTCAGCCATCTCATCTTTGACAAAGGAGCCAAACACCCTCACTGGAGGAAAGATAGCCTCTTTAATAAATGGTGCTGAAAAAATTAGGCTTCAACTTGCCAAAGATTAAAACTAGACCTATATCTCTCACCATGCACTAAACTAAAATCAAAATGGATTAAAGATCTAAATATTAAAATAGAAACTCTGAACCAGTTGGAACAGAGGTTAGGTAGAACCCTTGAAGACATCAGTGTAGGAAAAGATTTTATGAACAAAACCTCAGTTGCCCATGAACTAGCACAAACAATCAACAAGTGGGATCTCTTCTTATTAAAAGGCTTCTGCACAGCAAGAGAAACCACCAGCAGGGTGAAGAGACAACCCACAGTGTGGGAAAAAATCTTCACCTGCTCTTCCTCAGACAAAGGTCTACTATCTCGAATCTATAAAGAACTTCAAAAGATCAGACCTCCCAAATTTAAAGACCCAATCCAAAAATGGGCATCTGAAATGAACAGACATTTCTCAGACAAAGAAGTAAAAATAGCAAATAAATACATGAAAAAATGTTCAACATCACTGGTCATTCGAGAGATGCAAATGAAAACAATGCTGAGATTCCACTTCACTCCAGAAAGAATGGCTGCTATCATGAAATCAACCAATAACAAATGCTGGCAGGGCTGTGGGGAAAGAGGAACCCTGCTCCACTGCTGGTGGGAGAGTAGACTGATGCAAGCACTGTGGAAATCAGTATGGAGATACCTCAAAGAACTAGGACTGGAAGTCCCATTTGACCCCTCTATTCCACTGCTGGGGATCTTCCCCAAAGAATTAAAAGAATCATACCACAGTGATATATGTGCACCCATGTTCATAGCAGCACAGTTTGTAATAGCTAAAACTTGGAAACAGCCCAAATGCCCATCAACTGGGACTGGATAAAGAAAATGTGATTTTCTAATAAAATGGAGTACTACTCAGCCATGGAAAATGAGAAATTAGAGACATTTATAGCTAAGTGGATCCACATTGCGGTGATACTCTTAAGTGAAATAAATAGGACACACATGTATAAATTCCAAATAGTTTCTCTGGTGTGAGAAACTGAAAGTGTAAATAAGGACTAAATGTATAATAGGTAATGTGAAATAGGAAGAAAAGGGGCAAAGGGGAAGGAAGTGGGAGGGCTAGGGGAAAGGATAGAAGGGAATGGGATTAATATGAGAAAATGGAAAAATAAGAACAAAATCTTGTAAATAGGGAGGACTGGAGGAGTTGAATGGAGGGCTGGGCAAGGGTGAAAAATAAGAACCAAGAGAGATTATGTAAAGGTGCAAATTTCCAATGATGAATGTCATTATATTGTATACCTAAAATGTACCAATGATTAGAATGAATAATCGATAATGTAAAATAGGAAGAAAAGGTCCAAAGGGGTAGGGGTAGTGGGAGGGTCAGGGGAAAGGAAAGAAGGGAAAGGAAAAATGATGAGAAATGGAAAAAAATGGAACTAAAGTCTTTGTAAATAGAGAAGGGTGGAGGGCGTGAAGGGAGGGCTAGGAATGGGGAAAAAGTAAGAACCAAGATGCATTATGTAAAGGTACAATTCCCAATGAGAAATGTAATTGTGTTGTATACCTACAATGTACCAATAAAAGAATTTAATAAAAAAAATGCATGTTGGAAATAATGGAAAGTACAAAAACATAAAAGAAATCTAACAAGAATCACCCATAGCGCTACAACACAGAGGTACCCACAGTGATAATTAAGTACAGAAATTCTACTTCTAGGCTTTTTCTTTTTTCTTTTTCTTTTGATACCAGGGACCACAGTCCGAACCTCGTGCTTGTGACACAGGCGGTGGAACCACTGAGCTAAATCCCCAGCCCACTTCTTGTCTTTTTCTACATACTTTATTTTACAAAATCACACCATACTATAATTGTTTTGTGATTTTAAGAATACATAAGCATTTTCTTATTTTGTAAGAAATTGTTGCCAGTTACTATTCTTCAATATCACCTTTCTAAGTGGCTGCATAACATTTTTTTATGATTATATTAAAATACCAACAATGGTCCTAAAACCTGCCTGGGTTCCAGTGACATTTGTAGCTTCAGGCTGCAGCTGCTGGTGGCAGCTTAACTGGAGCTGGTCTTTATTTGTTCTGGATACCTGTAGGTGGTCAAGCACCTTTGTATTTATTTGGTCTGTTCAACATGCAGGGCCTTATCGTTGCTTACTGTTTTATATCTGCCTACTGTGTGCATTTCAGCTTCCACCAGGGTTTTCCAATTTAGGTACAGAAAGGTAAGGGAAATGTTAAAGGATTTAAAAATAATTGAAAGTGACTTTCCTGGAAGGTTAGTCACAGTTTAAGGGATAGCTCCTTTTTTTCTCTCTTGCTAGTAAGCATAGTGTTTAATCCCTGGTAACTAGCATGACTTCGTTCTCTGTCTGTCGCTCCAATTACCTCCAAACTTGGACACAGAATGTAAGTATATCGTTCATTGGGTTTCCTCAAATCTCTGCTACATAGTGAATGCTTTTCAAATACTCGATTTGATGAATGAATAAGTGATACAGAATGATCACCTGGAAGATATAACAATGACCCTTATAACTTATCAATCATCCACCATGAGCTAGGTACTTTAATATTGTAAATATATCTCTAATGACAACCTTTCAAGGTAAGTAGACAAAGAAAAAGGCTTACAGAACAAAATGGGATGTGTTGGCTTTTATTAACCTTTATTGAATACTTATTATGGTTAAGTGCTTTTTATGGCATATTCATGGCACATGGGCAAGGAGTAATATTATCTCTAGTGCTAAGCATTTTATTGTATCTCAGTAACCCTTAGCAATAGCGTATATGGTAGGTTTTATGTACCAATTTACTGTAAGAAAACTGAAGCTAATAGAAGTTAAGCAATGTGACCTAGGTCAAATAGCTAGGAAGTGATGGGACTGATATTTAAGCCTTGATCTACTTGGCTCTTAAGGCTATATATGTCCCTGTTGTATCATAGAGTCATCTACAACAGGAATACCATCGAAGAGATGGCAACATCTTGTGAAATACTGCAGTAGACGATTTTTTTGTTTTTTCATTTTAGAATTTTTATAATTATGTTGTGCAAATAGTTCTTTTCTTCTTTAGGTATCTCTTCACGAGACATATTTATCACTTTAAAGAAGATTAATGATAGCTTCTTAAATTTCATACAAAGTCCAGAAGTATTCTAAATCCATACACAAATTGCCTAGATATAATGGTAAAGATGCCCCTTTTTATGTTTTTATACAATATAAAATAGGATTCCTATCTTATTAATAACTGGACCACATTAACTAGCTTGGCAATAATTGCTAAAGCTATTCCAGTGGATACACACAGCAGATGTCACCCAGGGCTGATTCACCACACAGAATGCCCAGTGACTCTAGGAGCATTGTTCTCAAAGATTCAAATTTACTGAGAGCTATTCTAAGTATCTTTTAAATAAAAAAGGATCTTATTATAATTAGCATATCTTTAAAAAGAGAAATGTTGATGCTAAAATTATCTGCCTATCTCTATATAGCTTCTTTGGTTCCTTAATTTTATTGCTATACTGTAAAAATTGCATGGAAATTATTTCATGTCAACCTCTATTCCACTGTGATTTCAAAGAAGAAAGGTAATGGATGTCCCCCACTTGACAAACTTTTGCAATGCAGAAAGAACACTGTGATAGTCAAGTGAAATAATAGGGAGAATGGAAGCAATGGGAAGCACTGTTACTTTTCTAAACGATTCAAGCTGGGAGTATTAATACTGCATGTGAATTCGAAGGATCAGGCTTGAGGAAGAAGCAACAAAAGATATTATCTCCTCTTTCTACCTACTGCAAATGGTCATGGGGCTCTTATGTATAACTATTACTTTTCCCTCCAGTATGCCTATATCAGGTTCTCAGATAATCACTTCAAATTGCTTTTTAAATTCACAAAGCAGCAGAATTCTAAAACATTTCTGGAAATTATTTGCACCCATAGAATGATAGCAGGTACTTATCTGGTGCCTGCTAGGAACTGTTCTAAGTGGAGCTGGGATTTGAAGCCAGGGAGTCTAGCTCCACCCTCTGCACTGTGTTCATAATACTGAACTGCTTCTCATGACAGGCTATTTTAATAGGTCCCCCAGTTAGAGGAGCTCACCTATAGCTCATATCAGTGCAAAGGGGGACCAGAATAGCATATTAGGAAGTACTATCTCCACCATCCCCAAGGACCTAGAGTCACCAACATCACTGCCTGCCCAGCTGAAACTCACAATTTCAGAAAGCATAGGGAGGATGCTCAGAATAAGATCTTCCTTTGAGTGAAGGGGATCCCCACTCCCACATCTTGGGAGTTGGACTGAATTGTAGGGGAGGAATCTCAACATGGATAAAGTTTAAGAGGGTGAGAGTTTGAAATTTCCCTTTTTAGGAGGTATTTCTAAAGTTATGCCCAACTTTAAAAAGAAATATATCATCTTTGAACTGCTCACTGGTTCACTTGTATTGTGTCAACTGAATGGACAGAAGGCCAGGAAAGGAAGATTCAATGGGTCACTTCAGGGACTTCCACATAGGCTCATCCATGGTGACTAAAGGATGAGAGTGGTGTCAACGCTGAAAGATAATGCCAGAATTAGTGATTTGTTGTTGTGGTTCCCATTACTTGGAAAGGTCAGTATGCTGGAGTCAGCAGCCTGAGCAATCTCAGTGCTCTGATTTCCAGAGCTCCCCAGGGAAATGCCTATGGGTATGAATCCACAGCGAGCATAATCTCTGATGAGAGAGATCATTTAAGAATCTTTGCCTCCCTGAAGCATCTGCAAAGATGATGATTATTTGGATTGCCCAAGCTATTTCCATAAGAACTTGAATGGAATTAGGAAACTCAAATTTAGATTAGATCCAATGGAATAGTCTTCCTGGGAAAGCAAAGGTAATTATAGAATGGCCTTTCAAAGGAAGGTGGCGGAAAAATTTGCTAATGTTCCTCAGGAACCTTTGCAGAGGGACAGGTTGCAGGAGTGGAAACTGGCCTGGGTATCCTATTACTTCTTTCCCAAGGCAACTCCATGACTGAGTAGTGATCATAGAGAGCTAAGACAATGAGTGGAATTAGGCCATCCTCAGGGCCAAGATAAACTAGGCTACTGTAGTACCCTGAGTCCTTTATGACTTGGTACCAGGCCACTGCCCCTTTGAACCCACTCGGGAGTACCAGTCTCCAAGCCCCTGCCCCACCTTCCCAGCCAAGCATGATTTCTTCACTTGCAAACACCTCACAGAACCATACCTAGCAGGACAGAAGCCCTGTGGATTTTACTGCATAGCAGTATTTTTATAGTATTTCTGTGTGTCTTAACTTTATTTTCCCTTAAAAAAATGTTTTTGAAAATGACTCAAAAATCAAAACTAAAGAAAGTACACTGCTGTGCTTTAGATATGTTTTGTCTTCCAAAGTTTCATGTGTTGAGAACTTGGTCCTTAATGTGGTGATGCTAATGCCTTGTGGGACCTTAAGAAGTAGGGCCAAGTGGGAAGTCACTATTGACCCCTCCTCTCTCTCTGATTTCCTGTTTTGCCATGTTATCTTTCCCTCTAGTATGGATTCCCACCATGATGTTATGAAGTCATCACCAGAGCTGAGAAAATATCAGTACCATGCCCTTGAATCTCCAGAACTGTGAGCTAAATAAAATCTTTCTTTATAAAGTACCCAGCCTCAAGCATTTTGCTATAGTCATGGAAAACAGACTAATATATAAAATGAGAGAGTTTACTCTTTTCTGTTCTATCTAGCACCTTCTTTCCTTGCCCACTTTACATTATTATCAGTTCCAATTTGCTTTTTCATTATTTTGATATAAACATATGGATAAATATTCTTGCACCTCTCTTCCTTATACAAAAGGTAGAGTTTTCTGCTCTGCACTTTGTTTTTCTCCATTTAATATGGTATTAGATTTTGTTTAACAGTTTACTAATTACTGAACTCTTGAATAGTTTTTAGTCTATTACAAGCAATACAGTAGTAAATACTCTTTTGCATATGATATGTTGCTTGTATGCAGGTGTAAGTAATGGCTGGACTCTGAGACGTATTGTCACTGGTTTAGAGGATATGCATAATGCTGATGTCATGATGTGATGCTGATAGATACCACCAGTCTGCCTTCCTTAGTGGCTGTAGCATTTTATCCTCTTGCCAATAAGGTTTGAGAATAACTGTTTTTTTTTTCTCTACAGCCTTGCCAAGGAAGTATGTGCTACACCTGGATTTTGCCAATCAGATAGATGACAAATTTTACCTTAGTACAGTTTTAATATTTGAATTTTTATCATGAAACACTTAAGGGACACTTATGAATGTCTTTCTATATCCTTTGGAAAACAGACAGACAGACAAGACAAACAGATAAAATTACTATATTTCTTCTTTTTTGTATTAAATTCTTTTATTGGTACATTGTAGGTATACAACACAATTACATTTCTCATGGGGAATTGTGCCTTTACATAATGCATCTTGGTTCTATTTTTTCCCCATTCCTAGCCCTCCCTTCACGCCCTCCACCCTTCTCTATTTACAAAGACTTTATTTCCATTTTTATCCATTTCTCATCATTTTTCCTTTCCCTTCCTTCCTTTCCCCTGCCCCTCCCACTACCCTTACCCCTTTGGACCTTTTCTTCCTATTTTACATTATCAATTATTCATTCTAATCATTGGTACATTTTAGGTATACAATATAATGACATTCATCATTGGAAATTTGCACCTTTACATAATCTCTCTTGGTTCTTGTTTTTCACCCTTGCCCAGCCCTCCCTTCAACCCCTTCAGTCCTCCCTATTTACAAAGATTTTGTTCCTATTTTTCCATTTTCTCATATTAATCCCATTCCCTATCCTTTCCCCCAGCCCTCCCACTTCCTTCCCCTTTGCCCCTTATCTTCCTATTTCACATTACCTATTATACATTTTAGTCCTTATTTACACTTTCAGTTTCTCACACCAGAGAAAATATTCGGTATTTACACAACTGTGTCCTATTTATTTCACTTAAGAGTATTGCTTCAATGTGCATCCACTTAGCTATAAATGTCTCTAATTTCTCATTTTCCATGGCTGAGTAGTACTCCATTTTATAAAAAAACCACATTTTCTTTATCCAGTCTCCAGTTGATGGGCATTTGGGCTGTTTCCAAGTTTTAGCTATTACACACTGTGCTGCTATGAACATGGGTGCACATATATCACTGTGGTATGATTCTTTTAATTCTTTGGGGAAGATCCCCAGCAGTGGAATAGCAGGGTCAAATGGGACTTCCAGTCCTAGTTCTTTGAGGTATCTCCATACTGATTTCCACAGTGCTTGCACCAGTCTACACTCCCACCAGCAGTGGAGCAGGGTTCCTCTTTCCCCACAGCCCTGCCAGCATTTGTTATTGGTTGATTTCATGATAGCAGCCATTCTTTCTGGAGTGAAGTGGAATCTCAGCATTGTTTTCATTTGCATCTCTCGAATGACTAGTGATGTTGAACATTTTTTCATATGTTTATTTGCTATTTCTACTTCTTTGTCTGAGAAATGTCTATTCATTTCAGATGCCCATTTTTGAATTAGATCTTTAAATTTGGGAGGTCTGATCTTTTTAAGTTCTTTATAGATTCGAGATAGTAGACCTTTGTCTGAGGAAGAGCAGGTGAAGATATTTTCCCACATTGTGGGTTGTCTCTTCACACTGCTGGTGGTTTCTCTTGCTGTGCAGAAGCCTTTTAATAAGAAGAGATCCCACTTGTTGATTGTTTGTGCTAGTTCATGGGCAACTGAGGTTTTGTTCATAAAATCTTTTCCTACACTGATGTCTTCAAGGGTTCTACCTAACCTCTGTTCCAACTGGTTCAGAGTTTCTATTTTAATATTTAGATCTTTAATCCATTTTGATTTTAGTTTAGTGCATGGTGAGAGATATAGGTCTAGTTTTAATCTTTGGCAAGTTGAAGCCCAATTTTTTCAGCACCATTTATTAAAGAGGCTATCTTTCCTCCAGTGAGGGTGTTTGGCTCCTTTGTCGAAGATGAGATGGCTGAGTGTGTCTGATTGTTTCTGCATCTTCTAATCTGTTTCACTGGTCCTCAAGTCTGTTTCTTTGCCAGTACCATGCTGTTTTTATCACAGTAGCTTTGTTGCAGGTTGGGGATTGTGATACCCCCTGCCATGTCTCTGTTACCTAGAATTGCTTTTGCTCTTCTGGGTCTCTTCTTGTTCCAAATGAATTTTTGGATTGTTTTCTTGAGGTCTATGAAGTATGCTGCTGGGATCTCAATTGGAATTGCATTAAATCTATATAGCAGTTTTGGAAGTATGGCCATTTTCACTATATTAACCCTTCCTACCCAGGAGCAGGGGATGTCTGTCCATTTTCTGATATCATCTTCAGTCTCTCTTTTCAGAATGCCATAGTTTTCAGAGAAGAGGTCTTTGATTTCTTTTGTTAGGTTGATTCCTGGATATTCAGTTTTTTGGATGCTATTGTGAAAGGATTTATTTGCCCTATTTCTCTCTCAGTGAGTCTGTCATTGGTGTAGAGGAAAGCTATTGATTTTTGTGTGGTGACCTTGTAACCAGCTACTTGACTGAATTTGGTTATTAAGTCTAGAAGATTTGGTGGAGTTCTTGGGGTCTTCTATGTAGAGTATCATGTCATCTGCACATAATGACAATTTGACTTCTTCATTACCTATCTTTATTCCTTTTATTTCTTTCTCTTGTCTAATTGCCATGGCTAATGTTTCCAGAACTATATTGAAGAAGAGTGGTGATAGTGGACATCCTTGTCTTGTTCCTGATTTTAATGTGAAGGATTTCAGTTTTTGACCATTTAGTATGATATTAGCTGTTGGTTTTTCATAGATGGCTTCTATCAGATTGAGGTAGAGACCATCTATTCCAATGTTTTGTAGGGTTTTTATCATAAATGCATATTGGATTTTGTCAAATGCTTTTTCTGCATCTATGGAGGTAATCACATGGTTTTTGTCCTTGGCTCTATTGATATAGTGTATTACATTGATTGATTTTTGTATATTGAACCATCCCTGCATCCCTGGGATGAATCCCACTTGATCAGGGTGGATGATCTTCTTGATGATCTTCTGCATTCTGTTTGCCAGTATCTTATTAAGGATTTTTGCATCTATGTTCATTAGTGAGATTGGCCTATAGTTCTCTTTTTCAGTTGAGTCTTTCTCTGCCTTGGGGATCAAGGTGTTGCTTGCTTCCAGGAATGAATTTGGGAGTATTGCTTCCCTTTCAATTTCATTGAAGAGTTTAAACAGTAGTGGCAGCAGTTCCTCTCTAAATGTCTTGTAGAATTCAGCAGTGAAGCCATCAGGGCCTGGGCTTTTCTTAGTTGATAAGTTTATAATTACATTTTCAATTTCATTGGTTGATATTGGGTTGTTCAGAATTTTTAGGTCTTCTTCGTTCAACTTTGGTAATTCATATGTAAGTAAGAATCTGTCCATTTGTTCTGTGTTGTCCATCTTATTGGCGTATAGGTTCTGGAAGTAGGTATTGATGATCCTCTGGATTTCTGCTGAGTCTGTTGTAATTTCACCCTTTTCATTCCTAATTGCATGGATTTGGGCCTTTTCTTTCCTTTTTCTGACAAGGTTGACTAAAGGTTTGTCAATTTTGTTGATTCTTTCGCAGAACCAACTCTTGGCTTCATTGATTTTTTGTATTGTTCTCTTAGTCTCCATTGCATTGATTTCTCCTCTGATCTTTATAATTTCCTCCCTTGTATGAGCTTTGGGGTTGTCCTGCTCTTCTTTTTCTAGAAGCTTGAGGTTCAGCCTCAGGTTGTTTAATTGGGCTCGTTCTGTTTTCCTGGTATGCATATTCACCGCTATGAATTTCCCTGTAAGACTGCTTTCATTGTGTCCCATAGATTCCGATATGTTGTATTGTCATTGTCATTTAATTGAAGGAACTGTCTGATTTCTTCTTTAATTTCCTCTGTGACCCAGTGGTTATTCAGAAGTGTGTTGTTCAATTTCCACATGTTTATGAAATTTTTTGAGTTTCTTTTGCTATGGATCTCCAATTTCATTGCACTACGGTCTGATAATATACAGGGGATAACTTCAATTCCTTTGCACTTACTTAAACATGTTCTATGTGTGAGTATGTGGTCTATTTTGGAGAATGACCCATGTGCAGCTGAGAAGAATGTGTATTCTGATTTTGTGGGGTGGAAGACTCTGTAAACATCTGTTAAGTTCATTTGTTTAAGAGTTTGATTGAGTTCTAGTATTTCATTACTTATTTTTAGTCTAGTTGATCTATCTATTTGTGACAGTGGGGTGTTGAGGTCCCCCACTACAAGTGTATTAGTGCATATATGACTTTTCATGTCCATTAGCATTTGTTTTATATAGTTGGGTGCACTAGTGTTTGGTGCATAGCTATTTATGATTGTCATCTCTTCTTCTTGCATTGTTCCCTTTACAAGGATGTAGTGTCCTTCTTCATCTCTCTTAATCAGTGTTGGTTTGAAATCTACTTGATCTGCAAAGAGGATAGCTACTCCTGCTTTTTTTCGGGTTCCTGTCACATGCAGTATCGTTTTCCACCCTTTAACTTTCAGTCTGTGAGTTTCCTTTTGAATGAAGTGTGTTTCTTGTATGCAGCATATTGTTGGATTTTGCTTCTTGACCCATTCTGCCAGTCTATTTCTTTTGACTGGTGAATTGAGACCATTAACGTTGATGGTTATAACTGAAACATATTGACTTGTCATTGCCATGACTTTTTCTTTTTGTTGCATTTTCCCCCTTTACATTTAATATCTTGTCATGCCAGATGGGTTCATTCTGCTTTGCTTCCTGGGGTTGTGATCCTCAATGTCTGTTCCTAGGCTATTGTGTAAAATTCTTTGGAGTGCTGGTTTGGCATTCACGAAGTTCCTAAGGTGCTCTTTGTCATGAAAGTATCTTATTTCTCCATCCATTTTGAAAGACAGTTTTGCAGGGTACATCAATCTGGGTTGGAGGCTGTTTTCTTTTAGGGCTTGGAATATGTCACTCCAAGCTCTTCTTGCCTTGATGGTTTGTGTTAAGAAGTCTGCTGTGATTCTGATGGGCTTTCCTTTGTATGTCATTTGTTTCTTTTCTCTCACTGCTTCTAAAAATTTGTTCTTCTGTTGTGTTTCTGGAATCTTAACAATTATACGCCTATGTGTAGAATTTTTTTGATCAAGGCTATTTGCAGTCCTATATGCCTCACTTATCTGTATGTCAAGCTCTTTTCCCCTGCTTGGGAAGTTTTCTGCCATTGTTTCTGTCAAGAGATTTTTTTATGTCATTTGCACTCTCTCCTGTTTCTTCATTGACTCCAATCAGCCTTATGGTATTCTTCTTTGCATCATCTAGCAGCTGGTGGATTGATTTCTCATGTTCCCTTATAATTTTGAAGCAATTTTTCCTTTCCTGGTCACTAATTGCAATCTTATCTTCTATATCTGAAATTCTGTCCTCACATTGGCTCATTCTGCTGTGTAGACTTTCAATGGAGTTTTTCATGTCCTGAAAATCTATTTGCATCTGTTTTATGGATTCCATTTGTTTCTTATGTTGGGATTCCATCATGTTCCTGAGCTCCTCTCTAGATTTATTAATCATGTCTTGCACTAGGGGCACAATTTCTCCTGTTATCTGAGAAATTATTTCTGATTTCATTTTTTCCAGATCCCCTTTTGTTGCCAGTTCAGTGGGTCCAGGTGGTTGAGTATCAGAGTGTTCCATCTCATTTCCCTTGGGGTTGCTGTAGATGATCTGGAAGTCTGGTTTTGAGACTTATTTACATGTTTTCTCATTTTGACTGGGGCTGGGGGCTGTTAGCACCTGCACAGATTACCTCCTCTGAGCTGGGTGAGGTGGGACAGGGGCTGGGAGCAGCAGTAGGGATGGTGATTCAAAAGCCCTTTCCTGTGGGCTGGGAGCAGTGGTAGGGATGGTGGTCGGGAAGCCCCTTCCTCTGGACCAGGAGCAGTGGGATGGCAGCTCAGAAGCCCCTACCTCTGGGCTGGGAGTGGTGGAAGGGTTGGTGGCCCAGAAGCCCCTTCCTCTGGGCCAGGAGCAGCGGGACAGAAGGTGGCCCCAAAGCCCTTTCCTCTGGGCTGGGAGCAGCGGGAGGGATGGTGACCAGGAAACCCCTACCTCTGGGCCGGGAGCAGCGGGACTCAGTACCTTGGTCTGGTGGTCTTGTGTCCTCTGCATCTTTGTAGTGTGGAATCAGGTGGCTGCCTGTCTGCAGCTGGGTGATTCACATCTTCCGCGTGACCAATTACTATATTTCTGATGTATACTTCAAAATGAATGAACCTGGGTGTCTTTGTGTTAAGTGGAATAAGAGAGGCAAGAGACACATACTGTATGAATTCCATTTACATGTTAGTTAAGAGTAATATAAACTACAGAAAGAACATAGAATGATGGTTTCCAGGACCTGAGGGAAGGAAGGAAAAGGAGTGTCTTTTAGAAAGTACAGTTTCAGGTATGTAAGATAAAAAGAGTTCTAGAGATAGATTGTGTTGGAAAACAATCCAAATGTCCATCAAGAGAAGAGATAAGTGCAATATATGTCTACAAACACATACTATCCAGTAATAAAAAGATGAGTTATCATACACAAAACAATATGGATAAATCTCATAGACTAATGCTGTATGAAGACATATGTTTCCACTTATATAAAGGTCAAGAACAAGCCAAACTTATTTATGGTGATATTAATCACAATAGTTGATGTCTTTGGAAAGATTGACCAAAAAAGGATACAAGACAGCTTTTTTGAAGCTATTGAAATGTTCTGTGTCATGATTGGGCTGTTGGTTACATAGATACCTAAATCTGTCAAAACTCAACAAATTGTACAATTCTTATTTAGATAAAAATGTATTTCTATAAAATATAGTAAAGTGAATTATTGCAGAAAGAGGAAGAGGAGAAATACAGAATAGTATACAGTGATACTTTCTCACAAATATGAATAAATAGATTTCTCCCTCCATTTGGAAACTTAATCCTTCTGTCATTTCTTTCTTCTTCTCTACTTCTCCCTCCTGTGCCAAAATTTTTTGTTTGCTTAACTAATCATTCTCTATTTTAATTTTCTAGTCTAACACTCTTATATTCTGTTGATTTAAACTAGTTTATTTCATCAGGATCAGAGAATATTTAAATTCAAGGGGCTATAGTTAGTATTTATTAGATTCATAATTGCTAGACTTTTACTTATTAGATTAATGACACATTCAGGGTGATATTATAGGCACGGTATGTACAATATTTTATCTCTACAGGAAAAATAAATGGTATTTCTAGTATTTTTAGAATGATCAGCTGAGCTTTAGAAAGGATAAATATCTTGCCCAAAGGCAGATGGTTAATTTGAGTCAAAGTCAGACTAGAACTCAGTTCTTCTGGATTCTTACTATTTTGTCAAATTCTGCTCTATAACAACATCTCCACCATCACTATTGTTGCCTGCCCCAAACTTTATGTTCTTGTCTGTCCTTCATTTCTTTTGGCTACCACGTTGTTTGGTAGTTCATTAACTGCTTAATTTGACAAAGGTTTCCTGTATTGAGCACTTAGTCTGTGCTAGGAATGTTTTAGGTGCCTGCTGCAAAGGAATTCAAAATCGAGTGGGAAGACAGGAATACAAACAAATTCTAACATGTACCATAATGAAGAACATAAGTGTACAATGGGAGTAGCTTCCAGAGGGACAACTCAACAGGTTGTGGGACTGCAAGTAGGGGCAGATAGGAGCACATGAGGCTCCTTGAAAGAGGCAAGGCCTACGTTGAACCAGCCAGGTGGAAGCACAGGCCAAGGACGATCCCACAGATGTGGCAGCCTGGGGACAGATATGGCATCATGCTGCAATGTAACCTCTTCTGGAACTGCAAGCAGTTTCATTTAACATACAGATTGAGTTCTAGTGAACATTGGAGAATTAACAGTTAAATAAGGGTGACTCACAAAAGCCCTTCTATGGTCGGTTAGGGTGTTTGCATTTTATTATAAGGCAAGAGAAGGGCACTGAAGCAGTTTAAGATCCTTCAGCAAAGGGAATTCAATATGTTTGTGTTTGGGAAAGATCATGTTAGCAGAATTAGGGAGAAAGAAAGAGTCAAGCTACTGTTGCTTTAACAGAGTACTGGCAAAAACAAGAAGCCCCAGTGAAGAAAGATAAGAGAGAAAGAGGGGAGAATTGGCAGATTTGCTCTCTGGTTCCTGAAATGAGAATGTCAGAGGAACACAAATGTTTCTTCTCTATTTTCCGCAAGACCTAAAATGTGCACTTCAAGCATATGATACTCATCCAAATCACTAGCTCATGCATAATTTTGTTGTTTTTCAGGATGCATAGATTCCGTTTTCACCCAATGCTTTTTTTTTTTTTTTTGGTACCGGGGATCGAACTCTGGTCCTTGCACTTGCGCAGCAGGCAGTGAAACCACTGAGCTAAATCCCCTGCCCAGCCAATGCTTTGATCATACCATTATTCACCTATTAATAACCTCTGATAAGAATTTGCAAAGATGAAGCCATTGGCAGGATGAAATTTGATTCTGTAACAGAAAATGATCTTTACTGACTACATGAAAGCTATTTTTTAAGAGCAAAAAACCTTGCATGTATTAAAATTCCTGTCTTTCCTTTCTGTTTTCCTCTGTCTTTTCCTTCTCTTCTGTTCCTTTCCTGTCCTCCATTTCTCCATGTTCTCTGCCTCCCTTCTTTTTTTTTCTTTCATCCTCTCTTTCCTTTTCTCTAAACTTGAACCAACTGCAGTGATTAGTTCTAGCAGAAGCATTGTAAGCTCTCAAATCTAGAGTTAGACATATAATCCTGAGCTTTGCCTTTCCACAGAGAGTTCCATCAAATACTCCTTCTCACTACCTCCTGCTTTTCCCATGACCTCATCCCTTAAATTCTGCAGGATGGATTACATTCTCTCCCCAGCTGCTGTACAGATACACCTCATGGAAAAGAGTTTAAAAATAAGCATATACTCATTAGATGTGGCAAGATCTGGGTGCGAGGGAGGACATTAGACAAGGGGAGACTGGATGTGGGAGAAGAGAGAGGAAACAGGATTCCATCTAAAAAGAGGGCTGTAAAACCATGCCAACTAAAGCTGCTGGCCTACCAATGGGGAAGAAGCAGATGAACACAGATCACATTGGACTGTAATGAAATACTTCAGCTGAAGCAATGAAACAATGTTCAGGTCACCTTTTGGAGGACATCTTATCTTCACTCCATTGCAATCAACACTTGATATTTAAGCTGATGAAAAGAACCATGTACTGGGAAACCACCCATGAAATCAGATTATGGAGTTTTCATTGACTTGTTTTAAGAATTAAAAAAAGACTAATTCATCCAGCATCAATTCCCTGACCTATCAATAAACAATAATTGCTATATCACAATATTTTATGAGAATTTACTAAGACAATCTTTGTAGAAAGTTTCCTAATATAAATTCATTTTATTATTACCATTTTTCATTATTATTAAGAAAAAATCTCAGAGTCAGAGTATATTTAACTTAAAAAAGCATGCCACAAGAAAAATTAATTTAGGGTAAAATGTTTTTATATAAAATGCTGGTGTCTCCCTAAAACTTTAAATAAAACAGTGAACATTTTTAGCCTTAATGGAGACCATTATTATAACAACATCTTCCTACACACATAATATTTGGTTTGGCTTTTGTGAAATTGGAAACACATGGAACATCAGTTAATGCAATCAAGACTTGAACTATGAAAATAGATTTCAGTTTGTCTAAAATATCACAGAAGTCATTTTCTGCAATGGGATGAGCTTCATGGTAAATACAATGGTACTAGACCTTTGCTGTAATATATATCAAGGATTTCAAAAATTTTACTTCCCTTTTTAAAAATTCCATTTATTTTTATAGTATGTACTCAATTGCTAAGAGTAATATTGAATTTTATTTTAATTTCTGTAAGTCATAAGATTATAATATACCATACATGCAAGTTTATGCAAATCAAGGTCACTGGAAATCAGGACCTCTTTATATTGTTAGTGAAATTATTGAATGTATAGCTACATTGCAACAGTAGAATTGAATGCTTTTCATGTTTTCAGTTTTGCTAACAAGGGTTATTAAAATAAACAAATTAAAAATCTCTGAAAAAATTCAGTACATCCTAGACCTTTACCTTCAGATAGGCAAATATGAATCATTAGAGATAATTTAGTAAGTAACAAGTGTACGTATATATACAACCTATATAACTAGACTGAGTATGACAGTATTCAAATATTAATGGAGTAAATATTAAAATATTGCCTTTCAATAATGATCAATAGACCTCAGAAATGTATCAGTAATTAGCAGATTTAATTTCCTTAAAATCCATATGTGAAGAATTTTTCCATAACCTACATAATGTTCAATTCATTGGGGAGTTTAGTGTCTAGCCTAGCAATTAAAACAGAGACACACAATCACACATGGAAATATTGGAGCTATTGCCTTTGATCATTTAACCTGCTAGTTGAAGCAGAAGAGAGTTAACTGTCGATCCCTTTGCTGGATTGTATCAACCTTTCTCTGGGAGATACCACAGTGCTGAGGTTCAATCTAAAATGTTCTCTAAAAGGCTGGTGTGTTCAGAGATGGGATGTTTTAGAAGGTAACTGGATCATGGTGGAGCTAAAGTTGCCAATGGTTTAATCTATCCTTGAGTTCACAATTGAATGTGCTATTAGGTGGTGGGGCTTGGTTGGAGGAAGTAAGTCTCTGGGGACAGGCCTTTGAAGGGTATATCCTGTTCCCAGTCTCTTCATTTCTCTCTGGGTTTTTTTCTCTACTCTCTGCTTCCCAGATTCCATGAGCAGCTTTTCCACCGCCATGCCCTTCAGCCATGATGTTTTTTGCCTTCAACCTAGGTGACCATGGACTGAAACCTCTGAAACTGTGAGCCAAAATAAACCATTTCTTCTTAAGTTGTATACATCAGATATTTTATTCCAGTAATTGAAAAGCAGACCAATATATACAGTATGATCTTTATTTTGAATACCCCAACAACAGTGAACTTCTAATTCATTTTTCTATCTACCAACCAATAAATCTTATCTGAGAATAGTAGAATAACTACTCATGACAAAGCCAATTTTACCACTTGTTCTTACAGGTAAACATGATTTCACCAGCATAAAAAGAAGTACACAGCAGCATATGACGTAAGCCTGGAAAAAAGAAAATGGGAAAATAAAAAACAGTTGTTATGCTTTTTATTATTGCTTCTAATCCTATGTGTCTTTAAACTCTTGATAGATTAATGAGTGCTCACACATGGAGAATTTTTAGTTCTGTGAGCACCAACTAAGCTTGTTTCTTTTGTGCCAGCTGTGAGAGAGATTTTGAGTGTTGCCTTCACCCATTTCTGTATAAGCTTCACAGCAGGAATACGCGATCTAAATTCTCTATAGCCACAGGTTTGTCAGAACTGAAGGTGACAGTTATATTTTAACCATGAGATCATTTTTTTTCCCGGCATCATTTTTTTTTAAATTACATTCTTTTATTGGTACATTGTAGGTATACAACACAATTACATTTCTCATTGGGAATTGTACCTTTACATAATGCAGAGATCATATTATTATGAACAACTGAAAATGATATACTTGATTTTCCTTAAAAATATTCTATAATTGAAGACTATTTTCATAGCTCGAAAACAAGTCATACCAATTCTAGACTTTCACTCTTTTCCCCTCAATCTCTCACCCCACCCCAATCTAGTGTTTCTGGATCAATCTCCTTAAAGTCTTGCTTCCTCATAACATTTCTGTTAAACCCTTCTGTCAGGGGCTCCCCTGGACAATTCTGATTGCTTTTCTTCCTCAAGGCTTTCTATAATTTGTCCTCATATAGATTATTCTACTTTCTCTTTTAAACTCCCAATAAAACTTCAGTCCTTCCCTTCTCCTTTCAACTTACCTAAATACTGTCTTGACTTTAAGTTTAGTTTCTGTATCGTTCAACATAGATGTCTTCCTTGAGTCATAGCACAATTTGAAAACTCTTACAGCTTGAATACCTCTTATTGGAATGTGGGGAATCAGAAGTATTTCAGACTTCAGGTTTTTTGGGATTTTGAAATATTTTTAATATTTACATAATGAGGTATCTGAGGGATAGGGCCCAAGTGTAAACATGAAATTTATTTATGTATCATAGACATCTTGTACACATAGCCTGAAGGTAGTTTTATACAGTATTTTCAGTGCACCTGTATTTTGACTACAACTTGCCACCTGAAGACAGGTATGAAATTTTCTACTTGTGGTATCTTATTGGCCCTCAAAAAGTGTCCAATTTTATAGCATTCAGATTTCAAATTTTTAAATTAGGGATGCTCAACCTATATTTCTGAGTTCCTATGAAAATGTCTAATATATACTTTCATTACCACATAAGTACCAACAGCTTGGATTATCTAAAAATACTTTCTATATATTTATATTTTTACCAAATCAGTGCCCCTTACAATAGCTACCTTTTGTAATATTTATTTTGTATCTTTGCTAGCACCAATTATACACTTAAAAATTATTAAATTATAATATAATAGAATGATCTCGAGTAGACATTCAGTGAATACTTGAATCAGGGTAGAGAATACTGTATCTAGCCAGGGAGGAGGATTCTGTTTCTGACTTTGCTATATTTTAACCAGAATGATACTGGCCAAGTCAATTAATAATGTTAGTCCTCTTTTTCTCTAATCTATGAATGGAGCCAGCAAAGAGACAATGTTCTAATTCAGGATAGTCTTCTGTCTAGGCACTATCTATCCATTCCATCACCACACTTCTATCTCACCATATTACCAAGCCTTCCCTTAAGAATCCCTGCCCAAGGTAATGTAAGAAATTCCTTTCAGTTACCCCTCACCTGGAACTCACAGGGAGAATTGTCTAGGATATCTTGCTCCATATTACTCTCTTTGCTTCAGTTTTGATCTGGAGACTTCTTGAAATCTGGAGCATAGAAACCACAGACTTAAAGAGCAGGCATGCAAACAGTGGCTTCAGAGAATCTGTCAGCCTGGCTGTGTGACCAAGGAGTAAGGCAGGCCAGGGGAGAGCTAGGAGGGTGAGTTAATAGAACAAATGTAGGAACATGACCCTTGTGGAAAAGACAAGATTGAATTTTGGGGTGCAAGCCAGAGTTTAGACTTCAGACTGATGGCTGCCTTTAGTGTTCCCAGAGGTCAAAGTTCCGCGGGAGCAGAGGAGAAGGTATAATCAGGACATGGGGTATGTGGGAGGAATGCGTAACGTGGCTTTAAGACCCAGCCATCCAGATGGCCCGGTACAAACTTGGAAAAAGAAAAGGCAGAAGTGTAGGCTGGGCAAGTCAGGCACAAGTCTATGCTGGCCTAGGGACTCTGCAAAAGAATGGACCTCAGAGAAGGCAGTCAGGGTGGTATCTCGGAATTCAGTATGGCAAGGAATCAGGCAGAGGCTCCTGACCCTGGTAAGCATTACCAGCCATGCCAAGCCATGGGGGCCTGATTGTTCATGCCTTCGAGCAAGGATTAGTAAGGTATAACTGAGGATTCTGTTGGTGCTGGGGAAGGCAATGCCCTCTCCATTCTCACGGAGTTTGAACAAAAGCCCATAGGACACAAGCTCCCCCAAAGTCCCTACATAGCTGTTTGCTGGTCCCAGGGGTTGCCTCAAGGAGAGTGGCATGTAATGTGCTAGGGCATGCTGCATGCAGCCCTAATAACTACAAGGGCTACTAGGGCCAAACTCTGCATCAGTGTTCTTTAACACAAGGCAGGGTTTCTCTGGTTAAGACGACTCACTATCTAGGCCTGTGGGCAGAAGAGAGAATGCTTCTCAAGTCTTCAGACAACCTAAAGGGCCTCCCCAGAAGCCTCCCTCCTCAGGTGCCTGGTTCCTGCTCCTGTGGAGAACTCCAGGAAGAGGAAACTGATACAGCGAGGGGGCGAGGCAGAGCATGTGGCAGAGATCCTAACTTTCTTGCCTAAGGAAGTTCTTAACAAGTACTCATCTGCCTTCAAGGAGGAAAACATTTAAGTCGCTCAAATTCAGTACTCATAACCAAATCCTGTCTCAGCAATCTGTGTCCCCTGTTTCCTCAGCAACAGCATGGGTCCCTGAGGACTTAGTTGCAAATGTTCTTTCCTAAATAATCCATTGATGATTAAAAGGAATCCGGATACCAATTACATTTTACTTCCTTAGTGAGTAATTTTAGCATTTTGGGGGAGATTTAAATGTATTTTCTGAGTCAGGTAAAAGACATTATAATAGCAAATCAACAAGATGTAATTCTTTGGTACTTAAAATATTCTAAGCACTTAATCATACTTAAAACTATTAATAAAGCTTATAAACCATTTTGCACCTCAACTCTGAAAGTGAATTTCTCTGCAGGCTTAAAGAGTATTAAGCCATTTAGATTTTACCAAACAAATATAATTCATGCATTAATCATTCATGGGAAAATAGGTTTAGAAAATGAGGTGAATTCTTGGTTATCCTTCTCTGAATTTAACAATTATTTATCCACCTGGGATGCTCCAAACTCAGGCTAAACAATGTTCAGGATAAACTGAACATTAGTGACCTACTTCATTATTATCATTATAGTATTTCTAAAGAAAAGAATGAGAATACAAATTGAAGACATTAAGGAATATCTTTACTTTGATGTAGGCATTCTGTTGTTGTTAGGAATTATTAACCCACATGAAAATGAATAAAAAAGAAGATTATTTTATTTTAGTGCCTTTTTAAAAAATGAGAAGATTAATATAAATCATCTAATCATTTTTTTAATAAAAAACTGAACACTAAGACTTATTTAACAAATACAGCTGTATAACAAAAGCTTTAATTTATAGCTAGAAAAAGTAAATAAAAGGTAAAAGAGGGTGAAGAAGAAAGAGGACAAATACAGTATGAATATTAGCCACCTTCACACCCCCCCCACACCACTCACTCAGATAAGACTAATACTGCTTTTTAAAAAGAAGCAATTTTCAGCCAGGTGTGGCATATGCATGATTGTAATTCCAGCATTTAGGAGGCTGAGGCAGGAAGATTTTGAGTTTGAGGACAGCCTGCTCAATTTAGTAAGTTCAAGGCCAGCCTGGAATACCTAGTGCGACTCTACCTCAGACAAACAAGCAAGCAAACAAAGCCACCCGTGGTAGTGCATGCTGGTACTTTCAGCGTTTGGGAGGCTATGGCAGGAAGATCACAAGTTCGAGTCCCACCTGGGCAAATTGTAAAATCTAACACAGCAGTCAACAAACTACTGATTTAGACTCTGTCTCAGTAAATCTTCAAAAGGCCTGGGGATGTAGATCAGTGAGGAGGACTTGGATTTAAACCCTCGTACTACCAAAAACAAAAGCAAACCAGCAACCTCCACCTGAAAAAGAAAAGTCTTTAAAAGAAGGAAAGGCAAATTTTTTTTCTATAAAAGGTCAGATAGTAGTTATTTTATGATTTGTAGACCACCTGTATTCCCTGTTTCATATCATTGACGATATTAACTCATACCTGTACAAAACTAGGCAGTGGACACTTGACTCAGGGGTGGTATAGTTTGTTGACTGCCATATTGAATCTTACAATGTGGTAGTTGCCAGAGCTTGCTCACCAGTGATTATATATACAGTTTGCAAGTAAAAATGTTCTTGACATGGAAACTTACTATTTTTAAGGAGAAATATGTACACTTTCTTTGTGCAAACTGGAAAATAATGTACACAATTTTACTTTCCCAAGATAAGGGATGTTCTTTCAAGGATGGCTTATTCATCTTGTGGGCTTTTAATTAGAGTAGCTCAGAAAGCTATGAAAATCTTCACATTTCCAGTTCCAGGAATGAAACTACCTGAGACCCTCACCTGCAGGAGGAGGACATTCTCTGCAGCTCCAGTGCTTCTTAACCGCAAGCATTATTTCTTAACCTGGATTCTGAGAGTACAGTCTTGAAGTTGCTTTAGTTCTCCACAAAATTTTTGTGTTTTCATTGTTAAAAGTAATTAAAAATAACTGATATAATCAAATTCAGGATTATTATGGGATCACTGTCAAAATGAGTCTGGCCACAGAAATTCAGTGTCCTCTGAATTCAAGAACCCTGGCTACTTAGCCTGGTTTGGCTGTGTGCCATAAATCAGGTGGCTTATGAAGAACAAAAATTTATTGCTCATAGATCTGGAAGCTAGGAACCACCACCTTGGAAGTGAGGATTTCAACCTAGGTACTTGGGGGGCACACAACATTTAGATCATACTATTACAATAGGCATATTAGTCATGAACAAGGATATCATGATATCTTGTAGATAGGAAGGTTTGGCTGCAATTTGGTAACAAGTCATGAGTGAATGGGGTTCAACAGCAAACTCCAAGGAACTGGGTCACTAGCAGTGGCTTAGACTCTGCAACAGCCACGTCACTGATCACACTTAATTATCCTAGGTCATTTACATTTCATTGGATTTGGCTTATGTAGTTCATAAATTTATTACGTGTTTTATGTGTACTTTTTTACATGTATAATTTAAAAATCCAGCCAGTTGGCCCTCTAGGTTGTGAGAGTCTGTTCTTTAAAAGACATTTATTTCTCATTTGGTGAAAACCATTCATCATATTGCACCAAAAAGTGCAAAACTACAAATTAGATATTGACTAAAATGGACATTTACAAAAATCTTAATGAAGATGTTTGAAGTCAGAGATGAAGTCCATTTTAGGTATTATCTGACAGAAGAAATTCTAGATATGTAAATATTGATAGGATCTGTTAATATAATGGTAAGTACCTGCTTGTAAAACTTTAAAAAATTTAACATTGTTTTCTGACTGAATCCTGTCCATGAATATGGTAATGCAAATGAGATCTTTGTTTAGATCCCAGTCCCTTTGTAACAAAATCTGATGACATTAAAGAATAAACATAGCTTCAAAATATTAATTGTCTCTCACTTGATTCAAATTAGATGAATTATTTTGCATATTTAATGATTAAGCCTGTTTATGCAATTATTGTCTTAGTTTAAATATAGCCTATTAGCTATCTCTGCCTTCAGATGCTATGCTGAACTCTTGGCTAAAATAGGGTCAGTGTGTCAGAAAATGTTTGGATATGCTCCATGTATTTTACTTTTTGTAGGTCTGACTTTGAACTTTGGTCTCAGCTCTAATACAAAAATTCCCTTTGGGTATTTCTGCAATTGATTTTTTTTTTTAATTTTGCAATGTTAATTTAAGTGTGGTCACTCTTTAGAGTGCTCTACCTTTTTAAGAAGGAAGAAGCAAAAAGCAATAGCTCGCAGTTTCTTGTTCTCAGGTTGTCTTTACACTTTTAAAAACTGTTAAGAAACCCAAAAAGTTTCTGTTCATGTGGATCATGTCTATTGCTACTTACCATGTTAGTAATTGGAGAACTTTAGAAATATTATAAATGCATTACATGGTAACATAAATAATATATTTTCTGTATAGTAACCATATTTTCCAAAACAAAAATAATGATAGGGAATTGTGGTTTTATTTTACACTTTTGCAGATAATTTTAAATGTTTCCCTTACAAGAAAAGGTAGATTTTAATGTTTCTGCATTCAGTTTATTATGTGTATTATTTTGATTAAAGTATAGTTGTGCACTCTTAATAACAGAGACACATGCTGAGAAATACATCATTAGGCCATTTTTTTAATGTGACCTTCATGCAGTGTGTTCACAAATACTAAGATGGCTATAGTGGTGTAATCTTACAGGATCACTCTCAGTAGCCCTTCATTAACTGAGACATCATTATGCGGTACATGATCCAGATATGGAAAATCTGACTTCACAGATATGTGGTTGAAAAAGAGAAGACTTTTAACAGCCTTTTCAGATAATTGTAGATGTTTTTCTTTCACAGTATAACTCAACAAGTGATTTTTTTTTCCCATTAACTTTATTGGTACATTTTAGGTATAAAATACAGTTACATTCATCATTGGGATCTTGTACCATTACATAAGTCTCTTGGTTCTTATTTTTTCCCCCTTCCCTTGCCCTCCCTTCACCCCCTCCACCCTTCCCTATTTGCAAAGACCTTGTTTCCATTTTTTTCCTTGTCTCATATTTTTTTGTTTCCCTTTTTTCCCTTCCCCTACCCCTCCCAATTCCCCTGCTCTTTTAGACCTTTTCTTCCTGTTACACAATGTCAGTTATACATTTTTTAAATTACAATATTAAGATCTAGGAGACATTACCACAGCTTTTACAGAACTTAAAAGGATATAAAAAGCATACACAAAAATCTTTTTTGAAATAAATTTGACAACTTCTAAGAAGTAACATGGAAGACAAATTAATGAAACTAACTCTGGAGGAAATATAAAATTTGAATAGCACCTATTAAAGAAAGTATATTCCTAGCTTGAAAACCTACCTATATGACAACAGCAGGCTCATAAACATTTTAACTGATAAATTATATCAAACAATTAAAGCAGAAAAAAGAAGGAACACTTCTCCCCTCACTTTAGGAACTTAACATTGTGCTAATCCTAAAACTGGATAAAAATAATAGAAGAAAAAAGTATGAACATAGATAGAAATTTGTTTAACAAAACAAACTATTAGAAGTCAGATCTGGCAGGATGTAGAAAGTGGTTTTGTTATAGGGATGGCAGTGTTGGTTCAGCATTGGAAATTCTACCCCCAAAAGTCATCATTTAAACAGAGGAAAGGAAAAAGCCATATGATCCTGTCACTAGTTGGAGAAAGAGTATTGAACTAAATTCTATAGCTGTTCATGGTAAAAGCTATCAGGAGACTAGAAGTAGAACAGAAATTTCTCAACAGATTAAAGACATGTACTCCATACTTCCAGCGAGAACACCTTATATGAATGGAGAAGATACAATGCTTTCTCCTTAAGGTGGGGAACAAGGGCAGATATGCTTACTCTTTATGTGTCCTTTAAACTTTAAAACCTAGTCCCCACCAAAATAGTCTGGCAATAAAATGACACAACTAGGATAGGATTGGCACAGCAGAAGGAAAATCTTTATATGTAGATGAACTGATCATCTACAGAGAAAATACTAAGAAATCTCTAGGAGACCCTAGAACTTGTACTTGAATTTAGCAGGATTAGAAAACACAAGGTATATATAAAAATTCAGGTCTGTGTATACTTGCTATAAATGAAGAATTGGATATTGAAATTTAAAAGTTATGTAGGAGTACAAAGAACCTAGAAAAGTTAAAAACAAAAACAGTGTTGGAAGACGTTTCGTACCTAATTTTAAGACTTCTTCTAAAGCTGCAGTAATCAAGGCAGTGTTGGTGTAAGGAAATACATATAGATTATTTGAATAAAACAGAGAATCTAGAAATAGAGCCACACATATATGGTCCACTGAGTTTTGAAAGATTATTTAACATTAGAATTTTATAGAATATAAACTCAATTCAAGAGCCAAGGAGGAGATAGTGTTTTCAGCAAACAGCACTAGAACACCTGGTATCCGTATATAAAAAATTAACCTCAACCCTTTTTTTCCATACATGAAAATAACTTGAAGGGATCTATGAACCTAAATAAGAAAGCCTAAAAGTATAAAACTTTAAGAAGAAATTATAAGGGAAAATATTTATGAATTCAGGGTAGGCAAGAACTACCTAGAATACAAAAGACATGATGTATAAAAGAAAAAAATTGATAAATGAGATTCCATCAAAATTTAGAACTTTAAATGACATCATTAAAATGAAAAGTAGTCCTTAAACAGACCATATTTACAATGCATATAAACTATGAGCAGAATATATAAAGAATTCTTAGAGCTCATTAATAGACAACCCAATTAAAATGTAGACATAAGAAGATGATAAATAGCCAGTATAGCACAAGGAAAGGTGTGCAACTCTAGAATCAGAAAAATACTAATCAGTACAATAATAAGATTGAATTATACACTCATTAGGGAGATGGAGTTAAAAGTTTTAAAAGCCTTGTCATGACTTTTTCTTTTTGTTGGATTCTCCCCCTTTGCATTTAATTTGTCATGCCCAATGGATTCATTCTGCTGGGTTTCCTGGGGTTGTGATCCTCATTGTCTTTTCCTAGGGTATTGTCTAAAATTTTTTGGAGTGCCGGTTTGGTATTCATGAAGTTCCTGAGGTGCTCTTTATCATGAAAGTATCTTATTTCTCCATCAATTTTGAAAACTAGTTTTGCAGTGTATATCAGTCTGGGTTGGAGGCTGTTTTCCTTTAGGGCTTGAAATACATCACTCCAAGCTCTTCTTGCCTTGAGGGTTTGCATTGAGAAGTCTGCTGTGATTCTGATGGGCTTTCCTTTGTATGTGATTTGTTTCTTTTCTCTCACTGCTTGTAGAATTTTGTTCTTCTGTTGGATTTCTGGAATCCTAACTATTATATGCCTATGCACAGATTTTTTTTTTGATCAAGGCTAGCTGGAGTCCTATATGCCTCACTTGTCTGTATGTCAAGTTCTTTTCCCCTCTTGGGAAGTTTTCTGCCATCACTTCTGTGAACAGTTATTTTATGTCATCTGCGCTCTCTCCTCTTTCTTCCTTGACTCCAATCAGTCTTATGTTATTCTTCTTTGCATCATCTAGCAGCTGCTGGATTGATTTCTCATATTCCTTTACAATTTTAAAGCAATTTTTCTTTTCCTCCTCACTAATTGCAATCTTTTCTTCTATATCTGAAATTCTATCCTCACATTTGTTCATTCTGCTGCACAGACTTTCAATGGAGTTTTTAATCTCTTGGAAATCTGTTTGTATCTGTTTTATGGATTCCATTTGTTTCCTTTGTTGGGATTCCATCATGTTCCTCATATCCTCTATTTTTTTTTAATCTGTGTCCTCTCTCTAGATTTATTAATCATGTCTTGCACCATGAGCAAAATCTTTGCTGTTATCTGATTAATTATTTCTGATTTCATTTTTCTCAAGTCCTCTTTTGTTGCCAGTTCAGAGAGTCTAGGTGGTTGAGTATTAGATTGTTCCATCTCATTTCCCTTTGGGGTTGCTGTAGGTGATCTGGAAGTCTGTTTTTGAGGCTTGTTTATGTGTCTTCTCATTTCCATGGTGTGTGTGGGGGGTTGTGCTTCTGGCACCCACGCGGCTCACCTTCTCTGCCCTAGGAGCCTGGGATGGAGGCAGGGAGCTTCCTTCCGGGTGTTGGGACTGGCTCACATTTTCTGCCCTAGGAACTTGGGATGGCAGTGGGGGAGCTTCCTTCCAGGTGCTGGGACCAGCTAAGCTTCTCTGCCCTAGGAGCCTGGGATGGAGTCAAGGAGGTTCCTTCCAGGTTCTGGGATTGGCTCACCTTCTCTGCACTAGGAGCTTGGGATGGCAGCAGGGGAGCTTCCTTCCGGGTGCTGGGACCAGCTGAGCTTCTCTGAAGTGATTGTTTCTTAAAGGTTAGTTACAACATGAAATCTGAAATTATATCAGAGAAATTTTCATACTTTATGACATTAAAATTCACCACCCTAAAAAAAGTTCATCGATCCATTTTGTACTTTAAACAAATATTTTACCCATGGCTTTTGTAACATTAAGTATTGGTCATCTGGAAAATTTGATTCAATAAGAGTTGTATGTTTTGTAAATGTTGGTGCATATCATTATACAATATCAAAAAATCACGTCTATTCATATCATCACCAATCTCATCACACAATAAAAAAGTGTTTACATTATGCAATCTGGCAAGCTCATGATGGCAGCTACAAGTTTCCCAAAATTTTAATTTTCACTTGCAAGCTCAAATCTTAACATCTCAAGTTGATACTGTCAAGTTTTTTTATAAAATGACAGACTTACTTCCATCTTTTTCAAGACAATGTCTGCCAAATACCAAAGTCTGAAGAACCATAGTTTGTCAGTTGTCCTTTCAAATAAAAATAGTGTTCCATGAAGCCAGGTATTGTGGCATGTGTCTGTAATTATACAAACGAATTTTCTAGATTGGATTACAGGGTGAGAAGTGAAAGAGTTGCAAAGGCCATCTACAAGATCAGAGGCAGAAGAATCCAACATGGTCATCTCTCTGCTGGAGAGCCAGAGGATCTAATGGCAGTGCAGTGTGGAAGGCCTGGAGCTCGCTGTAGAGGCCCCTGTGCAAGTCTGTGTTGAAAGGCACTGGAAGGCTGGAGAAACTGGAGACCAACATCCAAAGGCAATGACAAAAACTGCAGCTCTGCTAAAAAAGGGTAGACTTCCTTCATTTTTACAAATAATTTTTTATTTTATCAAATGATAAGACAATTCCATAATCAAAAAGAGAATAACAATAGTTATCACATTGTGTATTTTTATCTTCAAAGCAGTTACTCAGAGTACAAGACATAAACAAAAAAGATTCCTGCAAAAAAGAAGCAAACAGATAATAACACAAAATGTTCTTTTTTTTTTTTATTAAATTCTTTTATTGGTACATTGTAGGTATACAACACAATTACATTTCTCATTGGGAATTGTACCTTTACATAATGCATCTTGGTTCTTATTTTTTCCCCATTCCTAGCCCTCCCTTCACGCCCTCCACCCTTCCCTATTTACAAAGACTTTATTTCCATTTTTTCCATTTCTCAGCGTTTTTCCTTTCCCTTCTTTCCTTTCCCCTGACCCTCCCACTACCCCTACCCCTTTGGACCTTTTCTTCCTATTTTACATTATCAATTATTCATTCTAATCATTGGTACATTTTAGGTATACAATATAATGACATTCATCATTGGAAATTTGCACCTTTACATAGTCTCTCTTGGTTCTTATTTTTCACCCTTGCCCAGCCCTCCCTTCAACCCCTTCAGTCCTCCCTATTTACAAGATTTTGTTCCTATTTTTCCATTTTCTCATATTAATCCCATTCCCTTCTATCCTTTCCCCCAGCCCTCCCACTTCCTTTCCCTTTGCCCCTTTTCTTCCTATTTCACATTACCTATTATACATTTAGTCCTTATTTACACTTTCAGTTTCTCACACCAGAGAAACTATTTGGAATTTATACATGTGTGTCCTATTTATTTCACTTAAGAGTATTGCTTCAATGTGCATCCACTTAGCTATAAATGTCTCTAATTTCTCATTTTCTATGGCTGAGTAGTACTCCATTTTATAAAAAAATCACATTTTCTTTATCCAGTCTCCAGTTGATGGGCATTTGGGCTGTTTCCAAGTTTTAGCTATTACAAACTGTGCTGCTATGAACATGGGTGCACATATATCACTGTGGTATGATTCTTTTAATTCTTTGGGGAAGATCCCCAGCAGTGGAATAGCGGGGTCAAATGGGACTTCCAGTCCTAGTTCTTTGAGGTATCTCCATACTGATTTCCACAGTGCTTGCATCAGTCTACTCTCCCACCAGCAGTGGAGCAGGGTTCCTGTTTCCCCACAGCCCCACCAGCATTTGTTATTGGTTGATTTCATGATAGCAGCCATTCTTTCTGGAGTGAAGTGGAATCTCAGCATTGTTTTCATTTGCATCTCTCGAATGACCAGTGATGTTGAACATTTTTTCATGCATTTATTTGCTATTTCTACTTCTTTGTCTGAGAAATGTCTGTTCATTTCATATGCCCATTTTTGGATTGGGTCTTTAAATTTGGGAGGTCTGATCTTTTTAAGTTCTTTATAGATTCGAGATAGTAGACCTTTGTCTGAGGAAGAGCAGGTGAAGATTTTTTCCCACACTGTGGGTTGTCTCTTCACCCTGCTGGTGGTTTCTCTTGCTGTGCAGAAGCCTTTTAATAAGAAGAGATCCCCCTTGTTGACTGTTTGTGCTAGTTCACGGGCAACTGAGGTTTTGTTCATAAAATTTTTTCCTACACTGATGTCTTCAAGGGTTCTACCTAACATCTGTTCCATCTGGTTCAGAGTTTCTATTTTAATATTTAGATCTTTAATCCATTTTGATTTTAGTTTAGTGCATGGTGAGAGATATAGGTCTAGTTTTAATCTTTGGCAAGTTGAAGCCCAATTTTTCCAGCACCATTTATTAAAGTGGCTATCTTTCCTCCAGTGAGGGTGTTTGGCTCCTTTATTGAAGATGAGATGGCTGAGTGTGTCTGGCATTGTTTCTGTTTCTTCTAATCTGTTTCACTGGTCCTCAAGTCTGTTTCTTTGCCAGTACCATGCTGTTTTTATCACAGTAGCTTTGTAGTAGAGTTGCAGGTTGGGGATTGTGATACCCCCTGCCATGTCTCTGTTACCTAGAATTGCTTTTGCTCTTCTGGTCTCTTCTTGTTTCAAATGAATTTTTGGATTTTTCTCTCAAGGTCTATGAAGTATGCTGCTGGGATCTCAATTGGAATTGCATTAAATCTATATAGCAGTACAAAACATTCTTTTTAATGAAGTAAGACTGATAGTTTTCCTTTTTATCCAGTAGAGGCTACAAGTCTTTGATTGGTGCCCACATCCAGGGTGGGTCTTTGCTACTCGGAGTTCACTGACTTGAAAAATTCACAATCTAGAAGAGAAAGGTCTAGATGGGAAGTTCTGTAGCTACACAAAAGAGTGCTACTAATTCCATAGTAAAAGTATGACATAAAGAAAAGAATAGACAATCCAAACTGGGAATAATGAATCAAAGTATTTCAGGAGGCAGCAGTGGCACTTTCATACATTAGGACACTGTTCTTAAGGTTAAGATTCGATAAAGGTTAAGATTCTGTAGAAATGACATAAGTTGATTCTTGGCATGGGCCTAGACATGCCCTATACAGGTAGGGGGCGCACTACAGCCCAGTGGGAAGGGGAATATGTGCTAAGGAGAAAATGAGGGGACCCTAGAGTTGTAGGAAGTACAGATCTGGGAGGGGTCTCATGAGTCATTCTCAGGAGTTATACTATTCTGTGGACTTCTGGAGGCCACAGACATGTAGAGAAATAGCAAGCTTATGTTGGTAGTGTGGAAGGATCATTTGAAACCTGACAGATGACTTAGAGAGAGAATGATGGGACCAACAGTTCATTGGAGGATGACTGCTCTCCTTCAGATGGTCCAAATGCAGGCTGCCCATGGCTGCTCTCCTTCCAACATCTTCAGGCAGGAGACAGTATTAGCCTCCATGTTGCAATTAGTTCAAACTCAAGGGATCTACATTGTGCTCTCCAAAGGATTCTCTTTCCCCACTCTACTAGGGTGATGGGAAGTTCTGCTGCTCCACAAATACCAAGTAGGTGTGGAGATGCTTGCCTCTCCTTGTTTTGGTTTCCTCAAATCTTTACAGGGTGTTCTAATGGTAAATTCTATGTTCAACTTGGAGAGTGTTTTGAAATGAGATTGTCATTTAAACTGGAGAAATCTGAGTAAGGTAGATTTCCCTCCATGATGTAGATAGGCCTCATCTAATCAGCAGAAAGTCTGAATAGATAAGGAATTCTCCAGCAGATAGCTTTGGGCTTCATCTGCCTGTGATCCTATACTATCAATTGGAATTTGCCACTTGCCATAATTTTGTGAGCCAAATCCTTACAATAAATAACAAATGAGCAAACACCCTATTTTTCTGCTTCTCAGCTGAACAACTAATACAAGTATTATCTTGATGGTTTCCAGAACTTGACTTATAGTTTGTTAGTAGTGACACAGTACCTCCCACTAGTTTGACAACCTTAATGTTTTCATCCAAATGCAGCTGTTTGAATAGTTCAATTTTCTTTTAGCATTTCTAACATAATTTTCCCCCAGTATTTCTCCTTAGGATGTAGGGTTCTCATCCCTTAGTTTTTCTCATCATTAAAAGCTTAAGCTGAGGGCTGGGGATTTAGCTCATTGGTTCCGCCACCTGCCTCACCGGCACAAGGTCCCGAGTTCGATCCCTGGTACAAAAACAAAAAACAAAAACTTAAGCTGAAATTCTACAGTCCCATCTAAAAATAACCTGATCTTTTATGCAGAAAAAAACCATATTCATGAGATATTTTAGGTAATACTTTATGTGACTTCTTGGGTTACAAGGAAAAGGTTTACTAAGTTGCCTCAAGAGATTGGGCCAGCAGATCATGCCTTGTAGAGTGACACCTGTACAAATAAAGAAAACAAAAATCTTGTCCAGATTTCTTCTTCTAAAACTTAGAATCTAAAGCAGAGGCCACAAGAAGACTTACACCAAGAGTCATGAGACCATAACTGCACAGTTGATATTCAGGGAAGTGATAGATTTCACATGGTTCTGCTGATTGCCTGGGTTATTCTCTGCCGACATCCTGAATATTCTTTCTGTGTGTGAATCTCTCTGTGTGTCTCTATTCTTCTGCTACCATAGAGTTGACTTTAACTAGTTAACTTGAGTTCAAAGTCTTAAGAGAACGGCTGGGGATTTAGCTCAGTGGTTCTGCCGCCTGCTTCGCAAGCGCAAGGTTTTGAGTTTGATCCTCATACCAAAAAAAAAAAAAAAAAAAGTCTTAAGAGAAAGGATTGAGTTAGGTCAGTTAATCACCATCATTCCCAGAGGGCAGAGCTTTTGGTGTCAGACCACCTCATAGGCTGTTGATCTGACAAGGTTCAGAGCCTTTGGGTTTAGGTATATTCCCTCGTTCAGTTTGCTGTGAATAGCACACTGATGTGGAGAAAAACGTGGCTATCTATGCCTAAGAAACTTCCCAGAGCACGTTCCTCAACAGGTGCTGTGGATACGAAGCACCTTTGGATAAGAAAAGGACTGTAGGCTTGGCCACCATCTTAAGGTCTAGTTCATCCTGTAGATTGATCATGTTAGCATAACACAACAATGTAACATAACGTAAGTTATTTTAGGTACTTTTAGGCAAAAAGATGAAAAAATCTGCTTCCTTCTTTGAAGAACTATTTCGATTTTAATGCTTTCTTTCTTATCCTTTTTATAAGTTTAGGCTGCCATAACAAAATATAAAGTAGATGGCTTAAACAAAAGGAATTTATTTCTCTCAGTTTTGGAGGCTAGGAAATCCAAGATCAAGATGCCTTCCAATTCCATTTGTTCCACAGTGAAGGTTATCTTCTTTTTGACAGATGGTCACCTCTGTGTCCTCACATGGGAGGGAGGGAGAGAGGGAGAGAGGCAGAGAGGGAGAGAAGAAAAGAGGGAGAGAGAAAGAGGGAGAGCACAAGTTTCTGGTGTCTCTTCTTGCAAGTACTAATCATCACAGGGCCCCAGTCTCATGATCTTTTCTAAGCCTGATTACATCTTCAAAGCTCCCATTTCTAAATAAAGTCACATTGGTAGTAAGGGCTTTGACATATGAATTTAGAGGGGGCACAATCTAATCCATAACATTCCTTCCAGCGTTCTAATTCATCCTCTTCCTCACGTTCATTGTCCTGAATGGAGGTCCTGATAACAGCACCCTACTCTCATCATCCCAATATCATTTTGTGGCATACCTGCCCTTTCTCTGATTTCTCTGCCTTCTACGATGGCAACTAGTAAATTGTTAATGAATCCATAAGAATGTCACCAATAAAAAGTAGTAGAACATGAAATCCCCCTCTCCTCTACGTGGTGGACATCTTGCTTATTTTAAACGGCATACTTTGATGGTAGCATTTAAGAGAAACATTTGAAGAAATATTAAACTCTAATAGAAAGAAGACCAAATATTTATCAATAACTCTTGATTTCTCAGATGCATATACCACAAATACAGACTCAATAACTCAAGTTTGCAGAAAATTAATATTTTGATTATTATTGATTCAGATCTTTTATCTACACACTCATCTTCAAGATTTTAAAGTTACTGTAAGCAGAATAAGCATTTGTTCTAAACATCATTTTCAGAGTTTGCACAAGACCGTGGGTATCCATTATGTATGTGACAAGAAAGGCAGTTTGACTATCACACACCATTTAGGCAGCTTTCTTCAGGTTCCCATTGCCTTTGCAATATTCAGAGAAACTGAAAAGAAAAAGAACGTATTTCAAACTACTCATGGTGCTCTCAGCACTGCCTTGTGCTTTTTGTAACAAGATTGTACATTCACTCTCGAAGAATTACAAACTTTTCATCTATTTTTACTTTTTAAAGGTGGTAGCTAGAAGCAATGGGCTCTTTCTTTTACAAGTTTGGGCTTGAATGTCACATTCATCAGCCATGGGACCCTGTTTAGGTTATTACAGTGTCTTTGTGCCTTGCTTTCTTCAATGTCAGAAGAGATAATACTTGTCTGGTAAGGTGGTTATGGGATTAGAGATAATTGTGCATGTCAAGTGCCTGGCACATGGCAAGCTGTCCTTTCATTGTTATTTGGAGAGGTGCTGTGGCCAGCTGTTTACATTTCAAGGACATTTATGTCTCTGAGTCTGATGTTGCTTGAAAGCCTTCTTTCCTGCTTGATGGTCGACTTTCCCTTTCCGTATTGTTCTAAGAATACTTCTCCTTTTGGGCCATTGTCAATAGTAACAATTGTTTGGTTGTTCCATCCACAGAGAAGCCTTCCTGGAGCCTGGCTGACAGAGATCCCTGTCTGATCTGTCTAACAGCTTGGGAGCTGGAGACAAGGCCCAGGGAGCTCACTTCCTTGTCTAGGAAAAGAACAGTGTCCCCTACCAAAATAGATCCTCTCCTGGCAAACACTACTAAAAATAAATCAAAGGAAATGAGGGTAAAAACCCTCTGTGGGGGCTATTAAGGCAGAATGCTTCCAACAACATACAGATTTTCAAAGTTTTATAGGAGGCAGCAGCAGTTATGACAGCACACGAACCATCATTACCCCAACTCTGGCTTATAAATTGGATAACAGGCAAATGGGTCTATTTTGATTAATTGAACATAGATATTTTATTTAGAGAAATATGCTTACATGACTGCATGTATAAACAAGGATAACTCAGTTAAAAAAATAAAAACCAAACTATGGGGTTTCATAGGAAATTGGTTAGTTTGACATTAAACAAATATTAAACTTCAGCTCCTTCCCTAATAAAGCTTAAAATAAAAACCATGTGATGTTTTCTGTACCTTTCCAACTTTAAAAAAATAAAACAGATGCAAATTAGAAATAAAAGTTGGAGGAAGAAAAGCAACAAAGAAAAACATTGCAGTAGGAGAGAAGCTACTTGAGCAACAAAATTTTGACTTTACAGTTAATTTACTGTTAATTTCAATTGTTTCTATTCAAATAACACAATAGCTTTTTTCAGTGCTGGAATTTGTTTTCCTCTTTATGGACCAATTTTCTTATTGTCACAACAATGTCAAAAGTTAAAGAAAATGCAAATTCTAATCCAAATTCAAGGTCAACTTATTGATGATATTATTGGACAAAATTTCAAGATGTCATCTTGTCCGACTTTTCAGACATTAAAAAAGGGGTAGGGGAGATACTTCACTTAATGGCTACCCAAACTATTATAAAGCTACTCTAATAAAAGCAGAAGGACACTGATATA
Source organism: Heterocephalus glaber (assembly GCF_053883595.1). Classification (NCBI taxonomy): domain Eukaryota; kingdom Metazoa; phylum Chordata; class Mammalia; order Rodentia; family Bathyergidae; genus Heterocephalus; species Heterocephalus glaber. The sequence goes on from NW_028258343.1 coordinate 908,284, forward strand.
AAGCAGATAGCTCAATGGAAAAGAATAGGCCCCAGAAGTAGATTTAATATACTTGAGAGTAGCAGTCACTGGAAAAGGATGTGTAATATTCATTATATGTATACAAAATACATATAATAATGGGATTGGGGTAATTGACTATCCATGCATAAGAACATAACATTTAACTCATATCCAAAATTAAATTCTACAAGTATTAAGAAACTAAATATAAAACAAAAAAAACTATAAAGATATTGAAATAAATTTTAGGAAAACACTTGAAGGAAGATAGCATTCTTTAGCAGAATAGGAAACAATATAAATAATTGAATATATTTCAAAGAAACTATTCATATTCTCAAGTACTATGTAGCTTATAAAGGACAAAAATGGAAAAACACTGGTTAAATAAAAGTGTATAACTTCTGTGTAGAGTAAAGAAATGTGATCTTCTAAGAAAAATATTTATGACACATATAGGGCAATGACTTAATAGCTCTAATATGTGAAGAGCTCTTACAAATTAATTAGAAAATGACAAATGCGAGTAGTCAGTTCACAGCAGGGGAAAGGCAAAGGGTCAATAAACAGAAGAGAAGACATTTGAGATCAATATTAGTAGTGAAAGAAGTAAAATCTTGGTAGCACTTGGCGGGCGGAACCGTGTCCCTACCGAAATAATATGATGAGTCCTAGCATTCAGTTTTGATGAAACATTGGCCTAATAGTTCCTCTTGAATACAAGGGATGTTCTATAAATTGCTTTAGCTCAAAAATAATCTACTAGAACTTATTAAAATGTAAAACTACATACTTTCCTTGCCATCTCAGTTCTGGATAGTTACATGACAGAAATAAAAATACAACTATAGGCAGAGCACGGTGGCCCAGTCCTGTAATCCCAGCTGCTGGGGAGGCTGAAGCAGGATTGCCAAGTTTGGGCAAATTAGTGAGATCTTATCTCAAGATTAGATTAAAGAGTTTTTTCTCTCCTTTTTATTGGTTGTACAGATTAATGAATTTCTTTTGGGCCCATTCATACATGCACATAACAGGTATTTGAAGGAAAGCAGAAAGTGTTGCAAGTGAGCCTGAGGGAAGTGGAAAACTTCAGCTAAGCTGTTAGGATCTAAGCCAAGGGAAAGTGGGGCTTCCATTTCTGAGGGGAGGCCAGAGATGCTGGCAAGAGCCCGCCGGGGAAGCAGCCGTGGTGAGCTGGGTTAGTCAGGGCTTCAGGTGGCCTGGCGGAAGTTATCACGGCCTAAGAATGGCACAGAAAACTTTCCTGTCCACCAGGGGCTGACAACACTGACAGGCAGTAGCCTAAGCCCAGATAGTGAGCTCCCGTATCACTGTAGCTACCAAGGACCAGATGATTCTCCACACTCCTACTCAATTTCTTGGCTCTCTGTAGACCCTCGGAGTTTTAGACACACCTACAGGGAAAGAAAGATATTCCCAATCGACTGAGGCTGAATCTTCTCCTAAGTGGAAGGATGGATCTGCAAATCAGAAATTACTTTGAGTTAAAGAAAAATTAAATTACATTTCCTCCTTATCAAAGCTGCAGGTTCATACTAGCCACATACATTTTATAGAATTATACATGCACAATGAAAAAATTGTTAAAAGAGGCTGCCTGCCTGGGGCAGGGGCTGTACAATTGGAACAGGAGTGACAGTGACTATTGGTTTTGCTTTCATCCCTTCTGTACTGCTTAAATTGTTAACATAAATAGACGCATTCATATATGGTAATTGACTAAAATAGTACAAATTGCAAAGACAAAAAAGGCAGGTTCAAATCATTTTGTAGTATATGCTAAAAGTTGAGACACAAAACACCTCTTTTGGGCAAATTATTAGTGTCACCAAGCCTCAATTTACTAATTCATAATATGAAGATGTTGAGTTAAGTAATTGATATAATTCTTTCCTTCTTGAAAATTCTCTTAGGGTAAGTGAGTTTCCTGATTTCAAAATGTACATCAACACCAAGAATAAAACAACCCCTCCAAAAAATTACAACTCCACCATTGTATTATAAAAGCTGCCATAGAAAATACTAAAACAAATTAGCCTGAAAATGTTGCAATAAAACTTTATTTACAGAGTAGTGGCTTGACCTGTTCCTAGAGGGCAATAAAAATGAATGCTAACTACATAAAATAACACGAGTGAGTTCACACTCATACTATTAAGGGAGATTCAAAAGAATACATTGTGTGATTATGTTTGTGTACATTTTAGAAATGGTCAAAAGAGAATGCTTTTGAAAACTGATAAAATGAATACTTTGTACACTTACAGAATTTGTACATTTTTTCCTAATGTAAGGTTTATTTCAATGAAAAATTTTTTAAGAATACCATTTCAGGGTCTCATTCTGTAGAATGAGCTAGGTGGTCAGAGGTGTGACTTGAGTATCTTGGTGCAGCTTTGAGGAGGTGAGTGACATGGTCCACGTCACCTTTGTGGCAGAGTTGAGACAGAGCCATTCTTACCATGTTGGGCACAGGGTGAGTGAATCCTGCAGAAAGCGAGAATATCTGACCCATCCTTGAGAATTGAAAATGAGTTAAAGGAAGCCAAGGTCACATTCCAGACTTCATCCTGAAGTGATATTTGCACTGTCACCTGAATATTCTCCTTGACTTCTGCCACCTGGACAGTACCCAGTTCAGAGCTTGGCAGATTGCCGGGAGAGCTGAGAAGCCACCAAATGGCTGGCGGAACTCAGCAAGAGCACAGAAACCAGCTCTGAGAGTGGATGGTCTCACCATTCTTTCCAGTTCCCTGACTCTCTTACTAGAGGGCATTGTGATGTAGCAGCCCCATCCAAACTCTGTCTCATACAACTTTACATTCTGGTTTTGCAACTTATTTGCAAATTACTGAAGTTTACTCAACTCTAATTTTTCTCATTTGTAAAATAGGCATAAAGTCTTCCTCCACTGCATCTTCTCCATCCTTCCTATATACAAAGGTGTGTTTCATTTTCTCTTTTTCATTGTTCATTGAGCCAACATTTTTATGCCAAGTTCTGTTAAACATTTTGCAAATATTGTCTCACATAATTCTTGTCAAGAGGAAAGGTTCATTCATGATCTTCATTTAACACTGAGGAAAGTAAAGAATTTAAAATGAACTGAACACGATCACGCATGTAGTAAGAAGTAGAACCAGTTCCCACTGAGGAAGTCTGGGAACCTGAGCTCTTAATCTCTGCTTGTGAAAATGAAAATCTGTCAATAATGATTGTGTCTGTCCACAAACGAAATTTAATAGAGGTTAATCCTGCACTTTTCTTCAAAGAGCTGTGTATTGGAACTCTGCAGTCAAAAACCATGAATTGTGGGCTGGGGATGTTGCTCAGTAGTACAGCACTTGTCTAGCATTCATGAGGTCCTGGATTGGATCCCTTGCACCACAAAAAACAACCAAATCCTATCTGGATTCCACTAGCCTGGTAAATCATGTCTACTTCAGCAGCCTAGTAAAGGCACTGAATTAGTTAACTCTTCTTAAGTATTTATCCTAGGCTGAATGAATTGGATTCTCCATGGTTCTGAAGGCTTGCCTCAAATAGAAAATAACTTTAAAATATTTTTGTCCTAAATTTTTATGAAAAAGTGACATTGATTTTTATAATCTGGAGTGCTTTTTTGACTCAAAGTTTTTATTGATTCTTTTGGTATTTTATTTGTTTCCAATCTTTTTTTTAGTTATACACATTAATGGATTTCATTTTGGCAGATTAGTACATACATATAACATTCTTTCCTAATGCCCCCTCATGGTGAGGTGCTCTTTTAAATGTATAAAATATAGATGTTAAATTATTTACTAGTTAAACCTCTCTCTACAGGCACACATATATATGTGAGCAAACACACACACTGCATCCCATCTTGCAGTTCTTATCTGTGGCTTTACTCTGAACATACCTAACCACATAGTTCCAAAGGTACCCTTGAAAGAGCATTCTCAACTTAGATGGGAAAGCAGGGGTTTTACTTGATTTCTTCAGATCTCTGTATCAATATTATTTTGCTACTCTATCAGTCTACATGACATGGAAGTTTAAGACACAGAAGTTCTCAGCTGTCCTGCTATGAATCCCCAACTTCATGCAGAACTGAATCAGCTATTCCCACTTTAACAATCCATACACTGACATCTTGCCAACTTAACAGTTAATGCTGGGTTTTCTACAAATTAAAAAGTGGTGACAATGATATGGTTATTGGTGATAGTGCTGATAAAATACAACCTCTTCTTCATATGAAATCCTTTCTTATAAATGAAAATAATGAATCAGATTTGAAAATCATTTGACCAACAAGTCCATTTGGAAGGGACAAATGATAAATTCACAGAATAAACTAACAACTGGTTTTATATTGCTTTTTTCCCTATTATGTGCTCACATGTAAGACTCCATTAATATTTCAAGGAGAGTGAGTTTTTTCAAGTCATTTACAGAATTAAAAACAAAGGTCAGGCTGAGGATTTAGCTCAGTGGTTCTGCCCCCTGCCTCTCAAGAGCAAGGATCTGAGTTCGATTACCAGTACCAAAAATTAGGTTAATTTTAATGAACCAATATTTTGCTTTTGATGCAAAGATTAGCAAAATTTGAGAGTAGGATTTAAAATCAGTAGCTAAAATATATGAGATATGTGTTGGAACCACTACATTTTAAAAACAAACCATAAAAATGATGTTAATTTTGGAAGGCCCATTATCCAGTAGGTTTGAAAGATTTAGTGTTCCAGTAAGAGAAGTTTGGAATTCCAAAACACAGAGAAATTGACATTTTTATTGTTTTGCTTAGTTTGGTTTTATTCCAGGAAGTTAGGAGACACTGGGCCAGACAGTATAGATGACAAGCCATGATGTGAATGCTTCTCATCTAGAGACAGGAAATACTCTCAGCCCTGCACATGACGCTCTGCAAAGCCTGCTCTTTGTTTTGGGCATATCCATTTGCTTCTTTGTATTTAATTCTATGTATTATGTACAGATGAGTAAATCGCAATTACAGGACAATATGCCTACTGAAGATCTTGCTTTTATATTATCAAGGAGCAAATGAAGAAACTACCACTGATCTATGAGGAGTTATTTGTTGTAAACTGAAGGTTTTGCTATAGTAGTTTCACAAAGGCCTTCATAATAAAAATTTGTCAGGTCACACACATGTACAAATGTACATATGATTGTTCTTTAAATGATTTCATATTTTTTAAAAACAATAGCTAAAAATCAATTTTAACAGTGAATATATTTTGAATTTGTATTTTCTTAGCTCTCTCCATTTTGGCCCTGGAGATGATGAGAATTAAGACCCCAGAATTCCTTTCTCCATCATTTTTGACACTGATTCATCCAGTTTTTTTAATCTGCCCACCTGGGAGTGTTATGTAAATTTCTCTTGAAAGACTAGAATTGGCTTCAATTCAACTATCACATTCCCTACAGTGCACCAAATGTATACTACCGTTGCTGCAAAAAAGAAAAAAAATATAATGTATTTTTAAATTATTGAATGATGTCAGCTGAAACTTGCAAATTTACTGAAATAATGAACACAGAATTATGGTAAGAATCCCCTACACATATTTCTGATAAAATCATAGCAATAGTATTTCAAGCCAAAGTAACTGCAATTGATTGGTAGTCTGTTTACTATACAGTGTGTTTTTCTCACAAAAACTTCATTTTTTCTTTAGTTTCATTTCTCAAGCAGCTATTTAGTTGCTGGTTCAAGGGCTGAATGTCAATCCTCAGGACTTGAAAAGAGAATTGAGGTGGTGACAGGGCCTTGCTCTGTGGAAGCTTTGGGGAAAAGGATCCTTTTATGCCTCTTCAAGCTTCTTATAGCCCCAGGCGTGCCTTGGTTTGTGGCAGTAAGAGTCAATCTCTGCCTCCTTTGTACATGGACAGCTTCTCCAGGTATCTGTGTTTCATATAGTGTTCTTTTTGTGTGATTCTCTCTCCTTTTTTTTTTTTTCCAATTTATAAGAGTAGTTATCTTTGGGGATTATGGAGATATCTTATTCCCTATGACCACATCTTAACTAATTATGTATGCAAAAGACCCATTCCAAATAAGGCTATTCGGAGGTATTGGAGGTTAGGACATCAGCAAAGCTTTTTGGGAGACATGGCTCAAATCATAACACCTGCCACACACCATTCTAGGTACTGGATTATAGCCTGAATGGAATAAAGTTCATGCTCTGCAATTGCAAGGAGATTGCCACTAAATAAACTAAACCCTGAAGTATCAATTAGTGATAAATGCTGCATGGACAATTATACAAACACACAATTAGATTAGCTGGCCAGAAAGATCATTCCAGGGTGACCTTCAAACAGAGCAAGGTGGCACCCATGCAAAAATAGAGAAGACAATTCCAGGCAAAATCTTCCAGGAGGAGAGAGTCTGCCCTCATCCCTTTGATCACATCAAAATCTGTCAACACAAAGTTTCTGTTCTTCCCATGAATTTATGCACTCCACAAATTATCTGTCTAAGTTGGGGCTTCTTTTGGAAATTTTTCAGTAAAGTTATGGACAGATGGGATAGCAGTCCAAGGAATGGGACTTTTCATTCTGTAAAACAAAGTATTCATTTTTAGTTTGAAGATGACATATTGTTTTATGAACTATGAGGCAATTTTTTATATTTTGACAGCTATTTTCCAAATATAAACTGAAATATCATTGCAAGAATTGTAGAAAATAAATAAATTATTAGTGACAAAATAATCCTATTATTCAGGTCAGTCCTGTTCATATCTCCTTAAATGATATCATCTGATTTGCATCTATGAAGCAATCATAAGAGAGATTAGGATCATTCACACAACAACCATCCTCAGATTTACATTTAAATTAGTCCAGATATAACGGAGAAGTAGCCATTTTGAGCAAATACGCCCGTACTTCACAGAAGTCACAATTTCCCAAGAGCCTTACCCCCCTTTAGAATTCTGTAGAACCCACAGTATAGTACACAGTGATCTGAGCCTGAGATCTAAGCAGTTTTGTCTCAGTGAAAATTAAAACATCGCATGGAAAAATGAAAAACTGCCAAGAAGATCAAAGGGCCATGATCTCTTGCACTTTTTTTATGTCAGATTTGGGTTTGCATTTTTAATGCTCCTAGTAAGATTCACAGTAAAAAAATAGGGCACCTTTTTGACATCTCTATTGTTCGCAGACATAAGCACATTATATTCACCAAGCTATTAACTTTCCCATATGCCTGTCAGTTTTCAAAAAAAGACCAAGAACTTGTAAAAAATATGTGTCAGCATCTGATTCCAAAAGTGAACAAACATACTCAGCTCCCAGAATAACCTCAGGACTGACCGAATTGAGCCTGGAATGAGAAGCCTTCTAAGAATATGATTGCTTCTCAGTAACTCTCTATGAATTGTCTTATGAAAAAATTTAACAAGGGTTACAACCTTTCAAGATATTTAAAATTTAAAACTGCTCATCTTTTCATTCATTTTGGGAGGGATCTGCCTATAAATCCTTACAAATTAGTTAAATAAATCTTTCTGTGAGAAAAACATTTCAAGAAACTTATAGGACAGTTGCACTTTTTATTGAGTTGTATTTCAAATAATTGTGTTAGAAGAAAGACAGGAGATTAAATACAGAGTCAATTCTACTCCCACCCTTCAGGTCAATCCAGACTACCCTAAACAAACCAGGTATGTGTTCATTCATGTGTGGAAGCGTAGAGGAAAGCCAGGCTTCCACTCGCCCCACCTCTCATCCACACCGAGGCTTCCTGGAAGCATCAGAGGAACTCGTGGGGCAATGGGTGTATGGGGCACTGGGGTCCTGGCCCAGGGGAGAGGTACCAGGAAGATGGCAGCTACTAAGCACAAGGCACCAGCACAACATGAGGTCAGTTCTTATGCTATGGAGTTTCTGTTGATTCTTAAAGGCACACAATGGCATTCTCAAAGGACTGAGTGAAGGCTGGGTCCCCAGAAAGGTTAACAAATGAGCTATGAATACTTTGCTAATATTAGTGTACCAAATAGTTAATAAAGGCTGGTAAACTCAAAAGTCACATAAATAAGCCGTTAAGAGTACAATCTCTGTGGTTTCTGAGAATTAAGATCTAATATAAGCCAACTCCAGGGAGAGCGTCTATATGTGAAAACTATTTCAGAACAGAAAGGTAAGAACCTAAAAGAGGGAGCCTTTAAGAAAGCTATCACTTTTTTGTACCTTTTTAAAAAAACTGTATGGATTTATGGGGTACAGAATGCATGTATGCAATGTTTTATGATCAAATTGGTGTAATTAGCATTTCCATCTCCTCAAACATTAATCATTGTGTGTGTGTGAGAGAGAGTGCTCGAAGTCTTTGAATTCTTTTCTACTACTTCTTTATAAAGTATATAACAGATTGTTACAAACTGTAGACCTGCTACACTGTAAAACGTTTTGTCTTATATTTCATTCAAAACAAGATTTATTCATTTGGTTCTAGAAGTGTATTATAAGAACAGGCGCAAGACTCTGTTGTCTTTTTCCTGTCTCTCAAGGTTCATGTGTGAGTGAGCAACAGGAGATGGAGTGTGTTTCAGATAAAAATATCATGGTCTTGAGAGAGTTTGCAGTTTTAAGGAACAAAACAAGAGTTAGCACTGGGGAGCAAGTAGCAACTTAGTTTCAAGACAAATGCAAATACAGGTAAAGGTGTATTTCCTTCACATTAGAACAGCGCCATCCTGCCAAAGTGTTTGAGGGAACCTGGCTGTAGTGATGTTTTCTATCTTTCCTTACACCACTCTGACTTGCTACCAAAGCTACCTGGACATACCAGCCATGGTGAGTTTTCAGGCATCAGTAGGGACTGAAAAGAAAAACAAGAGAAGATGCTTGACAGCTGTGAGTTATTTCAGAAAAGTAAGGAAGAGAGAGTTGATATCATGAGTCAAATATACCTGAAGTTTCAGATGCTTTGCAGATCTTGTTTATGTAGTGAAACACATAACTTCCTCTTCCTTTGTCATTCACTCCATGGTCTTCTCTGGATTCTCTCAGCCCTTGATAATATCTTTGGTTGAATTTTTAAGCTATGATTCTAAATCAGTCTGTTCTGGAGAAGGCAGATGGATTTAATCATGATGGTTCCCTAAACATGGATCAAACAAAGTAGTCATAAATGAGATATATGTGGAGTAAGCAACCTTGTAGTGAAGAGGACTAATTGAGGTGGATAAGTCCCAAATTCTTTAAATCAGAACTCTGCTTGGTTCAAACTCACCCTCTTTGTTTGCTTCTGTGGTTTGAACCACACAAGTTCCTACATCTGTTGTTCAGAGAAAACATAGTTAAAAAAAAATATCACTTTCATCATAACCAAAGTAAATCAATTGCAAGGACTGGGAGTTGGAATTAGAAGAAGGGTGAGGGAGGGATTCTGCTTTACATCATTATTCTGAAGCACAAGATCTTTCTCTAGTATAAGGACCAGAAAGCTATGGTCAAGAGGCCAAACACAGTACAATGCTGAGAACTAAGACTTTCTTTTTTCCATTTTTAAAAGGAGGAGAAAGAGGTGAAGAAAAAAGAGGAAGACAAGAAGAATAAGGAAGAAGAAAAATGAGAACTTATGTCATCCATAAAACCTAAAAAATGTATCATCTAACCTCTTAAAGAAAAATTTGTTGATCCTTCATATAACTCTATAATTTCCTAGGGCTCTGAAATCACTGCACATAACCACTGATGGATGTGTGTGTGTGGAGGCATTGGAACCAGGCTTTTAGGAGGCATATGCATCTGGTGGGTAGAATGCAATCCTATTTACCTGGTTAGGAGAATAGAAAACACAGTCAAGCTCTGGGCCTAGAAGGAAAAGGGGATTCATCTTGGGTGTCTTCACAGGTTTCTTTAGATCAAGAATCTCCTCCTCCGAAGATAGAAATGTTCAGATTTCAAGAAATGAAATAAAACTATAAGAGTTGACTCAAATCTGTAAAAAAAATCAAAATTATAAATCATACATTTACAGGACTATTTGATAACATTTATATTCCATTTATCGAATAATAATAACACTCAAGCACCTGCCACCAGCATAGATAATAGGATACTACCATTATTTGTGTTGCCTTCTTCCTAAACTGATAATACTGCCCTCTCTTTTCCTCCCTCTTCCTAAAACAATTTGACTTTTATGCTAGCTGTTCTGTTGTTTCTTGTTTTTCTTTATAGCAATACTATGTATGTATGTATTTCTAAAAATATATTAATTTTTCCTGCTTTTGAACTTTATATAGATAGAATCTTATGCATGTTCCTCTAATTTGTAGCTAGTAATTAGTATATATAGATGTCTATGTTATCTATTCTACTCTTAATGGCCATTCTTCTTTCTTTTTAAATTGGACAAAATTAATCTCTTCCAAAAAAGACATAAAATAAATACTAAAAATAAACAAACAAAAACAGGAAATAAGATGCCAAATAAGGATGAATCACTTTTAGTTCATAGAGCATTTTAAAGTCCAGCATCTCTCTTCTTGAAACTCCTCATTCTTACATAAGGGTTAACTTATTATATCATGTTCAGTTTGATTTGCTATGACATTAATTAATCTGTACTCTTTTTAGTGATTTGTTTGTTTTGAATCACCAGTTCCTGGATGGGGTTGAAGGGCTTTAGCACTACTTTGGAGACTGCTCCTGTCCTTTTGCCCTTACCCTACCCATTAAGAACATTCAGTACACTCCCATACTAATCAGTCTCAGATTGCATTTCAGAACATTAGGGCAAATATCTTTATAGAAGAGTTTCCTTGCGTACCTCGGGCCGCTGACAACATCTGACTTGATGTTTATAATCCAGTTGTTCTAGACCTAAAGTAAATCTGACAGTGACAACTTTTATGTTATTCACCTTCATTGTTAGACTTTTGTTCTTGAGTCTATTAAAGGGTCAATTTCATCTATGAAATCTTTATCAAAATGGATAGAAATCATAAATGAAATTGAGCCATTGCTCCTTCAAGTCCTGATCTTGGCTAGAGGACATTTCTCAAGTCCCATTGATACAGCCTTTCATCCATCCCCCAAGAGAGTACCATAGAGCATCAGTGTACAGTCCCAAGAGAAAATCACCACTTGTAAGTCTCATTATCTAATGCAGCATTCAAAACTATTAACAACCATTTCATCCCTTCCTACAGAACCAGACAAGAAAATATTTCTGAGAGTGGTGGAACATTTTGCTTCTCTGACCTTTCTCTAAGTTTCGTTTCCTCTTTGTTGTATATTTCACAGGCAACTTTCAATTCTGAATAATTACCATATGTTTGCCTCCCCTAGAGAATGACCTGAGTTGCAAATTCTCATTTTTAAGCTTCTCTGCTTAAAGCAATCAGTGCCATAAATTATAATTTGTTACTTGATACGCATTTTCCAATAGGTAGTCAAAAGCCATCCCATATGAATACTCATTTTCACATTAAAGGTGAAAGACTAGAAACAGCATCCCCCAACACCAAGAGACAGACACTTTTCTTTTGAAAACCCTGCTTATGCCTGGTGGGAAGTTTTATTTCTAGCTTCAGAAGCATCATTTTAGATGTGCATAATCAGTTCAGCAAACTGCTTCTTTTAGTGATAAATAAATATCAAATTAAACTTGCAATTAAAGTTTACTAAAAATATAGGTTGTTGTAATTGTGTTGGTGATAGGAGTACAGAAGTAGAAATGATTGATGATGATTACTAATTATGCAGCTGTGTTCAGAGCACACATGTCTGCAGAGCCACCCACTGCTCTTGAGGTAAAGAAAAGACATTGTCCTGGGAAAGACCTTTGTACATAGCATCTAGATGCAAAATATCTCTGTCACCCCTTGGCACTCACTTTCACAAGGGCAATCAGATTAATAGGGTTCTGGAGTGACATTTCTTCTTCTCCTTATTATTGTTCTGTTGACTGCTAGGTTTGACTTATTTCTAAAATGCCATTGGGGTGAGAAATTATCAGTTATTAATAACAATGAAGAGAAGAGCTTCTTATTAGAATTCAGGCTTCTTTCTTTTTCTTTCTGATATTCTGTCTCGGAATTTCATCTTACAAGTGGCTTATTGATGAAGCTCATTATATTATCAAGAAATAACATCATTAAATATTTGACTTCTAGACAGAAGACTTTCTTACTTTATAACTTTAAGTAAGAAAACATGCAAAGTAAGTAACTTAATTTTTTCACTGCATATTTTAGATTAGTGTATATACCACATTTCCCTTCTCTATTATTCACTTCTACAGAAAATCATTATCTTAGAAAAGATAATTTTCCAAACAAAACACCAGAAATCCATAAACATTATGTAAAATTGTAGTATCTCAAACTTTGTTCTCTTATATTCCAGTCATGTATTACTTAGTACTACAATCAAACAAAAAGAAGAAAAAGCAAAAAATGAATAAATAAATAAATTAAATAAATAAGCAAAGGGGGGAGGAGAGAGAAAAGGAGAAAAAGGTGAAGGAAGAAGAAAAGGAGAAATAGAAGATAATATTATTACTATTATGACTGATGACAAGAAATTCTGAGTGGAAAAAATGAGAACGTTGTAGGAAAAAAGAATATGGAAAAGGTTGTCATTTGGCAACCTTAGGTATCGAAGGTACCAAACTGACAAGTTTTGCCAGTATTTAACCTGAAAACCCTTTAATTAAGAAGATACACAAAACTTTCCTTCGTTGAGGTGGCTTGGTGTGATGGAAAAGACTGAAAATGAACAAACCAATAGCTGTTTTAGAAGTTAAATGCTTCTTTTTGAAATCTTTTTACACCACTGACATACAAAGTGACCTTGGGGATATTATATAATTTATTTACCCTCCTTTCCTCATGTGGGAAATGGCGATAAGATATGCACCAACCCTACCCATATCACAGGGTCATCTGAGAATCCAGTATGATCATTTTTATGTCAAAGTTCTTTGAAGGTTGCAAGGCACCAAAGTATCACATGACCTTAACCACAAGTAGACCTCAAGCTGTTCCTTGGCCTGACAGGTAGAAAGTCAAATACAAAAGAAAATGGAGAAGGTACGTTGCATCATTTTTATGGAAAATGCAGCCAATCTTATTATCCACAGCATGATTTTAAAGTGCTTAATCTCTCTCTCTCCCCCCCACCTTGATGCTACTGAGTGACACAGAACAAACTTCAGAAATGGAGACACACCCTTAGCCTGATGGTTCTTCTCAGACAAGTCAGCCAAGCGCCTCCTGTCACAGCTGGCCAGTTAGCAGTGGTAGATGGACTTGGTGAGGACAAAGGCAGACACACACGCAGAGCTGCTGACACATCCTTTCTTGCTTTTGACAGCAGCTCAAACTTCTGGGCTCCAGAAAGGAAATAGAAGTTTGGAAACAGAACAAAAGGTTTAGCATGTGGGGCTGCATTTGGAGGACATGAAAAAAATTAAAAAGGGACCATTGTTTATTCCCTCCCAGGACTTAAGTATTTTATCACATTTTTATAAAATATAGTCTTAGCTCAAAAGCTTTGTTTGCATGAGGGTGTGTTGTGTCCACATGGAAAATCTCCATGACTTTTCCATGCTGTTCTGTTCCTCTTTTGTTCAGTCATTCAGGGTCTTTGTCTACTGTGATCCCAATACACTGATTTAAGGATCAACTTTATTTGTGATTTAAAGCTTCGAAGACCATAATGGTAGGGAGAAAAGTCAGATTCTTTTGGGATTAAACCAGTTACTTGCCTGTAAGAAGAGCCCATTCAACTCCTCCTTTCTCTAGTCAGTCAACCAATTTTGTTTGACTATATTGTCAAAAACACTATATTTTTTTAAATCCTTTAATTCAGCAAATTGACTGATATGAGGAATTTGTCACTAAAGTGGTAAGATTGTTTTTGTACTTGCGTCTCTTTCCCATTTCTGGGTCTGAGGCAGGTGTTGGCCACTGTTATTCTATGGTAGGACTTCTAAGCCAGCCTAGCACTGTTGGGTAGACAAATCTTTCCATCAGGAAATCATGAATTGGTTTGAGATAAGGAAGGGTTGATTTGAAAATCCCTTTCCCCTGTAGTTTCATCTGTACTTTCTTTTCCTTTTGTGTCTCTGTGATGAGAATCCTGTCCTAGTCACCATAAATCTTGTCATGCAGGCATGAGCTCACACGTACACACTTCCCTTCACAGACCACAATTTTACCATTTTTAAGAGACACTCATAGATTCATGCATTAAGAGACGCAACTGGTGTTAGCCCTCTCTGAAATGATAGATTTCAGAAACAAAAGACAAATAGTGTGACCTGCAGAGGAACAGGTCCCTCACATTGGGATGCTCTATCCTGCCAGGGCAGTCAATTCTAAAGTCTAAAGTCACCATGATCATTTGCCTTCATGAGCAGCATTTCAGGCTGCCTGGAGAGCAATTTTTGAGGCTCTCTTTTCACTACAATGCAAGAGCATATCACTGCTTTTTGCCTGCAGCACAGTTTTAAAAAGCAAATTTGAATTCTTTGAAGACTTAACGTTTGAAAGAAAAGAAAAAAAGAAAGAAACCTCAAGCCTAAGCAAATTTTTATCTCTCTGGAAAAGCAATTAATACATAATATAATCAAATTGGGAATGTATTTTCACACTTAAGCATTTATTAAAAAAAATAGTATGTTTCTGGAAACAACTATCTTTTGATAATTTCCCCAAGGCCAGAACATACACATTTTTTTTTCTCTTGCCTTTTTGGTAAGAGAAAAGAATCTATCTCAGGTCATATTCACATGTAACAGCAGTTCTAGAAATCCTCTTTCCTGTCTTTTGGTGTGCTGTCATGGCTCCCTCTATGTCCTGAATTGACTCAAAATGTTTACCTTTCATGGTCATTTTGACTTTGGAGCAAAGCCAGAAGTCACACAGTGCCAGATCTGGTGAATAAAGTGGATAAAGACACACTGTAATATTTCTATTTAACAGAAATTACTGTAAAAGTTTAAAATTGATTCAGGACACTGAGGCAGCCATGAAGTGACACAAATGAGGTTTTCCAGAACTGCTTCAGAAAGTGGCAATAATGATGGAATAAGTGTATTTGCAGTGAAGGGCACTATTTTGAGGAGGATTAATGGCAATGCTTCTTTCACTGTAATAAACTTTTAAAATTTTTTTATTTGAACATTCACCAGGACTGAAAGGATGTAGCTCAGTGGGTAGAGCAGTTGCCTAACATGCATGAGGCCCAAGAATCAATTTCCAGTACAATTCATCTATCCATCAATCAAACAATTCAAACAAGCATAAAACATTTACTGTATTTTTTGATGACACCACACATGGGGGTTGGGGGGTGGGGTGGGTTGTCAGCTTGGCTAGGCTGAATTACATTTCCCAGAATTTCTGTTCCTATATGATTTTGAATAAAGCAAGCTTCAGCAAAGTTCTTATGGAAGACAAGAGGGTGAAAGTGAAGCAGCAGCAATATTTTTTTATTTTTGGTATCAGGGATCGAACTCAGGACCTTGTGCTTGCAAGGCAGGCGCGGTACCACTGAGCTAAATCCCCAGCCCTATATTGTATCTTCTCTATACTGTGGCCTCTGCTGGCTTGGTTCACTGTTTTAAGACAGTGGCCAGTTTGCAACACCTCCATCCTCCCCTGCATCCTCTTTTAGTTTCTTGGTGTTTTCTCTGGTAAGTAGACAGTAACAAAGGGACACAGTTCGTGTTAAAGGGTGAGAAAGAAATCCTATGAATCTCTAGGGGTCTGGTCTGTGGCATGCTGAGGTGCTCTTTTTCACCCATTTACTGCATGATTCAAAAAGCTACCAACTGTGAGTAGTGCCCAGCGTTTCCTTATCTAGACTGCTGTGTAAGCTGTCCTGCTATTTGGGCCATATGATCCAGAAAATCCAATAGTGCCTAGTATGTCAGTGACAGGGATGCTGTTTAGAGCTTTCTTCAGGCTTCTGTAGATGGATCACAGTCCAAATTCTTACTATTTAGAACATCCACTGTGGATAAGGATTCTTCTTTATGAACCAACCTTTGTTTTGCTACTGGGCATTCATAGAGACTGAATGCTTGGCCATGGCTAACCAAATTACTATGTGACCTGAGCTACCCTTTACTAGTGCTGCTGACCCACCAGGTAATACATTTGAGCATGAGCCATAGTGCTCCATTATCAAAGAGAAGTACGATATATGAAATTGGGCTTGAATAGGTCTGAAAGACACTGATAAACTACAAGAGTGAGTGGCCTAACATATCTACGGCCCCTATGCCTGTGACATTGCTTTCTTCCAACCTGCACCCATGTCCTCTTGGGGAGTTTACTATGACCAGGTGAGAGGAGAATATGAAATTCAGACCTCACTTACTGATAATTCGGCACCCAGGAAGAAACCACTCAAGAGTGGATAGCTAAAAATAAAACGAAGAGCTGAGGCAAAACAGTCCCACTCTAGTGTGGCCCTGAAGATCAGTGGCAAAATGAAATATTTCCAGTGTACAGAACTTCAAGTATACATGTGGGATTTTTGTGTTTGTATTTTTTTTGCCTCAAAGAAGACCCAGAAGTACAAGTTTACATTAATTCATAAGCCAGATATTTACAAGGAACATAATTGGTAAGTTGGTGACAAGGAAATCTGGTAAAGTGGTAGGTTGATGACCTCTCCAAATGGATGTAGCATGTAAAGGCCTTTGTGTCCACATGAATGCTCACCAAAGAATAAACTCAACAGAGGAGGATTTTAATTATCAAGTGGATAGGAAGAGCCATTCCAAGTTCCTCAGTCAGCTTCCTTCCCAAGCAACTCCTCTCCCTAGCAAAATGACTTGTGAAAAATGTGGCATTGGTACTAAGGAGAGAAATTATGCATGGACTCAGCAATATGAACTTCTATTTACCAAACCGTACTTAGCTTCAGTCATTTCAGAGGGCTCAGTCTGCTAACAGCAGAGATTAACCATGAGCTCCTGACATGGCACCATTCCCAGCTACCAGCTAGGGACTTATTGGCAGGTTGATTAGATCAGATTAATTCTCTCATGGAAGGGCCAGTGTTTGCTCTTACTGGAATAGACACTTCCTATGTATATGAATCTGACTTCCCTGCCCACAATGCTTCTGCTAAATCCACCACCAAACCCATGTAACCCATGACTTATTCATAACCATGGTATTTCACACAGAATCATTTCTGACCAAGGAACTTATCTCACAGGAAATGAGATAAAGAATTGGATTCACGCAGGCTCCTGATCTTTCTGTCTTCTTCATCAGTCTGAAACAGCTGGCTGGACAGAATGGGGGGACACTCCTTTGCAGGCTCTCTATGGCCCTTTAGGACATAAAGTATGCTCTTACCCAATATATGTTTCTATTATTCTCTTAGCCAGGATTCATTGGTCAGGGGATCTAGCAGTGGAAAGGGGTAAGGATCTTCTCACTATAGTAGTGATCTTCTGACACAACTTTTGCTTCTCATCTCCATGACAGCAGGTTCTCGTGATCAAGAAGTCTTAGTTCCAAAATGGGAAGCAGTTGCACTAAGGTACATGTGGTGACTTGATGGCACTGAGGAAGCATCTGACCACTTTGAGTCATGCCACTGAATCATCAGGCAAGAAAGGGAGTGACTGTTACTGTCCTGCTTCCACACAGTCAGGAGAAATATGTTTTGAAATCTGAAGATATTCTAGATTGCCTTTTAGTACCCCCATATCCTGTTATTTCTATTGGTTAAAACCAATGGTAAAACAAGTTAACTCAATTAGGACAACTGCTAATTATCTAGACACTTTGAGAATAAAGATTTACTTCACGCCACTAGGTAAATATCCATAACCAGGTCAGGTGCTTATTGAGAACAAAATAGACCATGGATTAGGCAGTGAAAGAAGGTAGTCATAAATATTAGCTACAGCCACATGTCCAGTTGCAGACACAGACACCGTAATAGTTATGAGTATGTCATCCTCTTTGTGATATGACTATATATAAATAGACATATATATATATATATATATATATAATTTGTTTCATCAGTTAGCTTTGTATTTATCTTCTTTCTCATCTCATATCATCTAATATAAGATGTGTTAATAGTAGTACCTAGGGCTGGGGATTTAGCTCAGTGGTTCTGGTGCCTGCCATGCAAGTACCAAGTCCCAAGTTCGATCCCTGGTACCAAAAAAGAACAACAACAACAACAAAATAGTAGTACCTTGAGGAAGCTCCCCAGCTGCCATCCCACACTCCTAGGGCAGAGAAGCTGAGCCAGTCCCAGCACCCAGAAGGAAGCTCTCCCAGCACCCAGAAGGAAGCTCTCCCAGCACCATCCCATGCTCCTAGGGCAGAGAAGCTGAGCTGGTCCCAGCACCCAGAAGGAAGCTAACCCGCTGCCATCCCATGCTCCTAGGGCAGAGAAGGTGAACCGCGTAGGCGCAAGAAGCACACACCCCAACCGTGGAAATGAGAAGACATGTAAACAAGCCTCAAAAACAGACTTCCAGATCACCTCCAGCAACCCCAAAGGGAAAGGAGATGGAACAATCTAATACTCAACCACCTGGACTCTCTGAACTGGCAACAAAAGAGGATCTGGGAAAAATGAAATCAGAAATAATTACTCAGGTAACAGCAAAGATTTTGCTCATGGTGCAAGACATGATTAATAAATCTAGAGAGGACACAGAAAAAAAAATAGAGGATCTGAGGAACATGATGGAATCCCAACATAGGAAACAAATGGAATCCATAAAACAGATGCAAACAGATTTCCAAGAGATTAAAAACTCCATTGAAAGTCTGCACAGCAGAATGAACCAATGTGAGGATAGAATTTCAGATATAGAAGAAAAGATTGCAATTAGTGAGGAGGAAAAGAAAAATTGTTTTAAAATTGTAAAGGAATATGAGAAATCAATCCAGCAGCTGCTAGATGATGCAAAGAAGAATAACATAAGACTGATTGGAGTCAAGGAAGAAAGAGGAGAGAGCGCAGATGACATAAAATAACTGTTCACAGAAGTGATGGCAGAAAACTTCCCAAGAGGGGAAAAGAACTTGACATACAGACAAGTGAGGCATATAGGACTCCAGCTAGCCTTGATCAAAAAAAAAATCTGTGCATAGGCATATAATAGTTAGGATTCCAGAAATCCAACAGAAGAACAAAATTCTATAAGCAGTGAGAGAAAAGAAACAAATCACATACAAAGGAAAGCCCATCAGAATCACAGCAGACTTCTCAATGCAAACTCTCAAGGCAAAAAGAGCTTGGAGTGATGTATTTCAAGCCCTAAAGGAAAACAGCCTCCAACCCAGATTGATGTACCCTGCAAAACTAGCTTTCAAAATTGATGGAGAAATAAGATACTTTCATGATAAAGAGCACCTCAGGAACTTCATGAATATCAAACCGGCACCCCAAAAAATTTTAGACAATACCCTAGGAAAAGACAATGAGGATCACAACCCCAGAAAACCCAGCAGAATGAATCCACTGGGCAAGACAAATTAAATGCAAAGGGGGAGAATCCAACAAAAAGAAAAAGTCATGATAAGGCTTTTAAAACTTTTAACTCCATCTCCCTAATGAGTGTATAATTCAATCTTGTTATTGTGCTGATTAGTATATTTCTGATTCTAGAGTTGCATCGCTTTCCTTGTGCTATACTGGCTATTTATCATCTTCTTGTGTCTACTTTTTAATTGGGTTGTCTATTAATGAGCTCTAAGAATTCTCTATATATTCTGCTCATAGGTTATATGCATTGTAAATATGGTCTGTTTAAGGACTACTTTTCATTTTAATGATGTCATTTAAAGTTCTAAATTTTGATGGAATCTCATTTATCAATTTTTTTCTTTTATACATCATGTCTTTTGTATTCTAGGTAGTTCTTGCCTACCCTGAATTCATAAATATTTTCCCTTATAATTTCTTCTTAAAGTTTTATACTTTTAGGCTTTCTTATTTAGGTTCATAGATCCCTTCAAGTTATTTTCATGTATGGAAAAAAAGAGTTGAGGTTAATTTTTTATATACGGATACCAGGTGTTCTAGTGCTGTTTGCTGAAAACACTATCTCTTCCTCGGCTCTTGAATCGAGTTTATATTCTATAAAATGCTAATATTAAATAATCTTTCAAAACTCAGTGGACCATATATGTGTGTTTCTATTTCTAGATTCTCTGTTTTATTCCAATGATCTATATGTTTTTCCTTACACCAACACTGCCTTGATTACTGTAGCTTTAGAAATCTTAAAATTGTGTGCTAAACGTCTTCCAACACTGTTTTTGTTTTTGTTTCTGTTTTTGTTTTTAACTTTTCTAGGTTCTTTGTACTCCTACATAACTTTTAAATTTCAATATCCAATTCTTCATTTATAGTAAGTATACACAGACCTGAATTTTTATATGTACCTTGTGTTTTCTAATCCTGCTAAAGTCAAATACAAGTTCTAGGGGCTCCTAGAGATTTCTTAGTATTTTCTCTGTAGATGATCAGTTCATCTACATATAAAGATTTTCCTTCTGCTGTGCCAATCCTATCCTATTTGTGTCATTTTATTGCCAGACTATTTTGGTGGGGCCTAGGTTTCAAAGTTTAATGGACACATAAAGAGTAAGTATATCTGCCCTTGTTCTCCACCTGAAGGAGAAAGCATTGTATCTTCTCCTTCATATAAGGCCTTCTCGCTGGAAGTATGGAGTACATGTCTTTAATTGAGAAGATTCTGTTCTACTTCTAGTCTCCTGATAGCTTTTACCATGAACAGCTGTAGAATTCAGTCTAATACTTTTTCTCCAACTAGTGACAGGATCATATGGCTTTTTCCTTTCCTTTGTTAAAATGATGACTTTTGGGGGTGGATCTTTCAGTGCTGAACCAACACTGCCATCCCTATAACAAAACCACTTTCTACATACTGCCAGATCTGACTTCCAATAGTTTGTTTTGTTAAACAAATTTCTATCTCTGTTCATACTTTTTTCTTCTATTATCTTTATCCAATTTTAGGATTAGCACAATGTTGAGTTCCTAAAATGAGGGGAGAAGTGTTCCTTCTTTTTTCTGTGTTAATTGTTCATATAATTTACCAGTTAAAATGAATATGAGCCTGCTTTTGTCATATAGGTAGGTTTTCAAGCTAGGAATACACTTTCTTTAATAGGTGCTATTCAAATTTTATATTTCCTCCAGAGTTAGTTTCATTAATTTGTCTTCCAAGGTACTTCTTAGAAGTTGTCAAATTTATTTCAAAAAATATTTTTGTAATATGCTTTCTATATCCTTTTAAATTCTGTAAAATCTGTGGTAATGTCTCCTAGATCTTGATATTGTAATTTTAAAAATGTATAATTGATATTGTGTAACAGGAAGAAAAGGTCTAAAGGACCAGGGGAAGTGGGAGGGGTAGGGGAAAGGAAAAAAAATATATGAGAAAAGGAAAATATTGGAAACAAAGTCTTTGCAAATAGGGAAGGGTGGAGGGGGTGAAGGGAGGGCAAGGGAAGGGGAAAAAAAATAAGAACCAAGAGACTCATGTAATGGTACAAGATCCCAATGATGAATGTAACTGTATTTTATACCGAAAATGTACCAATAAACTTAATGGGAAAAAAAAATAGTAGTACCTTACTACGTAAGTTATAGGATATCAAAGAGGAGGTGTGAATCAACTAGGAGAAGAATAAATGTCATCCAGAATCAAAAAAGACCCACAGATCGTCTTCCAGGAAAAAAGTTAATGTGGTTTTGATTGTAGTTTGATTGTTTTTTGGTACCAGGGATTGAACTCAGGACCTTGCACTTGCGAGGCAGGCAGCATGACCACTGAGCTAAATCCCTGGCCCTGCTATTACTTTTATTTGGAGATAAAGTATGATTTTAGAAGAGGTGGGAGTGTCAAATTGTCCAAGGTGGGTTTGTAATGAGTTAACTCAACTAGCCTGAACTGTTTCCCAGAATTCTCTTTCCTGTATATTTCTGGGTAGGGTGGGGCATGAGTGAGACTTGGCAAGATTCGGAGGCAGTAATGAAGCAGCAGACATTTGATAACTCATACATGTTGTCTCTGCTCACTCACCTCTTGCAAGAGGGAGCAGCTGAGCCTGCAACTGTTCACCTTCCCTTGGATGGCCTCGGCCAGGAGTGCTCATGAGCTCTGGAGAGGGCTCTGCTCTGCAGGATGCCAGACACACAGAACTCATAGGAGTTTTGGACTGTCCTTATGAGGTCCAGCAGTGCCCTGGGTCCCAGCCTGTTCTGGCTCTTCCCTATTTCATAGCAATATTCCTCTCTTCACAACTTGTCCTTAGATTTCAAGCTTCAAGACAACAGCCTTACAGAGATGACTTAACCACACTTAACAATGACACAACGTCAATCCCTGTGTCACACACACACACACAAGCACATGCACATCCTAGTGTTTTTCTGTTCTTATTAAACCTTGACTAACATAAAATTTTATTTGCATTTTAAAAGGTTGCATCCTTTTTTAGTAAAAGATTTCTTGAGCTATAATTGACACACAATAAACATTGACACACAATAAACTACACACAGGGCCAGGGCTTTAGCTCAGTGGTTCTGCTACCTGCCTCAAAAGTTCAAGGACCCGAGTTCGATCCCTGGTACCAAAAAAAAGAAAAATAATAAAAATTAAAAAAAATAAACTACACAGAGTTAAGTTGCACAATTTGATAAGTTGTTTGTTGTTGTTGTTGTTTTTGGTACTGGGGATCAAACTTGGGACCTTGTGCTTGCAAGACAGGTGCCAGAGCCACTGAGCTAAATCCCTGGCCCCAATTTGATAAGTTTTAACATATACATATATATATATACCCATGAAACTACCACTATAATCAAGACAGCGAGCATATTCATCACCCTCAGAAATTTATGTGATTCTCTTACTATTTCTCTCTCTCTGCTTTCCTTCCCCTATTTCCCCAGGCAACCATGGATGTATTTTTTTTCTTTCTTTCTTTCTTAGAGTAATTTGCATATTCAAAGTTTTACATAAATAGAATTGTACACTATATATTCTTTTGTATGGTTTCAATCAGCATAATTATTTTGAAATTCTTCTGTGTTATATGTTATTTGTTCATTCTAAAATGATTTACTCTAAAAGGCTAAATTATTAAATGAACAACATTCTGTTTAATTATAGGCCAATCATAAACATTTAGATACATTGTGACTAATTAATAATTTAGAGAAACAGAAATCCAGGCAATCAGAAGAGATATGTCAGGAGTACTTTCTTTCAGCAGGAAGATCTAGAGACAGTATCATTGATTGCATCAGTCTCACTCGCAAGTGACAGAAGAAAGCTTCTTTGGATAGGGCTTCCAAAAGCTGGACTCAACATCAAAGAGAAACCTTAGTCAGTGGAGTAGAGATGGACAGCACTGTCTCCACAAGTTATCCTGGAAACCTAGAGAGAAGATGAGAATTTTGAGCATGGCATCTCCTGACAGAGACATGGAATGCCATTACCCTGAATAAAAACAAGACATTCTTATTCTTTACTTCAGCACCATCAGCATGTGAGTTCTGCAGCCCAGCTTCACTCCTTTTGCTAGTTTTGTTTTGACCCAGTTTGCTTTCACATTCCCCAGTGGAATTGTGAGTGACAGATTGCTCCTTGGGGTGCCTTCAAGCCTAAAAAGCAACACAGTGCATTGGGCATTTGACTGAAAATCAAGAGATATGGATTTTAACTCAGAGCCTAACTTTTTAATCAGATATGTGAGTGTGTAAAGTCAGATTCTTTCTATCTGCATCTCATTTCCTCAACTGCAAACTGAAGGAAGTGGGCTATGGGATCTTGAAAATTTCTATAATCTATACATCTAAGAGTAGGATATTAAGGCCCCAGAGTATTAATAGTTGTGGTCATGCCAGAAACTATTTAGACAGCCTGAATCAAATCCCCATTAGTAACTGCTATATCCATCTATGCATTCATTCACCCACCCATCCAATTAGTACCAACATGATCAAGACATTTTGTTTGCCACTAAAAATATGAAGATGACTATGACCTAGCTCTTTTTCTCAAGGTACTCATAGTTCACTAAGGGAAGACAAATTTATTCATAACTAATTACAACATGTGAAATATTCAGTAAGTCTATTCAGAAAGGAGATGCAGTTTTATACCTTGGTCCTCAGAACCTTGTTCAAAATTAGAGGAGGATAAGTGTATTTTGCTGAAATAACTGAATATAAATATTCTTAGGGCAAAGAGCATTTTGGAAAGTTCTATCTGAAGACATGGGGAAGAAGGATTAAAATGTTAGCCTCATGGTCATCCTTCCTGTAAATTATAATATTTTACAATATGTACTAATTGGTGCAGCCTGAGAAAGAGGAAGAGAAGGAAATCCAAATTATAGTCCCCCATGTCCCTAAATGGGTCACCATCACTTTTCCATCATTGGAAAAAGGCCATGAATTTTCTGAGCAAAGGTGACAGTATCTAGAAGTGGCCAATTTTAACTAATCCAGTGTTATTAACTTATGCTTTTAAATATAAATATGATGACTAAAACTTGAAGTTCATTCTCATGAAACAAGAATACATTTTTGAAGTTTATATCATAAATGCTAAGTGTTCACATATTGGCATCTGAATTCTCCAGGGATGACTTTAAATCAGTAAAGTTTTGCTTTTAAAACACTTCTTGATTATTCTAATTTTTATCAAATTCAAACAGCTCAAAAAAAAAATCAAAGAGCTATAAGTTAAAAGAGGAGCAGAAATAGCTTTTTCAAGAAAGAAAACTTGGATGTCACTTCTATTTTCTCTTCTTAACTTGGACAGTTTAAGACCTTATTAAATAAACAGCATGTGCATATTTTAATTAATAAATACATTTAAACTTTAAATGCTTAGCTATTCACCACCCAGAAATCTGGGTGAAACTTGCTCCTCTACTGATTTCCCTGAAGCCAGCAAGCTGGGTCATGTGGCTGGCTGACCTCCCAGCACCACCTACCTCCAACTCCATGAGATGCCATCAGATCCCACCCAAAGGAGCTAGTCCTCACACGAAACAATGAGCAATTCTTAGGAGACACAACTGGAGCTCTGTTGCTGTGGCACAGGAAGGCTCGATAAGATCTCCCAGCCACAGCATTCTTTTGTGTCAGCAGACGCAAGTGGGATGTTCCTTCTGCAGTCCTTACAGGGCCAGAGGAAGCAGGCTTTGAAACACAATGTTCATTGAAATCAGCTTTCATCTGAGGGATCCCAGGGTGGCTCCTGCTTCATGATGTGCATTCTGTCTGCAGCCGAGCTCTCCTGATGCATTTCCGTTGTTTGTTCTGGAGGAAGGCAGCACCTTTATGGACTCACCCTTTTACTAGGTAAAGGGCATCACATTGTGCTGGACAAGGCATTATGTGTCAGGATGTCTCCAGTGAGTCTGGAGCCTAGAAGAAGCATTAAAAATAAAATAAAATAATCAAGTCCTCGGTCATCCTGGCTCACTGATGGAGCAGAGGAACACAAAGCCACCCCAATAACTTCTGGTGAGCATGTACTTGTTTGGTGACCTTAGGAGCATGAAGTCATTTGTTGCTGTAATTGTTACATTGGGCACAATACACAGGCCACAAACAGTGGAACTGAATGCAGGCATCCGTGTCAGCTCAATAGCACCTGTCCATTGGCACCTCTATGATCTATTGTGGGATAATTCTGGCTCTTAAAGAACAGAAAGCAGGGAGAAGGAAGCAATTTACAGTATCAATCATAAGTAAAGTCTCTTCTTTCCATTGGCCTAATTTTATAAATTAGTGATTTGTTTTCTTCCATGGAAAAGCCATTCTAGATCCAAAAAGATTCTGTTTGGTTAAGAATTGGTCTCAATAAGCATGTGGAGAAACAAGTAAACACTATTTAGTTCATCTTTTCATCTAACCAGATACCTTTTGCTGTCAATCGGTGCCCTTCTTTCTTTGTTCCAAATCATCTGAGCCTACCAGCTTATAATGCAAAGGGAGAGAAAAAAGTCTCAAAATGGATGGAAAATGACTACTACTTTTAATTTCCATGGCACTTTTAACTTTCTCAATCTCTCCCAAGTTAGGTAGGCATTGTCTGTTTTTAGCAATAGAAGAAGTCAGTAGAGAAACAGAATACGGCTAAAGATTCTCAAACCTCAAAAAGAGTTGGCAGCAGAACATAGAGGAAAACCCATGTGTCAGGTCCCTGGGTCAGGACATATTCTTCATGTGAGGTCCTGTAGGCATGTTGGCAAATGACTAGTCCTTAAACTGACCATAAATGTTGGCCTTCATCATCTCCAGAAGGCTAAAGTCCTACATGTGTCTGTGTATACAATAAGGCAGATGTGACTGATCTACAAGGAGATACTGATGCTGAAAAACTTGAAAAACCCGGAAGATGTTTCTTGGAATCAAGTGTACTAGTCTAAAAGCACAGACGTCACTCTTGTAATTGACACAGGACACTGATGAGAAGGACAACTCAGGTAGTTAAGCCTCCCAAGAATGAAATGAAATACCAAGAAATCAAAATTCTAGCTAAAATCCATGAAAAGATAGGAAGCAAGGACTAAAATATATAGCAGACATTGGGAAATGGGAACAAAATGTTCAAATGAGAAGGGGAACAAGGGAGGGGAGGGGGAAAGGAAGGAAGGGACAAGAAAAAAGTGAAAATAGAAGGAAAAAATGAAACAAAGTTTTTGTACATAGGGAAAGGAGGGGGTCGAAGGGAGGGGGAATGGGAAAAAATGGTGAGGTAGGATAAAGCGCATACAGGTGCAAATTCCCTATGATGAGTGTTACCATTATGGAATCCAAAATGTGCCAATAAATGTTTTGCTTAAAAAAATGAAATCCATGAAAAGAAACCAAAACTGTAAGTAGTTAATTTTTATATGAGCTAGTAATCAAACTTGAATTACTAGGAATTTTGCTGAGTCTTCCGAAAAAATAAAAAAGATCACACAAACTTAAAGTACAACAGAAATTCCTAAGGACCTTTACCCTACCTCTGATTTGAGTTCTTATG
Organism: Heterocephalus glaber; assembly: GCF_053883595.1. NCBI lineage: Eukaryota > Metazoa > Chordata > Mammalia > Rodentia > Bathyergidae > Heterocephalus > Heterocephalus glaber. The sequence goes on from NW_028258343.1 coordinate 935,375, forward strand.
CCTTGTCTCTGATTGCAAAGTGTGTGCGTGCGTGCGTGTGTGTGTGTGTGTGTGTGTGTGTGTGTATGTGTTTCATTCTGTGGGCTAGGACCACATAAATGGTGTCCAGAAGAGAGAACACATATTATATTAGAGCACAAGTTATTCAGTTCATTTTAATTCAGCCCCCCCCAAAAAAAGGACCAGATAGGTGCCGACTACCTGCTGTGTGTCCAGAACCATATAACTTGCAGCAGATAAACTGATGCATCTCAGCTCTCAAGTATATCATAGCAGTGTGGTCTGAGGCAATAACATGAACAGGTGATTTCAGCGTAGTGTACTTGATGCTGAGATAGCATGATACCCAGGGTGGCATCAGCCCTAACTTTAGGGATCTTAACTTGTCTTATGAGGGAACAGGAAAGGTTTCCATAAGAGGTAACACCTGAGCTGATACCTATAGCCGGAAAAGTAGTTATCTAAAGAAGAGAAGATAAGAAAGGAGATTCTATCTGGAGGAAGTAACATGAGAAAAAGTAAAGGGCCTGGAACAAAAAGACATATGTGCAGAGCTACAGGTACCTTGGTATTGCTGAAGAGTTTAGAGTGAGGCTGAATGAGACAAGGCAGGTACACAGGGCCCAGGAGTAAGACAGTCCTGAAGTTTTAAAGGTCCTTCAGAATTTAGATAAAATAAATCATATTTAGGTCTCATCCTTTTCTGATACTAAGATTCTAAGAATTTGATAGTGTGAGGTAAGGGATAAAAACCTGAAAAGGCAAAGTCGAGGTTTTGCTGTGATCCAAAGACTTCAAGGTGATCAACGTCTACAAGAGCTAAAAGCAGAGGTAAAACATTGTTGAGATCTCAGCTTGTTGTTTATGACCTTTTAGGAGAACTATAAAGACTCAGATCCTTCTTCCTTAGATGTAACTAACAGGACATATACAAAAGTCTAGGTCCTGACTACAGCTCTGTGCATCTAAGAATAAATGAGAAAGAAGAAATCAGGACATGAGATAAAAAGGAGCCAGAGAGGATCAAATTCAGTGGGACAGGAGCAAAATATGTTCAGTGACCTCAAAGTATAAGATTAAAAATGGAAAAATTGAAGAGGAAATGATTTTAAAGGTTCATGGTTGAATACAAGCTCTTGAACTTGCTCTATAGGAAGTATTAATAGCAACTATTACAAAGAGCAATGTATTTAGAAAACTCAGAACTAAGTAGGAATATTGGGAGCTTTCTCAGGGTGGAAAAATGATAGGAACTACTATTATTAATATAATTTTAAAATAATGCAAGAAAGATCTTTATTAAAGAAGAAAGAGGAAAGTCTGTGGAGCATTGGGAGAAAGGGTATTGGCGGATTCCTCAGTGCCTCATCACTCCCTCCATTCTTCTCAAATTCTCCTTGTTAATGCCTTGGCCAAGCCAAGGAGCAGGCAGCTCTAGAGTAAATAGGACCAGCTATGCAATTTTCAGAACCCAGGACAAAATGCAAAAGCAGAATCTCTTATTCAAAAACCAGAGTATAACATGCTGTTAATGGTACTAAAATACAAAGGTTTCCCTCCACCCCTTCTTGTTCAATTTTTTTCTTGATTTTTCAGGGACTTTTGTTTATTATTCTAATGTTCTAAATTTTAAAAAACAAATTTTAAATTATTTGTATGGATTTCACCATTCATCGTTACACTATGCAGTGCCGACCTTAAATGCAAAGGAAAAGATTTTTAACTCATACACAGAATCATAAAAATCACACACTTTCTATTTTGTACTTCCACGTGTGTATTTTGTTCTCAATAGAAGGGTGGAAACGTTGAAGGATTTGAACCCAAGTGTTTTAATTTTCCTTCTTAATATATATACATTCTACCAACATTATCTGTGCTTTATTGATGGCTCAGAAAGGACTAAAACTTAACTATGGATCACCCAGTCAATTGTTCTCTTTCCTTGGTGGTATGGTTTCTAGCATATCTGGTTGACAAATACAGGGAAGCAACATGAGCAAGAAAAGATGTGAGAGATCCTTGCTTGCTCACGTTCCGTAGAACTCCACTGCTTTCTGTTTACATCCAAAGCAAGTTCTCATTCAAAAGGAAAATGTGACACCTTGGGGTTGTCAGACCATCCTCTCTCCTTTTGCTTATTTGGCCATAAACCTAACATATTCATCTTCACATTGCTTTGTGTCTCAGTGAACTTCTATGCAGTATACTTGCTTTGGAAAGCTGTGTTTTGGGCTATTGTGAATGCCGTGTGTGAATGGGGTAAAAACAAGTCACAGCCATCACGCACATGGCATGTATCCTCTCTGTTCATGCATAGGCTCCACTGTTTCAGTTAAGACCCTTTATAAAACATGAATTCAAAGATAAAATTATTAAGAATTTCAAGTTGGCAACAGTAGGACATCAACCCAACGCAAGGCCCTCTGTGTAACTGCACAGTTGGTACATCCATGCAGCCGGCTCCAGGACCAGCGGGCTGATATTGGGCAATCTCTTAACTATTGTCTGGAGAAACTGCTTCTACCCAGGTGTTATTTCTTATTTTGATCACAGAGTTATTTCAGAAAACTTGTTGGAGCAAAGCCAACCTCACAGAAAGTTGGCAGTAAGACTAATCAATCCCAGGGCAACATACGTGAAAAAATGATTTATCTGCCTGAGCAAAGGACTTCTTTACTAGAGATAAAGATTTAAGTGATTTAATATCTTGATGATTATAGAAAATTTAACCTTAGTCATTCAAGATCTTGTAACAGTGACCTATGTAGCTGGCCCATTGTCATTTTGAGGCTTGAACAGGACAACTTCAAGTCCAGAGAGCTCCCTTGTCCCTGAGGAAGCAAGATGGAACAGTGCAGGAGGGAATAGGTTAATGTCACTCCTGGAGCAGAAGGCACTGGGACACTATAGAAATTTTCATAGGTGCAAAATATATAAAGTCCAGAAATATATAAAGATTCCTTCTTGGAAAGGAAAAATGCTGAGAAATGGAAAAAAATGGAAATAAAGTCTTTGTATATAAGGAAGGGTGGAGGGGGTGAAGAGGGCTAGGAATGGGGTAAAATAAAGAACCAAGATGCCTCATGTAAAGGTACAAGTTCCCAAAGAGAAATGTAAATGTGTTGTATACCTAAAATGTACCAATAAAAGAATTTAAGAAAAAAAAAAAAGATTCCTTCTTGTGTTTTCATTGAGTTGTGAAACTACCATGAAGGGGAAAACTGCCTAAAAATGTGAAGTGTGTTAAAGAAGTTTCTTGGTGATGATCTAAATATCTCATATAGTTTCCTGTATAGGCCAACTAACACCTATGACTTTGTACATATTAAATGAGAATGTCCTGATGAAGAGGTTTAATACTGAAGTACCCAGCACATTTCCTTAGCCGAAAAAGATGGGAGGGCACTTATCTAGGAACTCATAAAAGACATTGCTGGCACTGATGGGCAGTTTTAGCCTCTGCATCTTGGGAATTATATATAGCCAAATCTTTTTTTGGGGGGGTTCTGAGGATTGAACTTGGGACTGTGCACTTGCAAGGAAGGCGGCAGAATCACTGAGCTAAATCCTTGGCCCCAGACAAATCTTGATAATAGCTAGTAAAGGAGAAAAAGGCAAGAATAGATTTTTAAAAACCATGCATCATTCATAAGCTTTTATTTTAAACAACTATTTATAACTGCCACATTTCCATCAAAATTTCAACCAGACTTACTAAAAAAGAATCAATTTGTCAGTTAGTATTTGATTTTTTGTGTGTGCGTATGTGTTATCTACTGACCCAAATGTCAAATGCCAGGGTCAGAGCCAGGTGTGGTGGCACATGCCTGTAATCCCAGCACTCTGGAGGCTGAGGCAGGAGAGATCGCAACTTCAAGTCTAGTCTGGGCGACTTACTGAAATGCTGTCTCAAAATAAAATCAAAACATAAAAAGGGTTGAGGATGTAGCTCAGTGCAATGACACTGGATTCAATCCCTAGCACTACAAAGGAAAAAAAAAAGGCTGGGTCAGAGTATTATTGAATAGCCATAAACACACAAATGAGAACAAAGGAATAACTATTGCTGTGAAAAAGTTACTGATCTACTTTGACCACTCATAACCACATCCTACAACTTTAGGTACTTACAAAGAATAAAATTTAAGTGCCAAGTTCAATACAGTAACTCAGAGAATACTTACATCACTCAGCACACATCTCTTAAACTCCAAGTTATACTTCTAAAAAAAAAAATGCAAGGTCATTATTGAATCTTTAGGTTCAGTCATGATATGTACCCAAAAGCCCAAATCTCAATAATTATAGAAAGGGCTTCTCAAAGACTTAATTTATTGTTAGCCGATAAGCAACAGCTTCACAAAATGCACAATTTATTTTTGGGACTTAATTTGATAAAAGCCTTAGGACAAGAACTCTCCTTGGGATGCAACCCTGCTTTAATATTCCAGTTAATGAATTATGACAAGTTAAGCATCCACAAGTTTATTTGATGCCTTCTCTCTAACAGATTACATTAGGCTCTATCACTTACTGAGGTAAAGCAGGCTATCATTCAGTGCACTCTTAGTTGTGGTTTTATCCCAGAAATTTGTACACTCAACCCAAGATGCATATCAATTGATCTTAAACTCTTCTAAGAGATCACACATCTAAAAGATTTCTGTAAATAAGGGATAGATACTAAATTTTATTTCATTTAGGGTACATTTATAATGTCATTTACTTGACTATTTATTTATTTCAGTATAGTAACACCCATTGCCTATTTTAGTTTATGCTCTATTCTACATACTATTGCTCTATTCTACATACTATTCATGGAGGGGTTAATTTATTATTGAGCCTAAAACTACAAAGTAAATTCAATTATTAAACTTACCAATTTACCAATAAAATATAGAATATTACAGAATAGATTTACTTCATCTAAGAACATACATTTATTGAATGATACAGATGTGACAAGACAAATTTTATTACATCAGAACTTGAGTTCTTCTTCTGTAGTCTACATTAAATCCTATTTCATTGTACCCAAAGAAGTTATATTACAAATCATACATCTTTAACAAAAGCATCACTGAACTACAAAGTCCGCTTACGGTGACTCCTACTCTAAATTGTTGCAATATGGCACCATAATATCTCAAAAAGAGGAAAATCACTAATAAGAGGCCACAGGAAAGAGCAGCAACACACCATTAGAGGAACTGAAATGTAGATGGATTGACAGAGAAGAAAGAGAGGCAGTCACAGGCCTCCAGAAAGAGCCCCTTACTGCACAAATGCTTCAGAAGGCACTAGCCCATTTTCACTGGTACATGTATCAATTGAAACCATGGTTACTTATTATTATATCCGAGAGCAGATCCTTCCAACAGTAAAAATCAACTCTATTTCCTATTTCTCTTTCCTCATTTTTTCTCATTCCTTGCCCTTCTTTCTAATTTGTGTAGAATAAACTAAATCTCTAGTTAAAGTTTTAGCATACCAGTTGTTGGATGTAGTTAATTTCCAGTTTATAAATTCACAAACTACCCATTAGCCCTCCAATCATCATGAAATTGACTAGGCTCTTGTCATCAATTCTTATGTTAAAAGCTAGGGCTGGTTTCATTTGGCAGGATTAGACATCCAAAAGGTACCATTGATTTGGGGATTCTTTTTCTCATAAAAAAAAAATTTAAGTTTTTAAGAGTGAAAGCTTTTTCTGCAATTATATTTTCTATCCAAACCAAGAAAAAAGAGAAGACACATAAATTATATTGCAAAGTTTTGATGAGATAAACACATCTTGAAGCATAAAATTTAGCAGCATGAAAACATTTTGTGAAACTACATTTTTACTGGAGGAAAGATAATACATAAGGGTAATTCTTGATGATTGATTGTAGAAGTATTTTAACTATTGTTGTCTATCTGTACATAAATTCATCAAACCCTAGCCTGATGGTTTGGAAAGTGAGCTGTAAAGTGGGCGATTATAGAACATTCTCCTACTCAAAAATTCTGTTAAAACAGAAGCAGAGAGATTTGAGAGTGAAAAGCCTTATGCTAATATAGTAAGCTTTTCTTTTGGTTCACTGAATTTATCTTTATTGAGCTCATGATCTGATTTAAAAATCATAATTCATATATACTTCAAGGCCTTGGGTCCTGATACTGTTTTTAGTTAAAGATAGTGTCTAAAAGATTTAGATCTATGCATCCATGTGAAAGTTTGAATTAGTGTTCAATGGTGATTTAAACTACAAATAGACATACTTCTATGATCAGAGGAGTTGAACATGAAATTTTTAAAAAATAATCTTAAATATCGGAGAATTTTCAGCACTGCTTATAGTAACATTATCATGTAAATGTGGAAATAACTTCCTCTTCAGTTTGTTCCAACCTCAGCATCCAGGGTGACTTGTTTTATTTTCACATTTTATATGTCATTAAGTGATAACGTTTAGTAAAGTCACATTCATTGTGGCTTACAATATCTTAGGAGCACAGAGCTTAACAAAACAAAGCTGTAGTAAGAGTTTTGGCTTTGCTTCATATTTCATTTCCTGTTCATAGCTTATTGTTTACAAGGCTGGAGAGCTTTTGACGTTCTTTAGAATATAGAATTCATCTATTGTCAAGAGATATTTATACCAGAGTGAACAAAGTACTCTGTAGTTCAGTTTAGCAGACACAAAGTAATACATTTAAAACAGTGTTTCCTTCATTCTCTTTTGGAGTAAGTTAAGTTTGAAATAATATGGCTTGATGACACAAATTTTTTACTCAATTATTTTTTGGCATCCCAACCCTCCAATATGTATTAGACATTTCTTTTCATCTATTCTACCCTACACCAATAATTATCTAATTCCAGGATTAAACTCAATGAGGTAAAAATAAAGGTCGAGGATTGTGGTCAGCAGAAAGGTCATGGTTTGCAAGGATTTTGTCATGTGCTGACTTTAAAAAGGCGTTTACTGGATATTGAAATGTATTTTTCCACTCACTGAAAATGCATTTATGGAAAAATAACATTCATGTGGGAAAAGAAAAATCCACTCACTGCTGCTTCATCATCTCCACGGAGAAGGAGAGAGAAGAAAAAAAGCACTCATGACTCCTCTGGCTATAATCAAGGAAATAAAGTGAATTCTGTTTTAAAAAAGAAAGAAGAGGCAGGGTTTGAAACCACCAAGGATTATTTCCTGTGCAGAAGTTAGCTGCTTGTGCACAATGGCAAGTTATTCTCCCTTCTGAAGCCAGGCCAAGGTGAGGAATTTCAATTGTGATTTCTAACTTATGGAAAATTCTGAGGCAGTTTATATGTGTGAGTCACGGTGCATACAAACCCACCATTTCTTTAGAAAAATCTGTGTTCTTCCCATTACTTTTTTTTTTTAACTAAGAAAGAACATAATGAGGAATTGTATATTAATGTCTCAGTTCATGAATGTTTCAGTTCACGAACAAATCAGTTCCCAAACAGAAGCATTCAGCAAAATTTTGCTTCCATTTGGGAACTGCATCAGGTGACGAACACCACCCCGACCATCTTCCCCAGAATCATGGACTGAATTGTTTGTGAACCAAGGTACCGCTGTATTCTCAGTACACTAGAATACAACCCGACTCCACTGTCTCCTACTTAGGTAAAACTAATGAATTCTCTTGAAAATGATAATAGGCAGTTACTACCAACATAAAATGAGTAAATATGTAAATAATAAAACAGATCTTCATTTTGAAATATTGTTATTAAGACTTTCTTTAATATTCTTATTCTTAGTATTTGTTCCAGAGTCTCAAGATCAAATACTGTGCAAGTGTCCTTAAATGTGTCAAGATATTTGAAAATAATTCTGTTTAAGCCATTGCATGTATTAGTGATAGGAATATGGATGGATACAAATGTTTTTTAGGGTACTTTAGTCATATATATCAAAATATCCCTTCTGCCAGATTTCAATTCTGCCTCTGTTACATAAGAAGGACTTAGAAGCTGTTACTTCCATCCCTACAAGATGAAACTGATAAACTGAAAATCAATGTCTTTTCTTGGATCCATGAGTAATATGAGGAGCAAAGTGCCCTCCCTTCTGGAATCCAGAGATTAATTCAGCTGAGATCTGACCCCTGGGAGCAGCTGGATCTGGAGCGGTTAAACTAGTGAGAACATTTATATGGCCATTTTGATAACCGGCTAGAGGCTGAATAAGGAGGAGCCAGAGCCTGAGAATCGCCTGAGGATTGTAGTCTTAGCATCTAGTGAGGTGGAGATTATCTGCTGAGGCATATTTAAGGAAGCCAAAATTCAAGAGGCAGATAAAAATAAGGAAATTAGAGGAATCCAAAGTCTATGGCTTTTACAGTTACTTCAGATATAAATACAGCCCAATTCCTGGAAGATTAACATAAAATCTCACACATGAGGTCAATTATTTTATTTTTGGTTATGATAAATAAAGATGCTATAAAATTTTGCAGGTAAAACTATGTGAAATTGGCTTTTATTTCTTTGGGATAAATGCCCAAGATTAAAATTGTGGATCGTATCATGGACATATGTTTGACCTGCAAGAAACTGCCATAATCTTTTCTGGAGAAGCTGTATTAGTGTGTATTCCCAATGGTTTCTCCACATTCTCACCAGTATTTGGCATTATCACAATTTTTTACTTTACCCTTTTGGCTGACATTTAGTGCTATTTCATTGTGGTTTTAATTTATATTTCTCAAATGGTGTTGAAAATCTGTTTATATATTAATTTAATTTGTCATCTGCATATTTTTCTTCAACAACAAGATATGATTGTTCATATTTTCTGACCATCTTCTAATTGTATTGTTAGGTTTTTGGTCTTGATTTTTAAGATATCTTAGTATTTTTAAGCGAGTCTTTTTTTGGATGTGTGGTTTGCAAATATATTCTGTGTTCTTGTGTGCATTAATCAGCTTTCCATTACTGTATGAATGCACTTGACATAATCAACTTACAAAGAGGAAAGTTTTATTTTGGCTCACAGTTTTGGTGTCAGTCCATTGTTGGCTGACCCATTGCTTTTGGCCCTGTGATGAGGCAGCACATCATGATAGGAACACATAGTGGAAAAAACTGTTACATTAAGCTAGAAGCTAAGGAGACAAAAAGAGAACAGCATCCTACATTTCCTTCAAAGACAGATCCCAAATGATCTAAAACCTCTCATCTCCTAAAAGTTTCACTACATTCCAATAGTCCTAAACTAGGTACAAAGCCTGTAACACATGAGCCTTTGCAGGATGTACCAGATCCAAGCCATGGCAATGTTACTTGTCTTTTTATTCTCTTTGCAGAGTCTTTAGCAGACAAAAACTTGTTGTTGGACTTTTTTCTTCTAAAAATAACCCAAATGTCATTTGATGAGTTAATAGCCAAACTATGGTACATACATGCCACACAATACTATTGGGTATTATTAAGGTGTGCACTATTGATATACATAAAAACTCAGATGGATTTCAAGGGAATTCTGTTGAGTGGGAAAGCAGGTCTGAAAAGGTTACATACTATATGATTTTGTTTATATGATGTTCTTGAAATGACAAAATTAGAGATGGAGAACAGATTGAGGGTTGTCAGAGACTTCATAGAGCTGGCTATGACTACAAAATGGTAATGCAGGGCATACTTGTGATAGAACTATTCAATATTTCACTGTGGTGGTGCCCACACAAACCTACACATGGGTAAAGTTTGCTAGAGCTATCTATACAAACAAATAAGCACATATAAAATTGGTAAATATAAAAAAGGTTTATGGGTTATATCAACATGAATTTCAGTTATGCAAAATGTTATCTGGGGAAACTGGGTGAAAGATATACAGAATATTTATCATATCGTACTCAGGCATTAGGCTGTATAATTATTTTAAAATTTAAAAACTGCAAGTCTCTTTGTTGTCATCTTAGAAGGAATTTCTTTTTTTTTCTTTTTTCCCCCCCATTAACTTCATTGGTACATTTTAGGTATACGATACAGTTACATTCATCATTGGGATCTTTTACCATTACATGAATCTCTTGGTTCTTATTTTTTTTCCCCTTCCCCTGCCCTCCCTTCACCCCCTCCACCCTTCCCTATTTGCAAAGACCTTGTTTCCATTTTTTTCCTCTTCTCATATTTTTTCCTTTCCCTTTTTTCCCTTCCCCTACCCCTCCCAATTCCCCTGCTCTTTTAGACCTTTTCTTCCTGTTACACAATATCAGTTATACATTTTTTAAATTACATTATTAAGATCTAGGAGGCATTACCACAGATTTTACAGGATTTAAAAGGATATAGAAAGCATATCACAAAAATCTTTTTTGAAATAAATTTGACAACTTCTAAGAAGTAACTTAGAAGACAGAAACTAATTCTGGAGGAAATATAAAATTTGAATAGCACCTATTAAAGAAAGTATATTCCTAGCTTGAAAACCTACCTGTATGACAACAGTAGGCTCATAAACATTTTAACTGATAAATTATATCAAACATTTAAAGCAGAAAAAAGAAGGAACACTTCTCCCCTCATTTTAGGAAATCAACATTGTGCTAATCCTAAAATTGGATAAAGATAATAGAAGAAAAAAGTATGAACATAGATAGAAATTTAACAAAACAAACTGTTAGAAGTCAGATCTGGCAGGATGTAGAAAGTGGTTTTGTTATAGGGATGGCAGTGTTGGTTCAGCGTTGGAAGATCCACCCCAAAAGTCATCATTTAAAGAGAGGAAAGAAAAAGCCATATGATCCTGTCACTAGTTTGAGGAAAACGTATTGGACTAAATTCTACAGCTGTTCATGGTAAAAGCTATCAGGAGACTAGAAGTAGAACAGAAACTTCTCAACAAATTAAAGACACATACTCCATACGTCGAGCGAGAACGCCTTGTATGAATGGAGAAGATAAAATGCTTTCTCCTTAAGGTGGGGAACAAGGGCAGATATGCTTACTCTTTATCTGTCCGTTAAACTTTGAAACCTAGTTCCCACCAAAATAGTCTGACAATAAAATGACACAACTAGGATAGGATTGGCATGGCAGAAGCAAAATCTTTATATGTAGATGAAATGATCATCTACAGAGAAAATACTAAGAAATCTCTAGGAGACTCTAGAACTTGTACTTGACTTTAGCAGGATTAGAAAACACAAGGTACATATAAAAATTCAGGTCTGTGTATACTTGCTATAAATGAAGAATTGGATATTGAAATTTAAAAGTTATGTAGGAGTACAAAGGACTCACAAAAGCCAAAAACAAAAACAAAAACAAAAACAGTGTTGGAAGATGTTTAGCACCCAATTTTAAGACTTCTTCTAAAGCTACAGTCATCAAGGCAGTGTTGGTGTAAGGAAAGACATATAGATCATTGGAATAAAACAGAGAATCTAGAAATAGAACCACACATATATGGTCCACTGAGTTTTGAAAGATTATTTAACATTAGAATTTTATAGAATATAAACTCAATTCAAGAGCCGAGGAAGAGATAGTGTTTTCAGCAAACGGCACTAGAACACCTGGTATCCGAACATAAAAAATTAACCTCAACCCTTTTTTTCCATACATGAAAATAACTTGAAGGGATCTATGAACCTAAATAAGAAAACCTAAAAGTATAAAACTTGAAGAAGAAATTATAAGGGAAAATATTTATGAATTCAGGGTAGGCAAGAACTACCCAGGATACAAAAAAACATGATGTATAAAAGAAAAAATTGATAAATAGATTCCATCGAAATTTAGAACTTTAAATGACATCATTAAAATGAAAAGTAGTCTTTAAACAGACCATATTTACAATGCATATAAACTATGAGCAGAATATATAAAGAAGTCTTAGAGCTCATTAATAGACAACCCAATTAAAATGTAGACATAAGATGATAAATGGCCAGTATAGCACAAGGAATGGTGTGTAACTCTCGAATCAGAAAAATACTAATCAGTACAATAATAAGATTGAATTATACACTCATTAGGGAGATGGAGTTAAAAGTTTTAAAAGCCTTGTCATGACTTTTTCTTTTTGTTGGATTCTCCCCCTTTGCATTTAATTTGTCACACCCAATGGACTCATTCTGCTGGGTTTCCTCGGGTTGTGATCCTCATTGTCTTTTCCTAGGGTATTGTCTAAAATTTTTTGGAGTGCCGGTTTGATATTCATGAAGTTCCTGAGGTGCTCTTTATCATGAAAGTATCTTATTTCTCCACCAATTTTGAAAGCTAGTTTTGCAGGGTACATCAATCTGGGTTGGAGGCTGTTTTCCTTTAGGGCTTGAAATACATCACTCCAAGCTCTTCTTGCCTTAAGGGTTTGCATTGAGAAGTCTGCCGTGATTCTGATGGGCTTTCCTTTGTATGTGATTTGTTTCTTTTCTCTCACTGCTTGTAGAATTTTTTTTTTTGGATTAAATTCTTTTACTGGTACATTGTAGGTATACAACACAATTACATTTCTCATTGGGAATTGCACCCTTACATAATGCATCCTGTTTCCTATTTCTTCCCCATTCCTAGCCCTCCCCTCACGGCCTCCACCCCTCCCCATTTACAAAGACTTTATTTCCATTTTTTCCATTTCTCAGCATTTTTTCCTTTCCCTTCTTTCCTTTCCCCTGCCCCTCCCACTACCCCTACCCCTTTGGACCTTTTCTTCCTATTTTACATTATTGATTATTCATTCTAATCATTGTTACATTTTAGGTATACAATATAATGACATTCAGCATTGGAAATTTGCACCTTTACATAGTCTCTCTTGGTTCTTATTTTTCACCCTTGCCCAGCCCTCCCTTCAACCCCTCCAGTCCTCCCTATTTACAAAGATTTTATTCCTATTTTTCCATTTTCTCATATTAATCCCATTCCTTTCTATCCTTTCCTCTAGCCCTCCCACTTCCTTCCCCTTTGCCCCTTTTCTTCCTATTTCACATTACCTATTATACATTTAGTCCTTATTTACACTTTCAGTTTCTCACACCAGAGAAACTATTCAGTACTTACACATGTGCATCCTATTTATTTCACTTAAGAGTATCGCCTCAACGTGCATCCACTTAGCTATAAATGTCTCTAATTTCTCATTTTTTATGGCTGAGTAGTACTCCATTTCATTAAAAAACCACATTTTCTTTATCCAGTCTCCAGTTGATGGGCATTTGGGCTGTTTCCATGTTTTAGCTATTACAAACTGCGCTGCTATGAACATGGGTGCACATATATCACTGTGGTATGATTCTTTTAATTCTTTGGGGAAGATCCCCAGAAGTGGAATAGCGGGGTCAAATGGGACTTCCAGTCCTAGTTCTTCGAGGTATCTCCATACTGATTTCCACAATGGGTGCACCAGTCTACACTCCCACCAGCAGTGGAGCAGGGTTCCTCTTTCCCCACAGCCCTGCCAGCATTAGTTATTGGTTGCTTTCATGATAGCAGCATTCACATCGGCTTTCCTTTGTATGTGATTTGTTTCTTTTCTGTAACTGCTTGTAGAATTTTGTTCTTCTTTTGGGTTTTTTGAATCTTAACTATTATATTCCTATGTGTAGATTTTTTTTTGATCAAGGCTAATTGGAGTCTTTCTTATATGCCTCACTTATCTGTATTTCAAGTTCTTTTCCACTGCTTGACAAATTTTCTGCCATCACTTCTGTGAACAGTTTTTTTATGTCAACTGCACTCTCTCCTTTTTCTTCATTGACTCTAATCAGTCTTATGTTATTGTTTTTTGCATCATCTAGCAGCTGCTGGATTGATTTCTCATGGTCCCTTACTATTTCAAAGCAATTTTTCTTTTCCTGGTCACTAATTACAATCTTATCTTCTATATCTGAAATTCTGTCCTCACATTGGCTCATTCTGCTGTGTAAACTTTCAATGCAGTTTTTAATCTCCTGGAAATGTGTTTGTATCTGTTTTATGGATTCCATTTGTTTCCTATGTTTGGATTCCATCATATTCCTGAGCTCCTCTATTTTTTTATCTGTGTCCTCTCTAGATTTATTAATCATGTCTTGCACTATGGGGACAATTTCTGCTGTTATCTGAGAAATTATTTCTGATTTCATGTTTTCCAGATCCTCTTTTGTTGCCAGTTCAGAGAGTCCAGGTGGGTAAGTAACAGATTGTTCCATCTTGTTTCCCTTTGAGGTTGCTTTACGTAATCTGGAAGTCTGGTTTTGAGACTTGTTTACATGTCTTCTCATTGCAACAGAGGAGGGGTGTGCATGTGTGTGGCTGTTGCCTGCCTGGCTCACATCCTCAGCACTGGGGGACCTCTGCTCCTCAGTGCTGGGTGCAGTGGTACGGCAGCCTGGAAGCCTCCTCCTTGGTGCTGAGGGGCGGGGGGGCTCTCCTAAATAACTTTTAATGGTAGTTACTTTGAATGTAAAAATATGTATGTGAAAAACATGTGTAAAAATAAAAAGTTTAGATAAAAGGCTAAATCAATTAAATAAGTTGTATATTTAAATTCAACCATATCAATAATAACCTTAAATATAAATAGTATAAACATTCTGTTTAAAAGGAACAGAGTGTAAGATTTGATAAAAAGAAAGACTCAGCCATATGCTGCCCACAAAAATATCTACTTTAAATGTACATAAATAAATAGGTTAAAAGTAAAGGCATGGAAAAAGGTATGCTCTGTTAAAATTTTTGCAAAGGAAGCCAAAGCTGGGCATGATGGGACATGCCTGTAATCCCAGCACTCTGTGGGGCTGATACAGGAGGATCACAAGTTCAAGTCTGCTCTAAGTAACCTAGCAACTTAGGAGAGCCTGTCTCAAAATAAATAGTTATTTTTAAAAGGGCTGGTGATGTATCTCAGTGCAAAGTCTCTGGGTTCAATTTCCAGAACCACCACCACTAAGAAAAGTAGGTTGGAACACAAATATTACCAGGAATAATGAAGTTCATTTTAAATTCATGATAAAAGCATATAGTACTTAAGAGGAAATGTAGATCATAAGTATTTATATGCTAATAACAATGCTTCAAAATATATACATTGAAACTGATAAAACTAGAAAAAGAAATAACTACAAGTTTACAATATAGTTAGAAACTACAACAGAAATTTCTCAATCATTTATAAAGCAAGTAGACAGGAAACAAAAAAGAATGTATAATAATAGTTCAGGCCATTGAACAAATTTATCTAAGATTATTCATTTTTAAGGTGATGTCCTTGTTAAATATGCATGTATTTACCAGGTCCATGAAGAAGTTAGAAAACAAATATAATGTATTTTAATAATTTATACTATTTGTTACCACACAACTTTCTTATTAGCAAAGTTTTTGTGATCACATTAATTATCAGAAATCCAAAGCTACTATTGGGCCTGCAGGGGCATCAGGTGAGTTATATTTGTAAATTCTCAGCTGTCTCGTGGCCTGCGGAACCTGTAAGATTAGAATCCGAGGCAAGTGATCCTGGATATCAGTGTCTTTTTCCCAGCCCTCATCACCTTCTCTCCTTGAAGTACAGGACTGCAAGAAACTTTCAAGCCCTGTAGACCAAAGTTTGTTACTAGGAATCAGACCTAGAACATCTGGGTAAAATATTAATTAGAAGAAGTTCAAGGAAAAAAAATAAAGGATTGGTGGAAAAGACAAGTGACACAAATCAGAAGTATCCAAAAGATCTAATAAGAAATGATACAAAATTCGTTTAACAATACAAACTATTAGAAGTCAGATCTGGCAGTATGTAGAAAGTGGTTTTATTATAGGGATAGCAGTGTTGGTTCAGCATTGGAAGATCCACTCCCATAAGTCATCATTTTAACAGAGGAAAGCAAAAAGCCATGTGATCCTATTAGTAGTTGCAGAAAAAGTATTGGATTAAATTCTACAACTGTTCATGGTAAAAGCTATCAGGAGACTAGAAGTAGAACAGAACCTTCTCAACAGATAAGACATGTACTCCATACTTCAGCAAAAATGCCTTATATGAATAGAGAAGATACAACGCTTTCTCCCTAAGGTGGGGAACGAGGACAGATATGCGTACTCGTCATCTGTCCATTAAACTTTGAAACATAGGCCCAAACCAAGAGAGTCTGTCAATAAAAAGAAACAATTAGCATAAGACTGGCAAGGTATAAGTAAAATCTTTATATGTAGATGAAATGACCATCTACAGAGAAAATACTAAGAAATCTCTAGGAGCCCCTAGAAATTGTGTTTGAATTTAGAAGGATTAGACAACACAAGGTATATATAAAAATTCAGGTCTATATATACTTGCTATAAATGAAGAGTACTATGTTCATACTTTTTTCTTCTATTATCTTTATCCAGTTTTAGTATTAGCACAATGTTGATTTCCTAAAATGAGGGGAGAAGTGTTCCTTCTTTTTTCTGCTTTAAATGTTTGATAGAATTCATCAGTTAAAATGTATATGAGCCTGTTGTTGTCATAGGGGTAGGTTTTCAATCTAGGAATATACTTTCTTTAATAGGTGCTATTCAAATTTTATATTTCCTCTAGAGTCAGTTTCATTAATTTGTCTTCCAAGGTACTTCTTAGAAGTTGTCAAATTTATTTCAAAAAGGATTTTTGTAATATGCTTTTTATAACCTTTTAAATTCTGCAAAATCTGTGGTAATGTCCTCTAAATTTTGATACTGTAATTTAAAAATGTATAATTGATATTGTGTAATAGGAATAAAAGGTCTAAAGGAGTAGGGGAAGTGGGAGGGGTAGGGGAAAGGAAAGAAGGGAAAAGAAAAAGTATGAGAAAAGGAAAAAAATGGAAACAAAGTCCTTGCAAATAGAGAAGGGTGGAGGGGGTGAAGGGAGGGCAGGGGAAGGGGAAAAAATAAGAACCAAGATACATCATGTAAAGGTACAAGATCCCAATGATGAATGTAACTATATTTTATATCTAAAATGTATCAATAAGCTTAATGGAAAAAAAAGAAATGGTGCAAAATTCAACATAAGTTAAAAGCCAGAAGAGATTTTGATGAAGTTTTAGAACCACATCTTAGTCCCCCTTTATATTTCACAATCCCACTTAAGGAATTTTATATGTGGGACCGGGGCATGATGGCAAACACCTGTAATCCCAGCACTCAGGAAGCTGAGGGAGGAGATTTGCCATAAGTTTGAGGCCAGCATGAGCTACATGGTGAATAAAATAAAAAATAAAATAAAAATTTTAAATAGGGCATTTAGATTATTTGGAGGATTAAAGTAAGGGACAAACTTATGTACAATTTGTTTTAAGAGCTCATCATTTTGGCTTTTTTGTGAATGTATGCTTGACAGATGTTCAGAAACAGCACTCCAAACTTCATGACAGTCTCAGATTTTTACAAGTCCCCACTGACTGTGTTGTCTTGACAATTCATTCAACTTCTTTGAGTCACAATTTTCTTGTCTGTAAAGCTCAGGTAGAAATAGCAACCCATTAATGAATTTGATCTATGAAAAGTAAGATGTTATAAGTAATATTATACGCTACCAAGCAACACTGCCCAATAGAATTTCTTTCAATAATAGAAGCGTTCTATCCATTATGCCCCTGACATTGTGCAACTAAAAACGTGGCTATTGAGCATTTCAAATATGGCTAGTCTGACTGAGGATCTGAATCTTGAATATTATGAACTTTAACTTAAATTTAATTTGTCACAGGTGATTACCATATTAGTCAGGTATAGAACTAAAGGAAAATTCCCAATTCACTTTTAGGGAGATCCTTTTTCACATGCAATAAATGTTAGCATATCTATAAATTCCAGTTTGAACTAACTTCCACTTACATTTTAAAAATATCTGGCTTTTAACTTTACAAATGTAGTACATGTACATGTTTCCCATATAGTATTAAAGATTCCCACTGAAGAAATTTCACACTTTTTTACTGTTCCACTATTTACTGTAGCTGGATCTTTCATTCAGAAAATAGACTAAAAAGTACTTTCTCACTTGCCTATTAGAGGTTTTAGGGTTTTTTTTTATAGCTTTAAGCTCACAAACAATAGCTTGGAAACAATAACCTCCATTGTGGCTTTCAACATAAAGAAGACCCAAGAGGCCAATACAAATAGGCCACTATAGGGAATGGAAAATCATTTCTGAGCAAATTCTTGAGGAAGATGCTGAGATTTATTCCCTTGACAATGTTAAGTTTACCATTCTAGAATGACTAGGAATAGTTTCAAACAAAAGACAGGTGAATATAATAAATTATAGTCTTTCAAGTCAGTTAAGTAGCCTGCATGTTTCCAGAAAGGTTAGTTTGAGGCAGGCTAACCCTTGTCCTTGACTTATTGGAAAGTTCTTTTGACACATTTATCTTTCACCTATGCCTTCAGTGTTCAGCCATTTGAATGGCAATGTTCTTATTTCAGATCATGTTAGCAGAATAATTTCCACCTGATTTGAAAATAATGGGTTGGATAAAAATAAAGTGATAGCTAGTAAGGAAAAATTAATTATCTGTGCATAGTCCTCTGTTCCTTTTCTCTTCTACCTGAAATGTGAGTAGGATCTTCTTCTTATATGTAATCATCTAGAAATAAGAAAAATGGAGTATAAACTTTAGCAAGCAAAAGCCCTGTAAATCACCTGTGCTGTGGGTACTATGACAGGCAGCTCAGATACTTAGTATTGAGTCATTAAATCATTTTTTTAAACTCTCATTTTTCAATCTTTCATCCAGATAACATGGAAAGGCTCTCTAGGTTTGATAGGAGCTTGAATTTCAAAGCTTTATGCTGTTGGTAAATTATTCCACTTTCTTTGATTCTTTCATGCTGGGAGTGAAAATGCGCTGTGTCTATCTCAGGCTTTCCACTTATTGTTGCTGATTGGTAGTATTTATACTCCTTTGCAATATTCTCACAGTGCTGCAATGAAAACAAGTTTAAAAGCATTCGAATTTATTTTCTTTTACTAAAACTTTTTGGCAAGTTTTCTTTATCATTTTATGATTTATCTCATTACATAACTGCATTGCTTTATTGTTTATTATATCATTATAAAAAAAATCTGAGGGAGTTTGAGAAGGCCATGATTAGGGTGTATACTTTATAGATAACTTAGATAATATATTTTTGAATTTTCTTTGTAGTATTTTAATTGACATTTCATATTAGAATATTTCCATCTTAGAACTACTCAACTATAACACAATCTCTTTTTGTTCTTTTTATGAATAGTAGAACAGGCTTTAATATTTCCTTGAATTTTCATTGGTATTACAGCCTTTTGATGTCTCCTGTTATGAATAAGAACCATTCCAGAATTACTGCTTGGAAGATGACTTTTAACAATCTCATCAGCAAAGGTCATATTTGAAGGTAATGCAATTGTTAGAGATCATGTGTCTATCACTCTGCCATGTAGGCGGTCCACAAAAAAATACATCATCTTTTTTTATTCATTAAGTTTATTGGTACATTTTAGGTATACAATATGATGACATTCGTCATCGGGAACTTGTACCTTTACATGATGTATCTTGGTTCTTATTTTTTTCCCCTTTTCCCTGCCTGCCCTTCAACCCCTCCATTCCTCCCTATTTGCAAAGACTTTGTTTCTGTTTTTTAATTTTCTCATATTTATTCCTTTCCCTTCTTCCTTTTTCCTACCCCTCCACCTTCCCCTTCCCCTTTAGACCTTTTCTTCCTATTTCACATTATCTATCAGGAACTCTCAAGTCAAGGACTACTTAAAGCAATGATTAGGATATTTTTAGATGATTTTTCTCATGTGTTTAAGGTGTGAATTGACTTTATAGAGAAATAGCCCCTCTTCCAAGTCCCTATCCCCCACCACTGATACCTAGCACTTTTCCATCATATTTTCTCTAGTGCTTAACCAATGATAGGTGTATAGGTTGAATAAAAGAGATAACCAGTATCTAGGCAACACTGTGACCATGATTCAGATAAGGGATAGACTGAAGTTGCCCAGCTATGATCATTAACAGCCCAAAGGAAGCATTGCTTGTGCAACCTCTTAGAGCTTAGCAGATCTCATTACATGCTGCAACACATAGCTTTTCAGTAACATAATAAACTCTAGGATGCTTATTTAGAACAGAATTGTTTCATGTAATTGATCTCAGTTCTCAAACTTTTATACTCTTCTACCAATAAATCATCTCATTTTGCCTTCTGGCATAACTTGGCAGGAAATGGTATGCCATTGGCAAAATCCTGTTCTTTGTTCTCCAAGACCACTCATAGAAAATAATTACAACTATCATTGATTGACCCCTATGTCTCATGTTTCCTTAGTCATTCAGTGTATGACTTGGTGAAAAACTATTAGGAATATTTAAAATACTGAATGTACTTTTTTCAACTCTGAACTTTTTGTGATTCATAATCAGGCCCTTGGTCTTTCCTTAAGATTCATTATGAATACCTTAGTGTGGTACATATCATATTTCAAGTATTTATAGCAATTTCTGGTCCCAAATAGGGCTGTTTATTTTAATCCCTATTGTTCCCGGGTCTCTACTAGTGACTTCTAAATTATTCTAGCTTAAGGCCAGTTCAACCAGGAGGAAACCTTTTAAGTGACTAGTTGAAAGTATCTATGGCAAAGTAAGCTATTCTCGATGAAAAAAGAACTATGTTTTGTTCCGGTTAATTGGTGCTATAAAAAAAAGAGAGAGAGAATCTGAGTTCTTCCATTTTTCTGTTTTGTTTTTTTTTTTGGTACTGGGGATCGAACTCGGGACCTTGTGCTTATGAGGCAGGTGCCGGAACCACTGAGCTAAATCCCCAGCCCATTCTTCCATTTTTAATGAATGATTCATGCCAAATAGAAAACAAGTTGGTAGAGGTAGGCATGAGGTACTTTTTAAGATATCATTGAGAACAAAAATGAATACTCTCCCTAATATTTTAATAACAGCCATATTTGGCCTTTTCCTGTGTAAGGAAAAACAGCCTAGGATACTTTTGCTAATCAGAAACTCAGCCTAGTTGCCTGGAATTATGAGAATAAACCCACTTTACTTTATGACACTTGCCAAACCTTGTAAGATGACAAACCTGCTACTGTGAGAGAAGAGAGGATGGCTTTAAACCTAGGAAGATCATGGCCTGTTGGATCCAGTGGTCTTCACTCTGTATAATACCTTAAGCCTCCCAGACCAGAAGAAGCAACTTTTATTCTCTTTTTCAAAATATAAACAGAGGTATTTCTTATATTGTGTGAATTTTAAGAATTGCAGTCCACTTTAGAGGGCAGAGGCTAGATGTTTTGTATAAAATAGTATACAAAAGATAGATGGTGTTTGCAGCTGTTTGGACCTAGCTGGAAATGAATGGCCAGTAAATTGAGCATACTCACCTTTTGCAGATCCCTCTTTCACAAAATTAGCAGGCAGCAAAGAAGTATAGTCTTGTCTGAGTTTAGCCCGTGTGAATAAAAGAGCCTTAAAGAAAAAAGAAAGGAAGGGAGGGTTGGAGGGAGGAAAGGAAATAGAAAGCAAGGGATATTGGTGAAAAACAACAACAAAAAACATGTGCTCTTCGGGGATATCAAACATGTTTACTTGTAGACTCTTTTCTCTAATCCAATAAAAAGTATTGGCAAAGTGTTTAGTATCTGAGGTACGGTAGTGGGAGTACTGTCACGACGTAACTAAAGATGGTGGGAAAACCAGTTTGAATAGAATGAGATCCAACTTGAACCTCTGCGCGTGCCAGGAACTAAAATCAAGTCAACCCACTGTTAAGTGTCAAAAGCATTGAGTCATTAGCCTCCTTTGTGGCTCATCTGCTTCTGAATATCTGTATGTGTCTGTTTTTTCATACTCTTGAAAAACAGACAGGCTTTGTGACATTCAGGAAGCAATTCTCAGCTTCCTATAGCCTCGTGACACATAAAGGAATGAATATTAAATGATAGTTCTTGTTGTGATGTATTTATGAATTTAGATGCTTTTGATGTGATTTCTGATACTTTTTAGAACCTGATTTTGGGGGTTTTTTGTGTAGATTCTGAGAGCAGTCAGTTTGTGTGAAGTCTGCTTGTGTGAGTTGCATTTCAGAGAGCATTCAGAAATGGAGATGTGAAACATATTAAAATAACAGCCCCAGAGCCAGTAGTCTTTTAATCTTTGGGTAACCACTAATTGTTCAGTGGTGCAAGGTGAAGTCTAGGTCTTTACCTTCTTCCATTCTGTCTCTCTCTTCACTTTTTACAGAGAACACTGATTTCGAACTCTTTTAATTCTCTTTAGGCCCCCTTGAAGAGGCAAGCTAACTCAGATTTCATCTCCCAGTTTCAGCTAATCACTGCTGTCAGAACTCTCACCAGAATGGGTAAAGAGAATGAAACTGAGCCAGAAAAAGTCTTAAGGGAAAAATGAGGCACTCATATCAAATGCAGAAGTGTACTTATTGGCATATCATGTCTCTGACTCTGTTAATTAGTTTATCCATTAACCACCTTGATGTAGGTCTTCTGAGAGCACAGTGCCCCTTAGAAGGACGGCTACATCTTGTAGAAGAGGGAAGCAGTAAGGAAGGATCCAGGGAGCTAGAGGAGGTCTTTCCATTTTATAGAAATGGGAACAATGTAGAAATATGGCCAATTTTATTTTAACACATTACAATACATTGAAATATCCTCTTCCATCACAAACACCATTTTTTCAATCTTCTTTAGTCAAAACACCCAAGGTAATTGTTTGTGAAACTTCCCTCAATTGTCTCATGCAGAATTTGTAGTTTCCTCTGTGTTTTCTTAGCTCCTCAGACATACCTGTATTATGGAACTTATTCTTTATATCATAATCATCTTTTTGAATTTCTCTTTGCCTTCACCTCCCACCATTTGATTTTCCCTGGATTGAGAGACTCCATGCTTAGAGAATTACTTTTTCCTGGCTAGCCAAAAAAGAGAGCCAATGGCTTCAAGATGATACAGATAACAGAACGGGGGAATTCTTTACTCAAAACCTGAGAGCTTAACATTATTAATCACTTTGAATATCTGAGAAAAATTAAAGTCTCAGAGAAGTGAACTATTTCTCCACATCATATGGCTAGTGAGGATGGAGTCATGATTAGAATCCATACCTAATTATATATATATTTATAATATGTATGTAATTTTATATATATATATATATATGTATATATAGTCATACATCCTTCTGGAAAAAAATGAGCCATCCATTCTGCCTTCATTAGAAAGAGTATTGGAAGTCTATTTTTTATTAAGTTTTGTTGACTCTATACTTAGAATTTTATTATGTGAATTTTTTTAAAATTATACTTCAAGAAAGACAGAACCAAGCTATAAGAAATCTAATCACAAAAGTACTCAAGAGAATGAAATGTTTCAACAGGTATAATAATCATGGACTTATTTCTCAAATTCCTTTACACTAGAAGCAACTCTTAAAGCTTCAAAGTCATGGTTTTAGTAAAGTCAAGAGAAAATTCTACTTTACAAAAATTTAGAATGTATTAGCCTAGTAAAATAGATGAATAAAACATATAAATACACTTCAAAAGAAAATATAAATTCATGAAGGAATTATGATAAATTATGAAGGAAATTACAGCTGATGCCTTCATTCTTTGAGGTTGTGGAAAGAAATTATAATTAATGGCAATTTCATTTATAATTGTGGTCCTAGGTGCCCCTGTTAGAAGTAGAATACAGAACAAAAAAGGTTACTGTTATGATTTCTGTCTGAATGTCCCCCCACAGTCCCATTTGCTTAAAGGCCAAAGTTTGTGAAGGGTGATTGGGTCTTGGGAGTGCTATGGCTGGCTTGGTGTAGGAGCTGGGGCCCAGTCAAAAGAGGCAAGTCACTGGGGACATGAGTTGGAAGGGTGTATCTCCCTCCCTGCTACTTTTTTGGATCGTCTCTGCTTCCTGTCCGCCACGTCATGAGCAACTCTCCTGGCCATGCTCCTCTGCTATGTCATCCTGCCTTGGTGCTGGCTGTCTATGGACTCAATTGTCAACTCAATAATCTCTCTCCCTTTGAGTGTCAAGTATTATGTTCCAGTGATGAGGGAAGCGGCTAGGACAGTTTGTAATCCAGGACAATGGTTTTGAAGCACTTCTCTCTGGTCTTATGATCAGAGTTTCTCACTATGTTGTGTTCAAGTATCTTTCTAATGGAAGAGCAAGAACAAAATCATATAATCCACAGATTATTTTTACAGTTCTAAGCACCTATGGCTCTTCAAATAATGACTTAAACCCAAGATAACTAATAAAAATAATGATACTTAAAGCCAAAATAACTAATAAAAACAAAACTATTGCAGACAAAAGTTGTTTAAGAGATACCTTTGTTGTCGTTGCTACTTTATCACCTTGTTTCCTCTACCCCCTGACCTTTTCCTTCTCATCAGTTAGATATTTCTCCAGAAATTGATGAAACTGAAAAAAGAAGACATCAAAGGATCAACTCTTGGCTTTTGGTTTCAAAAACTGGATAGTATATCTTCAAGAATAATTAATGTATAAAAACAAAGCTTTCCCAATTCTGAGGACTCTAGTGCAGGTCTTTGGTTGAGAGGAGGAGAAAGTCATGAAGCAGAGATGCTGTGCAACTCTGAGAAAGATGAGTCCCATGCCTTGTCCCCTGGCAAAGGCTAAACCTTGGAGAAGAATGATAGCCAGAGCATGGATAGGTTTATTGTATCTGAGAATAGAGGAGCCTGACTTTTTATTAAGACTCAGGCAAGGATCAAGACCAGAGAAGATAGAGATGCATGATATAGGAAGAAAAGACATTTGACCTATAGGCATCTTATATCCAGACTGGATGGAGCAACTGAATGTAAGAATATCAAGTGGTAGGGCAGGGGATTTAGCTCAGTAGTTTCACCACATGCTGCGCAAGTGCAAGGACCCGAGTTTGATCCCAGGTACCAAAAAAAAAAAAAAAGAATATCAAGTGGTACAGACCTTAGGAAGTCTCACACCCCCTACACACACATGCGCGCGTGCACACACACACACACACACACACACACACATCCCAAAATCCCAAAGATTTGTGACCGAGAAAGTTTCTTTCACATGTTAATGATTTCAAGGTAGGCTGAGAGAATTTCCCATGGTCAGCATGGACCAGGAGCTGCCTCAGGACCCCTGTGCCCCCTAGAGGGCCATGATAGTATCTAAGGGAAAGCTGAAGGCTATGTCTTTCTATGTGGGAATGTGGGCAACCCAGCACTGAGGCATGGAACAATGATGAAAGGTCAGCAGCACCAAGGATGCTTCATGAGATGCAGGTATGAGAGGTAAGAAGGTGACCCAAAGGCCAAATATCACTATAGCTCTCACATCCTTGGCTGAAGAAATGCAACACACAACCCAGGACAATGGGAGCTAGAAATATTCATGGAGTTAATTTATAGAGAAGT
The DNA here is from genome assembly GCF_053883595.1 of Heterocephalus glaber. Classification (NCBI taxonomy): domain Eukaryota; kingdom Metazoa; phylum Chordata; class Mammalia; order Rodentia; family Bathyergidae; genus Heterocephalus; species Heterocephalus glaber. The sequence continues at coordinate 960,789 of NW_028258343.1, forward strand.
AAAGATGTTATTTTTTGCACATCTGACCTTAGACTTTTAACCCACTGTATGCCAATAAGTAACAATTCAAAGAAATATGTCTTGCTCAGTAGTGCTTCTTTAATATAATCAAAAGTGGAAAGAAAACTCAGTAGCTTACAAACATTCAGACATGCAAAAGTCCTCTAAGTCTTTCATACATTTCCCCAATTCAGTACTCTAATTTGAAAAATTTTATGTTTAATGATAATGAACTTTACATTTTCTAAAATATCTGCAGTGAATATCTTATGCTTTATATTCTTTAGTTTGTTTTCTAAAGTGAAAGCTGCAGATATATACTTTCTATTAATATAGTTTATTCTGTTATTTGAGAAGCAGAGAATGAGAAATGCACATATTACAGTTTTTTGTCTTGTGGTGATAGCAATTTTATTCTGTATATAGGGAACAAGATTTGGCTTGCAATAAACCAAGTCTGTTGTAGAAAAGAGAATTTTAAGAAAGAGTTGCATTGTATTCAGCAATAGAGATCACTAATAAAGACACCAATAGAAACTATTCAAGCTCCTGTTCAAATATTTTCTAAATTATTGGTCTCTCTGCAAGAACATTTTCCTCTAGTGTAAACAGTGGCCATGAATAAGATGAGTGTTTGAACAGAACAAAAGTACCAGGTTTCTTTCTGTTACCCAAACAGCAATAAACACCAATGGTACAGCACCCTATACAGAGTCTGTAACAGACAATGGGGCTTACACATGGGGAGCTGAGACGTTCAGTTCTCTGGGAACAGGAATGTCCAGGCCCAGCTGGGGGGACACCAATAGCCAAAGCAAACAGTTCCAAAAGAGCCATTGAAGAAAAATGGAAAAGCTTCCTTTCCTTCTAAATCATTGCAGAATGCAGTCATGCTACATCTGGGTATCTCAGAAAGAATCATGTCATTATATTAGGGAGCTGAGCACATGCTCTGTTACCCCTTCCCACCCCAGCAGACTGTTCCCAAGGGTACTGTCCTATTGATTTATATTATCAGAGTTACTGGTATTTGTGCCTATCAGTGCCAATGAATGCACTAAAGAAAAAAAGAAATTATGTATCTTGTTAAACTATAATGCATGTAAATATATTTCAGAGGGAATGGTAATCATTTTTGCATTTTCAAGTGGTATATACACGATTTAAACTTAGGCAGCCTAAGCTCATGGCTAAAGCCTGTGTTCTCTAACTGTTAAGCTACTCTAGTCCTCACATTGCTGTATTACTTTGTTAGAGTAATTAATAGTGCAAAAGGGTTGTGCCTTCCAGGAAGGTGTCATGCATGGAGGCCACACACTGAATTGTGGAGAACGTCAAATAATGAGCAGGAGAAGAAAGTAGAGGATTAGAAGAGACTGAAAGGTATCTGAACCCATACTGGATTTTTTAAGGAGTATCAGACTTCTTAACACAGAGACTGTAAATACTAAGAAGCCCTTAATGCATTTTTGGTAATAATGTTAATGATGAAAACATAAGTATCCTAGGTATCTAGAAAGTCTGCTCCACCAAGTTATCACTTAATAGCATATCATGAATGTTTTTGCATATTATTTTCAACAATACTGGATTTCATAAATTGCTGAAAATAGAAGAAATAACCTGGAGACAATGTAATTCATATTAGAATTTTTAATGACTGTGTTTTATAAGTATATGTTAAATAACAGATACCAATATGAAGAAAATTGCTTTTATTCCTGTGGAGTCATCTAGTTCCACAAAAATAATCATTTGGTATGAGGATTTAAATTCTAGTCTCCTTTCACACAATTCCTACTCAACAGTTCAACTTGACCTCAAACTTGAAAATGCAGTGATTTCCTTAATATTTGCAAATGCCTGGAATTTACTAATTCGTGGTGTTCACAGTCCTTTTTAGTCACAGGAACACATTTTAACCACTTGCATTTCTGTATTTGTCAGTGAACAAAGTCTGCTGGTGTTGGCAGGATTATGTTAATTTACCTTAGGAGATCACAACTTAGAGAATTCTAGTAGCCAGTAGAAAATTTTTTTTTACAAAACTGTACTCAATCATTCAAATAAAACTTGGAGACTATGGAATACTTTTCGCTAATTATATAGTCCTTGGCTTTCTGAAATATTTTTTCTTATTTAAGAAATTTTCTTTGCTTCGAAAATTTTATCTGGGTGAAATTTCCTTTCGCTTTGTGAATCCATGATTCCCTGGGTGTGCGAAAGATTTATTGAAACAATCAACATTTTATTAATTATTCTGTCTTAAGTCAGTCATAGGACCGTCTGGACTTATTTGTTTAGTGTAAAAGAACCTTCTTCCCTAGAAGGATTTCTATCCAAAAGGAGGTCTCTCATAACTTTACTGAATATTTTTAACCAACAAACAAAACAAAAAAAATTGCTACAGTAAGCAACTACCTCTGAAACCCAAGTTAGAGAATGCAGCATTTGTTAAAAACCTTTTCCATCTGTTTTTGCCCATCATGATTCCTGTGCTAGAGGCCAAGGAAGCGACAACAGTTTGACACAGAACATGCTGCATGACTGCTAGAAAGATAAATAAATTCTTTTAAAAACATTTTGAACATGACCTGTCACTAAGTTAGAAGATTTGGAATAGGAGAGAAAGAGTGTAAAACTGATACCAACACAGTGAAGAGGGAAACTTTCATTTCATCATAAGGATGAGTGTGGATCTGCAGCAATTTGCAAATAACAGATAATTAGGGATAGTTTTTGTAATGCAAAAATAAATCCTCTAATTATATATAGAAGTGATTGCAGATAATGATAGTTATCTACTAGAAATAGATTAAAGGATTGAGGCTACTACCCCACCCCTATTCCCATTCAGACCCTGAAGTTTTCACATTGACCTGTAGAAATGGAATTAATGGGAAATACTGAAAGAAGACTGTGTAGATTGTTTCAGGGGCCTGATTCACACATTCCCCAGAGGCTTGCTTGTCAGGAGTCTTGTAAAATGAGATTATTCTCAAATCCTCCCCTGGCCCATTAGTCAGTCAAATAAATGAGAGAAAGGAAAAAGTCCCTCATTTGGATCAGTTTTATAAGACCCAGGCAAGGATTTTAGAACTTTGGAGATTTATCCAAAGTCTTTTATTCATTCTCAGTTTCATCCTTCTCCTTTCTACCTACTTCTCTCCCCCTTCCATCTCTGTTTCTTTTACTTTCTCACTGCTATAATTCTTGATACTACACAGGCAAGATTAGCTGTTTGTTTTACAAGGTAAGTAATGAAAGGCAGAAATATATGAAAATGCTTGAAGTTCTTGATATCCAAGAAAACCAAAGTATTTCCATTTACTTTTATAAACTCATAATATTATTCCCTTGTATAAAAATCATTTCTATAATTTGCATTTCAAAATGGAAACACAAATTTTTCTAATGGCTTTGGTCAAAAGACAATGTCTCCTTTTATCATTGGAGAGGTCTAAGGAGGTCCTCCAGAGGAGATAGGGACCTCCAGTTGCTTAGCTAGGCCCTTGATTCTCATTGCAGAAAAATTATTTCTGGGCACATCATTGAGAGGGATAGGCACATTTACTAGGCAGAGTTAGAAAGTAAGAGAAATAGAGAAGGGTCTTGGGCTAGAGATGAAAAAGCTACAGCTTTTATGAAGAAGATTAGACTAGCCCATTAACAAAAGAATAAGACCAGCTTTTATGAATTCACAGGGGTGGACTAGGGTCTTGCTGATCATTATCTCAGTTCTGGTTTTCCAATATGGCTCTGGAAAAAGTCCTTATAGTTTAATCCAGTTTTTATAAGATGATTATTTCTGTTTGGAACAGTCTTAAGTTTTTGGAGGGCCTGCTGCAATCCAGGGTGACAGAAGGTTTAGGGCTATGACTGGAGACTTCTGGGTACTTATTGGTAGTTGAATGTCCCTGTCAATCCTTTATCTTGGTTTCTTCAGTCTTGGAGGAGAAAGGAATAAATTATGTAAATTTTAAAATGAATAACTGCTACCTTTTAGATAGACACTCCCTAAATGACTGACATGTCTCTGCAGAGCTGAGCAGTTCAAACCCTTCGTTTTTAGGTAATAAAGGAGACAGGCACAAAATGAGAGCCCATCGATCTGTGTTTGGTACGTATTAGGCATCTATAGGCCCAACTGAAGAGTCATTTTTTTTTTTTTTTAAGAAAAAACAGCTTTTAAGTCTCTGGCTGCCTCAAAAGAAAATACAAATCATGCTTTTAATGAGTAATAGGTTAACAGCCCAGGAGTTTGTTTTTCCTCTGTCTGGTCTTGGTGTTACTTTGAGCAGGTAGGGATCATGTCTCAGCATAGTGTTTTAATCCCATATTGAGTTCTCCTGGCCAGCCACTACCATTGATTGCCAGATCTGCCCACTGGAAAGGGAGAGAATGATGAGATGCCCTGAAGTTTGCTTATATAACACACAGTTCTGTGGCGTAGTGGGACACTATCTCTGAACTACGGTGACCACAATTGATTTATGTTATAAACAGGGAACTATGAAGTGGCTTAAAGGGAGGTAAGGTGTGTACATTTCACCCAAATTTGTAAAATATTGACACCAGTAGATAGATAAATTGTGTAAAATTAAATACCTAGTGCGTCCACTAAAAGAATCTACAAAAAGGTAAACTCAAAACCATTCTAGATAAATCAAAATGTAACTCTAAAATACATTCAGGTAATGCGCAGGAAAGCAGCTTTAAAAAAAGAGAGAAACAGAGCCGGGGGTTTAGCTCAGTGGTTTCACCGCTTGCCTCGCAAGAGCAAGGTCCTGAGTTCAACCCCTAGTACCAAAAAAAAAAAAAGAGAGAGAGAGAGAAATAAAGAACAGAGGAAATAATAGACAACAGTAACAAAAAAAGGAAGACAAAAGTCTTAATCTCCTACCAATAATCACATCAAATGTAAATGGTTTAAATATCCTAAAAGGAGATTGACAAATGGATTTTTAAAAATTAAGTGCTGCTTATTAGAAATTTACTTTAACACAGTAATATAGAAAGTTGAAAGTGAAAAGATGGAAAAATGTGTACACTGAAAATATTACTAAAATCACAGCAAAGTGATATATTAACAAAAGATAAAGTACAATTTAAAGCAAAGAGGAAAAAAGTCATTTCATTAAGAAGAAATAATAATCTTAAATGTGTATGCCTCAAGTAACAGAGATGCGAAATATGTGAAAAACTTGTTCAATTAAAAGGAGAAATAGAAAAATTCACAATTATAGTTGGAAACTCGAATATCGTTCCCTCAGTAACTAATACATAAAACATTTAGACACTTGGCTAAGAGATGAGTGGTGGATAAAATCATTAGAGATGAGGGTGATGAAATGCTCTGAGAGGGGAGCATGGGCCAAGAACAGGTTTTGAGGGAAGAGTGAGAAATGGGATAAACATTATTTCGGTCAAACCAAGATACTCAAGGGAAGTTGCTGGGCACAGCTACATGTATAAGAAGTAGTGAGATTTGGAGATTTGGAGCTACCTATAGATAGATAGTGATTCAGGCTATGAGATTCCTCAAATTTGCTAAGGAGGGAGTACAGAGTGATGTTTAAAGAGTAGCTCCTTAAACTTTTAGGGAATTCTGATATTTGGTGGAGAAAAGACAAATTAGCCCCACAAGGAAAACAGAAAAGTGGTTAAATAAGTTAGAGAAAAGACAGGATAAACACAGAGTTGCTTGACATTGAGGTCATTAACGATCTTAGCAAGAGGAATTTGGTGCAGGAAATTAGGGTAAAGGTGTGAGTGGAAAAAATTAGAAGTAAAGATGATAAGTTTAAATAATTATTTTGAGAAGTTTGTGGAGACGGATGGTCAGGATGAGAGGGCCCGAAGCAAGCGTTTGATCATTTGGCTGATTGATGTGTTACAGGCAGAGTTTCTTAAATTACGTTGTCTTTGTTTTCTCTTTTTTCTCTTTTTTTCCTTCCCTCCTTCCTTCCTCGTTTCTTTTTTCCTTTGTTCTTTCCTTCCTCTCCCCTCTCTTTTTCTTTCTCTCGTTGTCTCTCCTTGAGGAGGAAAAGACTAGGTAAAGTTGAGAACAAGAGATTGAGGAAAGGGAATTGTTGATTTTGTAACATTTTTCAGAAGGAAAGAAATAAAACCAAAGTAATGGCAGAGGAGGTCTTTGAGAAGAGGAATTATGTCTCTTCTTGACAGGAAAAAGTAGGAGATTCAGACAGACCCTGAGAACCTCAGCTCTGCCTTCAGCTATATTATTGTGGTCCCAGCTGGCAGCACAATGGCTGCAAAGGAGTCTTGGTTCTGTCCTCTTAGACCTACACCCAGTAAGGAAAGTCCAGAATATCGTTCCCAGAAAATCTACCAAAATTGTATTGTATTCCACTGGTTTTAATTGGGCCATGTACCAAAGCCTGAAATAATAACTGAGTTCATGGAGGTTGAGATGCATTTCTGGTCATAACTGGAAGTGAGGATAGAGTCACATGGCCCTCAGTGGGAACCAGCAGATCCTCAAATGACCAAGAAAGATCAAATTCAGATCACTCAAAATACAATCAGTTAATAATGTCACTTTTCTCTCCAGTGTATAACCTGTAAAGAAAACAATTACTAGACATGACAAATTACTAATTTCAGTTTTTCTTCTACTCCCTTTTCCTATACAATTGTACTGAATTTGCTGAGGTCTGGTGAAAAAGAACTGAAGGGAAGATGCTAGAAGGGTGGGTTCTGAATCATGATGAATGAATGGGTTGTAATAAGAAACAATATTTAAGTCAAGACAAAGATTTTTAGGGAGGAGGAGATAAAAAGTATTTTTCTTTTTGTGTAGCATAGAATATGTAGAGCACACTGTAATTAAAAATGTGAAAATATATTATTTCAATGTTATTAAACATAAATCCAAGCTGGGTATAATGGAACATCCCTGTAATCCCTGCACTTTGAGAGGCTGAGGAAGGAAGTATTGCCCATTTGAGCCTAATCTGGGAAATTTAGCAGCTTAACAAGAACTTGTCTCAAAATAAAAAATGAGAAAAGGAATGGGATGTAGCTCAGTACACAGTTCAGTCCCCAGTACCAACCTCCCCCAAATCCCATCACTATATCAGCCTGCATTTCCCTTAACTAACATCCTAATGTAGTACGTTGCTAAAATTAGCTTTTATCAGCTGTACTTATAAGTATTTTGGTATATGAGGTGATTTTGATTTTGGGGTGTACATTTAATAAAATTCAAAACAAGGCTTCAATCCAGGAAGGCTTCTGGTCTACCCAAAGTAACAATATGAGGACTTTAGCATGAGCTCTAGTGAACTGGAAGTTCCTCATGAGTCTCAATTAAGCATTATTCATGTCTGTTTCTTTTGCCTAGTTCTGAGTTTAAGATGTAAGAGGTGTCCATAAGAACTTGCTGATTTGATGTGGGGTTTTTTTTGGAGTTTTTTGTTTTTTGGTACGGGGGATCCAACTCAGGACCTGCCATTGAGCTATATCCCTGGCCCTGATTTAATGTTTTAGCAGGCCTTCCCCTTTCATCTTTTGAAGGATTCACAGTCATCCTCACTCCACTGGGTTAGGCTATTAAAACATTCTGATTGGAGACAGTGTATTCAGCTATATCCTTCCTTGTTTTTCTCCCACTGTTATTTGTGTTCAGTGCAGCCCCTCAACTGCATGATTATTCCAGTGCAAAAATCATATCTTCATTATTAATTTATTTTTTCCTTGGCTTACTTATTTAACAAATATGTATTAATTGTCCTCTACATGGTAGGAACAGTAGTTATGAAAAAAAATGGGATAAAAATCCCATGAGAACACTCCCTGACATGTTTAACTTGGCCTGCATGTGTAGTATCTTTATATCTCAGTACCTGGGAAAGGGTATGCCCATAGCAAAGATTTCAGAAATGCTTGTTTAAGTAGATGACTGAGGAGAATCATACCTAATATGACTCTACTCCATAAGGTACTATGTACAGCAACTAAATCAAATTACAAAGTATGCAATTTTTCCATACTCTTCAGTTAACAGCTAATTAATAAATACCATTTATTCCATCTATCATGCAGGCACCTTGCCCATTTTTTTTCTTTTGGTACCAGGAATCGAACTCAGGACCTTGTTTTTGTGAGGCAGGCAGTGGAACCACTGAGCTAAATCTCCGGCCTATCCCATATTATTTTGTAAAGATATTACAACAGCTTTATAAACTTCCTCATTTTATATAGGAGGAATCTAAGAGTGCAAGAAGCTAGAAAAGTTTTATACACTAAGCAGCAGAGTTAGAATTTGAGCCCTGGCTGTTGAGTGATGAAGGCCGTAATTCTACTCATTGTCATGTACTAACTCTAACAGCCTCTTGCAATATCTCCTTTTCATTCCTTAAGTTCTAATAAGCAGAACCCTAGCTCAGTAGCTCCCTTCTCGATCACTGTCCCCAGTGTACCATAACTTTTGACAAGAGAAGCCTAATAGCTCAAGCTCTGTGTAAATTCATGTGTTTGATAATGTCAGTTATCATGAGTCCTCTGCAGAAAAGCCTACAGTCATCTCTTTTTTTTTCAACGGGTGGGCCATGCAGCCGCAAATTTATACATTCTTTGTTACCCCTCTACCTATCTGGGCTCAGTGGGAGAAGAACAAGTGATTTAAAAGTTCCAAGAGGAGCTATAAGCTGTTGCCAGACAGTTTCTGGCCTCGGGCAGGTAGCCAGCCAGTGGACAGTCACCTTGGTGATCTCTTGCTCAGATGGGAATCCTCTTCACATGTACAATGGGCTCTTTGAACTTCAATACTCATGATTCTTCTCACTCTAAAGAGAGGTTTATATGTATAAGCATCATCAAGAGAGCTTTGTTCTCATTGTTCTTACACATGCACAATACCTATATTTTACTCCTGTTTATGAAACCTATTTTTGTCTCATGTCCTTACAACCACAAGCAGGCCCTTTTCACTTTGAAGAGTTATCTCGGGGAGATAGTGGGAGCAAATTCAGCTGGAAACTAGGTTTGTTGTAAACACTATAAATATGAGGTCCCCAAGCTTGGTTGCTAGGGAATCCACACAATGAAAAATATCCACATAGGGTTTATCTCCAGGAGATAATAAAGGGCCAAGGTGATGGAAAAAAACATCAATCAGGAGTGATTCCACTGAGTGGTGGTCTCTGAGGTCAGTGTCAACGAGCATCTTCATCACTGCCTTTTTGAAAGGTTAAAGTTTCCCAGTCCATACACGGGAATTAACAAAAAAATGTATACTCTGAAACAATAATACGCAGAGACAAGACAGCACCAGGAAGACAAAGCCTGGTGAGCTGTGTTTCCTGACAGTTCTGGCCCAGTGCACTTCCACCCCAGACTGAGACCTGGGTTTCTAAAGAATAATTATAACAAGTGATTTCATAATGGATGGCCTCTTTCCAATGGCTCCATGGCTTATCTTTTGCGACAGAGAGTTAGGATGAGATACCAGGCTGTGAACCGTAGTCACAATTTGATGAAGGGTTGAGAGAGATAAGAGGCTGTTAGTTACTTTTCTCTCGTTGCTGAAACAAAATACCCGACACCCAAAGTTAGAGGGGAAGGGGGTTATTTGGCTTACTGTTTGTAGAGGTTTCAGTTCATAGTCTCCTGGCTGCGAGGCAGGGATGACAAACAGGCTTCATAAAGGAGAAACAACAGGGCGTGCACAAGGTAGCACAGGTAACAAGGGAGCTTCACCGCATCTTTCTGCCTATTTTATCTCATCCAGACTACCGGGATTAGGGTGGGGCCAAGCCACTCACTCAGGTGTAGTGGTTTAGTGATCATGCGTCCTTAATTCCAGCATCACACATTCCAGATTCAGCTACCTCTGACTGAATGACGCTTTGTGGGGACATCCAAACCCAAACCATAACAGAGGCCAATTTTCGGAGCTCTAATTCTCACGTAAGAGAGCAGGGCCTGAGTTCCACCTTCTGAGGCCTCTGAAATTGACCCTCTCTTTTAATAAAATAAAATGAAATTCCATTTTGCTTATGCTTACACTTTTTCATCTATAAATTTTGTAGTACCTACTAAATACTGTATTTAGTGATTTAATCATCACACACCTCTATGAAATAGTTGCCTCACTCCCAATTTACAGTTAGTAAAACAATGCAGGGGGAAAAGTGATATGCGCAGGTCACATGTGTGATAATTTTGAAGCTCTTAAACCTGATCCCAGAATCTGCCCTTGGTCACTCACACTGCTACTTTTATTTGATGATATTTTTAAAATAATTATTATTTTAAGTAAACTTGTAGGCAAAGTTTATAAGAATAAATCATCATGTATCTCTCAAAAAAATTCAGAGTTATAGGATGCCATATACTTGAGAACTGTGGTTTTCTTTTCATTTAATGAATGTTGTTGATCATAGGTAAAGTAGCCTAATTTCTAAAATGTGCCTGTCTTTTGATATCACTAGCTCACACTTCTCAAACTGGAGTGTGTGCATCAATGTGAGTCTTCAGCCAGCCCATAATTTCAAAGTATATCTCCTGGGAGTGTCCACATTGGGATAAAGATATGGAAAAAATGATATTAAAGTACATGTGGCTGTCTATTAGGAGGCAGAAAGAAAAATGACTAAGATAAAATAGGGGACATCCCAAAAATGTTGAGTCTATAGCAACTTGTTTCAAGTTTTAGTCTGAGTCTGGGAGGTTCTGGGTTTGTGTCCATGACCTTCTTGCATTTAGAGCCACTTTGTTGAAAAAGTATAAAAAGCATTATAAAAGGAAATGCAAGAGCTACTTTGCAAAAGTAAAGTGTTACACGCCTTGCTGTCTTGCTGTCCACAGAAAGACTTGTAATCATTTTCAGCACTTTAATAATTTGAGGAACTGTCTAGAAGAATTAAATGTTGAAAATAAAATAGGCTTCTGGATGCAACTGCCATAAACTATGTATTTTAAGAAAAATAGGGAGGGAAAAAAGCAACCTCTTGATCTGAAAAACAAAGTAAAAATGGAAAGAGGTAGAGAGGAAGGAAGAGAGAAGAAAATGATTCTTGCCATACTTACTTAATTGTGTTCATGACCATCGCTGTGAGCATGTTTTAGAGCACTGTGAGCTGCTTCCAAGAAAAGGAGAAGGGATTTTAACCCATCAGTGGCTTCCCAGAGAGTGGTGTAGATGAGATGAACAGAAACGCCTAGAAATACAAATCGGTGAGTATACATAGCAACCAAAGGCAGTTTTGTTTTGGTAATATGATACTATACATGAAAGAAAGGAACTCCAGGGCCTGGACCCCTTCATGTAGTTCTTCAGGCCCCAGTAAGTGTAACCTTCACCAATTCTATACTAGGTTGGCCTGTGTGTGCATCAAGTGTGTACCAAACTTTGTGTTATGAAGCAAATATAGACGAAGACAGCCTCAGAATCAAAGGGATTTGAGCTATTACTGGGTTCGCTGACTGGGTCACAGGGATAACTCAGGTTGTTTCCACAGTTCCTCTATCAGGGAACCTTTGAAATACTTAAGTAAAACGTGGTATACACAGTGGCTGTGGCTTCAAGGGTTCGAGAAATCCACCCTTGCCTTCCTCTGTGCAGTGCTCAGTGCAAGCCACCTTGGTGGTGTCCTGGTGACACAGGCAAATGTTCTGTTATTTCAGAGACAGAAATGCTGTCTTGGAGACTTACAGGTTAAAATGTGAAGTTTATCTCCAATTCAAGCAAAATCTCAACTTCAAATGTGATACAAAATTCAACTTAATAATCTAGCTTTGCCAGTTTCTCACTCCATCTGTTTGGTATCTTGGTCTTGATCAGGCTTTACTTAACAAGCAAAATGGAATAAAAATCCATTTCAGTATCAACTGAATTTAAGCCACTAACTGCAGATATGTTACTGCTCTTAAGAACCATTCTAACTCAGCTGGATCATATAATTGATACAATTGTAGAAATCTAATTTTAATTCAATGATATTGTCCAACTTTTTCGGCAAAGTGTAACCTAATAAACCTTCTCAAATTCATACTCAAAAAATATATGAAGCATAAAAAGTGCCAAACTTCTTCCATTATTAAAAAGAAAGAATAGCTTTTTAAAAGACTCATTGAAGATTCTATAGTGATATTTTAAAAAAATAAGTAAATTTCCCAAATTGGAATGTTGAATCCAAGAAAGTCTCAATACATGTACTTGAAAGAGCATAAATACATTACTATGCAAAATAAGCAGAGGCTATGTTCAAGGGAAGCATAATTATTCAAATATTTATTTTTTAAGATTTTGTTGGCCTGGATAGCTAGGGACTTTTAATTAATGTCTTATAAATCTGTTGCTACACATAACGTTCTACTCATGGCATGTGTTAGTACATTCTTGGGTCATGTTTTTGCATAGTTATAAAATAAATGCAGTATTTTATTACTCAACAACCACACAATGTAATGATCTATAAAAACATCCTTTCTGAAGGAAAAACTGCATGCCTACATGCTCACTAACCATGGCAGAGGTGTGGCTACAGTTTGTTTTTCATCTTCTTCATCTTTCTAGCACTAGCGTACTAGCCTGATTCTGGTGAGTCCTTACTCTACAAGAAAACCTTTTGAGAAGTCAACTTGGAATTTTGACAGTTCTAAAGCACGTAAAATATTGCTTTTTGCAAGGGAAATTATTCAAATTCGATAAACAGTAGGCTTTTAATGGGCTCAGAGCTTATGGAAACTGACTGTTTTAAACCATTCTCTTTGAATCCTAAGGAACAGATACATAGATAATTTCAGGGGAATGGGACAGGTGTTATCTAAAACTAGTCATCCAAACCCAAATAAATTAGAAAATCATTAAGGTCCTTGATTTCTCCCAGTTTTGGTCTCATCTCTCTCCTTTGGTCTCTTTCATGTCCCCTCTTATGACCTCTCTCTGCTAAGCTTTCTCAAGGTCATTTTTCCCCCAACCAGCTTTTCTCTCTTTATACCACTTCACAACTTCATCTCGTACGTGGCTTTGGCTTAGTTCTGCCTACAGCAATTTGACAGCTCCAGTGAAATTGCTTCCTGGCAATTTATTCCTTATTACTTAGCCCAGATTTCCAAAGGAAAGTTCTAGCTGGTCCAGCTCAGTTTTGTATGCCAGTCCCTGGGTGAGGACAAGTCTCTGCAGTGGCTTGTCCCCTCCCTGTGTGGGGGTGGGGAGGGGCTCAGAGGATGCGGGTGCAGGCTCGAGACTTCAAGGAGCAAAGGCTGTGAATGAAACATATTCCCCCAAAAGACTGCAGGCAGATATGACAATGACTAATAACCCTAGGAAAACATGTATGTAATTATTATTAATTTATTTTAACTAACAAATAATAATTATGTGTAATTATGGGGTAAAATGTAATGTTTTGATCTGGAAGTTTTATTTTTTATATGATCTCAAATCTCCATTAAACACTCAATTATTCACTGAACACGTTTTTATGAAGCAACCAGAATTGGTCAGATATAAAAGAAGCAACAATTTGAGAAGGAAAGTGAGGCTGCTCCTGCTGAGTCCTTACCCTACAAATCCCATTTCCTGGCAGTCAGGTGCAGGGACGAATGGTTGGTTCTTGTCTTCAGCAGTACATTTTTTATTTAACAACTTTGTGAGACTTCTCTGTTCTATTGATATGAAGGAAAGATGTCTTTTTATGCTTAATCTCTATCTTCACACAAAAAAATCAGGCTATGTCCTTCACAGCCCCAAACAACACTGGATCTTCCAAATGGCTCTCTAGGGTCTACAGCATTTTAGTTTCTGAAACAATATGAATATATTTTCATATAAATACAATTTCACGTAGATATAAAAGAAAAGAAAAATCGAGGCACTATGGCACAGAGGGCTGGGTTAGATGAGTAAATGCGGAGGAGGAGATGAATGACAGAAGACCGAGGCTTCTTTATTTTATGAAGTCTAGAAATCACAGGTTAAAGTCTTATCATGTTTGTTTGCTTGTGGTTTATTTATTGTTTTGCCCTGTTTGTTTTAACTCTTTTTTCCTTGGCAGATTTTCAAGAAATGATTTGGTTAAAAATATTTTTTACTGGGGCTGGGGCTTTAGCTCAGTGGTTTCACCACCTGCTGTGCAAGTGCAAGGACCCGAGTTGAATCCCCGGTACACCCCCCCCATATATATATGTATACATATATATATGTATTTTACTGCCTCGACCAGGTGGTCAGGGGCAACATCATAAGCCATGCTGGCAGCATACACCCTGTTGTTCTCTCTCAAACAACCTCTAGCTCCAGTATAAACAGCAGAAATTCCCATGGAGGCAAGTTCTTTAAAAATAATCCTAACGTCCAACCCTATCCTCCTCAAAATAGTCAAGGTTATAAAACAAGGAAAGCCTGAGAAAGTGTCACAGCTATGAGGAATCTAAAGAGACAAAATGTAAATGTGGTTTTCTGGATAGGATTCTGAAATAGAGAAAGGACATTGGTAAAAACTAAGGAAATAAGAACAGAGAATGGGGCTTTAGTCAACATTGATTCATCAGTGCTGGTTTCTTATTTTTTAACAAATGTAACCGTACGAATATAAAATGATAATGCTAGGGGACCTAGGATACAGAGTATGTAGTACTTCTCTATACTGTCTTCCTAATTTTTCTGTAAATCAATAACTTCAAAAGCAAATATTGCATTTAAAAAATCAATACTTGTTAGAAGAAATTGAGAAAAAGGGAACTTTTTGGTTTGTTACATGAGAAATTTTAATATGGTAGTTTTGATGTTATACTTGTACTTGAAAGATTGTCCTGTAAGTTCCCTAGAGTTATAAAATTTCATAAATTCATCTTACCCATAGGTGCTGGAGAATTTAAAAAGAAAAATGGAAAGTGAATATTACTAAAAGATGTTGTCCTTCTATCAAGTATGTGACTAAAAAAATTAAGCATTCAGTGACACAATCAAGCCCTCAAGACCAGGCTGTACTTTAAAAAATAATGTAATTGTATTATGATCAACACTATAAAAATATGAGAAGTGAAAAAAGAAGAAAAGACCAGCCAGGTCCTTTCAGGCAATTTACCACTTAATTTCTTTTTTTTTTTTTAATTCCTCAATCCTTCTTAGTCACTGCATTTATAGTGCTAATAAAATTGGCATTCAGATTTTTTACAATAAAATTTTATCATTAAAAATCCCCAAGTTACTACCTGTCTTCTAATTTTTCACTGTGAAAGCCTGATACTGGTCCACTGAGTGGTATACCATAGTTTAGTTGAACAGTTCCTTGATGCTGACCATCCAAATAACTAAATCTACTCTCAAAAAATCAACCTCTTCTTGTGTTACCCAGCTGAAAATTGAGATGATGTCTAAAGTAAATTTATCTCTTGGGGAAATGTCCAGTGTCTAAACTCCTGACCTGCACTTCTTGCCAGGGCCCAAGGGGGAGGTGTGCAAAGTCTGTACTCAGTAGTTTTGGGCTACAGAGCAGAAACTGTTCAGAGCTGGGATGACTAAGCTTTGCCCTTCCCTTTCCAGTTGCCACAATGCCTCACTCTACAGTCAAAATTATCAGGCTCTGGGGGCCCTTAAAATACCTCTCACTTGTTTGTAAAAGAGAAGATGAACCATGTAGTTAATTTTGTGCATCATGTGTCTTAAAAACACAGTCTCTTCATGGATAAGAACTCAAAAAAGGGAATGATAACAGGTGAGGGAGGCAACACTGCAACATAAATCATAAAACTGTAATGTCTTAGAAGGTGGAGGTAATGTACTATTTGTAAGATGTCGTCATGCCAAGATCACCTCTGAAGCTTGTCAGCTCCAGAGAGATAAATTATAGATGAATCTGTTCTCGCCTCTCTCTCTCTCTTTCTATATGTGTTTATAAATAACAAATAATTAAATCAGACTTGATTTTCTTCTTAACTTCACTGCAAAAGTCCAAGCTCAAGTTTACTCTTGGTACAGTGAGTGAGGAAAGGAAGTGGGTTTACACCAATTTTTAAAAAATATCCTGTAGCAAAAGAAACAGGAGACTAGGGGGCTTGGACCAAAATGTGTAGGGGTGCTCGGTACCAACTCATTAAAAACGATTGCTACATTGGCAGAATTTACGTCAGGAGGATGAAAAGTGTGAGTAATGTTCCTGTCCAAAAAGGACGTTCTGAATTATCCCATACAAACAAGCATAGAAGGAGACTGGAGTCCTGCCCACTCAGGCTCGTGTGTAAACATCTGTGAGGTCAGTCCTAGCATGGCAATACAGGCACCTCCTTTCTCTGTGATTTAGTCGATTCCTTGTGAATTGGTCCATTGGAACAGGGAATGGAAGAGCCAGAAAACCGAGATAAGCCAATGATGCCACATGGGTCATCTCTGATCTGCCCTGGAGATTTATGAGTCAAGATGTACATGGGGGTAAGTGTGATGTGCAGTCTAGTTCCTTGAGTCAGGCCTGTTCACTCTATAAAACACCTTCAGGTGAGGGCCTGTCTTAGCCTCTTTGTGCTGCTACAACTGTATGGTACTTTATTATGCAAGCCAATGTATCTTTTAGTTTTATTTGACTTAGGATTCTGGGGGCTAGGAAGTCCAAATATCATGGTACCGTGTCTGGCCACAGTCAGCTCTCTGACTATGCCACAATATGGTAAGCAAGTGAAAAGGAGAATGGTTGTATATGTGGACAGGCCCAAGCACATGGAGTGGCTTCTTTTTTTTGGTACCGGGGATCAAACTCGGGACTTTGCATTTATGAGGCAGGTGGCGGAACCACTGAGCTAAATCCTCAGCCAGGAGGGGCCTCTTTTTACAAAAGCCTACACCTGGGCTTGTGAGAACTACACTAATCCCTTCTGAAGATGGTGATCCCACAACCTAATCACCTTCTGCTCAAAGTCCCATTGCTCAAAGAGCCACCAGCTCTCAGTACTGTTACCATGAAGACCAAGGTTCTAGCACAGGAACCCTTTGGGGACACACACAAACATACCCAACTCATACCAGAGAACTACTACATATTGGGGCTTTTATGGTTAGACGTGA
Source organism: Heterocephalus glaber (assembly GCF_053883595.1). Taxonomy (NCBI): domain Eukaryota; kingdom Metazoa; phylum Chordata; class Mammalia; order Rodentia; family Bathyergidae; genus Heterocephalus; species Heterocephalus glaber. Next base: position 977,818 of record NW_028258343.1, read on the forward strand.
GAATATATTTTTTAAGTTGGCCTAGTTTCCTTTCAGTAGGATTTCTTTCTTTACCAATAGATCTCAATCTATCATCAGGGATTTAAAGTCTATCCCTTTTCCAGGTGGATATTTTTGTCTCCTTCATATTTTCCTGTTTTCACATTATTCCTCTCTTTTTAAAAATTCTAGTAATGTTTTTAGGTTTGAATGAATAAGAATCAGACAACATATAATTTATTTTGTATAGTTCCATTGGCCTTGTAGTGGCAAAGCTCTTTCTTCATAGGAAATCAGTCTGAGTGTTCAAGGATTTGCTTGATTCATAGCCTAATTCAAACTCTAGTCTAATCTAATAAATCTGGCTATAAATCAAGTTTAGCAATGAGAAAAAAGCTTCATTTCTATTTAACTTTTCAGAAAAATCAGTGAGTTCCTGAGGCACTATGTCTACTTTATCCATCTCTGTTACTCACAGGATTTACCTTAGATCTTGGCCCATAACCAAAGCTCAATACTATTAACTGTGTTAGAGCTGAAAAAGAAATGGAACCAAAGTAGGTTACTAGGGATGCAAATGCAGGTTAAGGAGAGAAATCCAACCTGAAAATTCTGAAAGTGCATTCTCGTGGCTTCCTTTTCTCCCCTGTGGTGCAGGCTGACTGGGAAGCAGGGAGTCCAGTACTCCTACCGCAGACTCAACTTTGACTTGCTGCTTCTGTCTTCTTGGGCTAAGTACAAGGAGCTGGTGAGGACAGCAGGGCTTGAGAGCCCAAGCAAAGCAGGAATAAATGAGTTGTGTGACTAGGTGAAGAGTCCTCTGGCCACAGAGCCACGAAGGTCTCAATATATCAGCTTTGGAAGGTGAAATGATGGTGCCAGGCGGGAGTGGACTTGCACCAGGGCACCCTTGGCTTGGCTTGGCTCGGCAAGCTGGGGCTAGACTTTGACACTATGTGTTCTCTCTGAAGGGCTTCTTTACACAGTGGTCAATGTTACAATCTTATGCAGTATCTGGGCTGCCATAGTTCATGGTGGACTATGTGAAAAGTCAGGTGACACTGCTTCAAGCAATGAAAGAATGGACATCACAGGGACAGTGGGGGTAGTGAAAACAAACAACATTAACTGCTCAGTTGGGGACTCTGCTCACCTTACCAGGTTGCTTTGGGTGTCACTGAATGAGCAAGTCCACACAAAAGGGTTCTTGTAGAGAACTACTCCTGCACCTGCAAGAGCAGCTCTCTAAACCACTCTGTGGTTCTCAATTATGGAACTAAAGCAGGTCCACAGGACCTTTGATTCTATTGGGACACAGAGCTCACCCCATGTGGGCCAGGAAAGAGAGACATAATTGGGTACAGTGTAAGATGTGAGATCTTTCTCCTTTACTGGTGATTTTACACCAGCAACTCTTCGGGCCAGAGATCTATTTACTACCCATTGGAGAGACAGCATGGACCTTGAAGGACAGAGCTCATTCTGTGGGCATTAAGTAGGAAGGCAGTGGGGTTGGTCTATCACAGGGGTAGATTGCAAGTGTGTCTCTCAGTAGGGCTCCACTTTGTGTCCTGCTAAGATTCTGAACCACATTTTCAGCCTTGCACAGGGGTCAATTTTCTTGGCAACCCAGTGGCTTCTGACAGTAATTCATCTTGTGGTCTCACTCCGGGTACTCCTCTGAACCAAGAATGTTGATACTGGGTGAGATAGAGCTCCATGGCTCAGTGATGAATCACTGCCCAATGGCAGCCATCCCAACACATGCCTCCCTACATAGAGCTTGTTCTCTGTCCTTGGCTATTTTCTGAGTTGGTTGGCACAGGATCTTGACATACACCACCATTGGCTGTTAAGAGTGACACGTGGCTATCTGACAAGGTGCAGAATGAAAACACTCTCAGTTCAAGTTCAAATTCACAGTATTTACTGAGTGGATGCCACTGCTTTGGGAATTGGGTAAATTTCTGGGTTTTTCAGCTTTAACTGATTGGAAAAAGTCAACACTGTCCCACTCCCAGCTGCATTTTATTTGTCACATCTTCTATGTGGCAATATTACTTGGCAGTGTGTTGATATTTGTTCGTATCAGCTTGATTTGGGACTCAAATTATCATGTAGAGGTGATCGTGCTCTATTACCTGCAGAAGGCAACTTATTTCTTTGAATATAGAGTTGTGTTCTATTGATTTTAAATTTGAGTTCTCAAGGGGCTGGGGATTTAGCTCAGTGTTTCTGCTGCCTGCCTTGCAAGTGCAAGGACCCAAGTTCGATTCCCAGTACCCCCACCAAAAAAATTTTGAGTTCTTAAGTTTGAGAAGTGTTATATTTTTTAAAGCCATAGTTAATACTATACCACTTTATTCTTTAATCAATGCCCTTGCCTGGAGTAAAGCACTACATATTTCAATTAGGTATTTATTTCTTTAGCTTTTCTCTCATGAAGGCACAGTGAAGACATATTGAAATTACTTTGGTCTAAATTCCCTAACCAAACCAAAGCAGAACCTAAGACACAGATCATAGACCAAAAGTTTATTGGAAGTGTGTTTTTCTTATGCGTCTATTGCAATACAGCTGTTTTGCTGATCTCATTTAATTTTCACAACCTTGAAAAGATAGCAATAGCAAGCAAATTTTAGAGTACTTCTCTAAGCAATACACAAGCACACCAGCAGTACACTAGCAGAAGAGTAGTAAGTATCAAAAATATTTTTAGTACCTTATTTTACCAATTTGGAAGTAGTGGCATGAAGTTGGAAAGTTCTCAAGGTGTCACAGCTGGTAAATGTCACAATCAAGGCTAATGCTAGGTAATCTGGTATCAGAATCTCTGCTCTTAGCCACAAAGCTCTAACGCCTCTTGAATTATGGGAAGTTGTGTTTGTTTACAGAAGAGGAAAGAAGACAAAGTAACCGCTTACTTCTGACTTACATTAACAATAAAATGGCCTGACCCAATGATCATCCCTCACAGCAAAACTGAAATGGGATGAGAACAATTTTAATTCATGAGAAGTCAAAGAGGTAATTAGAACAGACTTGAGATGTGGACCAGACTCACACAAATCATAAAATGGCAGATTCACAGGCCCAAGAAGTCTCTAGAGTTGTCCCAGATACAGTACAGCTCCACTTTGAGATCCAATTATACTCCCCATCACTGAGATTTCTGTCCCCGTTTTATGAGTTTCCCATCTATGCCCGTCTCCACTGTAAGCTCTCTTGCCTTGTGCTACTTCTCATCCTAACACCAAGCTCCAGACCAAAACCACAATGTAGTGGGCCTACACTTTGCATCTACGTCTATTTGTCTCAAAAGTCCATGGGTTTTCACAGCCTTCCATCCAAACCAAGGAGAGCAGAGTGTCTTGTCTGGCATTTTGTGATTATATTCCCATATATTGAAAATGCAAAGGATCTACAGTGAGTAGGATCTGTACTCTATTTTAACAAATGCGAGGTGGACACAGAACAATATCTGTCTGTAACACAGGTTGGAAAAATACTAAAGATGAACAAGTGTTTTCTAGAAGACATTGGGGTCCCTTAGCCCAGACTGGAGGATCTCTGCTCAAAAAGTACTTGTGGGGCACCCCCAAGACTTGGAGGAGATAAGTATAACAAAATGCCAAATAATCGACTATGGTAAGTATTCAGCTTAATTTACTTCTTTAATACAATAAAAATAAAATCAGTTTTATTCCCTAAATTCCCACATTTCCTAAAAAATAATACATCAGTTTCTCTGCTTAGAACAGTAATGTATGCTTATTGTATTCTTCACTTGTTTCTTTCTGGTTGGTTATTTTATTTTTACAGTTTTTTGTAATTTTATATTCATATTTTTAATTTTTTTATCATGGTATTTAATTAGATTTTTCATTATTTCTTTTCTAGTTTTCTTTGGATTATTCATCAATCAGTTCTAACTTATTATTTTTTCTTAATTTATGAAATAACAGCAAGGAAACAAGGTTAAATAGAGGAAAACTATAAATACATGACTTTATATGTCCTGTATCCTCCAAGAATGACAATCTTTCCTTTTTTCCTATTGATTTTTAAATATTGGCCTTTAGATGAAGGCACCATATAATAAAATACAAGATTTATGGTCATTCTGGAGCTCAGCTTTCTGTACATCTACTTCTAATTTGTCTATCACTGGCCTGTTTAGGTCCTTCTATATAATTTATAGGAAAATGATGTGAACACTAAAGTATTCATAAGTGCAGTATCTCTTATAAAATTAATCATGCACTTGATATGCAAGCCAACAATCCTCTCCTAACCCTACCAAGAGAAATTAAAACTATATTTGTGCAAGAAACCTAAACATGAATGTTTATAGCACTTTTGTTTGTAAGTGTTAAAACCAGAAATTTGAAAAAAAACAGAAATAATATAAATAACTTTGAACTAGTGACTAGGCTCACAACTAATAGTACATACAGACAGTGGACTAGTACTCAGGAATGGGAAGAAAGAATTACTGATGCATGAAACACTGTAGATGAAACTCGTAGATGCATTATGCTAAGGGAAGGACTCCAGCCAAAAGGTCTCAAACTCTATGATTCCATTTATATGACATTGGGAACAAGTAAGTAGATCAGTAGTTGTCAGGGTCTTGGTGTTGGAAGAGGGCCTGACTACTGAGGGCCAGTAGACAACTTTTCTAAGTCATGAAACTATTCTATATGTTGATCACAGTTACTTTACTGTATGCATTAGTAAAACTCGCAAAATTGTACACCAAAAATGGTGAATCACACTTCACTGAATTAAACCTTAATAGAAAAAGTCTTACAAAATAAAGGATCAAAAATCAGGTTACATTCAAACACTAAATCCTCTATATTTTGGCCATATTATCATAGGTTATATGATGCTCTAAAGGTCATTTCCTTCACTTTAAAATAGAATCAACAACTGCAGAGGGTTCAGAAAAGATAAATAAAATAATGTATGTAATTGTTAACCACAATGCTATGACATGTAAGGCTCAATAAATGGTAGCTATTACCATGTTTATCTTCCATTAAAGAGTTAAAAGGTTGTTTAGGGTAGGGATTTCTATACAGAATTGTATGTGTTTCTTTTTTATATAGCTAATACAAGTTTTATTAGAGAGCTTGTGAAGAATGCTAGAACACCTTAAAAAGAGGGAAGATCCTTACTTCCTGAGCAAAATTTAATTCCTTGATAAGAATTCTTTCAATTTTATCTCTAAAATACTGAGAGTGGGCTCCAGAAAAAAATTGCTTATCTTTATTGAATAAATAATGGCCATGTTGAATAAGTTTGTGTCCCTGGAAAACAGAAGAAAACATAAATAAATAGATAAATAATCTTCAGAATCTAAGCCCCATAACTCTTGCATTCTGCATGCCTGAGAAAAACAGCACCATGGGCATGATGCCAAGAACTACACCCAGCTGGAGCAGTAGCCTGGCCCCCTTGGACTACAGCTTCCAAGCAGATTTCAAAGGAAGTCCTGAGAAGTTAGGGAATGCACTCTTGAGTGAGTAACATGTGAAGCTATGAGAGTGAAACCAAAGGTACGGTGGAGACCCCAGGAAGTCAGAGATGTCAGGAACATCTGCTAAAATAAGCCATAGGCAGAACCACCCCAAGAGAGAGGCTATGTGGGCTCCACCCAGCAAGGGTATAAGGATGGGGCTGCCAGAGCCTTTTGGAGATCACATCTCACTACCACATGCCCTAGGTGGTAGATATATAGCTACAAGATTTAATGCTTACCCCATGGAATTTCAGTCTGGGTTTGGTCTGATTCATTTCTACCAACCTATTCCTCACTTTTGGAATGAGAATGTTTCTCCTGTGCCATTGTATGTTGAAAATATTTAACTCTTTTTTAAAATTTTTATAAGGACTCACAGCTGAGCTTGGCTTAAGTCTCAGAGGAGACTTTGAATGAGAACTTTTTAACAATGCTGGAATTCTTAGGACTTTAGCAAGTCTTAGAGATGGAACTAAATGCATTTTGAATAACAAGATGGACATAAGCCTATTTTGGGGCCAGGGTCAGAATATTATGGTTTAGATCTAAAACATTCCTCAAAATCTTATGTTTTTGAAGGTGGGGCCTGCTCAGAAGAGGCAGGTCACTGGGGGAATGACCTGGAAAGGTATATTCTTGTTCCCAGCTCCTTCCTTCTCTTTTTCTGCTTCCTGGCTCCCATAGGTGAATAGCTCTCCTCTGCCAGGTCCTTCTATCTTGATATTTCTGCTTTGGAGTCAGCTAATCATAGACTAAACTCACTGGAACTGTGAGGCAAATAACCTCTCCTTTAAATTGCAGGTGCCAGGTATTTTGACCCAGTGATGGGAAAGTAACTAATATAAGTGTTTACCTGAATTCATTAACCCAAATACCAGACACACCTATTATTACACTATATGTTCCTGTTAAACATGCATCATACACAAAATTCATGTTCTATGATTCTATAGCTAGAATGCTTAGCACTGGTCTTCCACTGAACCTTAATATAGTTCAACAAATCTCTTTGCTTATCACAATCTGATGTTTCCCTTCCCGTTCTTCTCTGGGACTGCAACAAAACTTCACAGTTCTCCTTAATCCTTCTACCACACTATGTCTTTATCACTTCCCTTTCAATAGTCCATGTTTAACTGATCATTCTGATAGAAGTGGAGGTCTAGTCCCAGGTTCCAACATAGCCCTAGTGAGGCTGACCTTGTATTATTCACACTTTTATGCAGTCTCCTCTCTTCAACAGACTATATAGCCAATAGAGTACCCTACAGTTGACAACAGGTGATTTCCAAAGCTAGGTTATAAAGTAATTGCAGCTTCTGCCTCATCATCTTGGATTCCTGTTTTGATGAAAGCTAAGATGCCACAATGTGAGGTCATTCAATAAAACCCGTGGAGAAGACCATCAAGGAACTGAGGTCTCCCACCAACAACCCATGCCAGGCTATGAGCCATGTCACAAATCTACCTTGGAAGTAGATCCTCCAGTTCCATCCAAAGCTTCAGATAACTGTAGCCCCAGCTAACATCTTGACAACAAGGTCATAAGATATTTTAAGACATAATCATAAAACTATATGTCTCTCAAATTTCTGACCCATAAGAAATGTGAAATTTTAAAGGCTTGTTGTTTTGAGTTGCAACATTTTAGGATAATTTATTATGTAGCCGTAAATTATTAACATAGATGGATTTAATAGAACAAGACCAGAGACAAGGATACTGGCTATGAGTTCATAAAATAACTCAGGCAAGTGCTGACAAGGACCTGAATTAGAGCTGTGGGGCACAGATGGGTAAGAGAGTAGCATTCAAGAGATATTTAGGAACAGAAATCTGCATGAAATTGAGAGGATGTGGGTGTTCCAGGAGCATATAATTATTCTCAGCTTTCTAGCTTTGGTGGCTAGATGCCAAAAATTAAAATAGAAAATGCAGGAGGGAGAGTACCATTGGAGAGAAAGATGATGAGCACGGAATTGTGAATTTGAGCTGCACAGAGCTTCTCTGTGGATATCCCAAGATCTCCACAGTACCTATTTCAGTGATCTCTTTTCAGCCCTTAGCTTCCTAGAATGGTCTCCCATATTTGACACTGTAAACTATTTCTTATTTCTGCAAATATTGTACTTCCTTGGATCAAGACTGGTTCTTCTTGATCTCACACATTTTCTCCTCAGTCTCCTTCATTGCTTTCTTTACTCACCCAAATATTGATACTCCACAGAATTCTACCTCAACCTGCTACTCATCTCTTTCCAAATACTCTACAGTGAGTCTCCAGAGTCTACAATTTATCGCCTGGGATTCAGCAGAATAAGATTTTGAAATCATATAATTTGATATATTGTCTTTTTTATCACTATATATTCATATTTCTAGTTGAAATAATTGCATTCTCTTTCACAACAATTCTAATTTTCTATGATTATTTTAATGCCACAATGTGTGTATCTGTGCATATATTTGTGTGTAAACATATACATATATACCAGTAATATTAAGTAACTGTAATATTGAATAACTGTGGGGTTTTCAGGAGCACATGGCAGTGGACCCCTGAGTTAGCTTTTAGAGCTGTTTCAAATATTCCTATTGCCCCTTTGGACACACCATTGTATTGGTCTTCATGCTTCCTTATCCTTTAAGCTAAAGTGTGGTCATTGCTCTTGTTTGAGTCAATGAAATAAATGTGAAGCGAAGTAAGGCATAAAGCATTAAGAGCCAGTGCACCACTTCCAAGTACTCATTCCTTTACCTCACTTAGTTCCAGGTCCCTGAATGATTATGGGGAGCAGAGCTCCCCGTGGATGGGCATTAGGCATGAACATGGGAGACAAATGCATTTTGTTCTGTAAAGTCATTGATTTTTTTTTTAAGTCACAACATTACCCTGTCTATCCTGACATAACTGCAGTAAAACTCCAGGTAATGTCAGAATGTGTCCCCTCAATTCTGCAACCCCTGGTATCAAATAAGTAATAACTGAAAGTTAATGAGCTCAAATACTTGAATTAACTAAACATTGCTAATGTATATATGTAATATATAGTATACCAATTCCAGGAGTGGTAGTTGAAGACTTCTTCCTCTTGTTTACATAAGGGGTGGGTGGGTCATTAGTTGGCTCAAAATTATTTCTTTCAATTTCAGTTTTAAAACTTAGGGCAAATACACCAAATATTTGAAAACTCTTTGGAACATCCTTTGGGATATTAAAGATAAAAAATATTCAGGATAGCATCCAAATGTGCAGAATTTTTTTTGTATTAAATTCTTTTATTGGTACATTGTAGGTATACAACACAATTACATTTCTCATTGGGAATTGTACCTTTACATAATGCATCTTGGTTCTTATTTTTTCCCCATTCCTAGCCCTCCCTTCACCCCCTCCACCCTTCCCTATTTACAAAGACTTTATTTCCATTTTTTCCATTTCTCAGCATTTTTCCTTTCCCTTCTTTCCTTTCCCCTGTGCCTCCCACTACCCCTACCCCTTTGGACCTTTTCTTCCTATTTTACATTATCAATTATTCATTCTAATCATTGGTACATTTTAGGTATACAATATAATGACATTCAGCATTGGAAATTTTGTGCAGAATTATTTAAAGGTTATAGTAAAACATTTGTCTTCTTGGTACTGGCAGGATTAAAGTTTATATTTATATTCATTAAATATCACAGTGAATGACAAGTTCTTATTGTCAGTTTCTTAGTAATCTAGGTAAATTTGAACAATATTGACTCCTCAAAATTATAGAATGCTAATAATTCATGTTAAAATGGAGTTTCCATGAGTTTATATATAAACTGCATATATATTTTTTTAAATAAAAACTTTGTAAGAATTTTTCAATCATTCCAGCACGTTACTTGTTGACCTATTGCCACACAAGGTAATTACAAATGAGGACAAAAATGATAAACAGGAACATTCAAATGAATAAAATCTTCCCAGAATACTAAGGGATTTTCATAGATTCACATCTTTCCCAAATGGTTACATTAGCCATATTTTTTCAGAAATGTTGAAGAAGCCCTTAGAATTTTTCAGTACTCTGAAGAACGTATGATAAGAACATATGATATAACAAAACACCATGATGTAAACAATGCAAATTTATTTCTCAACATTCTGGAGGCTTAAAGTCCAAGACCAAGATGCTGACACAGTGGTTCTGGTGAGGGCCTCCTTCTCGGCTTATAAATAGTTGCCTTCTAGTTGTTCACATGGCCTTTCTCTGAAATGTTCATGTTGAGATAGGAAAAAAAACTCTCTCTCTCTCCCTCTCTCTCTTTCTCTCTCTCTCCCCTCCCTCCTTCTCCTTTAACACCATGTGAAGACATCATGAAGGCCACATCTTTATAACTTATTCTAATTTAAATACCTCCTGAAGTCTCCATCTCCAAATGCCATCACACATGAATTTGGGAGATGAACACAACATTCAGCCCATACCAATATGATGTAATGTTCTTTAACAGTCATATTATAAATCAACATAGGCATTGTTAAGCAAAGAATTCAACATGTAGATAAGTGATGTTAAAAAAAATACTTGGTCTGGAGGAAATAAGTCATCTTTGTATTAGTTTGAGTTACTGGATTGTTTTCTTACAACAAAACATATTAACCATGTAACTGGCCAACTCCACACTGAACCCATAAATATGTGTGATGATGAAAAAGAACCTAGATTAGTAAGTCTCCAAACACCAGAGACCAGATCCAGTGAGCTAAAATGGGAGTACCTGGTTAGGGCAAGCTGACCATATAAAATAGTGATCATATCAAAAAGATCATACACCCTGATCAAGTGGGATTCATCCCAGGGATGCAGGGATGGTTCAATATATGAAAATCAATTAATGTAATACACTATATCAATAGAGCCAAGGACAAAAACCATATGATTACCTCCATAGATGCAGAAAAAGCATTTGACAAAATCCAACATGCATTTATGATAAAAACCCTACAAAAAATTGGAATAGATGGTCTCTACCTCAAACTGATAGAAGCCATCTATGAAAAACTAACAGCCAATATCATACTAAATGGTCAAAAACTGAAATCCTTCACACTCAAATCAGGAACAAGACAAGGATGTCCAGTATCACCACTCATGTTCAATATAGTTCTGGAAACATTAGCCATAGCAATTAGACAAGAGAAAGAAATAAAAGGAATAAAGATAGGAAATGAAGAAGTCAAATTGTCATTATTTGCAGATGACATGATACTCTATACAGAAGACCCCAAGAACTCCACCAAAAGTCTTCTAGACTTAATAACCAAATTCAGTCAAGTAGCTGGTTACAAGGTCAACACACAAAAATCAATAGCTTTCCTCTACACCAATGACAGACTCACTGAGAGAGAAATAGGGCAAATAATTCCTTTCACAATAGCATCCAAAAAACTGAAATACCTAGGAATCATCCTAACAAAAGATATCAAAGATCTCTTCTCTGAAAACTATGGCACTCTGCAAAGAGAGATTGAAGATGATATCAGAAAATGGACAGTCATCCCCTGCTCCTGGGTAGGAAGGATTAATATAGTGAAAATGGCCATACTTCCAAAACTACTATATAGATTTAATGCAATTCTAATTGAGATCCCAGCAGCATACTTCATAGACCTTGAGAAAACAATCCAAAAATTCATTTGGAACAAGAAGAGACCCAGAATAGCAAAAGCAATTCTATGTAAAAGAGACATGGCAGGGTGTAGGGGGCCCTGCCCCCCCCCCCCCGCTGGAAATCTTGAGTGCCTTTTACGGACATATCCGGGCCTGCTACAAATCTACCCGGCAACAAGGAAGTAGCCCCAGTACCCTCCTCTTGCTCCTCCCCTCTAGCCCTACGGTATATATGTTGTAACAGCTTCTGCAATAAACGAGACTTGATCAGAAACCTGTCTTGTCTCCATCTCTCGTGTCCCCTGTCCCCTCTCATCCTCGCTCCCCCTCTAGGGTCTCCGTTGACTTACCCGCGGGCCGGGACAGCAGGGGGTATCACAATCCCCAACCTGCAACTCTACTACAAAGCTACTGTGATAAAAACAGCATGGTACTGGCAAAGAAACAGGCTTGAGAACCAGTGGAACAGATTAGAAGATGCAGAAACAATGCCAGACACACTCAGCCATCTCATCTTTGACAAAGGAGCCAAACACCCTCACTGGAGGAAAGATAGCCTCTTTAATAAATGGTGCTGAAAAAATTGGGCTTCAAATTGCCAAAGATTAAAACTAGACCTATATCTCTCACCATGCACTAAACTAAAATTAAAATGGATTAAAGATCTAAATATTAAAATAGAAACTCTGAACCAGTTGGAACAGAGGTTAGGTAGAACCCTTGAAGACATCAGTGTAGGAAAAGATTTTATGAACAAAACCTCAGTTGCCCATGAACTAGCACAAACAATCAACAAATGGGATCTCTTCTTATTAAAAAGCTTCTGCACAGCAAGAGAAACCACCAGCAGTGTGAAGAGACAATCCACAATGTGGGAAAAAAATCTTCACCTGCTCTTCCTCAGACAAAGGTCTACTATCTCGAATCTATAAAGAACTTAAAAAGATCAGATCTCCCAAATTTAAAGGCCCAATCCAAAAATGGGAATCTGAAATGAACAGATATTTCTCAGACAAAGAAGTAGAAATAGCAAATAAATACATGAAAAAATGTTCAACATCACTGGTCATTCGAGAGATGCAAATGAAAACAATGCTGAGATTCCACTTCACTCCAGAACGAATGGCTGCTATCATGAAATCAACCAATAACAAATGCTGGCAGGGCTGTGGGGAAAGAGGAACCCTGCTCCACTGCTGGTGGGAGTGTAGACTGGTGCAAGCACTGTGGAAATCCGTATGGAGATACCTCAAAGAACTAGGACTGGAAGTCCCATTTGACCCCGCTATTCCACTGCTGGGGATCTTCCCCAAAGAATTAAAAGAATCATACCACAGTGATATATGTGCACCCATGTTCCTAGCAGCACAGTTTGTAATAGCTAAAACTTGGAAACAGCCCAAATGCCCATCAACTGGAGACTAGATAAAGAAAATGTGGGGTTTTTTATGAAATAGAGTACTACTCAGCCATAAAAAATGAGAAATTAGAGACATTTATAGCTAAGTGGATGCACATTGAGGCAATACTCTTAAGTGAAATAAATAGGACACAGATGTGTAAATACCGAATAGTTTCTCTGGTGTGAGAAACTGGAAGTGTAAATAAGGACTAAATGTATAATAGGTCATGTGAAATAGGAAGAAAAGGGTCAAAGGGGAAGGAAGTGGGAGGGCTAAGGGAAAGGATAGAAGGGAATGGGATTAATAGGAGAAAATGGAAAAATAGGAACAAAATTTTTGTAAATAGGGAGGACTGGAGGGGTTGAAGGGAGGGCTGGGCAAGGGTGAAAAATAAGAACCAAGAGAGACTATGTAAAGGTGCAAATTTCCAATGCTGAATGTCATTATATTGTATACCTAAAATGTACCAATGATTAGAATGAATAATCGATAATGTAAAATAGGAAGAAAAGGTCCAAAGGGGTAGGGGTAGTGGGAGGCACAGGGGAAAGGAAAGAAGGGAAAGGAAAAAATGCTGAGAAATGGAAAAAATGGAAATAAAGTCTTTGTAAATAGGGAAGGGTGGAGGGTGTGAAGGGAGGGCTAGGAATGGGGAAAAAATAAGAACCAAGATGCATTATATAAAGGTACAATTCCCAATGAGAAATGTAATTGTGTTGTATACCTAAAATGTACCAATAAAAGAATTTAATACAAAAACAAAACAAAACAAAAACAACAAAATAGTGATCAAAAATACAGTGAATGTTTAAATTTTAAAAATGTATTATAGTAAAAGACACGTTGCCATTAATCCACCCAAAATACGCTCCATCAGTTTGAACACATTTACTCTATCGTCCTTGCCACTTTATGAAGCAGTTCTGGAACTCCTCTTTCATGAGTGGCTCTCATTGTTCTGTCCTGGCTGCCTCAACGTCCTGTATCAATTCAAAATGCTTTTATGATCACTTTGACTTTAGGAAGAGCCAGAAGTCACACAGTGCCAGATCAGGTGAATAAGGCGGATAATGCTTTTCAAGGCTGCCTTTCCATTTGATGGCACTTGGCAGAAGCATCCATCACATTTTTGATCACATCTTATAAAGATACTCATGAAAGAGGACTTCTAGAACTGTTTCAGAAAGTGGGAAGAATGATGGGATAAGTGTGTGTGCAGTGAAGGGGAGTATTTCAAGGAAGATTAAAGGCAATGTGTCTTTTAATGTAATAATTTAAAAAAATTTTTAAATAGTCACCATACATGTTGATTGCCCCTTGTAGATCACCTGGGAGTCTTAACTAAAGGCAGATTCTGAGACCTAGGATGCAGGATTTCTAACACTTAGCCGGGTAAATCTCATGTTGGTGGACACAAAGGAGGCATGTAGAAATGATCTAACAGAGACTGGGAGAATGTCTGGAGCAGAAAAGTATAGTGCAAGTGCTGGACAGCTTAAGTGATCTTTTGAGATTAACAGCCAAGAATTTAAAGTAAGTCTGGACAGATTGCTTGTTCTTCTCCCTACACATTCAGCCCTGTGGGTTAAAACACAAAGTAGTCAAGAAGCTATATGAACAGAACTGTGGTTTAGCCACAAGAAGTCAATTTTTTAAAACTTTTTGAGTCTCACCTGCATCAACAACCATCATAGACACTACCATCCCAATAATAACACCACTGACAGAACTCTTAACATATGGCCAACACCATGCTAAACTCTCTCATTTAATCTTCTCAAAATAAAAGCCCACACAACAGACATTGAACACTACAACTATCGCAATTTTATAGATTAAGAAATTGGGGCTAAAGTGAGCAAATAGCTTGCCCAACTTTGTACATCTAATAAGAGAAATAACTGAGAGTTGAATCCAGTGTTCTTGATCAGCTCAGTGTCCAGGGACAGAAAAAGAGAGAAAGGGGGTTAAAGTCTTTTGTAAAATGTGCTACTTATTGGCATGTGCAGGCACCCCAGGGAAAGCTGAGGAGAGCTACTTTTATTCAGAAAACTAAAGAAAATTGACATTTGTAACCAACATAGGTAGAGTCAATGATTCATATGAAAGTGTATATTTCCCTATATGTGCCTACACTAATCATTTGTGGTCCAGTTAAACAGCTATTACTCCAACCATGACAGAAATGATATCCCCTTCTTTGGCCCCTACAACTTGCAGTGGCCTGGAGGTCAGTACTTCTAGTTCTGTAACTTTGTAGCTCCAAGTCCTTGGTCATCCATGCAGGCTTTCCACAATAAATCTTAGGACTTTGTGTGCTTTTGTTTTGATATTGCTCCCATAACTCTGAGTACTAGGGCTCATGATGAGCAAAAGGGTTTCTTATGTCATGTTTATTTTACACATTTGTAAATGGTTGGAAGGTCTCCTTTTGACCTTCTCTTGGTTCGTTTACACTTTGAAGTAACTCTTATGGAAAGAAAATCTAGAAACTGATTCTGTGATGCCTCTTTTAGATCAAAGCCTTTGAAAAAATGGCTTCCACCTTTTAGCACAAATGACTAAACAGGAATCTGTATGTTCTGTGTAGTCTTACTGTGTGCCATGCTGGGTAGGCTAGCCAGTTTACAATTATGATCTCTATTCGTCTGTACACCAACCCTGTGAAGTAGCTTTTGGGGGCTTGAGTAAGTTACTTTTTTGTTACAAAGAAGTAACTACCTCTCCAGGAATTAAGACTCCAACTTGTTAGCAAGGAACTCTGCCTTGATTAGATTTTGTGTGCATATGTTTATGTGGGTGTGTTTGTGTGTGTATGTGTGTGTGTAATAGAACCTCCTTTCAAAGTTTTAGAAATACTCAACTTTTTCAACATAATAAAAAAATGCTTTAATCCTTCTTTATTTTTTTCTTCTGTAAATCAGAGAATGAAACCTTGTTAGTAGGTAACTTTTCTCCTTGGGTGGTGGCACATGCCTGTAATACCAGCACTCTTCCAGCCCAGCCTGGGCCATTTAGCAACTTAGCAAGGCCCTATTTTAAAAAGGCAAAACAAAAAGGTGTGGGGGCGGGATGTAGCTTACTGTTTGAAGGCCCTGAGTTCATCCCCAATACCACAATCAATCAATCAATCAATCAATCAATAAACAAATAAATAAATGCAAAGGAGGTAAGGGAGACACGGTTAAAGTGATTGAAAATGATCAAGATATGTTATATGCATGCATCAAGTCCCCCAAACAAGCATTACTATTCTGTATTGCAAATATACACTAACAAAAATAATAATAAATGAGGGTATGAGTAATATATAATAATATAATAATAATGATTTCTTTCTGCACTTGGGAGTTAATCTCCCCCAAACAGGTCATGGCAACTGCCCATGCTGCAAGATATGGGATTGCCAAGTGAGGCTCATCAATCTTTAAAGATAAAGATTACTCTCCAGGCAACAGAGAAATTCATGAACACCTTTGGTCCTTGGGGGGTTGTTCCATCCACATGATGAAGGAATGCCCTAAGTCTAGTCCTCTAGCCTGCTCACATATGCACTGCTTATCCTAGGTGTTTCATAAAGGTTTTATGAAACTAATGCCCAGTTCAGGGAAGCTTCTTCAGATGGACAGGAGTGTAATGATGCTCTAGCTAGGGCACCATATCTAGGACACTACACAGACATGAGAATTCATGCTTCCCTTGGCAAAGGAAAAGAAGGCCATGTAGGCTTGAAGAATGTGAAATATGTTCTGAAGACCAAAGAAATCTCCTTTTGTCCAAAGCTGCTCTTCTGGAGCAAGTCTTATACAACCCGGAAGTGTGCACAGTTGAGTTCATCTGGGGTACTCCATGGTCAGATAGCTCCCATAGCTCTTACCGGCAGCAACTGGGTTCTCAACAAGTTCTTGTACACCTGAATCAAGCCTTAAGGTATTGTGTAGGTGCCAAGAACATCCAGTCTCCACAGTGGGGAAGTCACATCCATTAACATAACAGGATTAACCAGGAAGGCCAGTGAGGTCATCTGTGCCTTCATGCCAACCTGGCAGTCCAGGTGGATGTCATGTATTAACATTATCTGCCTGTCAGCAGCCCTCTGCCAGGTTGAACTGGCTGGAGCTGCTTGCTGGCTTCAGTATTTTTCAGGCCCAAAGGGCTGACATCCCCAGTGAGTCAATTCAAAGTAAGATTAAAGGGAAAAAGGGTATTAGCATCCCATCTCTTCTTTAAGAGATGAAGTACCTAAAGGCGTAATATCCTTTTGGAAATCACCAAAGAGCAGAATAAACAAACAGGAGGTCCTGTGTGATTTTCTGTGTGTGTGTCTCAGTATAACTGAACAAACAAGAGCCAACTCTGTACTCATTTGACACCAAGGGTTCAAGCCCACAGCTCTGAAAGGTACACCGTGGCCAGCTTGCCATTTGGTTTGCACATACTCCTTCCTGGGCTCATCTCTGCCTGCCTGACTTACCTGCATTAGAGCCTTTCAGAAAGAAACACTCTCCTGGTGCCCTTGTTCCTGCTCCCAGATGATCCCTCAGTCTGATCCTTCCTGGCAAAGCCAAGTAACTGAGGGAATTGCTAATTCACTTTATTTCCACCATGTGACAACTTTCTGATGAAAGTATACCAAAGATTTAGGCATAGGGTTTAGATTTCCAGCATTTTATTCTTAAGGTGAACAGCAGCCCTTTAAAATGGTGCCTTGCATCAAAGGAAGTTGACAAATAGGGAAAGCACATTGGCGGTGGGTAAAACTTCTGAAAAATGGTCTCAAGTGGTTCCATCAAAGAAATGAGTCCAAAGGTCCCAAAAGTCATCATCTTAAGAAATAGGATTCAACAGCTATAATTTAACTAAGTGTATCGCTAAGTAATTCCAAGGTTACTCAATGGCTCCGTACACTTTTGGAATTTCCCCTGATAAGATATTTCCTTAACAAACTGCAGATGCTCATCTTTCTAAATCAGAGGAGGTGGAAAAAATAGTATCTGAACCAGAGAGAGTAGAGTAACTTTCTCTATTTGACCTCTTCGAAAGAAACAGCACTCTGACCACCTCTGTTAGATACTCCTTCATTCTAGTTTACCAGTCCTTTATTTCAAAGCTCAGACACCCACTGAAATAGTTCTAGGAAAGGCAAGGAGAAGAAGAGAGGATTATTTAAGATGCAGATCTCCAATGAAGCCAGCAGGGTCCCATGCAAACTAGAGCTGGGATCCAGAGGGTTCAGGGATGGGGCTGACCTGCTGCCCTTTCTCCTTACATCACTGTATTACCTGTCTCTGCTTCTTGTGCACTTGCCATGCATTCTTCTCACTGCAGCTGCTTCCTGGGCTTCCCGGAAAGCAGATTAGTACCGGTAGAGATTCTGTTGACTAGCTTGAGAATTGCTATATCTAGGTTGCTTCTCCAGCTCTGCCACTTAGCAGCTGTGAGGTCTCCAAAATGTGATCATGTCCAAATCAGTATCCTCATTTTATAATCAAAATAGTGACATTACCCACCTGATAGGATTACCTTAGTGCTTGTCTTACATAAAGCAAGTCATAAGTTTTAGCCACTATTATTGTTGCTGCTGCCATTACTGTTACTATTTGTAGTTACTTTCTCCTAATTCTAGTTTGCCTGTTGCTTTGGCTTCCCAAGGCACAATTGCAACCAACTTCCTATGTGAGCTTGTATTCTGGCTCCCTCCTAGAAACAACCTGGCCTTATGTATTCCCAGTGGAATTTACATTGGCGCCTGTCATGGTTCCATCCTATATGCAAGGATGGTGATTACACTATAGAAATATTGTCACCTTCTGATGAGGGTCTGTAGGTGAGAGATGTTCTCAAGGAGGCGCACTTTGAAAGAGACACATCTCTCAAAATATACCTATTACATTCTTCCACAAATTTTGAAACAAAGCTAAATATTTTTTAGCATTGTATTTTCCTATTAAGACTCCAGTGTAACGTGAAAGTTGTTGAAAAACAATACCAAGGGTTTGTTTTGTTTTGCTTTTGTTTTTATTTTTTGGGTACCGGGGATCCAACTCAGGACCTTGCACTTGCGAGGCAGACACAGTGCCACTGAGCTAAATCCCCGGCCGTGGGTTTCTTATCTAGCAATCCTCTAGAAGGTAGGCCAAAACAATTTTACTAAGCCAAAAAAATATCTGTTGGCTCTATGATTGCACTCTCTTCTTTCTCAAAAATCCATGTAGTTCCAATCAGTGGGCCTGTATCTGCAGATGCTTCTATGCTGTCATGCAATTGGTGTCAGAATCATCCAGAATATTGTCTCGTTGTTTTTAATGCAAAAACAAAGAAAATAAAATAAGAGTTTCTATTAATATATAGTCTGAGATTTGGTGTACTTTATCTTATACTGGTTTCTGCTGTGCTGTCAGACCTTGGCCTTCCCTGCATTTTTTGCTCATTGACGCTTTCCTTTAGGATTCTGCCCAGAACTTGGCCACATTTTCCATCCATCCCCCAACTGATGCAGTAACCTGTCCAGACATGCTGTGGCTGGAAGCACCCACACTGTTCTCAAACAGCCAGGTTACTGCTGATTTCACTGCCACAGCTGGCAGATGCCACCTGAGCAAGCCTAGAATCATGGCGACTGAGAATGTGTGTTTTGGTTCCTTTTAGATTCATGAGTACTAAGATGGTAAAAAGAACAGAAAGCCTTCAGTAGGTAGTTGGTTTGGGTTAGCTTATACATTTTTAACTACATCAATATTCAGAGGAATTTAAATTTATTTTAAATTATAAAACAAAATTGAGACAATTTTCTATAGTAACATTGACTTTTTAATCAACAGTTCTTAGCTTTTGACAAATGTATATATTCATGTAGCTGCCACTACAGCCAAGATACAGGGCAGTTTCATCCCCTCCAAAAGTTCCGTTGCCCGTTTGTAGCAGACATCTCATTTTAAAGCACTTCCTGGGTATGAGGTAGCAGCCGTGCACAGGAGTCACCACTGTGGCCAAAACCTTTCTACAAATGTAAAAGTTATGTGATTTGTCTAGAGCCACACTGCTGGACCTACTCACTTCTCAGTTTGATCAAGTCTCAACATATCCCACTTGTTAAATCTGTGTTCATAAGGATTTCTCTACGTAAAAACAAACCTACGAAATAAAGTAAAAAATAACCAAAACTGAAGCAAATAAATCCCAAATTAAAATGGAATGAAATAAATCTATCCATCATACATAATCCCAAGATCTCTTAAATTAGTCTGAACACACTCAGAAGCAATCACAAGACAGGAAGGAATGATTGTACCTCATTTCCAGTACACAATGCTAATTATCCCTTTGTTCTTTTCTTCTTTTTTCCCCTTTTATACAAAAACTATGCATCCTACCCAGTGCTAAAATACATCTACAGCGAATCAATCACCTGTAAGCAGTATTCCATAACTGAATTTCCTTCTCTCTCACTGTCCTTGTGATCTGAGCAATGGAAAGGGAAAACATAATCGCTTCTCGGCCTTTTGGCTAAGATCAAGTGTGGAAAGGGAAAACATGGAGAAAGTATGGACATGCAATAAGTATTTGAGGGTGACTAGCAATGGACCTTGTCCAATTATGACCTCAATAATCACCCTGTAAATAAAGTCTCTTTGCCTGTTGTAGATCAGCTTCTCAACCAGAGAAGCCATTTTGCCTTGAGAAGTTCACAGCCCCATCTGGGGATGGGCCAAGTAAGGGCACAGACTTTTGAAATCCTGCATGTTTTTCAAGGGAAAAGCACTGGCACTGTGTGTGGGTGTGCCCGCATATGGCAGCACAATGTGTGGGAAAGATCCATGCTGGGGGTAAAGAGTGTTTGTTGCTTTGCTTTGTTTTGCAAGTGCTAGAAGCCAAAGTCAAAAATTGCTTAAAACCCCCAGCAGGTACTCCAAAGAGAAGGGTGAACAACAGTCATCCCTTCTAACAATGTGAACCTTTCATGAAATCTTAAGTAACTTTCCACCCCATGGTATTTTTCATGCTCTCCCCTGGCTCTGTGCAGGGCTTTCAATGTCCCTAGGCCTTTAGGATTTTCACAGAGCCTCAGGACTGAACCTTAAGTAGTTTCCTTCCTTTTATTTATTTCATTCTGTGACGCCATTGGCACATAGCTGAGGACTATAGAGAGCCTATAAAGTTTTGGTTGGAGCCCTTCCTGTGAAATTGAACAATAAACTTCCCAACCATTTGCCCAGCATTCTCTGAGTTATACAGCCTGGTATGTAAGTACCTAGAGGCTGATAGCATTTGATTCACCAGCGTTTGAATCCTGCCTCTGTTATTTCTCTATTGTATTGATGGACAAGTTGAGTCTGTTTCCTCATCTAAAAATTGAGTGCAATAATAGCAGCAACTTCAAAGAGGGATTGTGTGCAAATGAACACTATCATCTTTGGGGAACTTTAAATTCGCTGGCTCTTCCTGACTTCCTTAAGAGATACTATCTGAAATAACTCTTGTTGGGTACAGGCAACTGAGAACAAGTAGTCATTAAAATTAAATATTTACCTTAAAAATCATCTTTGGAATGCTTCATCAAACTATTTTAAAGTATGTAAAAATAAAGAATTCGCTCAGAATTTTAAATAAACTCAGTGATTAAAGATATATTCTGCCCATATGTTTTTACCATCATTCAACCTTGGAGGCCACATCACCTTCCCAACATTCTCAACAAACTACTGCCAAATTTTTAGAGTGTCTGAATTTAAAAACAGACCATTATTCTTCATTGTCCTTGCCACCATTAACCATGTCGACCTGGAAAAATGTGTTTTCCATGCGTGCTGGTAAAGAGCATTGATATAACAATTATGTTTGTGTGTTTTTAAAAAAATCTCCCTGTGGTTTTCTATATATTATATCTCAGGAATATCTAAAAAGATACCTGGGTAGAATGAAAAGGAAAATCGCCTTTCTTCAACCTTGACTTCTTCTTCAACATTGATGATTTCAGTCAATTATGCCATCAAAGGGGGACAGTTCTTGTCCAGCGTGTTGCAAGAAGTGCTGTACTAGCTGAGCTCTGCCTTCCCTTCCTTCCTTGACATTCCTTCCACAGCACAAAAGATGCGAGGAGATATTCAGGTGTGTTCAACAAGGAAAAGACATAATATTGGAGTTAAAAGAAGTTGGTTTGAAGACCTACTGCTGCTATCAGCGGTATGACCTTGAGTAAGAGACAGCCTCTCTAAGCTTCAATATTACTGTCTCGTCAAATAATTTGGACGACTGTCATGAAAATGAAATCACAGCTGTAAGTACTGGCACATAGTATGTACTTGAAAATTGAAGTATTTACCATTATATAACTTCAACTCAGTCTACCAGCTTAAACACCATTGCACAGGTGTCAAAGCTTCTCAGTAAAAACCAAACTCAGTGTGGTTAAATTCAATGCTATCACTACAGTAGAGCTCAGAGTGAACCCCTAAACCAGACCCCTTACAATGAGCTTAAAGTAGGTTATTTGCAGCAGAGATTGTAATATTTGATCAGATAATGAATATAGCACATCAAATTGAATATTCAAATGTGTATTTATAATTCTCTTACAGAGGAATAAATCTTTTGAGGAAGGGAGATAACAATTTATTTACTAGACTAAGCTGCCTTTTTAAAAACAATCACCATTGACCTTTAATGGGTTAGTTACTTGGCTTTTCCATTTTCACCTGACTTGTTCTCTGTTTGATCAGACCACAAGCTAGTTAGAGCTAGTTTTCTAAGAGTTAGTAAAATTTCCTATATCACCATGGAAAAATTAAACATAATAGCTGTTCAGGACATTGTGTCTACACCAAATGAGAGGACTTATTTTCTTTGTACAATGACAAAAACTCATGCTTTTGTAGTAATCTGATGACTAGTACATTCTATATTCTCAATACAAATATTATCTGCTTCCCTTAACTTGGCCAAGAAATACAGAAGTAACAAAATTTCTAGGCAAAGAAATGAACTGGTATTTAAACATTTAGACATCCCAGCTAATAGGTGGGATATCAGATCAATATATTTTAGATTAACAGACAAATTCAAAACTATGACTGATGAATTCTGGGTACTTATTCAAAAATGTAATTCTATATGTCTTATTTAATCAATTTTACTTAAGAATAATACAGTTTTCATACTATGGAAGAAGGAGAAAATTACTTGGATGAGAAATCTCATCTATGATCAATCTTGCTAGCATGTTACTAGGCATTGAGCAGGGCTCTAAATAGTTAATTTAACATGTGTAGGATCATTTTAACTTCCATTACAGATATTCAACATGCTAAATGTAAGACATATTGTCATTTCAATTCCAGAAGTGCTTATTCTGACAGAAGACACAGGTGTTGAACAGAGTGAAAAAGATGAATATAATGTGTCCCCAGCTTCTAAAGGAGACAAATATCATGCTAAAGTCAAAGGTCAACACAGGCAAGGCAAAGGAAGGGAGAAGAGAGGAAGAATAGAACTGATGGAGAAAGTAAAAAGTGGCAAATCATACTTTCTGAGAATTCATTAAAATACTTCAATAGTTTGTACTTGTATTGTGCATTTGTACAGTAATTTCATATTTGTGAACATTTACATTAAGAACAGCACTCTAAACTTTCACACACAAAAAAGGTTTTTAACGTTTTTCATCACAAGGACAAAGAAAACAAGTTGAATTTCAAACAAGAGGGGATTCATTAAATAATGTCACATTTTGAAAAGAAGTAGCACACGTCCTACAAAAAATATGCTTCTGGGAAACATATATTGATTTGAGAAAAAAACTATGATACATGTTAAATAATGTGACATGTACAATAATATATGCCATATAGTATCAATTTTATAGCATCCATACATAAATATGGATATGAAAAAAGAAATATGACTAGGCCCCTAATACCCTTAAATGATGGGCCCTGAGGTAGAAATTTATTTGGCTGAATTTGATGAGGATAATAAGGATGATGATGATGATAGTGATGATCATGACCCATTAAAGGGATTTTATTTTCCTTTTCTGTGAGCTCTGAAAACTAGGAATGTATCAGAAAAACTAGCTACATTTTTACAGATATCAAGTAAATATATCAGTGTCACTTTCTTAGCTCCCAGACTAAATAAATGAATGAAAGTTCATCAAACATCTGCAAAGAAGAACGGGCATAAAAGAAGAGCCCAATGTACCCTAACATCATCACCTCATCAAAATTAATTTTGTAGCATAGGAGCAATGCTAGCTATTGTGAAGTTTAAGTGAAAAATAAACAAGTTATTTAAAGCTAGGACATCTGTTAGGAACACAAAAAGGCAACCAGACTAAAGGAAATGCCAAGAGTGTGCCCAGCTCTCAAAACAGAGATCTTTCACCTTTATGTACAAAACTCAAGTTCCCATCAGTCTCTGGTGCAATAAAAAATGTACTGTACAGCCTGAGACGAACCACCGTAAACATTGGGGACTGTCATCTTGTGCAAGCATAGAAGGCCACCTATTCTTTGTGCAAAGAACACAGACGTGGGGGTAGGAACTGAAAGCAAGGAGAGGAAGAACTAAATAAAAACACTGAGCCAGGCAAGTTGAGTCAGGCAGAGTAGCCTCGGACAGCACGGCCCTTGTATTGCTTAAGCTCCAGAGTCTGCTCGCTCAAAACTAAAGACCATGACCAAATAGGCAGTAGTCAGGAAAAGACCTTGCTCCGTGGGTTAAAGACGATTACCCTGGGTCTTCCAAGTCCCTAATAGTCTTCTGAGGAGAAAGTGTTAAAAGCATGACTATATTTCTACGCTATTGACAGTGAAGGAAGAGTTGGGTCCTGGCCCAGCTCAATCATTTATTAGTTGTTCAAGTTTGTCCAAGACCCTCATTCTCTCTGAATACATTGCCTGATCCACAAAGTAGTGTTAATATTATCTACTTGGCAAAAGTTTGATGAATATTAAAAGAAATATCAGATGTGAAATGCCTGGAATAAATGCCTGACATACAATAGATGTTTAATAATAGATCTTTTCTATATCCTCATTTTTACCTTCTTCTCTGGGTATAGTTCTATTTATTAGTTGCTTTAAAATAGAAAGTAGAGGAGGAGAACAAAGAGATTTATTTTAGTGAGTTCAGACATTATAAAATCTCCCAATGAAATGAGAGGTTTCAGACTCTAGAGGATTGTTATTTATGTTCTAGATGCCAGTTAATGCTAGATGTGTATACATGTATCTTTTTACAAGAAGTATGCAGTTCACAGATTGTTTAATTGCAAGTTTCTGTTCATGGGTTGACTTCTGCATGTTTGTTTTTATTTTATTAATATAATTAAGGAAATAAAAACTTAGAAATAAAAGTTCTCAGGCATCTTTCTAGAGATCACATAAAAATTCGAGATGTGTCTTCAGGAGAACTTTTTGAAAATTACCAAGAGAAATGGTTGAATTTGATGTAGATAATTTGCATGAAACAAATAGGCTGGGGAGGGGGGTGATTGACTGAAAGTGTATAGTAGCAGCAGGGCCCTATGTTAGAACACTTATGCAATAAATTCATTCATTTAACCCATATTGGTTTTGGAACTTTCCTGTGTCAGGATTGTGATACATCTGTGGGCCAACCCTGCAGTAGAGACGTGGATTTTTCCCAAGCCACTAATTGCACATGGTCTTCTAGGCAAGAGTTGCGAAAAACAAGTCATTTTCTAGCTATGTTCCTACTATTTCCCATTAAGAGTCACCATGTGGGGTTAATCTGGCGCTTTATACCAAATCACAAGTTTCCAAATCCTAATGTTTCACAGTTTGTAATGATCAGAAAGTAGAAGGAATAAGTGAAAAATTAGTCACTCCTACAAGTGGTGATGAGTATGGACCAATACCAAACGAAGTGGACCCTGGTAAAGTCTCTTAAAGTAAAATGCACTCACCCAATGTGAGATAGGTGTGATCTCACATCACTGAGAAATTTGTTTCCACATTGCCTGTCTCTCTTCAACTGTCATACCCTGCAGGGCTGCTCCCCTGTGCAAGTGGGAAATTTCCAAGCAAAGTAAGATACTTCTGCATAAAACTTACAGGCTCTGTGGAGGAAACTTCTTTACAACTGTCAAAAGTTCTTTTATACTCATTTTTCTGCGACTAGTCTTTGTCAACATCATAGTCAGATAAATCACAGTTATCAATATTTTGATGAATAGAAAATTTACCTGGCTTCTTTTTTCAATTCCTTTGATAATGCAAGTTTTGTTTGCTGTTTCTCTGACTTTGGGAACATATATCATCTCCTCTCTTTTTTTGAAGCAGTATATTGTAGAAAATGTTTTTGGTAAAAGAAAACAAACATTATGATCTGATAAAAAGAAAAATAAAAGCAATATAATGTCATAGTCTCAAAGGTACTTTTTGATAAATATTTTTTATTTTTGATAAAGTTACTGACAAATTTTGATAAAATTTTGACAAAAACACTTTTGATAAATATTGATAGATACTTTTAAAAAATATTTTTTATGAAAAATTAGCAAAGAGAAGAAATCTCTTTTTAAAAAAATTATTCATTAACAAGAACCTGAGGGAGTAGTTCAGAGGTAGGCCATGTAATTAGCATGCATGAGGCCCTGGGTTCAGTCCACAGCACCAAAAAAAGTAAAACTAAGTTGAATTAAGTTACTCATAGTCACAGTCACTTCACTAGAGATACTTTTAACATTTTGATGTGCATCTTTCTGCATCTGTGTAATATAAGTAGATATGTCTTTCCTTTAACTAAATAGGATCACATTCTCTGTCATGCTATATATCCTATTTCACACATCATTTAATATTCTTCTGTATCAGTGATGGCAAACCTTTTAGAGATGAGTGCCCTAACTGCAACCCAAAACCCATTTATTTATCTCAAGTGCCAACACTGCAATTAAACCTGAATACTGAGGTTTCAGTTTAGAAAAAACAGGTCACACATTAAGATCTTTTGTCTTAAAAGAAAGACAAGCAATATGCTTGCCATAGTTTCACCATCACTATTCTACTTCATCATTTTTAAGGGCAGCATAGCCTCCATTACAGTATTTTTTAACCAATTAAGGCATGTATTTATTCATTCAGCATCAATAATACCTTCAGAACTTTAGCTTGGAACCACTTTTCCCCACCTGTGTTGTCCTGGAAGATATTTTCCCAGTGGTGTCTGAGTCTGTGGCCCTGCTGTGATCTCACTCACAGTACCCAGAGGTGAACTTCTGGGAGTTCATTAAGCTCAAGAGTCTAGAGCTGTCCAACTCACCTGATGTCACTTGGAAGAGGAAAACTACAACTCACATTCAAATATAACTTTCTCCTGACCAGAGTGAGATACAAGTATGTAAAATTTAAGAGTAGATTTTCATTCATTCAGCTAATACTTGTACAGTCCCTGCCCTTTTCATTGGTTATCATGCAACATAGCAGGGATACTTTCAGGACTAAACTCGCTATCTGTATGGAACTTACATTTTGATTGATTAAAAGTCTTGAAAAGGTAATAAAAAAAACTATCATCAAATCTTTATTGTTGTTGCTGTAAAGTATGATGGATAAAACACACACTACAACAAAGATATATATATATATATATACACACACATATATATATATATATTTGAAACTATTGAAAAGAGTTAAGATTCTTTTATAAACTCAGAACATTCCATTTTCTTATGGAAATGGTATATTCTTTGTATATCAAATAATACCTATAGTCAATAGGGTCCAGAAAAGATGTACTTTAACCTTTGTTATATTATAGAAGAAATACCTTAATGTGGTCATTTTAATTCATAGAAAACGAATTGACTAGAGCTTTGGAGGAATTTGCTCAAGGAGTGGATGACATCACTCTGGCCACCCAGTTATAAAAACAAGAGTGCATATGCAAGAACCCAGATAGCATGTTGATCAACTGCAGAGCTCTTTAGAAGACAGTGGGAACAGAGTATCTACTGAAAGGGGAATGCTTGAGTAAATTATGACATATCCATTAAAGAAGCTATTATGTGACTATTAGAATGAATGAGTAAACTCATATTTACTGATGAAGGAAGATATCTGCAATATACACTAAAGTGAATAAACAAGACTATGGAGTTGGGTATATAGGATCGTGGTGTTTTTGCTTTAAAAATAAAAAGGAGAGAACTGTATGTATTAGTCATTTACCCATCCCTGGGACAAAATACCTGACACCTACAACTTAAAGGAGAAGAGATTTGTTTTGGTTCACGGTTTTCAGAGGATTTAGTTCATGGTTGGTTGGCTCTGAGGCAGAAACAGAATGGCAGAAAGGCCAGGCAGGAGAAAGCTGCTCAACCCATGGCAGCCAGGAAGAAGAGAGAAGAGGAGCAGAGGACAAGAATATGCTCTTCCAAGTCATGCCCAATGACCTTTCCTTCTGACCAAGCCCTCCCTCTGAATGTGGGACTTTGAAGACATTTTAGATCTAAACCATGATACTGCATATGTCCCCATATGTTTGTCTATGCTTGCATGAACATGGAAATAGGTATGGAAGACCATTTATCTAACAATATTGAGTTTTTTAGACACATGAGAGAGATGATTAAAACACAGTATCTTTTTATTATAAACAGGTATTGGCTTCATAATTTTTGAAAGTAAGAAAAAATAAAGAAAAAAATTATAGTATTTATGAAATCTGAAGATATGTCTTTGAAAGTACTTTACAGTTATATTAACTGGCACTTATTCTGAGTATTTCTTGTTTACAAGGATGATAATATAAATATTAGACTTACATACTGCCTGCCAAGGGACTAATATTTGGATGGGGAATAAGACCTGTGCAAATGAAAACATAAGAATATTCATGCCGAGACTAGAGCTGGCTAACTTATATTTTTTTTGAAATGAGTAGAAGAAAGGTGGTATAATAAGCACAGCTCAGACCTGGCAATCATGCCTAACTCCACTGGTCCCTTGCTGTGTGCATTTGGACAAGTCTCTTAACATCTATAACACCACCTCTCAGGCCCTTCACCTCTGAGGTTCAGAAAGAAAACTTCTGCAGGCAGGGCAAATAGCACTGCAACAAGTGAAACGGCAAGACTTCCCCACCTTCAATTCTGTTTCCCAGAGAACTTGGGGCTGCTCCTCCTGGACTAATTCTTTGAAGTTGAATCTTGTACACTACAGTCATTAAGATAACTCTGAGAACCAGATCAGTCCCAAAATCCAGCTCAGAATTCTTGGATAAGCACAAGCCCTTTTCTTCAATGGTCAAAATACAAAACCAGGCAAATTTTGCTCACAGTGCTAGGTTGCAAATCATCAATATCTAGTCTCTAGTGAGTGCTACTGGGAAGCATCAGAACAAAAATTGTCATCCAGGAATTCCAAGTCTTAGTTTCTCTTGGTCTGGTTTTAAAGCTACAGGGCAGTCCTCCATAGGTGGCATGCCAGAGCCATCTGAATGCCAATATCCCCTGTGCAGTGCTGGAGGAAATGGTGGGCAGGGAGAACCAGAAAAGTCAAAGGACAACGTGTTTCTTTCTTTGTTTGGTTGTTATTGTTTTTAATGAAATTTATTGGTACATTTTAGATATACAATATAATGACATACATCATTGGAAATTTGCACCTTTACATAATCTCTCTTGATTCTTATTTTTTCACCATTTTCCTCCCCTCCCTTCAACCCCTCCATCCCTCCCTATTTACAAAGACTTTGTTTCCATTTTGTTATTTTATCATATTAATTCCATTCTCTTCTTTCCCTGCCCCTAACCCTTCCAGTTCCCCTTTTCTTCCTATTTCATATTATCTATTATACCTTTTAGTTCTTATTTACACTTTCAGTTTCTCACACCAGAGAAACTATTCAGTATTTACACGTGTGTCCTGTTTATTTCACTTAAGAGTATCGCCTCAATGTGCATCCATTTAGCTATAAATGTCTCTAATTTCTCATTTTATGGCTGAGTAGTACTCCATTTTATTAAAAAACTACATTTTCTTTATCCAGTTGATGGGCATTTGGGCTGCTTCCGAGTTTCAGCTATTACAAATTGTGCTGCTATGAACATGGGTGCACATATATCACTGTGGTATGATTCTTTTAATTCTTTGGGGGATGATACCAAGCAGTAGAATAGCTGGGTCAAATGGGACTTCCAGTCCTAGTTCTTTGAGGTATCTCCATACTGATTTCCACAGTGCTTGCACCAGTCTACACTCTCACTGGCAGTGGAGCAGAGTTCCTCTTTCCCCACATCCTCACCAGCATTTGTTACTTGTTGATTTCTTCATAGAAGCCATTCATTCTAGGGTGAGGTGGAATTTCAGCATTGTTTTCATCTGCATCTCTCGAATGACCAGTGATGTTGAACATTTTTTCAAATGTTTATTTGCTATTTCTACTTCCTTGTCTGAGAAATTTCTGGCCATTTCAGATGCCCATTTTTGGATTGGGTCTTTAAATTTGGGAAGTCTGACTTTTTTAAAGTTCTTTATAGATTCTGGATAGTAGACACTTGTCTGAGGAATAGCACTTGAAAATTTTTTCCCACATTATGAGTTTTTTCTTCACACTGTTGGTAGTGTCTCTTGCTGTGCAGAAGCTTTTTAATAAGAAAAGATCCCACTTGTTGATTGTCTGTGCTAGTTCATGGGCAACTGAGGTTTTGTTCATAAAATCTTTTGTTACACCAATGTCTTCAAGTGTTCTACCTAATCTCTGTTCCAGCCGGTTCAGCGTTTCTGTTTTTATATTTAGATCATTAATCCATTTTGATTTTAGTTTAGTGTATGGTGAAAGATAAAGGTCTAGTTTTAATCTGTGGCAAGTTGAAACCCAATTTTTCCAGCACCATTTATTAAAGAGGCTATCTTTCCTCCAGTGGAGGGTGTTTGGCTCCTTTGTTGAAAATGAGGTGCCTGAGTGTGTCTGGAGTTGTTTCTGCATCTTCTACTCTGTTCCACTGGTCCTCAGGTCTGTTTCTTTGCCAGTACCATTCTGTTTTTATCACAGTAGCTTTGTAGTATAGTTTCAAGTTGGGGATTGTGATACCCCCTCCCATGTCTCTGTTGTCTAGAATTGATTTGCTATTCTAGGTCTCTTCTGGTGCCAGATGAATTATTGGATTATTTTCTCAATGTCTGTGAAGCATGCTGCTGGGACTTAAATTGAGATTTCATTGAATCTATTTAACAGATTTGGAAATATGGCCATGTTCACCATGTTCATTCTTCCTACCCAGGAGCAAGGAATGTCTTTCCATTTTCTGACATCATCTTCAATCTCTCTTTTCAGAGTGCTATAGTTTTCAGAAAAGAGGTCATTGATTTCTTTTGTTAGGTTGATTCCCAGGTGTTTCAGTTTTTTGGATGCTATTGTGAAAGGAATTGTTTGCCCTATTTCTGGCTCAGTGAGTCTGTTGTTCGTGTAGAGGAAAGCTATTGAATTTTGTGTGTTGACCTTGTATTCAGCTACTTTACTGAATTTGGTTATTAAGTCTAGAAGACTTTTGGTGGAGTTCTTGGGGTCTTCTATGTAGAGTATCATGTCATCTGGAAATGACAATTTGACTTCTTCATTTCCTATCTTTATTCCTTTTATTTCTTTCTCTTGTCTAATTGCTGTGGCTAATGTTTCCAAAACTATATTGAACAGGAGTGGTGATAGAGGACATCCTTGCCTTGTTCCTGATTTTGGTGTGAAGGCTTTCGGTTTCTGATCATTTAGTACGACATTGGCTGTTGGTTTTTCATAGATAGCTTTTATCAGATTGAGGTAGAGACTGTGTATTCCAATTTTTAGAAGGGTTTTTATCATAAATGCATGTTTGATTTTGTCAAAGGCTTTTTCTGGATCAATTGAGATGATCATATGGTTTTCGTCCTTGGCTCTATTGATATAATGTATTACGTTAATTGATTTGAATATGTTGACCCATCCCTGAATCCCTGGGATGAATCCCACTTGGTCAGGGTGGATGACTTTCTTGATGATCTTCTGCATTCTATTTACCAGTATCTTGTTAAGGATTTTTGCATCTCTGTTCATTAGTGAGATTGGCATATAGTTTTCTTTTTTGGTTGGGTCTTTCTCTGCTTTGGGGATCAAGGTGATGCTTGCTTCCAGGAATGAATTCAGGAGTATTGCTTCCCTTTCAATTTCACTGAAGAGCTTAAACAGTAGTGGCAGCAGTTCCTCTCTAAATGTCTTGTAGAATTCAGCAGTGAACCCATCGAGACCTGGGCTTTTCTCAGTTGGTAAGTTTTTAATTATGTTTTCAATTTCATTGATTGATATTGGGTTGTTTAGAATTTTTAGGTCTTCTTCATTCAACTTTGATAATTCATACATGTCTAGGAATCTGTCCTTTTCTTCTGTGTTTTCCATCTTATTGGTGTATAGGTTCTGAAAGTAGGTATTGATGATCCTCTGGATTTCTGCTGGATCTGTTGTAATTTCACCCTTTTCACTCCTAATTGCATAGATTTGGGCCTTTTCTTTCCTTTTTCTGATAAGGTTAGCTAAGGGTTTGTAAATTTTGTTTATTCTTTCAAAGAACCAACTCTTGGCTTCATTGATTTTTTTGTGTTGTTTTCTTAGTCTCCATTGCATTGATTTCTGCCCTGATCTTTATAATTTCCTCCCTTGTATTAGCTTTGAGTTTGCCTTGCTCTTCTCTTTCTAGAAGCTTGAGGTTCGGCGTGAGGTTGTTTAATTGGGCTCACTCTGTTTTCCTAATATGAGTATTCAGTGCTATGAATTTCCCTCATAAGACTGCTTTCATTGTGTCCCATAAATTCCGATATGTTGTATTGTCATTGTCATTTATTTGAAGGAACTGTCTGAATTCTTCTTTAATTTCCTCTGTGACCCATTGGTTATTCAAAGTGTGTTGTTCAATTTCCATGTGTTTATGAAATTTTTGTGGTTTCTTTTGCTGTTGATCTCCAATTTCATCACACTATGATCTGATAATATACAGGGGATAATGTCAATTCCTTTGCACTTACCTAAATATGTTCTATGAATGAGTATGTGGTCTATTTTGGAGAATGACCTATGTGCAGCTGAAAAGAATGTGTATTCTGATTTTGTGGAGTGGAACACTCTGCAAACATCTGTTAAGTTCATTTGTTCAAGAGTTTGATTGAGTTCTAGTATTTCATTGCTTGTTTTTTGTCTAGTTGATCTATCTATTTGTGACAATAGGGTATTGAGGTCCCCCACTACTATTGTACTAGTGCTTATATAGTTTTTCATGTCCATTAGTATTTGTTTTATATAGTTGGATGCACTAGTGTTTGGTGCATAAATATTTATGATTGTCATGTCTTCCTCTTTGATTGTTCCCTTTACAAGGATATAGTGTCCTTCTTTGTCTCTCTTCATCCGTGTGGGTTTTAAATCCACTTGATCTGCAAAGAGGATAGCTACTCCCACTTTTTTTCAGGTTCCCGTTGCATGGAGTATTGGTTTCCACCCTTTAACTTTCAGTCTATGAGTTTCTTTTTGAATTAAGTTTGTTTCTTGTATGCAGAATATTGTTGGATCTTGCCTCTTGACCCATTCTGCCAGTCTATTTCTTTTGATTGGTGAGTTGAGACCATTATTGAGTTATCATTGTCATGACTTTTTCTTTTTGTTGGATCCTCCCCCTTTGCTTTTAATTTCTTGTTGCGCCTAGTGGATTCATTCTGCTGGACTTGCTGGGGTTGTGATTCTTATTGTCTCTTCCTAGGATTTTGTCTAAAATTTTTTGGAGTGCTGGTGTGGTATTCATGAAGTTCCTAAGGTCCTCTTTGTCATGAAAGTATTTTATTTCACCATCAGTTTTGAAAGATAGTTTTTCAGGGTACATCAATCTGGGTTGGAGGTCGTTTTCCTTTAGGGCCTGGAATATGTCACTCCAAGCTCTTCTTGCCTTGAGGGTTTGCATTGAGAAGTCTGCTGTGATTCTGATGGGCTTTCCTTTGTATGTGATTTGTTCTTTTCTCTAACCACTTGTAGAATTTTGTTCTTCTGTTGAGTTTCTGGAATCTTAACAATTATATGCCTATGTGTAGATTTTTTTTTGATCAAGGCTAGTTGGAATCCTATATGCCTCACTTATCTGTGTGTCAAATTCTTTTCCCCTCCTTGGGAAGTTTTCTGTCATCATTTCTGTAAACAGTTTTATGTTATCTGCACTCTCTACTCTTTCTTCATTGATGCCAATCAATCTTATGTCATTTTTCTTTGCATCATCTAGCAGCTGCTGGATTGATTTCTCATGGTCCCTTCCTATTTTAAAGAATTTTTTCTTTTCTTGGTCACTAATTGCAATCTTATCTTCTCTATCTGAAATTCTGTCTTCACATTGGCTCATTCTGCTGCATGGACTTTCAGGGGAGTTTTTAATCTCTTGGAAATCTGTTTGCATCTGTTTTATGGATTCGGTTTGTTTCCTATGTTGGCATTCCATCATGTTCCTCAGCTCCTCTATTTTTTTATGTGTATCCTCTCTAGATTTATTAATCATGCCTTGCACTATGGGCACAATCTTTGCTGTTACGTGAGAAATTGTTTCTGATTTCATTTTTTCCAGATCCTCTTTTGTTGCTAGTTCAGGAAGTCCAGGTGGTTGAGTATCAGTGTGTTCCTTCTCATTTCCCTTTGGGGTTGCTGTAGATGATCTGGAAGTCTGGTTCTGAGGCTTGTTTACCTGTCTTCTCATTTTGACATGGGGGAACGGGGGGATTGTTTCTGGCACCCATGTGGCTCACCTCCTCTGTGCTGGGAGCCATGGCACCCCACCTGGAAGCCTCCTCTATGCTGGAAGCCATGGCACACTGACCCTGAAGTCTCCTCTGGGGTGAGAGCCATGGCACGCTGACTCAGAGGCCTTCTCTGTCCTGGGAGCCACGGCACACCTACCCAGAAGCCTCCTCCTGCCTGAGAGCCATGGCTTGCTGACCTGGAAGTCTCCTCTGGGATGAGAGCCATGGCACACCGACCCAGAAGTCTCCTCTGGGTTGGGAGCCATGGGATGCTGGCCCAAAAGTCTCCTCTGGGCTGGGAGCCATGGCACACTGACCCAGAAGCCTCCTCCTGCCTGGGAGCCATGGCGCACCAACCTGATAGTCTCCTCTGGGATGGGAGCCATGGCATGCCAACCTGGAAGTCTCCTCTGGGCTGGTAGCTGTGGCACGCCAACCTGGAAGTCTCTTCTGGGATGGGAGCCATGGCACTCCAACCCGGAAGTCTCCTCTGGGCTTCCACCCTTTGAATTTCAGTCTATGCGTTTCTTTTTGAATTAAGTGCATTTCTTGTATGCAGCATATTGTCAGATCTTGCTTCTTGACCCATTCTGCCAGTCTATTTCTTTTTATTGGTGAGTTGAGACTGTTAATATTGATGGTTATAACTGATACGTATTGACTTATCCTTGTCATGACATTTTCTTTTTGTTGGATTCTCCCCCTTTGCTTTTAATTTCTTGTCATGCCCAATGGATTCATTCTGTTGGGCTTCCTGGGGTTGTGATCCTCATTGCCTTTTCCTAGGATATTGCCTAAAATTTTTTGGAGTGCTGGTTTGGTATTCATAAAGTTCCTAGGGTGCTCTTTGTCATGAAAGTATCTTATTTCTCCATCAATTTTGAAAGATTGTTGTGCAGGGTACATCAGTCTGGGTTGGAGGCTGTTTTCCTTTAGGGCTTGAAATATATCACTCCAA
Source organism: Heterocephalus glaber (assembly GCF_053883595.1). Lineage (NCBI taxonomy): Eukaryota > Metazoa > Chordata > Mammalia > Rodentia > Bathyergidae > Heterocephalus > Heterocephalus glaber. The sequence goes on from NW_028258343.1 coordinate 1,013,103, forward strand.
GCTTTTCTTGCCTTGAGGGTTTGCATTGAGAAGTCTGCTGTGATTCTGATGGGCTTTCCTTTGTATGTGATTTGTTTCTTTTCTCTAACTGCTCATAGAATTTTGTTCTTCTGTTGGGTTTCTGGAATCTTAACTATTATGTGCCTATGTGTAGTTTTTTGGTTTGTTTTTTTTTTTTTTTGATCAAGGCTAGTTGGAGTCCTATATACCTCTCTTATCTGTATGTCAAGTTCTTTTCCCCTGCTTGGGAAGTTTTCTGGCATCACTTCTGTGAATAATTTTTTTAATGTCATCTGCACTCTCTCCTGTTTCTTCATTGACTCCAATCAGTCTTATGTTATTCTTCTTTGCATCATCTAGCAGCTGCTGGATCAATTTCTCGTGGTCCCTTCCTATTTTAAAGAAATTTTTCTTTTCCTGGTCACTAATTGCCATCTTATCTTCTATGTCTGAAATTCTGTCCTCACATTGGCTCATTCTGCTGTGTAAACTTTCAATGGAGTTTTTAATCTGGAAATCTGTTTTCATCTGTTTTATGGAATCCATTTGTTTCCTATGTTGGGAGTCCATCATGTTCCTCAGCTCCTCTCTAGATTTATCAGTCATATCTTGCACTATGGGCACAATCTCTGCTGTTATTTGAGCAATTATTTCTGATTTCATTTTTTCAAGATCCTCTTTTTTTGCCAGTTCAGGGAGTCCAGGTGTTTGAATAACAGATTGTTCCATCTCGTTTCTCTTTTGGGTTGCTTTAGGTGATCTGGAAGTCTGGTTTTGAGGCTTGTTTACATGTTTTCTCATTTCACGGGGTGGGGGCAGGGGGCTGATGGAGGAGGATGTGTGCTGCTGGTGCATGTGTGGCTCACTTCCCAGGCGCTGGTGGGGGAGGGTGGTATGCCATTCTGGAAGATTCACCTCCTCTGCGCTGGGGCAGCTCTTCTCCTCAGCACTGGGGGTGGTGGAGGACTACACGTTAATATTGAACTATCCAGGGAAGAGAAGGGAGAAGAATACAAGGGCAAGCACTCGCGATGACTTATGTTACTGACAGTATCAGCAAAAAGTGACACTTTGGCTCTCCCCCAGGGAGTTCCCTATCCAGCTGCTGTATGTGTGTCCCAAGTCTAAAAGTCATAGAAAGCCCTCTAAGACTAATCAATCCAAGTCCTCATTTCAGTAGATTACACTGGGTTACAGTGGGATATGCACTGAAGTTCATGGGCCTTCTGCTTTGGAAGAAATATTAGGAAGAAAAAATGACAATCAGCTCTATTTCCCTTATATAATTTTTAAAACACTACACATTTTTAAATATGAGAAAATTGAATTTTGACACTGAAATGATCTTGTGGGCTTGTGTCATGTTATTTTTCTTCATAGTCAGCTTTTAATTGTCACAGTGCTAAGTGCTATGGAAGGAAAAGAACAAAGACACTGTCCTTTAGGAACTGCCAAAACTTCTGTCTAAATGTAAGAAAGTAATTGAAAACAAAGCACATCAAATACAGAGGCTAAGTAAGTGCATTTTAAGGATGAGGATAAGAGCTCCACCTAACTGTGTGGGAAGACAGAAACAAGCTGCCAATCAAAATTTCTTTAAGATTACTTAGCAGGGGAAGAAAGAGGGGAACATCATTTAGAGAGCGGAGCATGAGAAGAGACATCTGGTAGTTTTAGAGCACATTTAGAGGTAGGAGTGTGAGTGGGAAGACCTAGATTTTTTCTGCCCCCATCACCACTCTATGTCTTCTGCTAAAGTTCCATTAATTATCTGTCAAGCTTTCATGCTCCAAATAGACAACCCTAAAATGCACTGGATTCCATATACCTAGAATCTATTCACTAAGCAAATGGCCTTACATAAACATGGTTGGTTTTTAAATCAAAAATGATTATATAATCAGGCCACTGATGTTCTCTCAAGCTAGTTTGTGCTTTACATTTAAACTGTATCCAGGAGAGGAAGTACCTTGTTGTGGAAAAAGCACTCACATGGGGATGGAGAGACCTGTACCCCAGCTCCCCATATTCAATTCAGAAATTTGGTGAAAATAAGTGAGTCTCAGCCCTCAGTTTCCCCATGTGAATGTAATAAAGGGAATAAAGTCACTTCTAATGTCCTTTTCCACTTTGACATTCTGTATGCCATTGAGCATGACATGAAGACTAATGTTATAATAGGTTGTCTCAATTGAGCAAGCACATATTTACTAGACATTTGCTATTGTGACCTCTTGGTTTAAAAGAATCAAAGTAGTTAGTAAAAGTCCTTTGCATTCTTGGAAGCATGCAATGCACTGGGGGAATCCTAGTCATTTCATTAAAATGCTGTGACTGATTTTATTTAATTCACATACTGCAAAACCTCTTAGAGAAGGCAGCTAAATGTAGTGCTAACTTTAAATTTACAAAGACCATTTCATTGCACAGTGGTTCCATCCTCATCTATATGACTATGGCAAGACATGGAACTTCTAGCCTTGAGGTCCTTTATCTGTGAAGTGATAACGAAGTCCACCTTGAGTGGTTATGGAGAAGAGAAGGAGCCTTAGTTTTCAGTACAACCACTGAAGAGAATAGCCTTGAAGAAATATGTGATGCTTTGGGTTCAGATAGACCAGGTGCAAAGGTTGGCTTCACAATTTCTTAGGTATGTGACTGTGTGAAAATCACTTAATTTCCCTAAGCTTCAACCTCTTCATGTTTGAGATGGGAATAATACCAGTCTGAATATATACCATACACCAGTATACATCATGCAACTGTGTCTATCAACTTTCTGATTCAGTGGTGGGAAAATCAAAGCAAACACCCATATTTCCTTTTAGGAGGCACATTTTGGTAATTTAGGACTCAGTTTTCTGTTAATTTCTTTCCAAGCACAGCTGACTTCCTGTATTTCTTCTGGGTTTTCCAGGTTATGGTTACAAACTTCTTATCAGAGGTGATCAAAGAATGTGGTTCAAAGATCAATGCACTAGAAACGTGGACTAATACTGCAGCCACCGGTCTACTGCCCCTTTCTCTTCTATCAGTCTTGAGCTGATGGTCAGAATGTGGCATGATTCAGGCTGGATACTCTCAGTGCCACCAAAATTACCTGAAATTGAAGAATATTATGATGGAAATTCATCTTCTAATTCCAGGCAGAGAAGTGGCAGGTCTGGCCAGGCAGGCTGGTCAGGTAGCCAATCTAGTGGCTAAGTCAGGTAGGCCGAGTTGACAGGGGAATCAGTCAGGAAGTTGACAAGATGATAGAAGATGATGTGGGGGCAGAAAACAATCAAGAAGCACATGCCACAAATGGAGTTTTGACTGAGAATTTGATAGTTAATCTACAAGAGTCGACCTGCCTATTTCTGCCCAATCATGTACATCATCCACCAAAAATTAAGGTCATCATAGCTGAGGTATGTATCTGCTGTTTGTAAAGAAGTTCATCATTTTTTTTGGAAGTACTCTGCAAGAATGGTTGTAAACAAATCTACTTTTCTAGTTATACCTTTGAATAAACCCTCTTTATTGTCTCTTTAAAAAATAACAAACTCCATATGCTGAATTTACATATAAACAACAATTGCAATGAAAATAATAGGCAGTATCATTTTAATTTGTAAATTGTTCTATTTTATAAGAAGAACTCCTACCTAATCTGTTATTAGTGAAGTCATTTCAGTATTTGAAATGAAGATAAAAAATGTATTTTCTCAGTATAATTAGGGTTTGGGGAAACTGAGAGTGCATCTACTTGGAGGCATTAGGTTCTTTGGTTATAAACAACTGGTTCAATTTAGTGGAAGGATACAGCACTAGTGGTACTGGTGAAAAATCTGGAGAAGTAGCTCTATAAGTAGGATAGGAACAGGATAGTGACTGGCTGTAGGAACAGTGTCTTCCTTCCTTACATCAAGATTGAAGAGATAAAATCTAATTGCTCAGGTTGGATCCTAGGTCTACTCTTCAGATCCTTCCCAGAGGAACAAGCTAGCCAAAGGCTATGGTGGCACCTTTTTGCCTCCATTAAGGAAGACAAGACTATCTGCATTTTCTGAACTATCAAAACTATCCACAATGGAGGAGAAGAAAATTCTCCAAAGGAAATACAGGATAATGATAAGAAGTGAGGATGGGCACTGGGTGATCAGTATTAGCAACGCCCCATTACAGCATTGGACAAACTTGTTTCCATATCTGATGCTGCTACTTCCTATTCTAATTTTTCTCCTCCTCCAAGTCTATTGTAAAATGGGGATAATAATAAACTCAACTCCATAGAATTGCTATGAGGTATAAACAGTGATGCTTTTTAAATGCCCACTATGTTTCATAGCATGTCTATTAAATTTCTATAAATTATACTATTCTCTTTTTTATTGTACTCACGTTAGACTTTTTTGTTTTAGTTCTGATTATGTGCTTCTTACATCCATGCATGTTAGTATTCTGTTATCAAAAATGTGCTTCCAGAGAAGAGACCATGTTTCACTTTAAACAATGCCTTTGTTTTGTATGGTGACAGTGACAATGACAAAAAAAAGAGGCATTGACCTACTAGTTAGTTTTAAATACTGCCTGAGACTTTAAAAATATCTATGTCACATGGTATTTATAAACCTAGTTGATGCTCATAGTTATGCTTGAGATATAGACTTCTATTTTCTTTTTCATGGTCATGCCAAGGGACTCTGATGACACTTGGACCAATTGGTGACAGAATGGTTGGCACAGCCTTACTTTCCTAAATAGTTTGCTGATTCACTTGTTCCTTTTTTAAACATCAGCAGATTGCCATTGGTGACATCTGCTAATTACTTGGTTTTACTTGTGGCTGATATGAGACTTCCATCTGCAGTAATCAGTAAAGCATGATCAATAGGAGGTTAATTTTCTTGATCCATGACCAATTTGTAGTGATGAATAAGTAGCCTTGTCTATTTTTCTGTTTTCCCCAGAGGTATTATTATTTATCATGTGCTGGAAACATGGCCACCAGAAGTTCAGGATAAGCCTGGAGACACTTTTCCAACTTCGCTCAAGTGGAGGTTGCACCGTCTTCCTATTAATAGCCTATCAATTCTCAAATGGCACTAGCCCACCAATGGCATATTGAAGACCTTCTCTGTCTCTCTTAGAGTCTCCTCCCAACCCTTATTCCTATGGGGAAGCAGTCTTGGAAGACAGCTGAAGATTATGTTTTCATACTCTTTGTCATTGCTTTCTGGGACCAGATTTTTAGAAGTTCTCTCAAAGGACTCTTTTTTGTAGTTCACTTTTTTTGTACCGGGGATGGAACTCCGGACATTGCGCTTGTGAGGCAGGCGGCAGAACCACTGAGCTAATTCCCTGGCAGGTCTCCTTTAAAAAAAAAAAAACCCATCATCATGTGACTGCTATAACTTCATTAAGACATATTAGATATATTTCCTGATTTAACCCAGAGTGAATTAAATCATACCCAAGAAACTCACTGAGTTTTGCTTGTTTATTACTGAGGATCGAACTTGGGACCTTGTGCTTGCGAGGCAGGCAGTGGAACCACTGAGCTAAGTCCCCAGCCCTGTTTGTTCGTTTTTGCAATGCAAGGCTAAGATGAAAAGAGAAATGACCTCCAACCATGGTAGCAGCTTCATTTGCTAATTTCTTATTTAACACAGTGAAAATCAATGTATGTTTTCCCCAGTTAGGGAGCTATCAAAGCAAATGAGGAGAATCCTTCCTGCCCCCTGGTGCTCATTGTTTGCTATTGCAGCCGATGACTGGTCAGAGCCCTTCCAGGCAGGAGTAGGATTTGAATGTCCACTGTTAAGGGCATCTGGGGAAGTTACATTTGAGGGATTTTCATGTCATGTAGGTGCTCATTATGTAAGTAGCAGGTGAACAAATGAAGAGGAATACTCGAGCCAATAAAGCCCTGTTGAGGAGAAAGCTTCATTTGCCCCTCCTCTGGAAACTCCTGGAGTGCTATCTGGGCCACACTGGCCATGTCTCCATCTCCTGATTTTGCCAGCCCACTACCTGGCTCAACACATGAACATCTGATTCTCTTTCTACCAAAAAATCTTCCTGAGCCCCTTGACTCACTAAACCCACTAAACTGAGTTTAGCTGAAAAGCCACTTTCACAGGGACCTGTAAATCAGATCAGCCCCATTTAATCTTCTGTTACCGCCTGGTTCTTCTCTTTCAAGGCATTCATTACAACTGTACCTGAATTGTTTTTTGATCTGTTAAAATGTAAGCCGTTCCAGGGCCTGATTTATTTATGTTTGGACCTCTGATTTTTATACCGAGTAGAAATACAATGTATATTTTTTAAACAAATGAATTCTGAATTGAAAATTTGACATTCTTAAATTTGAAAATTCTTCTCTTAGGGTTTTCAGACAAAGTAAAGTTTATTATGGACTATAATTTCAAAGATAACCAGTAGAAGGAGAGAAGAGAAGGTAGGGGAGGCTGGGATGGAATCGGGTCAATATTCCCTTCGTTCCGTTTTACCTAGGAGTAGTTGTATGCTAATATCATTACATGCCAAGGCTAGATTTCAGAAACTTTTCTTTCTTCAAACTTTCCAACTACAAAAAGAGTAAGAATTATTTTCAAAGCACTCTTGCTTTTTACTCTTTGCCTGTAATACTGATTTATCCTCCACAGCTCTAAAAGTTTTTATTGTTATTCTTGCTCTTGGAACAGAGGCTTAGCTATTAAGTCAATACTCACTGCTTTGCATTTCTACCACCAGTGCTTTTTGAGACTGGGCAGAAGCTCCTACAGTAATATCTTCTATAACCTTATACTGGAAATAAACAGTAATTTTGATTTCTCTTTTGCAGATGGAAGCAATGGGCAGATATAAATCTGGAATCATTGCCCATTGTCACACAGAGCCTTGGTAGCAGACAGACCTGCCTGGATCTTTTCCAGAGCATTAGTGGAGGGAAATTCCCAGAACTCCAGGCCTCCTGGCAGTTTCCAAGGCCTGCAACTGGTCACAGATCCTGGTTTTCTTCTCATTGGCTAAAAGTATACAAAATACAATTTATAGCCTGACAAACTTTGTAAATGGTTAATATGGGAAAGAAAGGAAAGTCCAGATGTTTGATTTTTTAAAAATGTTTTTGTTCTTGCTTAGTGTGAGTTAAATGCTAACTTGAGAGTAGCTTTAAAGGTGGACTGGAAAGTATTTTCTCTTTATGACTCAACCCTATGTTGGAAAAGTTGCAGGGTAGTTACCATGGGACATAGGTGAGGAAGGGAGGAGAAGTCACACATGTGTGGTCAGTATTATTATCCCACCTACTTAAAATAGAAGACAAAAGGAAAGGCTAAAAAGCAAAAGCCATATGTGGATTCCATTGCTTTAACAGTACATTGGTTTTTCATTCATTTACTTTCAACAAGTATTTATTGAAAATGGACACCGTGCTAACCTTGGTGGATACAACAGAATAAACTAAAACCTCTGATCTTCTGGGCTTTGCATTTTAGGGTCTGGGAGCTGATAGAGGATGGAAGGAGAGATAATGTATGGGGGGAATAATCAGGATAATTTCAAACACTAATAAGGGTCACAGTGATGATAAAACAGGGTGATATGATAGAGTAAATGGGGCTTGGTTCTGTGTTGTCCAACATAGTGGCCACTGGCCACATGTGCTCTTGAGCATTTAAAATGTGACTAGTCCAGCTGGGCATGGTGGCACATGCCTATAATCCCAGAACTCTGAAAGGCTGAGGCAGGAGCACCACAAGCTGAAGTCCAGCCTGAGCAACTTACCCATTCAGCAAGACTCGGGGAATAGAGCTCAGTGTGAAGGCAAGCAAGCAAGCAAGCAAGCAAGCAAGCAAGCAGGCAAGCAGTTCAAATGAAGACGTGCTTTAAGAGGTGGGCTGAATTTCTAAAGGTTACTAAAGATAAAAGATAGAACATAGTTCATTAAAAACTATACTAACTCTTGAAATGATAGTATTTTATGTACACATTAAACAAAAATATCATTAAAATTAATTTCATACCCATCAACAGACAACTGGATAAAGAAAATGTGTTATCTACATACAATGGAATACTACTCAGCTATAAAGAATGACACATTTGAGACATTTGTAGGAAAATGGATGCATCTGAAAAATATAATGTTGAGTGAAATAAACCAGACACACAAGATTAAATAGTGAATGGAATTTCTCATTTGAGTGAAGAAGTATAAATAAAGAAAATAATAAAGGATGGAAAGAAAGGGACAAGGGGATGGATCTCTTGCAATAGGGAAGTGGTCCAAGGAATAAAGGTGAGGGGTCAGGAAGAGGGTAAGGGGAAATGAAAGACATAAAGATATGCCATGCACAGGAACCTAATAACCCCAATTAATGTAAATACCATATGCCATAACAGAATTAAGACAAACAATATCAACAACTATGAAAAAGAGAATAGGGGAACCGGAGGAGGAGGAGGGAGAGGGAAAGGGAAGGGGATTCAAAAAAAAGAAACAAGCTGTAATATGTACATGTAACCACTCCCCGAGATGATTATAAACTGCCTGAATTGCAAACATGTACTACTAAAATTAAAAACTATACCAAAATTATTTCACTTCCTTTTTAATGTGACTACTGCAAATGTACATACACGGCTTACGTGTGCCTCACTTTGTGTATCTCTTAGCCAGCAGGGTCGTCAGGGTAGGCTGCCTCACGAGGTGAGCACACTTAGGCGGGCCTGACCGTAGGAAGGTCTGCGAGCAAAGTGATGTAGGCAAAGAGAATAGCAAGTGCAAAGAAGCTGGGATGGGCATCAGTGTGGTGAGTTAGAAAAAGAAAGAAAGCTGGAATCCCTGGGCAGAAGGCTGCCAGAGGGTGGTGGGAGCTGAGGCAGATCCCGAGGTCAAAGCTTGCTTCGCTTATGCAGGGCTTCATAAACTAGAGTAAGAGGGTAGAATTTTATGTAAATGCAGATTTCCCACAAAACATCACAGCAGATTTGCTTCTGTGCAATTTCCCAGGAACTATTCCAGAATATCAATATTCAGCATAAAAACCTCATCTAAAAAAATGCAATAGAACCCACTCAGTTTAGAATAGCTGCATGCTAATGAAGGCTTACACTGGAATATGCATTTATTAAACTCATTTATTTTCATATACAGTAACAGTTGTGATGTTTATATATAGGTGCTTTTTAGTGAGAAGGAAGAACATAGACTGACAGAATGTACTCATAGAAACCAAATGAGAATCTCAGGCTCATCTTCATTTACTCATTTCAAGCTCAAACTCTGAGTGTGTGTGTGTGTGTGTGTGTGTGTGTGTGTGTGTGTGTACCTGGGGAAGGCAGACAAACCAAACCCATGTCCACCCAGAAAGTATGAGGTGTGGTTTGAGAGGTAAATACTGAAGCTTTCCTTTCTTTATACATGTGAGTCCACTATATATAGATTTTCTACTGGGCTACTTCCAGGAAGAAAAAAATAAGCCAGATATATTCTTTTCCTTTTTCTTCCTGGGATGAATGGTTCTAAAATTAAAAAAAAAAACAGTATATCCTTTAATAACCAAATATTCCTGATGTATTTTAGAGTTTCTCTAATGAATTTATTGCCATAAAATGAACATTTTGAGTTTCATAAATGGAAAACTTTTATTCTGAAATTGCAAAAGGAGACTGTCATTCACATTGTTAGGAAGCTCTTACACACACACAAAGCCAATCTACACATGTCCTCATGAAGGATACATGGTCACGATAAGGGATTCTACCCAAATTTTCAGTGCAGGGGCACTGTCAACATTGGTGCCTACTCAAATTATGTCAACCCTGTCAGTCACTGGGGTGACGAACATAAGAACTGATGTGGAGCTCTTGATGTGCCTGGATCCCTGGGAACCAGCATGTGGGTAACAATGCTGGTACAGGTGGAGCCAGGTGTAGTCCTTTTACTTAAAGTTTCTTAATCTCTGACCTTATGGATGGGTGGGATCATAGTACTTTATCTGGTGCAGTGATTTCAAAAATTCTGTAATCATAAGCAGTTAACAATCTAATTTAGAACCTAGACTTCGCCTTGCTGATGGATGGTCCAGCAACAAATGACAACTCTGAATGGTGATGCGTGAAATGGATCCTAAGTGCATCACCAGCTTACTTTCTCAACATAAAAGCCTCTATTTAAACAAAACACAGAAGGCCACTGACAGCCTAAATTAGTTCCTGGTGATACTAGGTACTTATTAAATACTTGTTGAATATTAAAAAGTCCAAATGTTAATTAAGATTTTGGGTACTTTACTGTGAAATTAGTCAACAATTCGATGAGCAAAGGCCGACCCCTATTTTGGCTTAATCATTTCTTCCTTTCTTCATAGGAAACTGTGAATACAAGGAACAAGGACGTGTAAAAAAATTAAAATACTTATTATTTTCAAGAGATTCCAGGATCACAACAGTGCAATCTCTGACTGGCTGAAACTCACCTTGGGGTTCACTACACCTCTGAGTCAGTCTTTTCAGTCTAACTTTGGAGCTGAAGAGCTGAGTTCTTCGGTGCTTTGGAAGCTCATTGGTGCAATAAGACAGAAAGGAAGATGGCCAAGCCCACACTTCTGATGCAGTGACCTTTCCAGACAACCAGCATGGCCCACACCATTCCTCTGAGCTCAACAAACAAATTTGCAACTCCTTCTTTAGGGGACCCAAGGGTTCTCCACACAACAGTGAACTCAGTAGGGAAAAATCTCAACTGAAAATAAAAGACAGTTGTAACTTGTAACTAAAAAATTTGAGAACTTGAAGAACAAAAGTGAGTGCAATTTTGAAATGTGGGTGCATACCGTAATTACCATTACTAAGAGCAAAGTTTGCCTAGTAAGTTTTATGAAACCTATTTAAAATTTAATCAAGTGGAGGTTCCTGGTAATTAAGGTACTTGGCAGGGCCAAAAAGTAATGAAGAGAGGGGGCAGATACTTGAGCCCAGGTTTGAGCTCCTGTTTTCTGACCATGGTACACATGGCACATTTCTGTGAAGTAACGTCACAACAGAACACCTTACCACTTTAGGATTGTGAAAGCACTCGTGGAATTTTCCAAATAAGAAATTGCTTGGTTATTACATTATATATCCTCCTTTATTGTTATTGATATAAATTGCATTAATTATACTTAGGCAAACATCAATAATTAATAGGAGGAGATGTAGCAAGGAAAAAACATTCACAATGTAAGAATTCCTCAGGGCTACAGCAAGAAAATGAAGTGTGTATTTGGTTTTGGCTTTGTTTCTTAGCATGCCGATCCTGAACTTTGCAACATCTTCACCTCACACTCAAGATGAATACATAAAGTCTGGCTTAACAACTTCTTTCCCAAACCAACTCATCTTTTAAGTCCTTGTTTTTGTGATTTTTGTTTACTCTCCCAATGAACCAAGCAGCCCTCAAATCATAGGCCTATCTCTCTTTTCCACTGAATCAGGTAATTGCCCCACCTCACCAATCCTACTGCAGCAAAGATTTGTGTCTGGGTCTCCCTCGTTTGGTCTTTACTACTTTCCTTCTGTTTCAGTTCTAATTCATACTTGCATTATTTCATGCATTAGAAAATTCCAACTCATATTGACATAAACATTAAGAATATTAATTAGTTCATATAACAAATGTTTAAATGGAAGGCAGTTACAGGTTTAGGTAAATCAGTTGTTCCATAGCATCACCAAGAAATCAGGTTCCTTGTTGAATATAGGCTTTGTTCACAGATGAGCTCCTCTTAGCATAGCAAAATGGTAGCGTGGCAACTCCAAGCGTCACATGGAGGCAATCAACTTCCAGCAGAAGGTGAAATTGTCTCTTCTCAAGATGCTCTTTTCAGAAGAAGATATTTTCCACAAGGACCCTAAAGGATGCATAATAACAATTTATACCCATGTCCTCCATGAAGATATTGTTCTAGAGCAGAGGCCTAATTATTACTATTAGTTATCTCAGTGATTAGAAATGGGCTCTATGGACTCATCCTAAAGTGAACTCATCCTCTAGACACATGGGACTTTCTCTTCTGAAAACCACAGAAAGGGGAGGAGGGAGGGAAATCATGAAATAAAACCAGGATTCAGTGAGGAAGGATGAAGCAGAGACAGAATGGCTGGTATACTGACCATCAGTGGAATATGCTGCATCTATCTCCTGCCTGGGCTGTCATTTTAGACTCCAAATTTGATCCTAGGCCCTAGAATTTCTTGGTGTTCATCCATTCCATAGACTCTCCGGGGCTGAAAGTTCATAAAGTATAGCATCGTCACAGAATTCAGCACCAACTTCTCAACCTGGCCTCCAAAGCTCTCTACAACTTATTCTAAATTTTCTTCTCCTAATGTTATCACATTCAAGACACATTCTCTCCAGAGCATCATCCCCTTCCTTCTCCTTCTCAAGTATCCACCTCTATCCTGTCACCAAAGTGATTTTTCTAAAAAAAAAAAAAAAGATCTATTGTACTTAAAATAATTTCTTACAGGATAAATTTAAAATTCTTTAGCATGGCATAGAGAGCCTTTCACAAATGAGCCCCTGCATGTCTTTCCCAGCAATTTCTCTGTTAACCTCCAACTCCACCCCCTCATCCTCACTCCAACCACACAGAAAGTCTCACCAGTCCCCAAACCATTACCCTCTTTGATGTCTTCATGCCTTGTCATGTGCTGTGCTCACTGCCTGGAATCTATTTCTCATCTTTTTCCATCTGGTAAGATTCCACTCATCATTCAAAGCCCAGATCAAAGCTCATTTCCTTTATGAATGCTTTCCCAATTCCCTAGGCAGAACTAATGTCTTCCTCCCTAATTGCTTCCAAAGAGTTCTATTATATCAGTTAGCACATTGTATAGCAACAATTTGTTGACATGAACATCCTCTACAAGACATTTTCTATAAGAGACTTTTATTATTATTGTTATTATTTTAATATTTGCACTTTAGCTTCCAGTACTGAACAAATTCTCAATAAAAGGTTGAGAATGATCTAGCATCCACTTTGTCTAAATTTTAATTATACTTCAGTGCCCAACTCGAATACTACGTTTCTAGGTCTTTGTTTTGATCCCTCTGCTGACGGGTTTTTCTCATTCATTATAACTTTGATATTTGTAACTAAAGGCTCTCTATCATATCTTGTTGTACCTTATGATTCTCCTGCCCTGCTCTCCCTGCCTGCAATACAGCCTGTGGCCTCCCTCCATAAGACTTGAATTTTACTACTCTGTGCCTCTGTTTAAGCCCAGGAGTACAGGCTCTACTTAGTGGTACCAATTCATACTATGGTTTGTTAGTACAAGTTCAGATATTGTCAGGAAAGAAGTCTTTCTCTTTCATCTCAGCTTGAGGGTCATAATTACTTAGGGATTTTTAGTTTCAAAGACTAGGAAATTACAAAAAAAAAATAGCTAAGCTGATATGCCAAATGTTTCCAAACATCCAAGGCCCAAAGGGAATGCTATGCACATTTTGTGGTAAGCTCCAGAAATTGTATAACAATTTTTATTTTAATATTTTAGGCAGTAATTTTTTAAACATATAAACATTTTTGATCATCTATATGATGATCCAACCGCAAGATGTTTTGCTTTCAATTCTGAAGGATAAGTACAAAAAGATTAAATAATGTTTTTATCTTCTTTATTTCTTTTAGAACCTATAAAAAGTTAAAAGAATATAACCACAAGTTGTCTTTTGGGAATGCATTTTCATGCATCAACCTTAATTTTAATCATTGGAGCTTTTCAAGTTCAAAATTTTGCCTCCACAAATATATTTTAGAGAGTGTTTAAAGCAGCAGCAGCAATTCAGCTTTGAAATTCTTAAAACAGAGACATGCCCAGAGATTTCTCTCTGCATCCCAGTAGTCTGGGAGAAGGCAGCACTGGGTGTTCAGTATCATGTGATCAGAATTCACAGTTGTGGAAGCAGGGTGGCAGAGTGGGCCTGGTGGAGGCAGATAGCATGGCAAAGAGTCTCTACCTCTGCTCAGGTATGCCACACAGTGACCAGAAAATCAGAATTTTAGCATGCAGTAAGGAAATTAAGAATAATAGAGCTTCTTTCTTCCTTCCACCAAATTTCTGTGTCCTTTTAATGGGAAACTTAGAGCCAACCTGTATGCTATACTCAGGAGAAGTACATGCCTCTTAAGTACCTAAAACACTTTGAACCTTAGCACTCACTTAAGAACTCAGTAGACTGGTTCAGCCTCTGAGAAGCCAGGAATTAAAAAGAATGTATATCCTTCTAGGTAGCTAAAGTTCTCAGGGAGAAGAAACAGCCTGGAGGGAAGACAGCTTGTTCCCTGAAGTTTGCAGACAGGAAAGCTGGGAAGCTACAGGCAGCAGGGCTTTTTGGTATTAGAAAGCAGTAGGGCCAGAGAAGTTGTGCAGCTAAAGTGGAGAAGAGCAATGGAAAGTCCAAGCTCTTGAAAGTAGGCAGGCAGATCAGAGGTGACTGTGATCAAGGGAAAAGCCAATGCTAAGGGCTCTGGGTAGAAAATTAATAAGGTTGGGAAAGAATTTTGTGTGTGGCCAGGAAGGATGAGACAGCAGGGCAGAGTTCAGGACTGAGAGGACGTGAATGTAAAGTCTTGGTCATAAGAAAACAAAAGAGATCCCCAGAAGAAGCACAAGAATAGAACTCTCCCATTAAAAAGTAAAAATTTAAAAGAAGCAAAAGCCCGTTTGTTACAACTAGGGTAGAACTAGAAATTAGAGGGATTCTGAAAAAGGAAAGAAGTAGAAAAACAAAGCCATTTCCTAAATGATCTGAATTTTTGAGGAGTTTTTTCCTTTTCCATTTGTATTTTTTGTCTTTTTCTTTAGTGTTAGAGGATTTCCTGGTATATTAGTCAGTTTTCTGTTGCTAAGACAAAATACTTGACACTTGTAAATGAGAGAAGTTTCTTTTGGCTCACAGTTTCCGAGGTTTCAGTCCATGATCAAATGGCTCCAAGGCAGAAACATCATGGCAGAAGAGCATGGCAGAGGAAAGCTACTCAACTCGTGGCAGCCAGGAAATAAAAATAGGGGAAGATCCAGAAAATGAGGAAAGGGCAAGGAACCACATATAGCACCCAAGGTCACCTGCACCTGCCATGACCCACCCAGCCACATTCAAAAGTGTTTCACCAATTCTTAGGCATCTCTCAACCCAATCAAGTTGACAATCAGTACTAACTATCACAAGTCTAACCCTTATCAACATGACACCCAAACACGTCTCTTTAAATCATACTTAATCTCTGAATAGTAACAATAGCGAGGTCATAATTCCACTTAACATGATCTAACTATCCTCAAACAACTGAAAACACAGTAATTTTCCCCCCAAATCTCAACAATTCCAGCACTGCTCACAATTCCAAGTTCAATTTCCTCTGAGACTCAAGTTGAACTCTTAGCTATAAACCCCTGTAAAATTAAAAAAGCAAATTATGTGCTCCCAAAATACAATGTCTCAAGGTGAACATTCCCATTCTGAAAAGGGGGAATAGGGAAATAGAAAGTTATTGGACCAAAATAAGAAAACTTAGCAGGGCAAATATTCAATCCTATAACTCTATGTCAGGCATGCAGGGCACATGGTGAAGTGATGTGAGCTCCAGAGAACTTGGGCAGCCTGACCCCATGGCCTTGTTGGTTGCAGCCCACATAGCCTGTCTCTTGGCCGGGTTCTCCTCACTGCCTTCCGCTTTCCTCAGCAGACAGTCTACATTCCTTGCATTTGCAACTTTCTGTGATTTCTGCTGCGACTTCAGATTCAGTTCTGAAGCTTCGTATATCACCCTGTCAGGGGCTCCCAGCAGGGACTGCAATTGTGTTATACACTGCCTGGATTCCCAGACCTTCTGAAATCTGAGTGAAGGCCTTCATAACCCTATAACTTTTTCATTCTGCATTCCTACAAAACTAGCATCACATGGATGAAGTGAAGGTCTGCCACCAACAAGAGCAGTAGGCTTAGACCATGACTGAAGGGGCCTCCAAGTGACTGGATAGCAAAATATGGGGAAATACTTCCCTAGGTGACCTTGAGTGAACAGTGTGCCCTTGGACTCTTTTCTCAAAGTAGTCTTTCAAAGTTTACACTTTTACACCATCAAGCCTCTGATGGCTGGGATCTTGCTGATTCCTGAGACATCCTCAAAGCATTTTATTTTTTTGTCTCTGTTGAAAATACTTTGTTTCATTTTAAAGGAGGAGAGGTTTATTTTGGCTCATGGTTTAAGTCCATAGTGGCTGGTTCCAAGGCAGGAACATGGTAGAAGAGCATATTTAATTCATGCAGTACTTAACTCATGGCATTCTGGATGCAGAAAGCAGGGGGAAAGCCAGAGAGTGAAGAAAGGATAAAAGATATACTCCCCAAGGTTACAGCCTCATGACCAACTGAGACATAACCAAAGTGTCCTTTACTAACTCCTAAGCATCTTTCAAGCCAATCAAGTTGGCAATCAAAATTAACCATCACACCTGACAATCCTTTGTCATCAATTAACTTTTTAAGAACAGGACACTAAGCAGCTCTGTGTGTAAGTGAAGAGCATATCGCCTGGTGACATGTTGTATAAAATAATCAAGACTGAAGTCAGTACTTTGTGTGACACTCACAAATATCACAATATGGAAATCTCTTCTTAGGTACATTCATTATCTTCAAAGAAGCATCTTCTGTTTTCTGCCTGAGAAGTATATATCTGAAAAAATAAAAATACAGTGGAAAAACTGGAAGGTTCCTACCATTCACTATACAGAGTTTTTCAATCCCCCCATCATCAGCCCAGTATCTCAATCTACCTTCTTGGTACCTACATGTCTGAAATGTGCCCCATTCAATGCTGTTTAGGAATAAACCTTAAATGTCCTGCCTCTTGTGGGGTATAGGTTAGTCATTTTCATACTAAAAGATATCTAGGGGTTCAGTTATGTAACAGTATGTGCCCAACCAGTTCTTTAACATCTCATTCTCTGTAGAACTCTGTGTGGGCAGCATGAGGCTTCTTAGGGGTTTTGTGATGGGAATAATTCATGTTCATTGGTACATTACTTTGGAGGCCCTATAAGAGATAGCCTGCTCTTCTCTGTTGGATTCATTATCATTTTCCATCTCCTTTCCATCTCATAAAAATGTTGGGATATTTCATCTTCTGATTTTTCTTCCCTCCTTTTTTTCTTGTCTTTGAATACTTTTGAGTTTTATTTATTAGCATATTATTATGTGGCTAAGAAAGATCCAGGTATACATCTTTTATTTAAAAAAATCTCTCTAGGTAACTATTGATGACATGAATAATGGGATGGAAATTTGTTATTTAACATTTTCATGGTAGCCTTTACATACTGTAAAATTACATGCATAGATATTTAGATAAAGTTATTGCAACAAGTTTTAATAGCCAGGAAAAATGATTCATAATTATCTTATTGGTTTACAGAGAATAGGAAAGATAGTACTCTAGAGATTAGTTATGATCTTCATTTAATCCCCAATATGAATATCAATGGGGGTAAGTTTGCTAAAGAAATTCTTGGTAAGAGTTGGTCCAGACTTTTCTCACAAGTTTAATCTTATTTGAGTTATCAATCTAGCTCAACTCCAAGTGATACATTCCATTTCTTACTTTCAAATCATGTATTTTGGCCCTCCAGAGCAGTTTATCCATTCTCTGGTAATCACTCATATTAAGGTAGACCTTCCTCACAGGCTCACAATAAGATGAACACCATATCCAACCACTTTGTTGATGAGTGGTTCCCAAATGCCACTGGTGTCAGGCTATTGGTGAGTAACCTGGGAAGTCTGTTTAGAATAATAGATTTACAGATCCCACACTCACATCCAGAGGAACTGACCCAACAGGTGGAACTAGTAGTGTCTCATGAAGATAATTCTGAGTTACTGTGATAGCATGGTCATTATATTGATTTATCCCATTTTTATCATGTCTGTATCTATATTGCTCACTTGCAGCTATCTAGATCATTAGGCATACAGAGACACAAAGATGAATAGTCCATCTTGACTTTTGAAGAATTGTAATTTTGTAAATGACATAGAGTCAGTAGAGTTTTATTTAAAGTCAGTAATATAATACAAGGATAAAGTGAATTATCTAAAGTGTTGTAGAAATTAAGAAGAGACAGAAAAACTGAAAGAATAAGGGAAGGTCTTATAAGGAGGGGACCGCTAAGTTGGACCTTAAAGAATAAGTGAAATTTCTATGGGCAGACATCCAGAGCATATGAGTAAATTTTTTAGGCATTTTCCTAAAAATAAAAATTGTGTATACTAGATAATTAATTTTCTTACAGTCTGTGTTAAGGAGCATAAATAAATTAAATGTCTAAGTTTATTCTTATAGGCACAACAAAATATTTTCAATAGGCTAGACTAGTGTTAATAGCTATTATCATCTGTTTTCTTTTGAAATCTGTTAACAAGTATTGGGCCACTACCAATAGCACAATATTTGTCTATCTTGGAGAAGTTAGGAAATTATAAGACATAGAAACAATACCTTAGAGAATATTCAGTATTTCCTAGTATGAGTATTCTCTCAATTTGATTTCCCTCCTTTCTAGTTAATGTAATACAAATCTTTTTGGGTAAAGATGGAACATGTTTTGTTTTCATTTTAGTATCATCAATCAGCAATTCTTCTTCCCATAATAATGGAAAAGCATTCTATATTTTTCTTTCCTTATTCCATTTGTAGTTAAAAATAATTATAAAACCTTCCCTTTCCTTTAAATATTCCATTTCATCTCTTACAATGCTTTTCCAACTTTATATCAATATGTCTTTGGCTATTTTTTGGGTTATCTTCACTTTCCTTATTAGTTTCAAAAACACTGTGCTCTTTATATTAGCTGCAAGCTCTTCTTTCAGTTAAAGTACAAAATTAGATTGGAATTTTTCAGAACATTTTTAAAGAAAAATGCTCATGACAGTAATATCTTGCACACTGTATTATTTTTAAAATGTTTAAAAATGTTACAAAGCACCTATTTGTGCTCTGTGGCATACAAAGAGATGGAAATTATTGCTACTCTCTAGGGAATCTAACAGAGATGAAGATGAATCAACAAATGACATAAACGTGAACAACAAATATAAATAACATAAAGAAACATGGTATAGGAAATAAACTTTAGACATTAATCAAGAGAAAGTGTTCAGAATATGCCTAGTTTCAGGATACACACACACACACACACACACACATCCGTGGCATCATTATGGAATAGATACATTATGTCATAGATAGTCTCCTTTCCCTCTGACTTCACTTCAACTATAATATGTTTTGCTTTTTCTGCATTTTATCCTGTCTGTTCTCCTTTCTTGCACACTTCTTTTTTTCTTCTCTTGATTCCAATCTTTTCTGCATTTAATAGAAGAAGAGCTCTCCAGCCTTTTTTATCCTACAAGGAGCATTTACTCTTCTCTGAAGACAGTCCTTGCCCACTGACATTCGAGATGAAGAGCCCTCTCACTGCTACTAAACTGTCCCTTGAGGTACTCCTAGTGAGCACCCCTCAGTTGGCTGTAACCTTCACTGAGAGTTGCCCAGAGGGGATGTGTCCTTCAGAGAATCCATCAGTTCCTCATGGAAAACATGAAAGACTGATACCACAAACCTGGAAAAATGGAAGTTAGAAGCAGTGAGTATGTTGGCCCAGCTCTGTCACTAGCTACTTCAGTGGCTTTAGACCAAGTGGGGCACAAACTCTTATCTATAAAATGTGGAGGTTTTGGCAAGCTAAATGATGCTTCTCCACTATGTCCACTTTCTAATCTCTGAAACCTATGAATGTTATCTTATATGAAAAAGGGGGCTTTATAGCTGTAATTAGGTTAAGGAACTTGAGATAAGGAGAATGCCCTGGATTCACTGAGTGGGTCCAATGTAATCACAACTGTCCTTGTAAAATAGATTCACAAGTGGTCACAGTCAGAGAAGGCAACATGAAGATGGAAGGAGGGATGAGATCTGAAGATGGTACAAGTGGCCATAAAGAAACAAATTTAGGCATTTGCTAGATGTTGGAAAGGGCAAGAAAATGGATTCTCTCCTCAGCTTCTCTACAAGGAACCAACACTGTGGACAAATTGATTTCAGCACAGTTAAACTAATGTTGGACTTCTCACCTACAGAACTGTAAGAGAGTATATATGGGTTGTTTATACCCTTAAGTTTGTGGTAATTTGTTATAGAAACAATAAGAAGCTAATACAAGCTTAAACTAGGTGACATCTATGGTTGCTTTCAAATCTTAATAGCTACTGCCATACCAATGACCCAGATTGGCCTAGATTTTTGCAGCCCTTGGGTGACTTAATGGATCTTGTTAAAGAGAACATTCTCTGACAAGACCGTTAATCCAGTGTTGCTGTTCTGAAGTTTAAGTGCATTGGAAGAAAGACAATTGAAGAAGAATCTCTGCAGTTTCAAGTGAGATTTTGTTCTAAGAGCTTAGTAGTAAGAGAAGAGCATCAGTCTTCCCCCATTATCTATCCCCAAATACCATTCTGACTTTTCCTTCTCCTAATCCTGGTCTCTACTCCATCAGTCTTCTCTTTATTTCCCCAAAAAGTCTTCCTAGTTCAATATCTTGGTTCATGCTCTCCAGGAAATGCTTTCTCTCATATCTACCCAAAGTTCCAACCAATGCACATCTTCCTGAAATTTCTCCTAACACCCACAATACTCTTAAATTTTTTTCCTGTGTTTTCTTCCAACATGTAATTTTTCCTTCTTCTATTCACACCCTTTAGTCCACTTTCCAATACCTTGAGGGCAACATCTCAATGAATGGCTAATGAATTTTGGTGGTCCCCAGGACCAGTACTATCTTAGTCACTTTCCCCTTCCTGGACACAGTGCCTGGCACCCACAATTTAAAGGAGGATGGGTTTATTTTGGCTCAAGTTACAGTCCCTGGTTGGCTGGCTCCAAGTGAGAAATGGCATGGTAGAAAGGCCAGGCAAAGGAGAACTGCTTATGTTATGTGGCCAGAAAGCAGAGAAACAAGAAAGAAGCTGGGGAGGGGGGCAATATACCCCTTCAGGTCACGCCCCCAGTAACCCACCTCTTCAGACCATGCCCCACCTCTTAAAGTACCTCAGCAATAGCTAAATCCCTTCCCATGATCAAATGACCTTCCAGCACCCCACCTCCAAGCACATGATAGTTTTCGGGGTCATTCTTGATCTGAACCATAATAAATGCCTACACGTAGTCAATGTTTATGTTTCTTGAATTAAAATCACAGAAGACTAAAAGCAAGAAACTATTTCTCCTCCTCAAAAATATTTATATCTTAGTGCAGAATTCTTCTATAGAAAAATTGCACAGGAAATGCCTTTGTAAATGCTCCCAATCTTTTCTCCTCATTTTCTGCAGCATTTTATGAGACAGTAAACTTCTTAGGCTTTCTTTTCCCCCTGCTATGCCATGGAGAAGTAAAAATCATTAAACACATCTTACTTGCACAATTTTTTCCAGTAAGAAGATCAAAAGTTAACTTAGGAGCCTAAAGAGATTTGTTAAAACACCCTATGTTGCAATTTATAGGAAGGACATAATCCCTTCTGATTTACTGTCTCTCCATAATTCTTTCTATTCTTTGAAATTCAGGATTAGGCACATTTTAAGAACTTAAAAATTGTTTTAAAATGTCAAGAGTAATCATTGATAACACCTCTTTATTTCCTTGATCCAAGCCAAATCCTAATTAACTAAAGCTTTTCAGTGTCTGGACAAAGGCAATTTATTCTACCTGCTTAATATTAAGCTATATTCCAGTTTGAATTTGATAATGGAAAATCAAGAGGTAAAATCAGTTCACTCCAGAAATATCTCCTAGCGATAGAATGCATGTACTTTTACTCATTTCCTTAATCATAGAAGGTGCTTATGCCAAGCCTTTCATTTAGATAACTAAGGGAGCTTAACTCTTACATCCTTAGTACACTAAAAAAGGAAATATGCAGGTAATGCTAATGTGCCTCTGCTATTTTTTCAGATACGTAAATAGACTCAGAGGTTAAATTCTTTTTTTTTTCCAGAGGTTAAATTCTTATTGCATACCACTAGAAGAACCATAATGAGAATGAAATTGATGAATTTTTTTACATCACCACTTGCTCAATCTAACACATTCAGTTGGAAACCTCTGCCTTGTTTGGACAGCACTATATGAATTAACGCTAATGCACATCAGATTCTGCTGGCAATGACACTGGAGGATACCCCACATAACAGATGTTCAGATGTAGCAACACTATAAACAATTTTATCTTTATAAGCAAGTGGATGCTGGTTCTCTGTAGAATAAAAATGCACTAATTCTTCTGTCTGAAAGAGAACATCCATGGCATGTGACTAAGTGGAAGTAAATGAACCTCTCAGACTGACCCCAGGCCACACACACATCCTAACATCTTTTGATCCTCAAGGACATGGTGTTCGAGAGTGTTTTCCTGTCCCTTCTCCATCTTTAGGATGTAGGTCAAGGCATCAAAACCTCGAGGTTAAGATTTGGGATTAATACATTTATACTGCTGCTCCCAGTTCCCATTTAAAAATTGCAACAATGCTAAAGTCTGAATATTTTTGGAAAAGGCCTATGGAAAGAATTCTTTGTCCTAAAAGGAATTGATAGTTAAAAAAAGACAGAATAAATTGTATATAGTTCAGAAAAATATGGCAAATTCAATGCATTCTGTGTAAAATGGCATACATGTGCTGTCTGGCAAGAAAAAAATACAATTACTGGCTGTATACAAATTTTCAATAAAGATATACAAATTCTAAATTCATTTTTCTATTACAATTTAATATCTTGAAAGGTATATTTAAAGCAAGCTTTTGATCTCTATATTTTAAAGAGAGAAAAGCCCAGATTAGAGATGGGAAACTTCCAGCCTAGATTTTGTTCTTGGCAGAATTTCATCTGGTTATCAGCTGGTTTTCTAAAATTAAGTGTTCTTTGATTTTGTCCCTAATTATTCAGATGAATCAAATTTTAGAGAAAACAAGCAAGTCATCTCAGGCATCATAATAACTGGTACAGTCAGATATATAATTTACAACAGGAAGTACATTTTAAAGCTTCATTAAAAAGCACAAACCAAAACCAGTCCAATGTAAGTTCCAGCTCTGGTTACGTCATTTGGTCTGTGTGCCCTAGAGCAACATAAACTCTCTTAGCCTTGGCCTCCTCATCCATAAGACGAGAATAACAGTACTTATTTGCAATGCTAAATAAGATGAAAAGTGTCATCAATTCTACCATATCTAAACATTCCAAAAGTGACAGCTATTATTAGTAGTTATGGGAAAGAGGCATTATTCATCCAATAGTTATATAAAATATCATTGAGAATTTTAGAAATGCTGTAAGCATTGTTCTGCCATACATCCTGTGTATCATTTTTGCAGAATGACAGACCTTATATCTAGTGGGTGCTAAATAGATATTTGTTAATTTGACTTCAGCATAAATTTTCTTCAAAACAAAGTTATTTCAGCTTTCTTCAGAGTTTCCATATTCTATGCTTCATTCATTAATTTCACTGATGTATTTTAAATTAATTTGCCAATAAATGACAAGACAGCTGAAGAATGAGTGGTAAGGAAAAGAAAAACACTAAAATCAAAACCATTCTGACCATAGAAAACTAGATATAAAAGGCAAAGCTGTCTCCAGAAGTTCATTTGTGGCCATCTGGGACAGTGTTCCAAAGGGAAGGGGCAGGACATGGTGAGTGGCTGTGTCTGCGAAAAGAAGTGGTGGACAATGTAGAATAATTTCGAACTCAACAAAAGGAAGTCATAACAGCAGCAGAGCATGAGTTAGAACTCAGGTCTTCAGATTTGCACAGTATCTGCTCAGATAACAGGTCCTAGCCATAGTGTTGTAAATTCCCTGCCATGCAACCTCCAGCCAAGAGCTTCAGAACATTGTTTCACCCCTCCAGATCTATTTCCTCATCTGTGGATGGAGAGTATTGAACCTGATGAACTCACAGGTCAGTTCCATTATTATATTCCTGAAAAGTACTACTTGGTTACCTAGATTATAAGGATTTAGATTTTGAAGCACTTCCAAAACCTTTTGCAGTTATCACTCTAATTGGCTGTCACAACTAATTTGTAAACCATGGCTTCTCATGGCCATTGTGCAGATGAGGGAAATAAATTCTGAGAAATCAAGCAAGTTGCCCAACATCACAAGATTTGCTAGCAGTAAAAAGATGCTCAAGCCCAGTTCTCACACAAAAGTTTCTCAGGTGTGTAGTTAATACTAAAAGTTCAAGGACATAATATAGAAGAAAAAAGTGCACCTACATAATGTAAAAGAAGGAAAGAGGAAATGCGGCACAGGTTAAAACAAAAAGCCAAAGGGTGAAAGGACTTGTGCAAACAGATTTTTATTTTATTATTTTTTTAGGGCTTTAAAAAATTGAGAATAAAGAAGAAAAAGAGGAGAAATGGCAAATATTTTTCTCTTGTTTTGTTTGTCTTTGAAAGAGAGTATCTTTAAGCTGGAAAGGGTAGCACATTCATAGTAAGACTTTGAGAGCAAAATAATGAGGAAATAATAAATACATTTTAAAATCAGCTTCATTTATCCATGGTCAAGATTTGGAAAGGATCCACATTCTGATCCAGAAGACAATTTCAGTAATTTTTACATTTATAGAAACAAAAGAACTATTAAATGTCCACATCCTCCCCAAGATTTTGAAATTTTTCAGCTACTATTCCTTTAAATTAAAATTTTCCTTTTTCCTATCTCTTCTCCTTCTATGACTTCCATAAAACACATATTTATTCACAAGATGCGCACACTTTCATGCTTTCTTCACTTTTTTAAATTCTTTTTTTTCTTTTGTTCTTCTAACTGGCTAATTTTATTTTATTTATTTATTTATTTGGGGGGGGGTGCCAGGGCTCGAACTTGGGTCCTTGTGCTTGCAAGGCAAGTGGCTGAACCACTGAGCTAAATCCCCGGCCCAAGCTAATTTTAAATGATCTATCTTCAAGTTCACTCATCCTTTCCTCTGTAATAGTAGATCATTGCATTATATACCAAAGTGTACACAATGTGTAAATATTACTTCAAAAAAACTAGAAAAAATAGTTTTAAAAATTAGGAATGAAGCATCTGAGACAGCCCTGAAAAAGTAGGTCAACTCCAGAGATGAACAATAGTGATCAAAACCTCTAAACAGAGGCCTAACATGCTCCTCAGATATCCATTACATTCTTTCCTCTACCCTTTGATAGATAAAAATTAGCATCCTTCTTCAAGCTTATGAAGTTACCCTAAGAATCTGTAAAACCTTTTCATCCTTGACAATAACCATGTAAAGAAAATGAACTAGAATTCCAGGTAGGATTTTTAAGTTCATATCACATACCTTACGATTTAAAATTGGTTTCAAAACTGATAATAAAACAAAGAGAAAAAAATCTCAGCAATTGAGAAAAACACTTCACCCTTTTCTTTTTAGAGTTATGCTGTCTGAGCAGATTAGAATAAAGACCCTTCTAGGTCTCAAGCCTTGAATATACCCATGATGAAGCATTGCAATGAAAAAAAAGAGTCTATGTATTTGAGTTTTTACTACATTCAGTGCAAATAGGAAGTAAACTTCCTATTTTTTGGTTATTAATAATTATATAAAGATGATATTTCAAACTAACAAAAAACTTAATAAGGGCCAATTTATAGCAATTAGGTTAGGGAGAATGTATTTCTGGCTTGTTTCTCAGGATTTCATAATGTTTATGAACCCTCACAAGTAGATTCTGAGCTCTTTTTTGGACATTCAGGATTAAATAATGGAAATATTAAGGCCCTCATATCTACTACCTGTATTTTTTAATAATAAACACAAGACAAGTTTTATTTGTTATCCTAAAATGAAACCTACAAGATCACAAAGAAACTGATCTAGATGGAAGGAGTAATGTTTGCAACAATGGCTGGAAGACAGAAGGGGTATGGACTTTGGTAGACAGAGAGAAAGAAAATATAGAATGCCTTGATTAAAGTCTTTATTTTAAAAGTTAACAATTAAAGTAAAACAAATATCTATGTTTATTTGAAAATACTTTATATTTAGTCAGCTGTTTGGGTTACTATTAGAGGGCAGGACCAAGGGATAAATTGTGCCTTGAGTCCGTCTTGCTTCCTCTCTGTCATATGTATAAGAAATAAATTAGTCAATAAGTCATCTGCATGGTCCCTCCTGAGATGGGAGGCAAAGTCCTCAAACTAAGAATATATTTCTTTCAGTGGTCCAGAATTTCCTGAAGCACATCAATACTCCTTGATGTGTGCAAGCTCCTCCTTATGGGGACTCTGGGGAGCTATTCAGGCTTCTTACCCCGTGGCCCTTAGATCCAGTCAACTCCAATCCTCTATTCTCAATGAAGCCTGATAGAAAACAAATGGGCTGCAGTAGAATTACTCTGTGTATTAGACTGTTTTCCATTGCTACAATGAAGTATCTGAGACCTGATACTTAATATAGTAAAGAGGATATAATAGCTCATAGTTTTGGAGGTTCAGAAGTATGGCATAAATATCTGTGCAGCTCTGGTGAATGCCCTCTTGGTTGTGTGACATGGTGGATGGTACCGTGTTGGAAGCATGTAGGTGAAGGAGAGATATGTAGCAAGACAAGAAGCCAGAGAGACCATAAAGGGGACAGTCATGTTCCTTTATAATAAACTGCTTTTGAAGGAACTAACTGGGAACCCACAAGAATTACATCAATCCTTAATAAGGGTAGTGACCCCAATAACATAATGACCTTACATTAGGCTGTGTCTCCTAAAGCTCCTACACCAACTCCTAACACCACTGGGGATCAACTTTCCACCACAGGAACCCTTGCTACATCCAAACTGCAGCATTCAGTTCCTCCTTCTCTACACATTGCAACCAGCCACGGAGAAGAATCCTGGTCCCTCTGCAGTGTCCAACAGGAAGCACTAAATGGGGAGGCTTTGCCTCCTCCCTGCAGCACCTTAGTGCTCTTACACCAGGTCAAGAGGCTAAGTTGAGTACTCAGTGTGTGACACTTATGGGGCATGATTCTTCATGGAAAGTGTATTACTTTTCCAGATGCCCTTTTCCTCCAGCTTTTTCTTCCTATACTCAGCAGGCCTTCGTGTGTCACATGGACATCTGGGAAGAGCTTCCCTCCAGTTAGTAATGATTGTCCTCCCTTCTTTTCTAGCTCTACTCTTGCAACAGGGGGTGAGGAGTCAGCCCTTTGATGTTTTTGGTTCCAAGAATATAGAATGAGAAGTTTCACTCTGGCCTAGGCACTATATTAGCCAACATAGTTTACCAGGAGCCATGTATCTTAGGGATTAAAGCATGCCTTCCCACATTAATAAAAGTTAATTGAATGTCTACTTGATTAGAGTTATATCCATATGTTCCACCAGTCAGACACCCAGAGGGAGCCAGAATATCTTGAAACTTGACAAGTCAAGGTAAGCAGGTGAGGCCTCTGGCCTGGGGTTCTTTGCTATCTGCATAAACCTGGGTCTCAAGGTAAAAGGAGAACCATCAACAGAACTCTAGGTGGACTGAGAAAGTCTCAATCTGTTGCCATTGTCACTGATGATCCATGTCTTTTTCATTTCTAGGAGCCTCTGAGACAGTTCCCATGTTATGAAAAGCAAACTAAATGCTGCACAAGATGCCTTCCGGCCCAAGTAGCATTCTCATCATTGCTACCACCCCTCTGAATATGCCATTTTCTCTTTCAAAAAATAATAGACCAGATAAAGAAATAGGGGATTTGTGAAAAAGTTGGTCCCAACAGGACATTATAATTGAATTACATTTTATGATTTCCAGTGAGCTTAGCATTCATTTGCCCATTCAATATTACTGGACGCCTTATCGTCAGTTAACTATCTGAGGTACTCTCCAGGCTACTATGTAGCAGAGCATTATTCTTCACTATGCTCCTATACTCATATTTTCCAAAACATATATGCAGATGGGCTTGCAGTTCAGAGCACCAGACAAGTAAAGGAGGGGAAAAGGCACAAGTTAATTACTTAAAACTACCATCCGTATTTATTATTTATCAGATCTGCACAGGGCATCTTCATGCTTCAAAAACTAAGCAGATTCTTCCCCCTATGGATCTTTCTTCGCTGCATTTTCATCCAAAGATTGCTTTTAAAGGTATGGTTTATTTGGTTGGTTCAAATGTCAAATTTGGATATCTTTCTGGTCTCTGAAAGAATGACAAACTATACTGTTTGGATATAGGGTTCTGACTCGCTTCCTTGCCACTTAAATCAGTATATCCTTGGATTTTTTTCTACCTTTACAAATATGGTTTCTTTCCTCTCCATATGCATGCAAGATGCATTCTATTTAATTGCATAGTCTGTAAAATCCCCTCCTTTGAAAATTTACTGATACTTACTTTATGAATTAAACCATCACTTTCTTAAATTTTCTTAAATGTTTCACTGTGGTTGAAAGAAGTTTCTATATTCTAGATGTTGGATACAACATTATATAAATGCTTATTAGATTTATTTGTAAATTTTGTTATTCAAATATTGTGTATATTTAAAAATTCATTGCTTAATAAACCAGTAGTTGGTACAAAAGTGTTCTACTGTGACAACAGATTTGTCTCCTTTATGTCCACCAGCTTTTGTATTTTATATTTTGAGCCCATGTAATTAAAGTATGAAGATTTAGTATATGTGCTGCCGAAGTGAACACTCAGGTATGAAAATTTAAAATTACCATTTTCTCCTAGTGATTTACTTTAATAGGTAAATAGAAGCTATCAAAATTTGCAGAGCACTGAAATAACACAAGTAAAACCACTGTTTTAATGGAAATAGTCTTTGCATTTTCATTCATTTTGTTTTTCATTTGTTTTATTAGAATAATAAATTCATCCTGGGAATGAGAAGATTTCATCTCTGGGCAGCATTTTAAGATTTGATTCTTTCTGACCTCAAGGAAAGAAAACTAAGTTGGCTTAGTGGATAATGATTTCGATTCTGTCTTTGAAAGCTGCCAAGCTCGACTGTAAAATAAAAGATATAGTACTAGGCCTCATTGTGATGATAGTGCTGGTGGAATGATAAAAAGGCTGTAGAAAATGGGAAGACAAATCAATTTTGGTTTTGTTTGCTTTGCAGGGTCAGAAAGAAAATTAGTAGATGATAATTCAACTTGAAACATATTGCTTCAGGACTAGAGGATTACATATAGGATATTGAGGCAGAGCAGTCAAACAAACAGTTAAAATGTAGCAGTTTAAAAAAACTATAGGAAGATTATGAAATAAAAACCAAAATATTTCTTTCCACAATAGTCATTAGTAACAATAATTAAAATATGAGCAATTTGGAAAATGGGATGGACATAGGCAGACTTAGTTTTCAAGAAGAACTCCAGCTACATCATGAAAGAAGGTCTGGAATTGGAAAGACCCTAGAGGGGAGATACTAGGTAATTAAAAACATTTGTTTGGAGTTGGTAAAGATCTAAACTCAGAAAATGACCATGGGAATGAAGTGTGGTGGCTGAATTTGAAATTCATATAAAGCACAGTTTAGCAATGAAAACATTGAGAGAAAAAGTGAAAGAAAAGCAAGCTTAAAATCATTTCTAAGATTTCTAATATAGAAAACTAGATGGGTAAACTCTATTAACCAGCCTGGGTATGTCCCAATTAAGATTTGCTCTTATTCCTTTTTCTTCCCTTTATACTTACATACATTTCTCATAGGTTCTGACAGATTTCAAAGGCATTAGATCTAATGTACTTCTGTTGATAAGACGAAAATAAATCCCTTGCCTTTTTAGGTACTTACAACTTCTAATCCACAAATAAATTTTTTGTAGTATTTGGAAAGGAGATTTAATAAATCATGTCCTGGGGCTGAGAGTAATTTGCTACCAACCAATGATCCTATTGTTTAATTCCAACACTCACTGTCTCATTAGCCTTCGTAACTTCTCTTCCAAGTCTCTGCTTCCCTCAGTGGACGATAATACAGACTGGCATAGCCAACTCCATTTTAGTCTATTCATCTCCATTCCAGTCTCCCTGAAACAGATTTTACAGCATCCCAGAGGCTGAAAACCTTAAGCCATTTCTCAGATTTCTTTATAGTGCTAGTTCCTCCCAAGGCTAACCTTCTACCAAGCAGATGCAGGCACACAAAGTTTGGAAGGCATAGATAAAAACCACAATTCTGAGGTCATTCCACCACCTCTGCTACTTCTAGTAGCATCTTTGCAATGGTGGCGTTTGTGCTTCCTGCAGCAAAAGTTCCAAAGATCCTGTCATGGTTGAATTGTACCCTACCCTTTTCTTAAACAAAGTCCTAACCACCAATGCTAATAAATGTGACCTTATTTGGAAATAGAGTTTTTTAAATCAAGTTAAGATGAGGTCACTAGGGTGGGCTTTAATTCAATATGACTGATGTTCTTAAGAAAGGGGAAATTTAAGCACAGAAACAGACAGACATACAGACACACAAGGAGAATGCTATTTGAACATGAAAGTAGAGATGGCAGTGATGTATCTACAAGCCAAGAAAAACCAAAGACTACTTCCAAATCACTGGAAGTTAGAAAAGAGAGACACTGAATAGATTCTCCCTCACAGCCCTCACAAGGAACCAACTCTGCTGATACCTTGCTGTATGACTCCTAGCCTACAAAACTGAGAGACGATACATTTCTGTTAAGATCCCCACTTCATAGTATTTTGTTGCAACAGTCCTGTAACAATAATATAGGTAGCCTTGTTTGGTTCCTAGCTTTGTAAGTATTAAACCACAGTGGGTAGAGAGAGAGAGAGAGAGAGAGAGTAACATCCATTCTGATGGTGGACATTATAGCATAGTGGAGTGTTCTGGAGCTAACAGTTAAAATTTTTGTTTTGTAATTTCCCAGCATTCTCATTATTTTAAAGGCAGCAGCTCCCTAGGTAGTCTGGTCAGTGGTAGCTCCATAAAACTCAAACTATACAACTTGTCCTTGCCTGAATTAAATGCCTTCTGCTTAAGTTAGATCCAGTAGCTTCTCTTCTCTGTAATATGTGTCCAGTATCCTGACCAAAGGTCACAATAACATCCTAAAAAGCATGGATAATTCTTGCCCACAGAAAACAAACATTTGATTTTTTTTCTTTGAACAATACAATGGGTGGGTCCATCACCCATAGGAACAAACCAAGAGTAAAATCAAGTCATGGGTCTAACTGAAATTAGGTCACAAATCTCCCAGAAAAGGAGTATTTCTTCTTATAGTTCCCCTATCTTAGTGAGAATTGACTTTGCAGCAGTAGGTAGTTATTACTCTGTAACTAGGTGAAGTGTGGGAAATTAGCCAGACAGAAAATGAATGAGTAAACAAGGATGGATTCTGTAAACA
This sequence comes from Heterocephalus glaber, assembly GCF_053883595.1. Classification (NCBI taxonomy): domain Eukaryota; kingdom Metazoa; phylum Chordata; class Mammalia; order Rodentia; family Bathyergidae; genus Heterocephalus; species Heterocephalus glaber. The sequence goes on from NW_028258343.1 coordinate 1,044,600, forward strand.
TGAGGGTAGACATTGTAAATTTTGTCAGTCAAATTGAAATTTTGGTAGTCTCAGGGTTTTGGAAAGCTCCTTACAAAACCATACAATATTCCAGGCCCTCCTTAATGTACAGTGGGTCCTTTCTTTTTCCAAATAGTTTGGCTTAGTTTGAGGGTCCTTCCTCTCCAACCCCCTCTATATCACTTTATCCAGGTCTCCCTTTAATCTCTGCAGAGGCTTTGGTCAGAAACTTGAGGCATAACTCTACTGTCTATGTCATTTCCTTTAAGTACAAAAGGAAATAGAACAGGGAATGTGAAGTTTGTACTGTTGCCTGTTTTCTGCATTCGTGGTTGTAGTGTTCTGCTTGTCAGATGTCGTGTGGAGAGATTGGGATATAGGCTGCCATCATTTTCCTCAGGCTGCCCAGAAGTCTACATTGGTTCTCTTTGTAATCAAGGGTAGCCAGAAATAAACTATATCAGAAAGCTCATCATCAGCTTTAGTACATATTTCTTTTTTGAGAAGGAAAATTGAAGTTTTCAAATTTTCCTTTCTTGAAGAGAGACTCATGTAATTATATTTCCAAAAGAGTGATAAAAGCCTTTTAATATACTGTCTTAAAATATAGATTTTCAGCTGAGAAATAATATTTAGAAATAAATGTACAACCCATGTCTATTATTAATAGAGATTGAAATTTATAATTTCATTTTATAATCTCCTTTAAGTTTAGGATATCTAGAGATCTTCAGAATGGATTACAGAGCAGGGACTTATAATACAAGAAAATGGTAACAGCACAAATTTCAAATTACAGGTAAGGACCAACATAAAAAAATCAAAAGATAGGACTAGGGATTTAGCTCAGTGGTGCTGCCACCTGCCTCACAAGCACAAAGTCCCGAGTTCGATCCCCGGTACCAAAAAAAAAAAAAAAATCAAAAGATAATCAGTCACTCTCTCCATCTCAAAAAAAATGACAGAGGAAGTGAGGTAGCCACCATTCTCCACTTCAAGGACCAGGCCTGGTTCCAGGGCTGGGCCAAGCAACCAGAAGATGAGGTGGGAGCATCCTGTTGAACCACAGTGTACTCAGGCAGCACAACAGTGTGTCCAGGAGACAAAGGGTCCAGTGGAAAACATTTATAATGGCCACACCTGGAGCTTCTATTTGTGCATAATGTGAACTTTCCTCACACAGACACCAGGGAATCCCAGCATCATTCCGTACAAAGGGACCTGCAAGGCAATCCTGTTGGAATTCCTTTCAGCCCAAACATCAGCTGAAGAGAACTGGCATCTATGGTGTCTTACTATGTATAACATGGCTTATTTTCTGTTTATTGGATATTCTTTACATCTTAAGAATTAAGAATGTTTCACCATGCAAATACTTTACTATTTTTTTAGATTTATTCAGATATTATGCCTTTTTCCTTTCAAGTATATAAGGCATATTTTCAAAAGTAAAAACAAAAAAGACTCTACAATATGAAACTGCAGAGAAAAACCAGTTACTACAACTTAGGCCTAAGTTTCATGATTTATATCATCTCTTTATAAATAATGTGAATGATATTCAAGAGGAAAATTCAACATTGCTAATCACAATACTTTAGAATTATAAACTTTTTAAAAAGGCCATAATGCTTACTGAATCTAGGCCTTTATTTCAAACAGATAAACTAAATTTTAGAAAGGTCAAATAGCTTAACCAAGTCATGGAAACTGATTTGATCATTTAAAGGACAAATAATTAACTTTATGTAAGAAATAACTTGTCTCCTCAGCATGTTCAGAAAGTGTGTTTAAAGATCTCATTGTTTATTAAGCTCTGATAGATATGTACAAATAAATTTGGCAATTTAATGCTGTTAGCATTGATTTAGATGAACAGAAAACATTGCATAGTATAGAGTTTAGCTAAGCCTTTGAGGCCTTGCTCAAATGCCACGTCTGCTGTGAGCCTTTTGTAGTCTCCCAGCATACATGTCTGCTTCTGAACTCCTAAAGCATTTTACTTACATCTCAATCAGGACAGTAGTAACTTATTTGTTCTGCAAGTCTCCATGTAGCATTTACCTAGTAACAACCACTGTTCTAAGCATTTTCCTCAGAATAATCCTGTGACAGGCAGTATAATTATCTCCACCTTACAGATGAGTAAACAGTAGATAACTCTGACAAAAAGGATGAAACAGGAATCACACCAAGGAAGTCAAAGGCCAGTGTCCACATTCGGATCCTTGAAACCCTGCTAAAGCTATGGACATGCACCCCATTCACCCTGTCTTTTATGCAAGATTTTTTAGAATGTAATTCATTCTGAAACTTGTTTATAACTAAATTACACTTAAATAGTACCTGGGGTAGACTTAGGAATCAACCAAATGAATGAATGCGTGAGTAAGGGGTAAGCATATCTGAGATTAGGCAGCAAAAGCTTCTCTATGGTAAACACAGGTTGGTGGTGGTAAATTGCAGAAACAGATACTACTTTGCTCAGGCTTCTGAGCTAGGACTTATTAAAATATATGTGCTGTAGAGGAAAAAAAAAAACAAGCAATGGCAGGATTGTGATAGCTCTTAATGAAACTCTGAAGCACAAATGGAACTTTGTTGCTCTCTGTTTTTCCTATGTATGCCACACTTGAGCTCACTTGACGTTTAGAGGGGTCACCACTGGGCCACCAGGAAGAGAACAGTTTGACCGAAGCCCAGGGGCAATTATGTTAAGGATTACATTCACTCAGACATATGATTTAGCCACTCAAATGTTCCCTCTAGTTTAGATTTATACATTTGATCTGCCCCTCCTTTGCAATCGTCATAAAATTGCATTAGTGTGTGACTCACTTTCTTTCATTTACTTACAATTCTGTGATGTTAATTAACCTTGGCTAATAGCTCTCTTCACTAGACTGACTCAGGGTTTACTAAAGGCAACCAGCTGAGATAATGGATGGTAGAAAATGGAGACACAGAATGTAATCGGATTCCCATATTCTAGAATCATGATCTAACACCCTCTGATTCATTAGAGCTTTTTTCTGGGAGGCACTTTGATCAAGCATCATAAGTCTCTAATCCAAGTCCCCAATTTTGGCCAGTCAGCCCCAAGGCAGTGACATTCAGTAATCAGCAACAGGGACAGAAAGACAAGAAAAATAAAGTATTTTCTTACTATTTCTCTATTGTACAACAATCTGTATTATTACCTATTTGACTTGAAATTGCATGTCTTTTTCTTCAAAAGGTTAAATACAGAATTACATATGACCCAGAAATTTCACTCCTTCAAATCTACCCAGAAAAACTGAAAACAAATATATGTACGAATGAATATTTTGTTTCAAATTTGCAACAAATACACGTACATGCATAGCAGCAGTATCCCAATAGCTAGAAAGATGGAAGAAAAAATACCCATCAATGGATGATAAATAAACAAACTATTGTGGTGTACACGTCCAGTGGAAACCTTCAGCCATAAAAAGAAATGAATACTGAAACAAGCTGCAACACAGATGAATCATGAAAATATTATGTTAAGCAAAAGAAGCCAGGCATACAAGGAGGTAGCTACATTCTGTAGTATGATTCCATTTATTAATATAGTACCTCATAGAGGCAAATCTATAGAGACAGAAACAGAGTAATGGTTTCAGGTGGCTGTGAGGAAGGGGAATTGAGGAATGTCTACTGAATGGGTACAGGCTTTCATTTTAAGGGGACGAAATGTTTCAGAACTTAATAGAAGTGATGGTGGTACCACACTGTGATGTCACAGTGAGGAAATTCAATGTGGATCAGGTAAATGCTAGAAGTAATCATGTCTCTCCTAAGGTAGTCAAACATATCATCATTTAATCATTGATGCACACAAATGGATGAATGAGATTCAGACTGTTCTTACCTACTATCCAGCAAAACCATGGCCAAGAGAACAGCATTTCTTCAGTTTTGCAGAGGAAAATAAATTTCAGAGAGAAAGTAATTTAGTCAAGGTCACAAAAATATTCAGTTGCAGAACTAGGATTTGCATTTAGGTGTTCTTATTTCAAACCAAGAAAGTCATTTCTCAAGACAATTTTCAGCAAAGCAACTCAACTGCTACAAATTTTTGGAAAAGATTTTGGCCCTCTCACTGTTCTCCAGGTTTTTAAGTTATTGAAGGAAGAAAAGGGTAGAAAACACAATGATAAATCAGAACAGATTTCCTGAGATAAGATGTAATGGTACGTTTACATGAATAAAGACCAGTATTTGACAATTTATTATTTTGCAGAAATATATTCCTTGCCTATAAAGACAGCCCAAGAACAACAACCTCCCACAACCAAATCTGAAGTTGGTGCAGCATCCGGGGCCCACCTTGGTGAGTATGCAAGTCCAGGCCTTGGTGAGTATGCAGGTCCAGGCACACAGGGTCTAGGCTCAAAAGAGCCCTTTATTTGGTTCAAATCTCTGCCATTGCTGTCCTACAATTTGCAAACATTTCTTAACAAGGGCCCAACATGTGCATCTCACACTGGACACCACAAGTTATATAGCCAAAACTGCCACTATGCAACTAATTTTAATCTTATCTCACCTATGTAGAAGAGTTACTCAGAAAGTCAAGTAGGGCTATTGCTGTGTATTTCTTTACTGTTTACAAGGTACTTTCATATAAAAGCTATTCTTCTCCAGTCGATGAGCAATTATTTAGATTCCCACACTGTGCCTTTTGCAGGTGAAGAAAGTAATCACAGGAGGTAGGATGGCTGCAGAGATAGAGCCCATGTGTCAGGGAGGATAGAGCCCTGCCCGGTCTCTGTACTTAGGAAGCACTCTTTCCGCAGCTTCTTAGTTGCCTGCTTCCTTCAGCAGAAAGCTCCCCTTGCTTGCCTCCCATTCCCACTTATTCTCTGTCATGTCGCTCTGTTTGTATCCTTCATACCATTTCCACCATCTATAATCATTTCTTCAATTATTTGCTCTTTGTACTTTAACTCTACCAGGATATAAAAACTACAAAGGGAGGAACTGGTCCATCACTTCTCCAGAGCACGTGTTCCTAGCACAGCGTCTGCACATAGAGTAGTGGATACTGAAGTTATTTCTTGAATAAAGGAAGAAATGAATGAATACATGAATGCATATTCTTTTCTAGTGGACTTGAGAATATTTCTTTCTGCATTAACTCTAAACCACTGTGGTGTCCTTTGGCCATGTGGCCAATGGGTGGATTTCACTGGAATGTATTGGTTTACAAATGTTTAACTATCAACTTACTTATCTGCTTACTCTGAAAATGAGATTCTAAGAAATTAAAAAAGTGGCTTTGGAATTTGTACTAAGCCAACTGTGCACATGGTACAGAATGTTCTCAGAAGCAATAGGACTCATGAATAATAAGGCAGGCCACTTCCTGGACTTTATGGCCTCCTTCACCTAGTGTTCTCTCTTGCCCACAAATCTTTTGCCTGATGACATGAATTTGAACTCTCTCCTCTCCCAAGTGAGATGCTAGGTGAACTCCAAGTGAATTACCTTTATGGTGAATCTTGGCTGCCAACTGAGCTCAACCATTTCCACCTAGCCCCATGCTCACAGGATTTCTATTTTATGAAAAGAATGTAATGAACACCATATACCCTAAACTTTACTGGAGGAAGAGACAGACCCTGACCAAAGTAGCATTATTCCATTTAGGCTGTTAATGCTGGATTGCTCCAGTTGGCCAAGCTGAATCAACACTACCCAGCAGGAAGGTTGGGTTTATTTCACAGCACGTAGGAATGGGCAGTTGCAGCACAAACAGAAAATTGCTTTGACCTTCCACAAATTATGAATCTGTCATGCTTAATAAAATGAGAATCCATGAGGCTATTTGTTCCATGCACAAAAACTTTTTGACCAACAATCTACAAACTCTACACATAACACTATCCATAAGAACCAGCATCATTTTATAGACACACACTCGCAGTGCATGTGCACACATTATCTAAATGCATGCATATTTTTAAAAATTCAAATAATATGAAAATATAGAGAATAAAAATGTACAGGGCTTCTTTGTCGTATCCCACTCTCCTCTCTTAGAGGTATCTTAAAATTTTAAATTTTCTCTTAACATTTCGAAATCTACTGTTTTGACATTCTTTGTGCATTTGAAAATATTTACAAAAAGCATTAATGAAAATATTTATTGAATTTAAATACATAAGTTTTCACATTTTAACATTTCTGATATTAGGCTATCATATATTGATGGCTTAGTAGATTCAGTGAACACCGAATATTTTACTGTATAAGTAAATAGTTCATACTTTATGTGTTGTCCTAAAACTCACTTTCCAAGAGAGCCTAAATAAGTTCTTTACACGATAGCGTTCTTACCATGTTTATATTAACATTGCTATGTTGTGATGGTACAAAATATGGTCACAGCATTCATGTCTTTAAATTGCTTCAAATTTATTCCTGACCCCTCAAACAGAGCCATAAATATAAAAATGTAAGACCTTTATAAAAGTTTTTTTTGCAGATAAGATAAAGAATTTGAGTTATACTACTGGGAGGATCCACATAACCTGTAACTAATATGCATACAAAGCACAAATATCCCTTCTAATATTGAGGGTAATATGTGTGTCCCTTGACTAACACACCAGTTTATGTATTCTTTAAGGCTGTGCAATTAGGAATGTTCCACTATGTTATACATACATACCCCATAGGAGAGTCTGCTATAGTTCACATTTTTCTAGATAGGAAATGGGGAAGTAAGATTTCCATTGACCCCATCCCTGCTTTGACACTCCTGCTTATACTTCATACTCCCCTCCCCAACCCCGTTCTCCAGGAGCCCAAGAGCCTGAGTAGGAACTCAAGAAGACTCCAACTATGTAGATGAGGAACAGACAGAAGAGGACTATGACCTGTACTCACCTCGGCTCTCAGTCAGGACAATCTTCTGGGATGTAGATGAGCCCTGGCCTCGCAAGGGAGAGCAAAGTTCAGGTGAAGTCAGGCCTCCTTGGCATTTCTTCTGTGCAGGGGGGAACTAACTCCTCCACAGAGGTCCCATACAGCAGCTGGACCCACACCTAACACAGATCTCTTGGGCCTGATGAATGCTAGACTTACTTTCCCTCTGACATAGGTACCTCAGGAGAAGCCCTAACTATTTCCAAAACATGGAGTTCCCTTATCAGCTGATAACTGATCACTGGGCAGAAATGGGTCTCATTGGCTAGAGGCAGCAAGACAGATGCAACAGTGATAGGTATTCTAATTACTCAATGAAATAAATAGACACTTGTATTTTAAACCTGTGAGATGAGCCAGCATTCTTTCCATTTACCTTCACAGGAAGAAGGTCCTGCAGTGGCTTTTGATGCAATAGCCTGATCTACATCTGCCACATAGTGGTTCAGAATGCTTCAATCTGCCACCATCATTTTAGCTATCATCTGCTTCCAAGGAGACCCAACTCAACGCCTCCCTCATCATCTCCTCTGCTACCAGCCAGGACCAAGCTGTCATCATCACCTAAGCCACTTCAGTAGCCCCTTAGTTTCCTCATTTTCGCTATCACCCACCTACCAGTCTCCACACATAAGCCAGAGTAACCTGTGAAAATGTAAATTTCCTTAGATCGCTTCACTTTACCCTCCTTAAAAGTCTTCCACGGATCCATGTTGCACTGAAGTAAGCCCGAACTCCTTGTCTGGGCAAAGAATTTCTAGGCATCCACCTCTCCAGCATCTTACTTTCTCCAGTCTGTCCCTTACACTTTATGATCCAGACACACTGACCTTGAACATGGCTGAGATCTTTCCTAGGCAATGTTCTGGCTGGAAAATATTCATCTCTCTTCTGTGCACACCTGCTTCCTCTCACCCTGTTTTCTAAAGTCCCCTACTCATCATAGCTCTCCCTGAGCACTGTCTAACACCTCCACTTCTGTTACTCCATCCTATCATCTTGTTTGTTTCCTCCCTGAAGAGCACATATTACAATGCTGTAATTATCACACACGTTAATCTGTCCCTTTTCTGACTGTCTCTAGGAAAATTCAAACTTCTGAGAATCAAGGACTTCATTAGTTTCACCTACATATTCCTATTTTCTAAAGTAAAACATTTCCTGGACACTGGGTTATTTTGGGATGAAGGAGTGGGCATCATGTATATATTTAAAATTAATTAGGAAGCTCTGTCCACCATTGATGCGCAGTAGCCCAGGGCTGCCTAAACCAGCACGTGGGGAAATGTTGAGTGGAAATAGAATAAAGCAGCTGTCCACCATCCTGGTGCCAAGCATGTCAAATCTAGGGCCCACTCTGACCTGCTCAACACCATTTCTAGGGACAGACTGAGCATCCTTAGATTGGGAGTGCCAAGGGCCATTCTGATGCATCTTTGTTGAAGAATGCCTGAGAATTTCTTTCGCAACTGGCATCACCTTTGCTCACAGGGAACTGCTGTGGGGTGATGACATGTGTTTAGAGTCAGTGCTTTACCTGTGCTGCCTCGGGAGAGACACCTGTGTCCACCTGGTCAGTGAGAGCAAAGCTCTCAGAAGTAATGAGCTGCCCATGACAGAAGCGTCTTTCCAGGGAAGTTTACGAGCCAACTCCAACCAAAGGGCTTGAGTTTTTGTGGTTTATATATGAGCAGTGTGTGTGTGTGTGTGTGTGTATACACGCACATGTTTCACATAGCTCTTGTTATAAAAGTAAAATATGGTAGAAATTTTGAAATATACAGAAGAATAAGAATAACTCAAAAAGCACCCATGAAACTTCTACTAAAAGATCAGTATGTTAACATTTTGGGGGGTTTTTGTTTGTTTTGTTTTTTTGGTAGCGGAGATCGAACTCAGGACCTTGTGCTTGTGAGGCAGGTGGCAGAACCATTGAGCTAAATCCCCGGCCCAACATTTTGTTTATTTAAAAAAATCATAGCCACTACATACTTACTAAGTGTTTAGAATTTGCAATCTGTCAAGGATTTTCCAATACACTTCACATATTTTTAGTCATTTAATTCTCTCAACAATCCAGTAAGGTAAGCACTATTTTGTTTAGTGATTTTATAGATGACAGAGCTGAGGCATAGGAAAGGAAGGAAAGTTTGCCTCAAATCATATAATCCCAGGATTTTAACTTGGCAATTTGCCTCTAGAATCCGTGTTCTTTACTATTGGGCAATAAATTCTTGTCTTTCCATAGATGTTCTTTATGTGACTATATATATTTGTGTTTGTACAAAAATGCATATGCTATAGGAGAAAAGACATATATTAACAGCTTTTCCTCATCCTCCTTTTTAAAAAGAAAGTTCATTTTTGATTAAAGTTCATTTTAAAAAGAAAGTTAATTTTTGAAACCATATCTCTGTGAAATGAATAAAATGTTGCAGACACACTCTTTTCAAGTTGAGTGATCATCTGTCTACCACAGTTTTGTTTGTTAAACCATGAATGCATGAATGAATGAATGAATGTGTCATTTTATTGAAAGTTTTTTTCTGTGACTATAGACACATCTATAACCCCCTCACCTCCCAGAATTTCTTGTTTTTTCTCATTTATCATATTTTATAATGCTATATGGATAGTAAAATTCTCTTTTTAATTGCTACAATTATTTATTGATAAATTCTCTATTTTTCTTGATAAATTTTCACAGAAATATGTCATATTTATTACTCTTTTAGAAGCAAATTTTTTATGATAGTCTCATTTGTGACTTGGAGTTCTACTTCATTAATTTCTGTTTCTTCAATTTCCTTGAAGCAAGTTTTCCCCCCAAATTCTGAAATCATATGCTTAGCTCATTTTTTAATCCTTTCTTCTTTTCAACATAAGAATTTAAGGCTATAAATTGCTCTCTTAACATAGTCTTACCTATATCTCATAAGTTTTGACATAATATTTTTGTTCTTATTCTTTTCCAACAACTTCCTCATTTTCATTAATTCTTCTTTGAATTGAGAGTGTATTTTTAATTTTCTGAATGCTTAGCACACTTAAAGTTATGTAATTTAATTTAATTCTAATAAAAATAGGTATGTTAGCTACCTTTCAAAAATTTTTGAGACCTTCTTTAAGGCCTAATATATCCAATTTTCAGAAATGTCTCATGTGTATTTAAAAATGTAAGTTATGTTCCAGTTGCACCACGAAAGTCAGTTTCTGTATCCCCTGCAAATGTTTTCCCTGGCCTTTAAGGAATTCCCATATTTTCTTGCCAATAAAAATTGCATTAAGAGAGCATTTTTAAGAAATACTTGTACCCAGAACTTTTACACATACTAGACTAGGAAAAAATCTTGCTTTTAGAAATGGAAAATGCATACAAACTTCAGATGAATTATTTTCTCACTCCTCCATGCAATTTTACTTCTATTGTATTTCTGATTATATTGTATTATAATTGCGTGTTCAGAAGTTTCTCTCCCACTTTTGATATTAAAAACCTGGGAGGAAATGCTTATGTCATTCTTATTTTGTAAGTCATCACTTGCCTAGAACACAATATTTTACTTACCTTCAATGGATGAAATCGACCAACCAAAACCCCAAAATAACTAAGCTCCTTAAGGCAGAGAACTTCCTGCCCATCTGTGTAGCCCTAAACCTAACCTCATTAGGAGCATTAGTAAGGGCTCGAGGATTCCACTCATCCACCCCAGGAAAGTCACTTTTTCAAATTGAGTAGAGAAAATTTATATTATAAAGTCTAAAGAACACATGTGAGTCAGCCTTGGTAACATCATTTAATTCTGTGGTTTACTGCTGAGCCAAAAGGGGAGATCAAATTTATTTCCTGAAGGAATTTTAATTGGGTGCAAGTGTTTAACTCTTGCTGCCCCATCAGGTCATTTTACTGCACTCATTAAAAATGTATTTTGTGTATTTCTAGAAAGAGTTATTATAAAAATTGACAGATAGAATCAAACTTCCAATGCTCAGCAGTCCAAGTAACAACATAGAATTGATGGATTTTTTCCCATAATCCCTACCAGGCATGTCAGAATCAGACAACTTGATTTCTGCTCCAAGGTTCTAAGAATGGCTCAAGTTCAATGAGACACCATCTCCAGTCAGAGTGGAGAGAACTGAAATGGTTCAATTCTCCTAAACTAGGGGGAAAAAAAACTTGATCCCTCTTAGCCTTACCACACCTAGTACAATTACATGCACAATGCATAAATGCATAACTGATATCTAAATCTTGACTACTCCCCCAGCTTCTCACAAGTATTGAACTTTGACTCTATGAGTAGTGTTTTGTGTGCTCAGTCAGCAGCTGATCTGTCATTTGTCATTTATCTTCTTTGAGTTTTCATTACTCTTCTTTTAATAATATAAGAATGCTGAAGAACAAGAGCATCCTAAGTCAGAGCTAAGGGATGATACCTCAACAACCAGGAGAAACTTAATGGATATTTTGTCCAGTAAAATATGCCATACTGTCAGACTGTACTAAATAATTATAAAGAGCAAGAATCTATAAGCAATTAAAGTCATAAAGTATACAATTCATGTCTATTATAAAAGAGAAATCAATGAGTAAATGAAATGTTAATGTTTAATAATTTGCCTTGCACTATCCAATATAAGAACAACTAAATTTACTGTTTGTAAAGATTTAAAAATTTTATTTAGGAGAACTAAGATAAAATTACTTACAACCAGAAGAAGGAAGAAGAAAGAGAAGGAGACAGGGGAGACCATAGCCCACATTGAATCAGAAAGATACGTTTATCTTATTTTCATAAAACTATGTAAAACAAATATCTCCAAATAGAGAGAATATATATCTTACTTTATGTTGGATGAGTTAATTTACATTAACCTTTTCTCTGTAGCTGTTCACGTGAGTATAATTGAAATAATTTTCTAAGGATTTTCATTCTATTTAATGATAGAGACATGCTTCGCTTCCTGTCTGACATTTCAAAGCCAAAACAGTTAAAATGCATTTTGGATTGTATTGGCCTTGATTTTTCTTTAAGTATTACTTTCAGGCTGACTTCACATGATGAGAAATAACATGAAATATCTATGGTTGGTTTATTTATCCTAACAGAAGCTGTAACTCTTCGAATTCTGGGGCTGGTGGGAGAATCACTTTCCTTGATTTCCAAATGACTTTATTATGAAGGTAAGAAAACCATTAGAAAAACATTTTATAGTCTTTGTTTCAAGCACAAATGCACTTTAGACTATTTCCAAATATATCCATTAAACGGAAAAAAAAAATCTACCTGCCAAAAGGAATTGGTTGTATCCTCTAGCCCTGTCAGACTGCAAGGGTAATTTGTCCTTCCCCAACTAAAAATTGTTCATATCTCTCCCTCTACATCTCCTTTGTCTGTGGGAGTAGGTGGTAGAATCAAGTAACTGTTAGTAATGCCTATGGTATTTGAATCAGCAGACCTGAGTTCCTGGTTTCCTATAATGCTCGTTACCTCCTCCTGCCCACTAATAACGTATACTCAACAAATCTCTGGGAATGCATCCCCCACAGTGTAAGATGGTGACACTCCGGGAAGAGGAAGTTTTGAGTAGAGCACTTGATGGCTTCCTGAGTTTGTCTGGATAGAGTTTTTCCTTTATTCCCAAAGAAAGATTTCATTTCCCCATGTCATCCATAGCAGCCAGTTACACCACAGTAGCAGTGACAATGACAATGCACTAAAAACTCAAGGTATACACAACTGAGAATGTGTCCTCAAGCAACTTGCTTCCCTTTTTCCTGCACCTGTTATTTTTGTTATGTAAAACATTATCAGGGCACTTAAGCTATTGTCAAAATATTTACACCAGGAAACGAAAACATGCTTGGAAAGTCATAGTCAATAAATTTTGATTGCCTAATGATAGTTATTCTGGGGTGCTGAAATACACAATTTCAATTTCTGGATTACTCAGGTAGTGTACTGAAGTATACGCTCTTAAATTAAAAAATTGTTAAAGTTATAAACACAAAGACTTTAAAACCATCAAGTCATCACTGTCAGGCTCTCTGGCCCTGGCTCAAACACATCTATGTTTCCCTAGTGACCTTAAATAACATATCTTAACTTCTAGGTGATTTTCAAATACATATATTTTGATGAGATCCACCTATTTAGTTGGTAACATTTCTTTTTTATTACAAAATGTTAAATGTCTATTGCTTCATATTATATATAGATATATAATATATATTTACTACACTGACATAAAAAAGAAAAAATACATAATGCTGCCTTCTAAATTTTGCTTCCACAGGTATTTACCCACCATTAAACATATGTAGCTTGAGTTTTACCAAAGTGAAATTATGATTTACATATAATTCTATAAAACTCTCCACCTTCTATAGCATAGACAGTTGTCAATACCTCCACCTTTAACTTTTAAATGCTGCGTAACATTTGACTGAGTGATTATGTCACTGTTTATTTAACTACTTTCAATATTTAAATTATCTCCAATTTTTCCCATTGTAAACAATGTTGCAATGAACCAGTTTCTTTTTCATCATAAATATATGTAGCTTGGAAGTAATTAGATTTTTTTAACTCTGCCTGCCTTGGATACCAAGTGCTAATTTCTTTAGTCAACTACCAGATTGTTACAAAGTGCTGGAAACTTCTTGGACTGCCACTAATTCATTTGTACTGCAAATCAGAACAAATCTTCTTCAGAGATCATACATACCCAGCTAGCCTCCCAACATGAGCACAGAAAAGTCTGTATTATATGAGTTAAACTTGTGCTTTCTTAATGTTGCTATAACTTGTTTCCATTGTATTATAAAATATTTTCTCTCATAAGGGAAATCAAAACATAAGCTTTAAAAATCATACAGATAAAAAAATTGCTACATCCATTTCCTCATTAGAATTGTGTCCAGGGTGTGGTGGTAAAAGTAGATTTTAACCCATCTAGTTAAGTTCCAGAGAAGTGAATCAGTTGGAAATTTCTAACAATTTAATGAATGGAGCCTAAGAATTTGAATGCTCTGTTTAGACGCAGGAATAAAGATAGTATCCGACCTGCCCCTCTTCCTAGAAAGAAATGAACATTAGAATAACAGTTCTTCACCTGTGTATCTCTGGTTTAAAAAGTAAGTGGTAAGTTCCTAAACATTAACAGGTTGGGTCAACTTATTTGCTAACTTCACTAACTATTTGCCATTTCTAACACTACCTCTTGTGAGTTTACTCCCTAGCAGATAATATACTGTATAATTTTACAAGCAGGGAAACGACTGCAGTCTAGGTCCAGTAAGAGGTGCCTGTCTGAGGCTTGCTGGGCCTGTGCTACTCTGTCATTTCTGCTTGTTACGCCACTACCTTGGCACAGCGTCGCCATGATTCAAGCTCCTTTCACACCCACTAAATAAATGCAGCCACGTCCCTTCCAGTCCTGAGAATGTGCTATTTTTCATTTAGCAGACTGTCTTTTATCTTGCTAAATGAAAGATAGATATTCTCTACACCCTCCAGGATATTTCTTTCCCACAGTCTTTCTTCTTCTGGGAAATTGAAAGATTTTCCTGAAATGATGCCCAACTGATCCAATCTTGACTGCTATTTCCCCTGAAGAGGAAGCCATGGCCCAGAGATCCGAGCCATGGGTTTCTTTGTGTTTGACAATGCTTCATATCCCAAGGATGTTTTTAAAGTGTGACCACTGGTACACACCATGGCAGGGTGGTGAGGAGCATGGGAGCTCTGGCACAGAGTTAGGGTTTTACTAATGACCAGTTGCCAGCAACGGGAGCCAGGCCAGCGCAGGCTGTGGGCGCTGCACTCAGGCTAGATGTGCCTCTGCCCAGGCTCGGCCCTCTGCCTGCCTGCCAGCACACGGCCTGCTGGGCTGGGGATTAGGCAAACCAGAAAACCAGGAACCACAGCTCCCGGAGAGATCCTGAGAGTGGGAGGAAGACAGCAAGGAGTGGGTTCTTTGAACAGCTCTTCTGGTTGCCCGCTCCTCACTCTCTTCCTTCCTACCCCACTCAAACGCCTCACCCCCATGCACTAAGTGGGTAGAGCAGTGACATTGATCCACCACTCTCAATAGCCTGAGTGGACTTTTTCAGGAAATGTCTAATTCTACCCGACCCCATCTTGCATCTCTGATCTAGCATGTGCTTGCTCTTCAGAGAGAGGGAGAGCGCACTGTTCATCTGTGATGTGATTTGTTGTAATATCATGGAATATAAATTTATGGAGAGTAAGAGTTGTATTACCCATATGTTGTTATTGATTGACTCATAAACACAAAGTCAATAAACAATGAGAACAACATTTTGCCCTTCCTTGACGATTGGTATCAGCAAATCAGGCACTCAGGGCACCAGATCAAGGTGAGAGGTCAATGGACTCCATGCTTCTCTCTGACCTCCTCTCCACCCCTCATACCCTGCTTTCCCATGAACACTCACTTTCTCTCACTAGCTCCTGTCTCTCCTGTCATGGTGGACCCACGATGAGACCAGGGTGATTTCTCCAGAACAAAACTCTGACCCCATGACACCTTCCCAGAGTCCCTCCTCTATGTCCCCACAACTTCCTAGGGAATGTTGATGCCCACTGAGAGCTCACCCAGGCTGTCCACCTCATGGCCTTGACCCACCCCACCTCTTGCAGTATGCACTCAGAGTTCTCAGAGCACACCAGGCTGTTTTCTGCCTCCATACTAACTCCCACGGCCACCACCACCGGTGCCACCCTCTCCCTGCCACCTGACGGACTCAGTAATATTTTCTTTTCCATCACACAGCTCCCACCCCGGGTGGAATAAGTTCCCTTCCATGGATCCTTTTGTTCTCTGTCCTCATTTCTATCATGCACCCATAACGTCAGTCTCTCCTACTCGTATGTAGACACTAGATCTGGTTTTCTATCTGCCCTGAGCCAGCACCCAGGTGGAAACCTGGCTGTTACTGAACACATACGAGCTTTAACCTACTGAAGAATGATTCTGTGCTTCAGGTCAGTGCTAAGTGAAGCCCAGGCTATCAACAAGCCCTGTCCTCTCTGGGTGTCCTCTCAGCCCAGGTAGGTTACTCCATCATTGCTGTCATGCACTTAGCACTGTAGCTACCACTGCTACTCCACACTTGAAATCACTTAATAAAGGAATACTACTGCAATGCTGTGTCCCCTGTTGCCTCATACTTGTGCTCATCTTAATAGCTTGGCAAAGAAGTTCTCAACCCAGGAGCCCTTGGCTCTATTGAAATCACCCAGATCACTTCCCAAAACATGTTTGTGTGTCCAGGCCCCACCCCGGACCAATTAACCTGAACCTCTTAAAGACAGCCGAGGCTTCATATGTAGGCTTTTTAAAACTCCTCAGAAGATGCCAAAGGGCAGCCTGAAATGGCTGCACTGCCTTAGTGGCACCAGGGCCCCTGCTCCAGCAGTATGGAAGTAGGATGACCCCTAGTGTTGCCCATATTGGAAAGGAAACTCCAAAGCATTCCACAGTGAGCTCTGTCAAGAAAACTTTGACTCAGAATTATGCCTGCTTCTGGGCTCCAGGCAAAAGGGCTGGACTGTGTGTTTTATAGTTTACAACACATAATCCTGATGCCTGGCAGCAGGCATCTCCATGCTTCAAACCACTGTTGACATTCTCCTAGTGATGTGGTATAATTTCCCAGACAGTATTTCTCAAAGACAGTTCAGTCTGTGAGATTATTTGTTTGTTCGCCAGTTGGTATTTTATTCTTCCTTTTCATAAGCTAAATTTTCTAGGGCAATTCACAACAGCTTTATCCTAAACAGCAATGAAAGATCTAAAGAATTGTAAATAGTAATACCATATCTTGGCTGGATGCTTCCTCTCCCCTTGCTGCCTCTCCTGCCCCACCTCCACCTGAATCCACACCCTTGGCCCCTTCAATAATGTGTTATGGCTATGGCTGCTGCTGAAGCTGACTTCTAAGGTCTTTACCAAGCATGCCTGGGAAAATGAGCACCAGTTCGAGAGCTCACAAGAGAATTTGGGGCCTCTATGACATGCTGTCAACCACTCATCCATGGAAGGACAAACCTAGTGATGCTTTTTCATTTATACCGTGAACATAAAAATATTCCAAAGTTGAAAAAGATTAAAATCATAATCTCTTAAAAGTAATCCTTCATGAAGAAATGAAATGAAATTATCCTACTAGCCCCTAGCTGTCTCCGAAGGTCTGACATGCTGTATTCAAAACAAGAGATAAAAACTGAGCATCTACTATGCTTACAGGCTGAGGATCCTGGAAGTAAAAGCACTGAGATGTGGGTCTTGCTTCCCAAGGAATCACTATAAAGCTATAAAGATGTTCACAGGTACAATAATATTTCATAACAGACCATCCTAGCAAATATCGCTAAATAGAATTAAGAACAAACAACACAGCTTAATTTTACAGGAGAATGCTTAATTTCGACTAAAAGAAAAATAGGTTAATATGTTACTTATATTTATATCTAAATATTTTTCTGAGTCAATAAAGGTATCTTATAATAAGCCAGGGAGGGCCAGGGACTTAGCTCAGTGGTTTCGCTGCCTGCCTTGCAAGCTCAAGGTCCCGGGTTCGATCTCTGGTATTAAAAAAAATAAAAAGATATCTTAAAGTAAATGTTATTTTTCTTGCCTTTGCATATTTCTTTCCTTTCCTAACACACATACATACACACACACACACACACACACACAAATATTCATCACATCACAATCTCCAGTTTCCTTTGAAATAGCATCAGCAAGAATTAGCCATATGGGGGCTGGTGGGAAGTTGGGGATTCAAGCAGTTTAAAAATAATTTTTAAAGAAACTTCAGCCTTGGGGCATCTACAGATAATGGCACAGCAATCTGTTCAGAGAAGGGAGTTTATTGCCATGTCTTACATCCCTCAAAAACGTCTTCCTAAGGTACAGATCATGACATGCCTTATTTGAATGTGAAATATATTTAAAGTCAACCTAATGGAGAAAATCATGCTTTACAAAATTAGCTCTTTACATACATGCTGTTTACAAATTACTTAAAACTGAAATTATTTTTACTTCATACCATGGAAAAACACTCTTAAATTTCCACATATAACCAGCTCTCTTTTAGACAATATTCTGGCTTAGAGGAAAGAATTGTGTCGTTCAGCTGTGCATCCATATTTTCACTTCTATTTTTACTGTGGCAAGAGACAGCCTCCCTGTCTTGCACATTCAAATGACCAGCATGGCACAGCATCAAAGTACAAAGTGCACAGTGTCCATGGCACATTTGTCTCAATTTGTTGAAACCCTTAAAAATCAAGTTATTTAATAACCAAGGAAATATAAAGATCAGCTATTCAATAATAGGACAAAGACAGGAACAAATAATGGGAGTGAGAGAGAAAATAGTGTCTATTCATCAGAGTATAACCATCAGAAAACCTGAGTGTATCACAGGGCTCTTTTGCTCTGAGTGGACTATAAGAGTATGAATTTATTGATATTTATATAATATCAAGGATTTAATTTAAAAAGCATTCTTTCCAATGTTTCTAGAGCCAACCACCTAGTTTGTAGAGCATCTAACTAGTGGCTTTACTTCCTCCATCTCCCTCCTGTGGTTATCATTCTTTTATTTCTTTGTGTATTGTAAAGTCTACAATATTGTTTAAAATGAAATTTGAAGGCTATCTATTGATTTTTCCCCAGGGCAAAGATGAACTAAGAATTGCCTAGTTATTTTACTACCTGAATGAAATTATAAATGGCTCTTAAAGGGTTTGGAGGGTTGACTTAACTTTGTTTCACTATATTCTTTGTGTGTTTGATGGAAGATGAGAATAGGGAAAGAAGTAAAAAGGACCAAGATGTGATATGTATGTGTACTGATTCCATTTGGCAGAAATTATATCTCATGGAAAATTGGGCTAATCGTTACAAAAAAATACATTGAGTTCGGGTTAATACACCAGGAGTTCAGAGGCCTTGTCCATACAAAGCACATTTCCCCATCAGTGGGTGACTGGAGGACTCTATTTCTAACTCCAACTCAGCTATGAGGATAATGAAAAAGCAATAGGAAAATAAAAAAGTATGCCTTTGACGCAGGACCTGCCCTTCACCTAGCCGTTCAGTTGACTTTGTTTAAAATAGGTCTATGTTTAAATATTCAGCTTTTTAGTCTTTCATTCATTCATTCCAGAGATAATAGATAGATAGATAGATAGATAGATAGATAGACATAGATAAAATATGGAGGGAGGGAGAAACTAAAGACTATTAGAAAAATATAATTTTAAAGTTAGGAGAGTGATTTTGAATGCTTTTATCAGATGGGGTAAAAATAAAAAGGAAAAGACTAATTAATAAACTCCTGGAAAGATTTTAATATATATTTGGGACATCCACATCTTTGAAAAAGAAGAATTTGTGGATTCCGTAATGAACCTGCCTTGTTAGAACCAACATATATCCTTTACACTGATTTTAAGACACCATGAAGCCACACTCTTCGTGTGATTTGTGTTCACTACACAGCAAATGTGGTGCCTTATGTATAATCAGAATTAAGAGTATATTAGCAAACATTAACAGAGCCTCAAAATTTTTCAATTTTAAATGATTATAGAAATTTAAAGCTAATACACTTCAGCCTTTTAAAAGCCTAGTAGAAATAAGCACACCCTGATGTGAACTAGTCTCTGATTATAATTTGATCCCATTGGCAAAGATGGGCTACTTTCTGACATAGGGTCCAGAAGTGCCTTGTGATTGAACTGGGGCCCTTTCAAATACACTTAGAAAACACAGGGCTCTGTCAAGGTATGTAACTGATGACCCAGGCTCTCCAACTGAAATCCCGCATGCCTGGCCAACAGATGTCACAGAGGTTAGTGGAGGTCACCGGGAAGGTTGTGTTGAGTGAGCCTTGAGGAAACACACAAGTAGAGAGGATGAACATACTGTGATGACAGTCAATGGCTGCAGTGGAGGCGGGGGGAGAAAAGTGGCTCACTCGATGTATTTCTCTCCCCTCATTCAATCTGATGTAGTAGCTAATCTCTTTTTTATTTTCTTGGTGCAAAATAAATCTCCTGCTTCAGTGAATATATTCAAAGGTTCTCATTATTTTTCCTACTAGGCACATGTGTACTTAGGGTGAGGGAGTGATTATGATAAAAAATGGTTTCCTTTTTAATTTATACCCCAAAATATTTTCTTAAATACCAAATTTGGAACACCTTTTTACAAGGTACACTTTCTTGAAAGCAAACTTAAAAATAAACAATTTAAAAATCCTAACACCATCAATTGCACCTTCTATCTTTCATGGTTTTTATTTCCAGAATTATGTTGATGTATTTATTGACATCACAATGTCTCTCTTCAATGGAATATTGGGAACATCTAATGTAGAGCTAGATAGAGATGAATAATAGCAGGTTCCTGACCTCGGGAAGCTACCCATCATATGCAAGGTGGAGACATCTGGCAAATAATCATCCCTAGGATCTGTGGAAGATTAGTTCCAGGACCCTTGCAGATATGAAAACTCAAGTTCCTTATATAAAAGGCTCAAGTTCCTTATATAAGGCTTCCTTATATAAAATGCCTTAGTATACGCACATTACCTACACATATCCTCCCATATACTTTAAATAACTTTTCTAAGTTATTTGTAATATATAATACAATATGATATAAATGCTTGTATTGTACTATTATTTAGGGAAAGATGACAAGAGACAAATCCATACCTGTTGAATACAGATGAGTTTTTAAAATATCTCCATTAGGTTGAATCCATGCATGTGGACTTAAGGATAGAGGGCTGACTGTAATTGCAAATGTTGTATATTGTGCAATAATAAACCATGATCACTAAGCACACCTCAGTGAGAGAGAGGTAGGGAGAGAACATTAAAGAAAGCTCTCTGGAGGAGGAGACACAAACTGATCTCCAAAGCATGAGTGTATGTTAAACAAAAAAGACCAAAATCTTTTCCCAACGTTCATGTTCCCCTAGGTGCTAACTTTGTCTTCCTCACCAGCTACCTCTCTCTTTACTCCAGCACATTGGCATTCATAACTTTTCAACTCTCCTTCCTTCCTATGGACATTTGGATGCTCTTTCCTGTCCCTAGAGCTTCCTGCTACACCAGGTTAATCCACATCCTCCTGGAAATCTCAGCTCATACATTACTTTCTCAAGAAAGCTTCCACAGATACCTTTTGTATTTTCCCTGGCATGCACCACTTTACCTTTATTGCATTTGCCAACTTTTAGTTTATAATGAATCGTATACTTGGTTAATAACATTCTGTTTCCCTCACAAAAACATAAGCTATATGAAAGCAAATACCTATGTGCATCTTTTTTAACTCTAAAAACCACTTAGTATAGGGTAATGTACAGGGCAAATACCCAATGGCTATCTTGTAGCATGGATGTCCACACTCAAGGGGATGGGAATATGAATTACTGGTAAGGGAGTGGGAGTAGGGATGGGGAGAGGGGAGACTCTGGAAATGATTGTAAGATGCTCATGGGCATGGCCGGATCAGGCACTTGATGGGCAAGAAGAAAGAGGAGAAATAAAGGACAACTTGCATATTCACCACTTCACCTGTCCCTGTTAACTCATCAAACAGTAAAAAGCAGAGCCTTATATCACTCTGTACTATCACACTTAAAAGATATTCCACAGCAATGTACTCACTGGCTTTTAATAGAGATTTGAGAATTATATATTTAAAATGGTTTTTTTAGACAAAAACATCCTATCTTTGCTTTTGTCCAAACTCAACTGTGCAGTAGTTTAACAATCTTCTAGCTCTGACCAGCAATAGCAATCACAGGACATGGTCTGGAGGGGACTTGGAGCAGTTCAGTGAAACCTATGTCTTCTCCAGCTCTGCCACTCTCTGCTTTATCCCTTCTCTCCTCACTATGCAGACAAAATGGCCCTGCCCCTCTTTGCCCAGAAAGGACCTAAAGTTGTGGGGCTGGGACCTTGTCCAAGATGTGAACATGATGTGTTCCATCGCTCTTTCCAATCCTAAGCTTATCATTTCATCTTTCCTTTCTTCAATTGCAGAGCCTTTTCAACCAAGAACTAAACATTTCTTTCATTAGACTTTACCTGAGTTTATTGTGTCTAGATACAAAGAAAGACTGTGAATAAAATTGGAACCTGGCAATTAATTCACTACACTGCATTTTCAAGCATTTCCAATATTTGTCTCTAACTTACACCCTCTCCCTAAACCACCTAAAGAAGCTCTAATATTTGCCCCTTACAGACATCTTGCTCAGGAACATAAATCCCAAGTAAAATTTTCTCATAATACACATTTTCTCCAAGATTTCATAGCCTAATCCATGATCCTGGAAGGAGTTTCAGGAACCATTTAAAACTAAAGAGATACACCAATGATGCAGACTATTTCCTTAAGTAAAAGAAATCTGGCTTACCTTTTGAGCCTTACAGATAATAATCATATACCAAAATGGAAATAATTTACATGTTTCACCCAGTAGACAAAGAAGTTCTGGAGTGCTCTAATATCTCCAAGCAAGTACATCCCAGAGCACCAGAATTGCTTTGCAATTAATGGGCATTTTCTCATCTTAAGTACTGAAGTCCATTGAAATACTAAGCATACTTCTACAGCTGCTGCATCTTACTCTATATTTCTTCTATCATTGCTGTTTCTATCTATCTATCTATCTATCTATTTATCTATCTATCTATCTTTCTCTCTTTTCTCAAATATTTCCTGGAGTTGTTTTTTTTTTTCACTCAATAATTATCACACTGTACCCAGGACTAAAAAGGTTACTGACCAGCGCTGGAATATAAAGTCTAAAACAGTGTTCCTCACGGGGTTCTATGTAACATTTAAGTCAAGGAGGTAACCAGAGTGATGGTTTGGAACAACAAAACAACCACACATAAACAGGCTTAAGTAACAAGGTTATATAACTGCATTGTAGGTCTAGCGGTAAAGCTCTACTTAGATTAAGAGATGGAGGTTCAAGGTTCACATTATCTAACAACATGTCCCTTAGGTACAAAATACCAGTGATTCACCTCACTTACACAGTAACATTTAATATGCTTGGCACAAATTTTCATAAAAGTTGGCTAATTCTAAGAATGGAACCAATCAACAGCAGAGAATGTTGTGTCTAAAAATCACCCCACCTGCTCTTGCCATTCTATTTTCTAATCTGCTCTGACTTTGGAGGAACAGTCCATCATCTCAAAGGCTCCCCAACTTTGACTTTGCTCCTCTGATGCAGCAGGTTTCAATGGCCCAGTTTATTCCAGGTCAGCCCTTCTGTGAAGTTCTGTTTCACTTGACCTTTGGCTAACACCAAGGAGCTCAGGCCTTTTATTGAGATTGTGATTAAAACTCATGCAAAACCAGAACAGAACAGCATTCCCAGATTGTAGCGCACCACCTTTGCCCTGACTCTGCATGTGAAGAAGTGTAACACAAATTATCAGCACTAACCAGGTGTAAAAGCCTCTTTTCTCATCTGTGCACATCTTCACAGTATCCTGCTGTGATTTTTCTTGTTCCTCTAGACTGCTTTTGCTGTATATTTTATTTTGTTTCTTCAAGATAGGGCTCTTACACAATTCAGGTTGCCTTACAAACTTTCTTCTCTCCACATCCCCAGCACAGGCCATAGTGAAATTAAGAACCAAGTAAGTAATGAAGGCAAGAATCCATCTGGGACATGGCAGCCCCTGGGTGGCTTTATCTATTCCTTTAGTTGTTATCTCATCAGCTGTTGTATTCTCTCCCCAGCAAGAAATAAGAAAGGATCTAACCAAGGAAAATCAAATTCAATAATTAAACAATTCATTATTTGTGTATTATTTTTTGAGTTGGAAGAAATCTCTTAATCATTCAGTGCATATATTTTTATTTTGTGTGGTATCAGGAAATACATATCATTAGTTTTGCAAAATGAGCCCAATGCCCTATCAAAAGAATGGTCACCTCTGGATGATTCTGATGAAAATAAGCACAAGATGTTGTGTAACCCAAGAGATAAATAATGGAGGACAAGGCTTTGTACTGCTTTTCTAGCAGGAATGGTAAATGTGAATTCATCCACCCACCTTCCATTGCCTACTTGCCATCCAGAGCTTATACAGTAGAGACAGTTGCAGTTTTCAATAAAATTTAGACCATAAAAATCTATAAGATAATTTGCTTGAATAGAACTCAAACTGTTCAGAGCTAACTAGCCCTCACCAAGATCAAACTTAAGACTTTGCAACATTATGTCCCAAAACTCAACCATTGACAGTCTAGGCCTGAGAAGGGGACTCAGAAGAGACCATGAGTAAATTACTCAAAAGGAGAAAGAAAATACTAAACAGATTCTTGCGCATCTCTCTTCATTTCTAGAGTTTTCAAAAATCAATGAGCAATGAAAGATCAACAGTTCTGGTGATCGCAGTTTTCCTCTTTCTTTAGGGAAATTGCCTTTTCTCAGATTCATAGAATCGCAGCAGGTGAAGAGAACTCCACCAAGCCCCAGCCCTGCACTCTAAACCACAAATTACCAAAAAGCTGTGCCTTCTCTCAGCCAAAGTCATCCTAGCAACAAAAAACCAAACTGCACCACAACATTGTCTGTTCCATTTGGCGGCAAGTCAAATTGAGCAAAGGTTCTAAACTTTGTACAATCTTAAGAATCTAGAAACCCTAAGCTGTAAAAAGATTTTGATGCTCCCTGCCTTTCAAGCATATATAATTTATGTATTTCAAAATTTAAAACTATCAAATTGTAAAATAGGGAAACAAAATAAAGTTCTAAATTTCCTCGTAATAAAAATTTGATGTTTTCTCTTTTAAATTTCAAATGTCAAATTCTAACTATTTTTAAATTTCTTTTTGGACTTCAGTGTCCTTGTTTTTCCAGTGGGGAATTCATCTTGGCCATTTTTTTTTAACTCTTTAAGTTTATTGGTGCATTTACATTTAGGTATACAATAGCATGACATTCACCATTGGGAATTTGTACCTTTACATGATATATCTTAGTACTTATTTTTTTCCCCATTCCTCTGCATCTTGGCCATTTTAAATCTTCCCTTCTTCAGAATAAACAGCCTCTCTTCTTTTTAACCATTCCTCAAGATAATAGTTTCCAGATTTTCACTTTTACTTCTAGTTTACCATTTTCTTTCTTTCCACTCTCAGTACGTCCAGCTCAGCTGGAACCCAAATAATGAACATCTTGCTCCGGGTATGCCCTTTCGATAAATGCCCTCTCCAGCTCTTGGAGAACCATTACAATAGAAACTCAATTAGTTCAAAGTTAACTAAAGCCCCTAACTGTGTGTGTGTGTGTGTGTGTGTGTGTGTGTGTGTGCGCGCATATATATGTCTATATCCTTGTGCTTTATGGTATTTTTTTGCAAATTAAGTAGATATCCCCTCTTTGGGTGGACACAGCCCCTTTCATGCCCTCAGCCAGGTGCCTGAGTATAGGATATGTCCTGCTTCAGTCTATCTGTTGGACTTGCAATCACCTACCTCCTGTGTTTACGTTGGTAATTTTCTGGAACTAAAGACAGTCTTTATCTCTCCCTTTTACTTTTTTATCTTGTTAGAATTTTTTGGCCCATTGTTCCATCCTGTCTAGCTATTTTGGGCTCCAACATATCTGCCCTCCCACCCAGCTGCAGAATCATTAAGACATCACGAGTTGCTTAATCTGCCAGCTCAGCGGCTCTATCAAGAGGAAGTGAGGTCTAGTATTCATCTCACTGTGACTTAAATGATCGCCTCTTTCCTTTCTATCAGCTCATAATGAAAATCTATTCCAAAGTTTTTTTCAGTATCAATATAGAATTTTCCACTGTGCAGTCTGAGTAGTGTAAACTTCTTCCCTTTTCTGAATACCAGCACGTTTTCTGATCCTCATCCAGTCTCTGGATACATCTCCAGGCTCCACAATTCCTCCACGATCACTGACAACCATTTTCAGTTGAAATCTCTGTAAGCCAAGGGCAGAGGTCTCATGAAATTTCTTTTGAAGTAGCTTAACTGGAGATTTTTACAGATAAAGGAAAAATTACTATGATACAGGATTTTATTTTTACTGCAGTTTAGAAGTCCCTTTATTCACCTTTTTCAGAGGGGGGTAAACTGTTATCCTTTTATTCAATGTAGGATTTTTTAAATGTAACAAAATTTCAGCAACTAAAAAAATGATTTTCAGAAAAATACATAATTTTTTAATCCTTTTTGTTTTTGGCAGATGAGTTTTTCTCTCATTTGGCTACAATTTCAGTATTGAAATCTCTTTTATTTGTAATCTTACATAATCATGTAGCTGTGATTATATAACTTTATTATCAGTGAATTATTTTTAACCTACATTGAACCGTTATCAGAGTGAACTATGCTGAGCTCTTCGGATTAACGCTACATCACTAAATGTAAAACCTAGTTTTGACTTAACATTGCTTCTAATTGGTGCAGAGAATGATGCAGAGTTATTTTTTTTCAGCCGTATATGAGCTCTTTCAGAGTAAGTATCATCACTATGTTTTATAACCAGACTGAGAAGACCCTTTATATAGCAAAGCGATTTGCAAAGAAGCTTCAATTTTTAGTGCAAGTTTCCCCCAACTGCATGAATTTCTAGGGGCAGCAACAATCAGAGTGTCACATCAGAAGCATGGTGCCTGATTCAAAGGTTAGCTTGCAAAAGCCAACAACTAAAGAAAGTTTTGCCTTTATAAGGATATCATAAACAGTCTCCCATTTGACAGGAAGTCAGTGTATACAAATACTGTTTTAAAGTCTCAGGATATTTAATTGTACTCTAATCTTTATTCTTTATGTTTTCAGGTGCAGTGTCTACAACTATCGTCCAAGTGTAATGGAAATGAATCCAGCGGCAGGAAGTCCAGTATCCACTCTCAGGCACCTGCCGCAATTTAAATCAAAAAGAGTACTTGCAAGAAAATGCATGGATATAGAAAAGACAGCAGTACATGTAGCCATTGGCCCTGTCTTACTAACATAAAAGGGGATTAAAACTCTACCTGCTACCTCCAGTACCTTAGGTGACCCTGGAATCACAGGAAGAAATGGGGGAAAAAAAGATGTAAGTAGTAAGAAACCAGGGCATATTCTTTTTTTTTGTTTTTTCTCATTGGGAATTGGACCTTTATATAATGCATCTTGGTTCTTATTTTTTCCCCATTCCTAGCCCTCCCTTCACGCCCTCCACCCTTCCCTATTTACAAAGACTTTATTTCCATTTTTTCCATTTCTCAGCATTTTTCCTTTCCCTTCTTTCCTTTCCCCTGACCCTCCCACTACCCCTACCCCTTTGGACCTTTTCTTCCTATTTTACATTATCGATTATTTATTCTAATCATTGGTACATTTTAGGTATACAATATAATGACATTCATCATTGGAAATTTGCACCTTTACATAGTCTCTCTTGGTTCTTATTTTTCACCCTTGCCCAGCCCTCCCTTCAACCCCTCCAGTCCTCCCTAGTTACAAAGATTTTGTTCCTATTTTTCCATTTTCTCATATTAATCCCATTCCCTTCTATTTTTTCCCCTAGCCCTCCCACTTCCTTCCCCTTTGCCCCTTTTCTTCCTATTTCACATGACCTATTATACATTTAGTCCTTATTTACACTTTCAGTTTCTCACACCAGAGAAAATATTCGGTATTTACACATCTGTGTCCTATTTATTTCACTTAAGAGTATTGCCTCAATGTGCATCCACTTAGCTATAAATGTCTCTAATTTCTCATTTTTTATGGCTGAGTAGTACTCCATTTTATAAATAAACCACATTTTCTTTATCCAGTCTCCAGTTGATGGGGATTTGGGCTGTTTCCAAGTTTTAGCTATCACAAACAGTGCTGCTATGAACATGGGCACACATATATCACTGTGGTATGATTCTTTTAATTCTTTGGGGAAGATCCCCAGCAGTGGAATAGTGGGGTCAAATGGGACTTCCAGTCCTAGTTCTTTGAGGTATCTCCATACTGATTTCCACAGTGCTTGCACCAGTCTACACTCCCACCAGCAGTGGAGCAGGGTTCCTCTTTCCCCACAGCCCCCCCAGCATTTGTTATTGGTTGATTTCATGATAGCAGCCATTCTTTCTGGAGTGAAGTAGAATCTCAGCATTGTTTTCATTTGCATCTCTTGAATGAGCAGTGATGTTGAACATTTTTTCATGTATTTATTTGCTATTTCTACTTCTTTGTCTGAGAAATGTCTGTTCATTTCAGATGCCCATTTTTGGATTGGGTCTTTAAATTTGGGAGGTCTGATCTTTTTAAGTTCTTTATAGATTCGAGATAGTAGACCTTTATCTGAGGAAAAGCAGGTGAAGATTTTTTCCCACATTGTGGGTTGTCTCTTCACACTGCTGGTGGTTTCTCTTGCTGTGCAGAAGCTTTGTAATAAGAAGAGATCCCATTTGTTGATTGTTTGTGCTAGTTCACGGGCAACTGAGGTTTTGTTCATAAAATCTTTTCCTACACCGATGTCTTCAAGGGTTCTACCTAACCTCTTTTCCAACTGGTTCAGAGTTTCTATTTTAATATTTAGATCTTTAATCCATTTTGATTTTAGTTTAGTGCATGGTGAGAGATATAGGTCTAGTTTTAATCTTTGGCAAGTTGAAGCCCAATTTTTCCAGCACCATTTATTAAAGAGGCTATCTTTCCTCCAGTGAGGGTGCTTGGCTCCTTTGTCAAAGATGAGATGGCTGAGTGTGTCTGGAGTTGTTTCTGCATCTTCTAATCTGTTCCACTGGTCCTCAAGTCTGTTTCTTTGCCAGTACCATGCTGTTTTTATCACAGTAGCTTTGTAGTAGAGTTGCAGGTTGGGGATTGTGATACCCCCTGCCATGTCTCTGTTATCTAGAATTGCTTTTGCTATTCTGAGTCTCTTCTTGTTCCAAATGAGTTTTTGGATTGTTTTCTTGAGGTCTATGAAGTATGCTGCTGGGATCTCAATTGGAATTGCATTAAATCTATATAGCAGTTTTGGAAGTATGGCCATTTTCACTATATTAACCCTTCCTACCCAGGAGCAGGGGATGTCTGTCCATTTTCTGATATCATCTTCAATCTCTCTTTGCAGAGTGCCATAGTTTTCAGAGAAGAGGTCTTTGATTTCTTTCGTTAAGATGATTCCTAGGTATTTCAGTTTTTTGGATGCTATTGTGAAAGGAATTATTTGCCCTATTTCTCTCTCAGTGAGTCTGTCATTGGTGTAGAGGAAAGCTATTGATTTTTGTGTGTTGACCTTGTAACCAGCTACTTGACTGAATTTGGTTATTAAGTCTAGAAGACTTTTGGTGGAGTTTTTGGGGTCTTCTATATACCAGGGCATATTCTTAAAAGAAAAAATATGAGTAAAGAAAGATTTCTAGGAAATAGCCAGAGAATTCTCACTTTCCTGCCTTAAATAACAGGTTCCTTCCTATTACAATAATTCGCATAGTGAGGAGCATTTGTTACACAAGGAAAAATGTAGGTGATTCACCTTTTGAAATGAACAGGAAAACTGGACTTGAATTACTGAACTTGGAGACACAGTTACCAATGACTCAAATTAATGGCATTTGGCTGTTTTTGGTACTGGTGCATTCTCCTAATGTACATAGGAGATCCATTTGGAAAATGGGTAAATAACAAATGGCAGTGAACTTCTTTCTTCTACTCCTGACCAGGATTCTGTCACCTGGATATCAGAGAATAAGATCTCATTTTTATTGGCTATCCAGTATTCACCAAGTCCTGCTGCTCTGTCTGCTACATAGGGTGTAATCCATAGACACTCCACTGGACCTTGAAGGACCAATGTTAACCCTGGTTTGCTATGAAGTGAAAGAAAACATCTCTCTCTGAAAGTCAAACAATTATTTTAAACTCTTAATAGGTTCAATATAAAGAAGTTTAATAAGTTAATAATAGGATCTGTAAGACAATAGTATTTAGACTATATAGTAGGAAAGGATATAATACATGAAACATACAACATGCTAACTTATATAAGTAAAAACAGGAATGTGTTAGCTTTCTGTTTCTGCGCCAAAATAATCTCAGATGAATCAATTTAAAGAAAGAAAAATTTACTTTGGCTTAAAGTTCCAGAAGTTTCAAAACACAGGCAACTGGCACCTTTATTTCCAGGTATAAGATAAGTAGAAGGACATGGCAGACCAAAGCTATTCATCTCATAGAAACTGGGGGTGGGAGAGACAGAGAAAGAGGGCCAAGGTCCTGATACACCTTTCAATGGCAGGTCCCCAGTGACCTTTTTCCTTCAGGGAGCCCACACCTTCTAAAGTTTCTATCATCTACCAGTAGCACTACCAGCTAGGGACCAAGCCTTCCACACATAAGCTTTTGAAGGATATTTCAGATCCAAACCATAACAAAGTATAAATTCAATCTCATTAAAATTAAGAAATTGACACTAAGTTTATTAAGAGGCACCTTAAATAGACTGAAGACAAACTACCAACTGAAAAAATGTTTAAAACATACACAACCAACAAAGGATTAATATTAACAATATATAAAGAAGTTCAACAATATATAAGAATCACACAAACAACCCAATTTTAAAAAGAGAAAAAGACGTGATCAGTTATTCCTCAGAAGAGGAATCCAAATGGCCAGTAAACACATGAATGAATGTTCAACCTCAGTAATCAGAAAATATAAATCAATGCCAAAAGAAAGTGTCATTTTATACCCACTGTAGTAGAAACAATTGAAGAATCTGATAATACCTCACATTGGAGGAGATATATATCCACAAAGCATTTCTTGAATATTTCTAGTGGGAATATCAGTTGATAAAACTATTTGGAAAATGTTTTAGCATTACCTTCTAAAGTTGAATACTGCCATACTTTTTGATTCAGCAATTCTATTTCTAGGCATATACTCAAAAGAAACTTTGAGCATATTTACCAGAATATTTATGGTTCATAATAACAAAAACCTGGAAATAGCCCAAATATCAGTGAACAAGAGAGTAGAGGAACAACCTGGACACAGTCATATGATAAATGATACCAACATGCAGAAATATAGAAAAATCTGAAAGATTATCTAAGGATGATATCCTTATATATAAAATTAAAAACTAAAAGTGAAAAACTATACTGTTTAGAGATACATAGAGGTGGGGCAGTGATTTAGCTCAGTGGTTCTGCCGCCTGCCTCACAAGCACAGGTCCTGAGTTTGGTCCCCAGACCCCCCCCCCAAAAAATAGAAATACATAGAGGTGAGCTAAAAGTATGGGAGGATAGCAAGAGGATAATAAATACAGGATCAGGATATGGCTCCTCAGGAAGGGGAAAGCAAAGAATGAGACTGTGGAGGACCACTGACTGGATGGAAATTATAGGGTGACAGATCCATGGATGATTATTAGATTGTTTTTTTTAAAGAATGCCTTGCATACCCTAGTGAGTATGTGTCATGAGCTAAGAAACATTTTTAATCAATTTTTAGGCAACATTAAAAGAAAAAACCTGTCCTGTTTTGGTTACATGCTGTTAGCCATGAAAGAAAGAAGTGTCCAGAATTTTCTAAAAGGAAGCTTGCAATCATTCACTTGCCTTCTTTCCATTGTTAACCCCACAGGAATATCAGACACAAGTGGAGCCAGAATAAGACTTTCTGATTGATAAATCCTGTGCACACTCAAGATATCAGTCACATCTGCAATGCTGGACAACTCTTTCTTTTAGATGAGTTTTCTATCAGGACCCTTCTGTCCTTCACTGTCGTGGAAATGGACCTGCTTCTGGACAGAATCCCCCAAGTTTCACGCATCACTCTGCACTGAGGTTGAGAAGAGTCCAGCAGAGGGACAAGCAGAGCAGCAGGTCTCCAGCGGGAAAGATGGCCATGAGTGGCGTCCCTTCCGTAGTCCCCGTCCGCGTTTCATTTCCAATGTGCTTCACGTTTTTCACCAATGTTTCCATTGACCTTATCAATAATAAACATATAAAGAATCATAGAAAAGCATTTTTAAAAAAAACACCTGGCCAACTCCTCAGTCACTCTTGACTGGAATGAACGGATAAGCCTTATTTGTCACTAGAGTAGGAATACCCTGCTCTGGAAAGATTTATCTTCCACAGCGCCAAAAATGTGTTTTTATATGCTCTTAACAACAGTAACAAATAAACACATTTTAAAGAATATGTATTGTGATATTTGATCCAAAGGCATAATAGACATTGTGAAATAGCAAGAAAAGGTCCAAAGGGGAAGGGGAAGTGGGAGGGATTGGGGAAAGGAAAGAAGGGAATGGATTAATATGAGAAAATGAGAAAATGGAAAAATGCAAACAGTCTTTGTAAATAGGGAGGGGGGAAGGGTTGAAGGGAGGGCAGGGGAAGGGGAAAAATAAGAACCAAGAGAGACTATGTAAAGGTACAGATTTCCAATGATGAATGTCAATATACTGTATACCTAAAATGTACCAAAAAATTAATTTTTAAAATACATAAATAAATAAAAATATGGAATATTCAGAAAAATATGAAAATAAAAAATTTAAAATATCCATTATCCCCCAACATAGAAAACAAAGGTGTATTAACTTGTTTTCCCTTCCTTTTATCTTTTGCTTTTCTTAATTTATACACATTTTTTATTGCTTTCCTGTGCCCTCCATCTCCCTTAATATTCAGATCACGTTGTCTTGTATGCTGTTTTTTGTTTTAATTTAAAAATATATGGTTAGCATTCTATTTTGTCATTATTCTTAAAAATATAACTTCCAGGGCCGGGGATTTAGCTGAGGACCTGAGTTTGATCCTGGGTACAAAAAAATATATATATATACATATATATATATATATATATATATATATAAAACTTCCAATGGTTATAGAATCCCCCATTATGTAGATCCATCAAATTTTGTTTAATTACTTCCCTATTGTTAAAAATGTATTGTTTTCTCAATATTGTGTTATAGGCTATGATGCCACATAAATATGTTTACATGTGACTAACTCTGTATATCTCTTCTTATTTCCTTTGGGTGATTTCTTAGAAGCGGAATTTCTGGATCAAAGGGTAAATTTTTAAGATTTTTACAATAAGTATTCCAAATTGTCCTACTGGAAACTATCTATTTACATCCCTATCCACAGTGCTTACAGTGCCTCACAACACAGGGCTTTAAAATTTAAGATTTTTTTTGTCAGATGTGGTGGTACACACCCTAATCCCAGCACTCAAGAGACTGCAGCAGGAGAATCACTGTGAGTTCAAAGCCAGCCTAAGCTATGTAACAAGAGCTTTTCTCAAAATATCAATAATTAATTACTTAATTAAAGTTTTTGATAATTTGATGGGAAAATGGGCAAAAAATTGATTTCATCTGCATTTCTTTATTATTAGAGACAGACCTCAAGGTGTTTATTAGTTATTTGTGCATTTCTTATTGTCTATTACTTGCTTATTATCTTTACTTAATATTTTGGCATTTGCATACTTTTATTGATTTATAAAAAATTTTTTGTATAATGGTGGGAACAGTATGCTGCCAATATTATTCAATAAGTTTCTGTATTATAAATTAATTTTTTATAGATATATGCATCTGCCAAGTGTTCTTGATAAAAAGATCCAATTCATAATCTTATATTTCTTTTCAGTTAGCAGTTTCATTTTAATGTACAACTATTTTATCCATATTGATCTATGATAGCAAATAAGAACCTAGTGTGGTTTTTATTTAAATAATTAATGATTTGTCTTGACATTGTTTATTACATATCTTTTTTCAAATTGGTTTGTAATGTCACCTTTATATTTACTAATGATCTTTTATTATATTATCTCTTCTTAGCCCTCTTTGATTCAGTCTGTACTTCTGTCAGCGTCACACTGACTTAAATATTATACCTTTAGAATACAATGTAATATGTAGACAGCTCCCCCGAACCTCCCACAACTATTTTCTTTTTTCAAAATTTTTTTCTTTACTCTCATTTATTCTTCCAGATAAAAATCTGTTCTCAGGGCAGGTGGTTGAGCTCAGTGATTCCACCACCTGCATCGCAAGTGCAAGGTCCTGAGTTCAATCCCCGGTACCAAAAAAAATAAAAAAATAAAATCTGTTCTTCATTTTAAAGTGGTACTCTGAAGAATAGCAGATACAAATTAGAAAGAAATTTGAAAAATAGATTAAGGCAGGATAAGATTTATAGCCATGTCATATTTACAAGCTGAGCTGATGATTTTATTTAGAGATGTTTCCCCTTATCTGGATCTACACTAGAATTAATTATCCTCTCTTGATGTATACTAGAACCAATTATCCATCACATATATTAAGATGGTAGACTAGCATAGTAAATATTAATATTACCAGAACTATGTCATTTCAGTCAGTATTTCTGACTTCTTCCCCTCAAACTTTTCACCAATGCCATCAGAGAAAAGCCAAGGGAAAAATCATTAAATCTCTCTCTCCTATCTCCTCTCTCCCTTTCCCCCCTCCCTTCTCCATCTCTCTCTCTCTCTTTTGCAAGGAAAACAACAAATCCCAAAACCGTTTATTGATAAAGCCAGAGACCCGTGAGTGGTGCATAATCTTCTTGTTAGAAAATATTTCGGAAAAAAGTCAAAGGCATATATCAAGCATTTATGTGCTTTTCTTTAGAATTAAAGAAATACAAAATAAAAGAACAAGCTGTAGAGCTTCAATTGAAAAAGCACTGCCTGTGGTAAAATAATGGGGTTGAATCTGAAAAGACCATCTGTCAACATCCACTGCACCCATCAAAGAAGGAATCTCTTCTACAACACCTCTGGCCAATAGACAGTTTTCTTCTTTTATGAATAGGCATCTCTCTGACCACCACCTAACTATTGGAGGGAAAAACCTAAAAATAGAAATTAGAAATTATTCAACAAAATGACACCACATTTGTTTAAAGGTAAACGATCTGGGAATCAAAATTACAACTGTAGAAATAATTGTCGCTATATTTATTGACATTACAATTTTGGGTGTTCCAAGGTAGAGCCTTTTGTGTAAGAAGAAACACAACCATCACCATCAATATGAGCAAATATTTATGTGGCACAGACTAAAAATCAGACTGAATAAAATGAGAAATTTAAAGAAGCCCAAGACAGAGGCTTTGTTCCTGAGGAACTTACAATCTAACTGACTGGTCAGGGCACATAGGAGGTCATGCAAAATCAATGCCAAATTAGTATAAGAAAAAATAAATCTTCACTGTGTGTTCTGGGAACCAATTCCTTTGCAGCTCCAGTTTGCTTCCTATTCTTTATTTTCCTTTTGCCTGAATGTTCTGAGTTTTTTGTTTATTTAATTTTGCTAAATGATACATGTCTTGGTGGGGTACTTTCTCTGAGAGATGAGGTAGAGGTGCTTGTAGGGAGTACAAAGAAGCAGTCACGAGCTGGGATGAAAACAGCTCATCCAGCAATACCTGTAAAGTCCCTGGTCTGGCTCAGAGCCTTAAGCCTGCAGCCTGCTGCTCTGCCTTCTTCTCAGTCATTGCTCTTACTGGCATCAGATTCTTTGGCAGTATCATATTCACTTTGCAAATATTAACCCTTTTGCTCTAAATTCAGTTGTGAAAAACTGCATCACGGTGGAAATAGGGTTCCTTTACACCAAAATAAACTAGGTACTTTAAAATATTTAAAATCAAACATGAAAACATTGCAGTACAACTTTTCAGGACTTTCCCTTGTCTAATTTACTTTTGATTTACCACGTCGCATTTTGTAAAAGGATTTGTATTCCTACAGTGTGCATGACATCCACATGGTCCACAATCAATATCAAATGAAAGACCTAACTGGTTCCCTAGTCCTCTGCCTACTAAAATAGTGCTGTCTAATCAGGCATCTCCCAGCAGGAAACAGGCCTTCCTACAACAGGAAGCATAGGAAAGAGAACTGGAGACAGCAATCCCAGGGGCTTTTTTGCCAGAAAGGACAAAATGGCTCTTCTGGCAACTCCCAACTCAGGAAATCACTGAATTAAGTAGTCAATCTGCAGAGTAATTTAGTATGTCATCTGCTTCCTGGCAACAGATATTTGGAAGCATTTATATTTTAATTCAACTCTGTCATCATAGGAGTTAGAGCTACTTCTCTCTAAGGACCTCAAGGTCAAAGATGTTTCTGTTTCTACAAAGCCAGTTCTTTTAGCATCCTCCTCCCTTTCCAGGTCCCAGTGATCTTGACTCCCCTTTGATTTCTGTCTGGGTCAACCAAACCCTTGTCTTCAGAGTTAAATATAAGTCACAAGTGAATGGGCAGAGGTCCTTGCAGTGGCTTCCCTGGAAAATATACTAGCAAGGGTGCAAAAGAATAAAGACATAATTGCATGCCCAAGAGTTGAAATAGTGTTGTTCTCTCCGGGGAAGAGGGAATTGGACAGGAGGTCACTAATCTGCTTTGTCATGGATTTTTGTGTGTGTGCTGTTGTATAGTCTCCCTCCCCTCTCCTCCATCTCTCTATTTTAAGAGTGAAGTTAACAAACACCAGTCATCTTCCTCATTTGCAGACAGTAGAGATGGGCAATGCCTGCAAGTCAGGCGTTGTGCCCTGGGGAGACCTGTAAACACATGTCCTGGGTGATAAGAATTCTGTACAAGAATAGAGCAGTTTCTTACATCTGGTAAACATGTGTCCACAAAATACCTAAAAGTAAAGCATGTAAACTATATGCAGCAGGACCATGCAGCCCTAACTCTATATATACATCTGTGAGTCCTTGCCACTTCAAGCGGGGGTAATAAACATGACGAAGTTAATGATCTTGTGTGGGGCAGCAGTCACTTTGCTCCTGTCTTGGCATCAACTCTCTTTATCAACAGGGCTAAGAAAAGCGTGTCCTGACATCCTGCGTAACAGAAGACAGATGTCAACTAAATACCCTGAAGCATTGCTTTTGGAGTCTCCCAAGGGTCAAGTCCTATATCCTCCAGCAAAAGCTAAAATGAGCTTTTCACATGTGTTCTTGACTTTGGTCTCACAACAACTCTGTAAAGTCAGAAGAGTTATCCCCGTTGTACAGACAATTAAAATGGGGTTTAAGGAGGTTACGCATATTTCCACAGTTTATAGAGATCCTAAGGGGTAGAGTTGGGGTGTTTAATGTTTGATCCCAAAGTCCATCTTCTTCCATTAGATTATGCCACCTTCTATGTTCTGTATGCTATTCTCAATGTGCCTCAGTTTTCCAATCTGTAAGTTAGAGATAATAATACTTAACTTTGGGAGACTAAGAAAACTAAAAGAAATTACATAGGTGCAAGCACCTTAGAGCAATGTAAATTGCTATTCTGTTAGTAATTTCATGTTCACTTCTTCTGTTACCAGCTTCCTTATTACAAATACATGTAAAAAGCTTATATTTGGCCATGTATACTGATCTTATTTGGCACGTAAATGAATTACCACTTTACATTTCATTGACATTAAGGAATTTACATACTTTAACCCAGTTCAGCTATATTTTGAGGTGCTGCATCTCAAGAGTTCTTACAGATCTTCAATTCCACATGGACCATTTGTTCACGTTCAGGTTATTGCTTCAAAGTTATCATTTAAAAATCCACATATTCTTAAGCATTGTCATATTATTTAAGAAAAATCTTGCATAGAAGTCAGATTATGCCTAATTAGGTATGAATCCAAATGCAGAGGCAAATATCAAAATAGAAAACTTAACAAAATAACAGAATGTGTCTTTGTCCTGGTTTTCTTCTAATTTCCTATCATCATCACCTCCCTAGTACACAAGGAGCAATAACAATACACATGGTAGAACCTGCCCTTCCAGAAACATGATTAAATATAAAGATTGCTTGTATATGATTATAAATAATTTGCTATTCAAACTCACTAATGGCAGTACTCAGCAGGCAAACTATCTAAAAACCTTCTTATTAAGAACTAAATTCCGAAGTTTAACATTTCAAACTACATAATTTGAATACATTTTTGAACCAGCCAATGGAAAATGATATTGATTGCACATGTCCTGAGCTTGTAAATAGCTCAGGAACTCCCTTACTCTTTCCAGGAACAAACTAATGGCCTCCTTTTCTTTCCCTGGTAGAAAGGAAATGAGGCTGCTTTTTTCAATGTTAGGGGAATAAGGACCATAATGGAATATGCGAATCACTCAAAACTGTGCTAATGTATTCAAGACAATGTGAATCTTTTCTTCACAGGACCTAGTTCCTGCAGAGAAAACGTCTCCCACTACACCAGGGATTAGTACACAGCCATAGAACAAGCTAAACTTTTTGTCTTGTTTAACAAAAGAAGTAAAATCTTTGACTCATACTGTGGGTTTTTATAATACTGAGAGAAAATACTAATTTCAGTAAAATGCTCTAAATAAATAAAAGAGTCTTACATAAAAATTATTTTATATTCAGGAGTCGTTCGCTCACTTCTCATTTTCAAATTCTCCAGCTGGAGAGGTGTTTGATGGTGACACACGAAGGCAGAACACTTGGGCTTTATACAGGACTTCTGATCTACAAATCTTCTTAAGCCTTTGAGTAAATCCCACCCCACTTACTCTACATTTTCTTACTTCTAGGATCCCACCACCCATACTCTGGGGCTTAGAATTAATAATGGTACTTAGGAGGTTAATATGAGGATTAAATAAGTAATATCTAACAATAAATCATAGAATCATGCCAGAATATAATAAATGTACAGTAAGCATCCATTTTTGTTTTAGTTATTATTGAAATACAGATGATAGTTGCTAAATAATTGGACCTTTAATTTCAACTTCAATACCATGTCACTTAAAAGAAATAAAATTAATTATCCTGCCTAATCAGATATGAAC
Organism: Heterocephalus glaber; assembly: GCF_053883595.1. Lineage (NCBI taxonomy): Eukaryota > Metazoa > Chordata > Mammalia > Rodentia > Bathyergidae > Heterocephalus > Heterocephalus glaber. Next base: position 1,083,504 of record NW_028258343.1, read on the forward strand.
ATGCAAATATCTTCCAAATCTTTTCTGTTTGCTCTCTAGCAGCTGAGTTCATATATTGCTGTATCAATTTTATTTCCTTTATTAGGAAAGGCCAGTGAACAGCACCCGCCTGGGAGATCTTTCCACAGTTGCCCTGGGCCCAGGGATGGTATCTTGGTACAATTTTCTCCATTCACATTTAAAGAAGGTGCTTAGTGACTGCAAGAGGCTCCAAAGGCCGCAGGATCTCGTGGGGTCCCCGTAGGACTCCTGGCAGGGTCTGCTTTCCAGAAAAATCAATCAACAAATGAGCCTCAGTGCTGTAACCAGACAAGGTCACCATAGAGTTTAATAAGGCAACCTTGTAAAGTCCTTGGAGATGAAAGGAAGTGTATGACAAAGGGCTACAGATATTCTCTCTGTCCTTCAGGGTCCTCCCTGCTTATGAAAGCACTTTCTATAACAGATATTTAAATAGTATGCATGTAGTAAACAAAAACCTTTTGAAATTATTTTAATTAGCCTTGTTGTTTGGGTTTTTTTCCAACTTCAAATGGAAACAGAGATTTCTGTTCAAATAAAGGATTGTTCCCCTTCAGAAGTCATAGGAAGGACAAGGTAAATTGACACAGGACAGACGGCCCCCGTCTTGGGAGCTTCCTGAGCCTCATTCCTTAGCCCAGGTACTTAGCATAAAATTTGACTGACAGTGAGCCAGGTTTTAGTTCAGAAAATAATTTTCAATATACAGGGATTGTTTCCACAGGTTTCCTTGCTCAGTCAAAATCCATTTCAAAACTATTCAACCCTCTCTGAAGAATCAAACCTCTAAGTATCAGGATTTTACAACAAGCACTTAGTCTGCAGCTGCTATTCCAAGTGTTTCATTATATTAAACAATTTAATTCCTACAACAGCTATGGCTGTTATTACTCTTCCCATTTTACAGATGAGGAAGATATACAGGCACCTTAAACAACTTGCTTAACATCTCTCAGGGCTAGAAAATGACTGAGATGGTACTTATACCCCAAAAGTCTGACTCCAGATTCCTTGATCTTTGGGGTTTTCTTAATCTTTATTTTTTTATCTTTTTTTTCCAAAAACAGAAAATTAATATCTTTAAAATTTAAGGTAACACCTAGCATACTTCCACTTTAATAAAACTTTCAATGCCTCTCTCTAGAATGCAATTAAAACAACTCTAATTATTAATGTATTCCAGAAATCTAACTTATTAATTTAAACTATGAGTTTGTTACCTCTCTATGTCTATATCCCTTCAATCAATCTGCAAACATTTATTTTCAGCAAAGAACATTGTCCAGTCTACATCTTTTTTTGCAGCGAATATTTTTTGGTATTAATTCCACAGGAGTGATTTTTTTTTTAATTTTGGTTTCGTTTTCCACAGAAATGTTTTAAAGGCCCTTTTTGCTGGCTCTTATGTGAGATGAAGTGCCCCAATATTTACATTTCAGGCACCCTCTCCTTAGAGTTTTTGCAGTATCAGTCAGTTACTTGAAACGTATTGCTATTTAGACACTAAGAAGTAATGTGCCCTAGTCTATAACTTTTTATTGCAGAAACCCTAATAACAATGGACAGCTGCATCTGTGTCAAAGTAATGATTAATTTACAACACATAATAGAAGACACTTATTGGTGAAAAGCTATTCCCAAGTGTTTGGAAATAACCTGTCTATTTATAGGCACCAAAGTCCCCCAGTTGCTTCCCTCTTTGTTGCTGTAAACATAATTTCCTCCCAGGACTCGGTTTCTGTGTCTGCCTGTCAACCCTGTGCCAGGCGCTGGGGCTCTCATATTCACTGTGACTGTTCCCTCATCCTGTCTAGAGGCCAAGGAAGATGACCACAGATCCAGAGTTATTTTAACTCACCAGAGCCTGGGAGAAACCATCCAGCTTCGCTTTTGTCCAAGACCATTCACTCATCAGTTGGATCTTTAACTACATATTGCTTTTTAACAGCCAGTCACTATAAAAATTCATTGGCTTGTGCAAACAAACAGGTTACTGCTATTTTAAATTACTAAGCCTGCACACTAAGAGTCACAAAATCCCCTCAATGGCCTCCTTAATGGAGAATTGACTCTATAGACTAGAGGGAAAAGGACCCTTTTCTGTTTCAAGTGAGTCTCCTTGGAATTGTTTGGGGACCATTTTCTTAAGTAAATAAATAGCTATTTGGTCCCATACCAAACCAATTACACCAGGTTCTCTCTTTTTAAAAGTTCTCCTGGTTTCTACTGTGCAGCTAGGAGCATAAACCATTGCTCAAATATCTTTATTCATTTCAAACAACCAAGCAAACAAATATTTTAGGCATGATTAGATATATGTTTAATGTCACCAAACCTTCCAAACAATTTTAGATGACATGAAACGGCCACACTGGTTGAGTCCAGAAAGCAGTGCTCTGGCAAAAAGGACTCTAGTGTGTCATTCAGTTCATCCTCCCCCTCATTTGATCCACACAGTGGCCTAGGCCTCCTACAGAATGGGCTAGCCATACCAAGGTTCAGCTACTAGAGCCTTGTGAGCACAAAGAAATTGGGTTATGATCCCTTGCCATGGAATTCCAGTTGAAAAGAGTTAAGACAGTCCCTTGAAGTTAAAAGCAACTCCCTTCCAGAGATCAAAAGGCAGTCTCTGAAAGAGATCACAGAATGTCTTCAGTGTCAGAAAGAAGAGATCAGAGATTACAGCTCCAAAGTCCTGTCTCTAAAGATGCCTTCCACCCACCCAGGCTATCAAACAAAGATCTTTAATGAAGCTACAGTGCTGCTGAAAATCAATTACTATTGGCAAAGAGCAAAGCAGCCCAACTTGGTTGCTGGGCTAGAACTCCTAACAGAGACCTGGGGTTCTGCTATTGGTTGTCAATGATCATAAGATCAATTGACATAAGATTAACACTAGGCAAGGCACTTCAGTGACCACAGTGAATCAAGATTAAAAACTTGAACACTCCATAATAATGTCTAAACACAAAAACATGAACATTTTCCAACCAAAAAGGGATCGAAATTATTGAGCAATGTGGAGGAAAGAACACAGGGAATGCAATGACGCTTTGTACCATTTCATGAGTTAAGGACCTGAAGATTTCATTCTTCTCTTTGTTCAACAGTTTCATTAATTAGCACTTTACCTCACCTTTTTTTAAAAAAGTGAATAGTTTTGGTAAAGAAATGCACCTATACATTCTTCCAACTTTTCATATTCTCTCTGTGTTTTGATGAGAAACAGTGTGTAGTCCTTTGTGTAGCCTGAAATACAAATTGGGATAACATGATTCCCATGTTCTGAGATTGTACTAGATTTTTGACACATAGAATATAAAAAATAATACATAAAAGGTCACTGCTGACATCATCTAGAGAGATCCATGTGATGTGTCTAAAGATTATTCAGTTGACTAGGAGAATTTGTCAGTGAATTAGGCCAATAAAATACTACCACTTCTAACTTAATGTATGATAGTTTTGTTCCTCATTCCTCCCTCTGTCTTCCATTCCAGAATTAATTGGTTTAGATGTAAGTCAAACAATATATTCTTGTGCTTCTCAAACAACATCTACACATTTTATGTACTTAGCTGCCACTTTATTATTTCAGATCAATGGCTTTAAAAGTAAGCTATAAAAATATCTCTCCTTTTTTTCTTCAAATGAAATTTTATAGAAGCCATGACGTAAACCTAATAGAGAGTGGTCTGATTGAAGTACAGTAGGGTAGGGAAACCCAACCCACCTCAGTGCCCTAAAAGATCTCTGAGAAAGTTCTAGGTAGTCAAAGAACACAATGCTAGAGCCTAAACTGCTTGCTTCTCTCAGCCACCTCCTTAGCTCTTGGTTATGGTAGCTATACTTGGATATCAATCTGCATCTCAAATTTGTCTGTCCAAAAAACATATGCCCATATCTTATTACCCTCTTCAACCTGAGGACTCCTCTTTTCAGTGACACAACCCTGGCACGTTTATGGGGTCCTGAAGTAGAGAAAATTGGAAGAGCACAGTTCAAGAGCCTCCACAGATTCCTATAATTTGTGGGCAATATATCAAACTGATTATTGAACTTTCTGACAAAGCCTAGAGTGACAGAGCAGCTTAAGTAAAGCAGTGAATGAAGTCCTCTCTTAAAATAATGATGAGAGAGATTTTGTTACAATTATGCTCCTATTTTTGTTGTTCTTTTTTGTTGTTGTTGTCATAAGGCAAATCACCAAGATATTATGCAGAGGATAATAAACTTTAAATTGTGCATTTAAAGAAAATGAAGTGTCTCCTTTTCAAAAAATGTTTTTTTCTGCCAGATATCAAAAGTGAACATGGGATTGACTTTCAGTTGGTTGTCCCATCAAAGCCCCAAAGAACTAAAACATTCTGAAACTTTGGGACCTTTATCAGCAGCATTCCATGTCCAGGATGATTATTCTAGCCAAACAACAATAGCAGTTGATATCCATTATCATTACTCTCTCCATTTTACAGGCCAGAAAAGGGGCTTAAACACGCTTCATATCTTCCCCCACACCCAGCAGCTGGGAAGTGCCAGAGTTTGTAAAATTTTCACTTGACCCTGGTGACCAGAGTGAGATGGTGCCTGTCTCCCCACAGCGGGATCATCTGTTCAAATCATTCTTCTGTTGCCCGTGTTTGTGTAACCTATTTAACCAGTTTGTACTTCTCCATCTCTCTGGGAAAACTACAGAAAAATGGCTATATTTCCTGTATTGTTTCATCATGTTTCTAATCCTCTTACAAGAATTTGGCCAGTTACAAGTAATTGGTAATTTACAAAGAAATAAATCCCAGATGGAGTCCATGAAATCTGTATAATTCAAGTTATTTGTGCTACTGTTTTTTAAATCAATGAAGAATAATAAGGCTCAATATTGTACATCAGTCTAAAGGATTTAAATCACCCAAAACTGAGATGTTTTCTCTGCCAGTACTTCTGCAAATCTCTATTTGAAGACATTGAATTGTTGCCTCCTTACTCATCAGGCAGGAGCATCATGGGGGGATGCACGAATGACTCAGTGGCCTGATTTGCATTTTGTCTGAGGATATGGAGCCACATTAGATATGGAGAGGATAAACCACTCTGGTTCTAGGATAGTGGATGAGGAAGGAGATACGTGAATTACATCACTAGTGTTTCTCCCCTTCTCTGAATTCAACCATCTATGGGCTTCACTGCCCTAAATCTGCTCCTCTGCATAGTCACAGCCTTATTTAGGAATCAAATCCATTTTTCATTTCAAGGCTCTTGATTCCTGATTCATCACAGTCCACATACCCTGGCAGCCATCCACTCACACACATAGGCCATGCAGCAAATGTCGCTTAGTAAATTTGATGCTTGGAGTGCCAAACACATTTTCCCTATTCAAAGTGTATTAGAGATTGTGGTTCCTTATTCAGTCCAGAAAGCAAATGGCTGCACGTACACAACCCAGGTGAATGATGATATGAAGAGACTTTGAGGAATTACGGCTCTAACACTGGTTCGTGGTAAAGGGTATGTATGCTGTGAAAGGAACCAGGGGAAGGTGCTGGAGCATGTGCCTGTGCTGGCATTGAGACTCCTCTGTGTCTCAGGGTGCTGGGGTTCTGGGGCTCCAATGAAAGTCCACATGTTCCTCTGGTGTTCTGAGCAAGCAGCCACGGCTTGTCCAGAGGGGCAGCAGTTACCAGAGGGAGACTCTTAGGCCAGAGCGAGGCAGGAGGAGCACAGTGGGAGTACAGATACTAAGCTATGTGGCTGTTTACTCAGGCAGGAGGCTCAGCATACTGATGCCCAAAGAAAAGAGGCACCTCAAATCAAGGCAGCATTCTGCCCATAGGAGGATAGGAGGCCAGATGCTGATAGGCAACCAACAGTCTCTGACCTTCACATGTCATTTCCACTCATTACAAACAGATTAGCTCAAATCTAGAAGTTACTCAGGGGGCAACTGAAGCTCTGTATAGGAAAATTTGACTTAAACATTTGCTTCTAATAAGCACATAGCCTTAAGAATGAGAAAACAGTATCATCGAGTGTGCTTCCGAAGCACTCTAGATAGATAGTTCCTTTTAATTGCAGTCAGAAGGCAAATCAAGGTGCGTACATTTTTGCCATCTTTTGTATTAAGAAAGGATTTGCTTTTCCCCTCTTAAGCAACTTGTTCAGGGTTCGATTCACCCTTTACTTTGATTTCAAACTTGTAAAAATAAATACAAAAAGCTGAGCTTCCAAACTTGCATTTTCTAAAAATGACCATTTTCTCATGCTCTCAGGAAGCTGCAAGCAAACCAGTTCTGACAGCTGACCTCCACAGAACTTCTTTCCCCTTGTTCTGGGGAAAGGAGAGAGGAAAAATGACTTAGCATAAAATAGGAGCATTTAATTTCAAAATTTTCCATGGGACTCTCTGTAGTGATGCTTCTATATTAGTATATTCCACTACTGATGGGAGAAAGGGGAATCAAAGGTAGTGGATTTCTGGCCTGGGTGTTTGAGCAAGCAGGGGAAAATGAAAATTAGCTCAATATTAGGCATATTTAGTTTGGGTGCCTATGGGATATGCAAGTAGCTAAGCAAATCAAAATAAATGCCTGGCACTCAAAGATATATCTAGTTGGAGTTACTCTGAAAGTCATAAGGATATAAATGTCAAAGTCTGGTTCAGATGTGATCATCCAAGAAAAAAAAATAGAAGAAAGAACCTTAATGAATGCCCTCATTTCAGGCAGTATGTCTCAAACTTGGATATGCAAGTTGATCACCTGAGGCTCTGATTAAAATACAGATTGTACAGGAGCTTCTAATATTGCTAATGCTGCTTATACTTTGACAACATTTAGAGAGTTGCAAGAATTCTGAGGACAGTAAATGCAGAAAACATGAGGAAATCGCCCTGAAAAAGAAATAGAGATATCAAGGGGAAATAAACAAACAAAAACAGAGACTGGAAGTGTGGAAGATAAAGTAAGAGAGTTTCAACGAAGATGTGATCCCATCCTGCATGCAGGCCAAGACGAAAGGGTACACTGAGCTTGGGAATGAGAGAAGCATGGGGTGACCTTTATAAATGCAGTTTAAAAGTCTGAAGGCAGATGTTAGCACAATGAAAAAATTAAGGAAGTGAAGATAGTGAATATGAATTTTGTACACCATTGAGAAGTAAAAGTACCAGCAGGGGCCCCAGCAGCATTTTGGTTTCTGAAGGAGAGAAGTAAATGGCCTCCTGTCATTGAGTTACCAAGCAGTGCTTTGCTATTGGCCTTTGTACTTTGGACTTGAAGTTTTAAAAGTAATGAAGCATTTGACTATGATATGTGATTCATAAGTTTCTGGGTGGAGGATTAAACCAAAAAACATTACAATAAATCTTTATGCTATGGAAACCTGTGGATCATATTTATAAAATTATACCGAATCTATACAACACATGTGGAAATGGTGGAAATACATAAAAATGATAGTCACATTATTGTGGGACAAGTGACTCAATTTTTCTTAACAGAAAGAAATCATATGTTCATGTAGATCCTTTATTTAAAAATACTGAACAATTATTTTGAAATACAGTAAAGATCACAAAAAGAACCTCAAACCTTTGCTTACTTCTCAGCGACTTGGTACAAAATATTGGACAATTTATCCTTTCTTTCCCAAGTAAACAGGGAAACAGTACAATACTAAGCATACTCTGTGATGATATATATGGACTCATTTATTTCAGGTAGTGTTTATTTCCATTCTTTACTTATTCATTGCCAAGAAAATAAAGTTAATGATTCTATTTGTAAAAGAACGAATGTTCTTGCTCAATAAATGTACATAACTCACATTACACTCTACCATTAGAATCATTCCCTGTTTCATCCATTCATTAAAATATAATGCATTTTTTATTTTCTCCCACTCAAAAAGCCATATTTGGAAATCAATTAATGAGCCACACAAATGTGCAAAATTGGTTTAAATGGCTAAGAAAAAACCCTTTGGCACATTATATTCACAGCAGAACTATTTCTGTTCCCACACAATTGGACAAAGGTTTCTTTCTGAATTATACATGAAAGTAAACTATTTAAGCAATTTTCTTAAGAATCGGAGAGTGGTATTTGTGAATTCACTTATTTAATCATGGATAACTTAGAAGAGGCCACTACATAGCTCTGTTTACTTTGTTCTGTTAAAACCACAAATCCAAAGACAAATGTGTTCCTGAAGCTCTAAATGCCTTCAAGGACATGAGTCTAGCTGACTCAGGGTGCCTGCTCCAAAGAAACAGAAGAATAAGCTGTTAGCATGTCTCACAGCTATGGACATCATCACTCAAAAAGTACTATTAAATACATAAAGAAGTCAAAGCAAAAGTCTCTCCTTTCATAAGGCTCCAATCCAAGTTTCTGCCTAGAATATTACACAGAACAATATTTTACTTCTAACTATCTATCTTATATAGAAAATCATTATCAGTGAAAATTGAAAGGAAAAAATCACAAAGCACTAAATTAGCTGTGAAAGATAGTTTCTCTTACCATACCCTTTCCCAAAATGAGTATTATCATTTCTTGAATCTTGAATTCCCTGTCAACTTGTGCCTGAGACTTATGGTGAAACATGGCACTCAAGGTAAGAAACTAAAAAGTCATTCTACCAAAAGTTCTGTTGGGGCACAAGCAGCAGTGATTTTGTACTTTTAACAGAGTAACATCCAAAGGGGCATATCTTAGTCCATTCAGGCTTCAAAAAATAAAATGCTATAGGGTAGGTGGCAAATTTCTTTCTCACAGTTCTGGAAGCTGGAAGTCCAAAATCAGGGTGCCAGCATGGTTGGGTTCTGGTGAGAGCCCTTGTTCAGGTTTCAGACTGTTGACTTCTCATTCTACCCTCACCTGGTAGAAAGAGAGCTTGCTAACTGCCTGGCCTCTTGATATCATGCACTAATCCCATTCATAAAGGCTCTGTCCTCATGACTTAATTATCTCCTAAAGGTCCTACTTCCAGACATTATCCCATTGGGATTAGGGTTGCAACATATAAATTTTGGGGATCTGGTGAACACAAGCAGAGGATAAAAGGAGAAAGGTGCGCTGACATATCACACCCTGACAGAATACCATCCTTGGTAGCTCCTATGGCTCCACAAGCTCAATAAAGGCAAATCTCAATGGTAGACCCTCATCCTCTTGTGAGTAACAAGGGCAGTGACCATTGGTGGAAATGGAAATAGAAAGGACAAGGATGCTGGAGCACAAAAAGAGGTCAAGAAGCAAGGAAGAAACATGGAAACTGGACGTTATCTATACCTCTGTCCTCATGGACTACCAGAAATAGTTGAAAGGGCAGAGAATCAACTTTATGAAGGCTTAAAGTCCATGAAGAAAGTCAATAAAACATATTTTAGCTCTCATAAGAGTGACTTCATTCAGGGCAGCTAATATATTTTGAAACCAATCTTCTCTTAGTTACTGAAATATAGACATAAATTTCTTTATACTTATATTTTAAATGTGGCACATTTGCAATTCCAGAAAAAATGCTGTATGCCAGTTGCTATACATAACAAACTAAAACAGGGCAAAAGTATCAGAAAGAGAGTATTTTTGGACTGATAAGTAAAGACTAAATGTACGATAAATCTTTTTCTACTTAACTGAGATTTCCAGACATTTTCTTACTCATGCAGCAGGATGGTAAAGGGCAGGTAAAAAAAAAAAAGTCCATTCTTCTGAGTGGTGGAAAAAGGTCTGGAGCCTGAAGGGAATTCTTTATTTATGGCAAACAATCAGTTTTACTGAGTTATGAAAATGGAGTACAGTAAGAGCTGACAAGATCCAAACAGTTAAGAATCCTTTTGGGTTCCACAAAGGAAATATATTTCCTGGAAGAAGTGCATGAGGTAGAACTGCAGACGTGACAGGAGTGATGAGAATGAAGAAGCAGCCAGTTCTCACTGGGAATTGTAGCATCTACTTCTTCTCATTCCACAAGAGAGGGGAGGAAGGCACTATCACAGAGTGCCCCGGGCATGTCTGTGATACAGTAATTGGATGGAAGAGTCATCAGATGCTTTGGTACAGTGGCTAAACTTCCCACCACAACCAGTTTTGCAGGTAGTATTTCTAAAACAGCAAGCGTCAAGGCTCACTGACATTTCAAACTGAATTTTCATTCCAAAAGACACAACAGTGTTGTCTAGGGACCGGAGTTAGATTTCATAATATCCAGAGATTTCCGATTTGTACAACCTTTAGTTTTCAGCATTTCTCATTTCCCTCCCAATCATTACATATGTTGATGCTATTTTAATTCCTCCTTTGGCTTATTTGGCTCTTAAAGTGGTGGTTAAGACAATTTCCTCATTGACAGAATAAAGAAAAAAAAGAAACTCTCAAAAAAATCCTTCTTAGCTTGATTCAGTCAAGTGGAGTTAGGAGAGCTCCATGGTGAGTGCGGGACACTATCACTTAAAAACCACATAAGTGCATGACTTATAAGGCCTGTTATCTGTGAATCACGCTAAGTTCTGGCAGAGACTTCACACAGGAATTTTTAGTGGGGTATTCTAAGAAAGCAATGGACAATAAAAGATGAGTATCTGACTGAAGATCTGAGCTGAGAGAGTCAGTGGAAGGGACTTTTAGAGGTCAGACAATGGAGGTTACAAGGGAAATACAGTGGATTGCAGATTGGGTAGGTTCTCACTTACAGCCTTCCTGTCCATCACCCTTTATCCTTGGTTTCTGATCACTTTCCTAACACAGCTCATTCTGCCAACACCCAGCAGAGAATACCCTAGGGACATACACAGACACTCATGTGTGGAAGTCTTGGCGGCAGCAAAACCAGGTTAAATTGCACTTGGGACATTTCAATCTCAATGAAAAGACTTTTTTTTTCTGCTCAATGAATAATATATTCATAAAAACCGAACAGGAAGCAGGCAAGTTCAGTACAAGTTCATCATCTACCCCACCTCTTCCCTCTGTCATTCAGTTCAAGACAGGCTAGAGGAGTTAAACTTAGTTTCACATCACACCCACACACACTTAAACTCAGCTGTAAACCAAGGTCAACGGACAGTATATAAAACATGAACTACAGTCAGGGTTTTTTGTCTGAATCATGAGGCGTGCTAATCATAGGCAAATGCTAGCTCTGGGGATTCTGATCTTTGGCCCCCCTTTGTTTCCTGCCCCAAATGGCAGGTAGGTGGGGAGCACAGGACCCTCAACATCTCAGGCCAAGTATAATCATCATGTTCTCAGTGACAAACAGCTTCAAGTGACAGTGTGACAGCAAAACCAGATGGCAGTCAGAGTTTTAGTCATTTCCCATATTTTTTCCATTATTTGCAAGCCAAGAAGACTGCTGATCTTTGAAATAAGATGTCAGTGGCCAGTAGAGATCTCACGCTAAAGGAAGTGAATGTCTGAGAGCATGATGTAATGAGGAAGGATGTCATTCCAGACCAGAGATGAACCTGGACATGACAAATGTCGGACTAGCTCACACACATGATTAATGGAGATGACACCAAAATATAAGAAAGATAGCAGGTATTTAGCCTTGGTAAGGCCACACCAGCTATTTAAAGTTTTTTAATATAGACACAGATTTCCAGAGCCAAATAAATTTGAGGAAAGCTGAGTACAAGTGAAAACAAAGAATGATTTCTTTGTACAAGATTTCTCAGAGCCTTTAGTATAGTAACGTGCACTGCAAATCTCCAAGAAGCAATTTCACCATTGCTCATATTCTATTAGGTGGCTGATTCATCATTTATTTAACTGTTTGCTTTTGGATGTTTAGGTTTTATTGGATTTATTTTAGCATTTGCTATTTTGCTGTTACAGAAATGTTACAACAAATAGAGTTTTACACATTTTCATGGTTCTGATTATGTCTATTTGATAAATTTCTAAAAATAATATTAGTAAGTCAAAATACATGCACTCTAACTTAACTAGATATTGTTTATAATTGCCATCCAAAAAGGTTGCACCAATTTGCATCAGGACCAACCACACTTAGGAGGACTTGATTCCCCTCACATGGCTCTATTTCTAAAGTCTAGCCTATTCTTCTGGCATGTGCCATGCCATTCAATTGCTATAACTTTGTGGCAGGCTTTGTTTTCTCTAGGGATAGCTTTCTTCCCTGATTCCTTTTTATTCTGAACTGTCTTGGAAATTCTCAAATGTTTATTTTTCCATATGAACTCTAGTTTGAATAATTGTAAAAATTTAAGAAGAATTGATGTCTTTGTGATACAGGATCATCTATCCCAGAATAGGATATGCCTTTCTCTTTCATTTTCCTCTTTTATTTTTCAGTAGAATTTTATAATTGTATTTACGTAGATCTTGTACACCTTGCTTTTTTTTGGTACCAGGGGATTGAACTTGGGACCTTACGCTTGTGAGCCAGGCAACGGAACCATTGAGCCACATGCCCAGTGTACACCTTGCTTTTCTATTATCCTTAGCTGTTTTACCTCTTCTTTCTCTTTGTAAATGGGACATTTCTATCCAATCTATTTTCTAGCTAGATGTGTAAAAAATCTTTCATTTTAGTCATTAATTGTAAAATTTTCTTAGATTCTTTATTTACTTTTTCAGCTGAAGATCCAGAATTTTTGTCTATGATAATATAATTTGCAAGTACCCATCATTTTAGTTTCTCATTTCTAATTTTATACAACCAATTTCTTTCACTTGTAAACTAAACCCCTAACATTATTACATTGGTAAACAACTAGGCAGTAGAATACTATTGTCTTTCCTCTCTCATGGTGATGTCTGACTGTCATAATACTCCTCTTTTCTAGATTACTTTATCATCCTACCCTTAAGGACAAAGGGAACACAGAGCAGTTCTTTTCTGTAGAGCAACTTCACCTCGATTGTTTAGCTAGAAGATTTTGGCAGATTACAGCGAAAGTTCGCAATTCCATAGAGGAAATCACAAGTCTTAGAGTTCCAGGAACCTCATCAAAACCATAGCCACTTTTGAAGTGTAAAGCTCTCTGAAAACAAGGCTTTGTTTGAAATTCTAATCTCATAAAGAAAGGCTGGTGCTGAGGCAGACAATTATCTTCACTGCTCCTGCGGCTTCATGGTTTGAACATGGGTAGTGCTCCCTGAAGGTTCACATGTCACAGGCTTACTCTTTAGGGTAGCAGCATTCAGAGGAGCTATGGACCTTTAGGAGGTCAGACCCTAATAGAAAGTCATAAAATCCACTGGGTATGCCCCCAAAAGGGATTGTGGGTCCCTGCCCACCACATTACTCTTTCTGCTTCCTGTCTCATGATGTGAGCAACGATTCCTCTCATGTTCTACCATGATGTGCCACTGTCACCAGAAGCTGAACCCAACGGGATCACCAGATCTTGGACTTTAACCTCCAAGTCTATGAGCCAGAATAAACCACTCCTACTTTCATATGTAGGCTGTGTTCAGTATTTCATTATAGTGACACAAAACTGACTAATACAGATCTTTCCATCTCCTATTTCCTCTTTTTTTTTTTTTTTTTTTTTCTGGTACCAGGGATCAAGCTCAGGACCTTGCGCTTGCGAGGCAGGAGCCGGAACTACTGAGCTAAATCCCTGGCCCCACCTCCTATTTCCTATTGATCAAGTTCACTCCATAGGGAACCAATACTTCTGAGTTTTGGTATTTCGCTGTTATGCAACCCTCCTTTGGTGGCACTTGGGAAATCAAATCCCACATTCTGCTAGATGTTATATCATCCAAGCCCAAAAGAGAAGAGCAATGAGGTTTAGGTGAGCCACCAGCTGAATGAGATGAAGGAGGAGACAACTGGGAGAATCTGAAAACTTATGGGAGGTTTATGTTCCCATAGAGTTGAGAGTGAGGCCTGAGAGTAGCAACAGTAAAGATAGTGACAACCATGCTTCAAGGTCTCATTCATACAGGTTCTTACATGATCCTAGGAATCCAAACTCTGTTACAGCCTTAGAAACTACAGCAGTGATGGCAAATCTTTTAGAGACCCACAGTCCAAACTGCAACCCAAAACTCACTTATTTATTGCAAAGTGCCTACAATGCAATTAAACCTCAATACTGAGGTTATGCTTAGAAAAAAACAACTCATACACTTGTCTCGCATGCCAACAGAAAGGGACTGCACATGCCATAGCTTTGCCACCACTGAACAAGAGGCTCAGAGCCAGATTTAAAGTAAAGCAATGTGGTATCTATTCCCATTAAAAGTTGAAAGGGAAAAATCATAACAGCCATAGTAAGAAAAATACAAAATAATTACAGAGCACATAGCAGCTGCTCATTTTATCAAATTACTTTCAAATTATCTTTGACCTTCCTAAAAAAATGTAAGGACTGTAATAAAAAATTCTTTTGACATTTCTCACTTTGAATTCAGAGGAGAGGAACAAAAATATGAAAAGAACTTACCTATGTCTCTTGCCAGCGTAACCTTCTCTTGTGTTTGAGTTATAACTTCTGCTTTCTAAGGAGTAGAGACTTGGTTCAGATTCCACTCAGAACTTAATATATATAGCAGATATTGTATAAAATATTTTCCTCATATTATCTTGCTTGATCATTATAAAAATCCCTTGTTGTAGTATTTCATAGAATCTAAATACAGAAAATGGGATCTAGAGAGATTCTAGCACAAATCCATGTAAAATGGCATATAGATATTAGCAAAAGAAGAGAATGGAAAGGAGGAAAAGAAGGAACAGGAGAAGGAGGAGGAAGAAGAGAACCAAAAGTAAGAAATTATTACTGTTCATGAAAAATATCAAAGTGAAGAATAAAAACCTTGTTTCCAATATAGAGTTAACCACAGAGGACTCCTTTTACCTCTCAGTGAGACACTAGCATTCCTTTAAATCAAATTAGCACTATTTCCCAGATTTTTCCTACACTCTAAACTAATTAATAAATGTGTCATCTAGAGAGGTCAAATATAGATCAAAACCAAATTCAGAAATTGCAATCTTAGAATTTAATCAAGTTAAATGTTCTCTCTTCACTGCTGATAAATCTGGTATTCACAAGTGAAAGTTGCATCTTTTAAACATGTCTCCCTATTTTTCAATATTTATTGTACATGCACTTTGAGTCATACTATGAAGATAACTGCAGAGGTTCATCACTATTGGATCACTGTTGGATTATTGCAGCTGAAAGTGGGGCTATACTTTCTTCTGCATTCTTCTGAAGAGGTCAGTAACTACATGATTTGAGCACAAAAATGGACCAAAGAACATAAGGACTAGCATTAATATTTACCACAATTGAAGGAGTCTCCATTTATATTATTATCTATTACCATTATTGTCTCACAACTCTAATTGGTACAGAGCAGTCACTGGAATATTACTACTGCTACTACTATCATTATTATTATTTTAAATGAGACTTAGGGATCTACCTTAAGGATAGAGCACTTGCCTGCCATGTGCAAAGCCTCAAGTTTCATCGCCAGCACAGCAAAAAGCAACAATGACAAAATATTTTCAACCACAATAAGAATGCTTTAGCTTTGAGCTTAAATACATGTCTTCAAGGCAGAGTCTTTGAGCTTTCAGTAACACCAGGAAAGATTTTTTTATATGCTGATGCCTGGAAAATATAGTATATTTTTCATCAAACTATATAGCACTTTCTGCTCAGCCATAGAAAGTTTTGAACAAACACAGGCAGATATACATGAATGCATTGAGTTCTACATAGTCTTCTGTCCCAAATCCATAATAAGAATAGGTTTTATTCACCTGAAGCAATTTGTAACAAATTATCCCAGAATACACAAAAAACTCAACTCCTATACATATACATATATATATATATACTATATTTACTCAACTCCAGGGTCCTGAAGTGTTTGTGATAAAGCAAAGAATCTGATTTTCTTTTAAATTTTCTGTTATTTGTTATAAATAGTATGAAAGCAAAAAATGTAAGAAACAAAGGGTTAAAAAAATTGTAAACCTAACCAAAAATCTCTTTGTAATATTTCCTTTATGGAACAGCCAAAGTAATTTTCTAAAATACAACTCTGATAATATTGCTTCCTTGATTAAAGTCATTTCATGTTCCCATTACTGTTTTCTAACCAACAGCTTATTTCTGGCTGTATGGCCCCAGGAGTTAACATTCCAACCATATTTCCACTTCACCTCCCATAATACACTGCACTGTTTCTTACTTTTTGGTCTCAGCATATGCTATTAGTCATTCATGTGATGCTTTCTCCCTCTCCTCCTCTTCTCTTAACTTTTTGAGTACCTGCTCTCTTGCAGGAAATAGCTTAGATATTACAGCCCCCAAGATGTGCTGCCTGAAGTCTGTCTTCTACATGCTTGGACAGCACACTGTACAAAATCATTTACTTGGTTTCCTATTTCTCTCTCCCCCGCTATAGAATAAGTCTCTTGAGGGCAAGAAATGGGACTTGGACCATGTTACATTCCTATATCCTAGTTCAATGCCTCCAATATGGTATAACAGTCTTTCGTTTACTGAGTGACTGAAGTTTTTTAACTACCCTTAAACTACCCATAAGTGATTAATATGTAATGCTAATTTTCAAACCTTTTATTAATATGTGACAGACTAATTACATGTTAGTCTCATTCTTCACTCTGACAGCTGTTGTGCTTGTCATGTCCTATGATAATGGCTGAGGAACTCAGTATTCTCTTTTCCAGATGCTGCAGAGCTAGGTGTATGACCTTGAGAAGTTATTTCACTTTTCTATTCCTGAGTTTCCTCATCTGTTAAATGAAGATGCTATAAATCCTTCCTCACAGTGTTGTTAGGAGAATTAAATATCGATGAACCCCAAATGATGTTTCGCAGTAGGCCTGCATATCCTAAAAGCACCGTCAATGTTTGCCATTGTAATCAGTGTTTGTCACACACAATTGACTGCCAATAAGCTTTGTTATGTTTTGAGGTTTTCTTTTTTCTGGTACCGCGGATCGAACTCGGGTCCTTGCACTTGCGCAGCAGGTGTGGAGGTTTTCATCTAAGCAATTATTTTATTATCTCTTCTCCCTCTTTCCCTTCAGTGGAATAGTAGAATTGAACTAAACCATTTCTCATCCTTGCAGATGGAAAATAGATTGTAAAAATGTGTTCAGAGAAGTAAGTTTGTGATAACCCAGAATTAAAGGCAGGTAGGGCAGGAGAGAGGTGTCAAGGATGACATGTGTTCAATATGAAGAATGGGGAAGGCAAAGTTTTGAAACATTTCCCAAAACAGGAGTTAAGGGAGTTTGAAACCAGGAAAGAAGATCTTACAAAATTTCAAATCAACAAAGGCTCTACGTCTTCACTTCTTCCTGCCAAATGTTTCAGCTTCCTTAGGGGAGATACTCCTCAAGATAACTTTAGCTTTTTTATATTTGTAATGCCAATTATAGGCACAGATAGAAACAGACAATGCAACAATTGGTCTCCATCCCTACCACAGAAGTAGCTGTCTAAATTGAGTCATTTAGGGTTATATTTAGCTGCGTGGCATGGAAACCAAATAGAGTGGCCTAAGCAAACATTTACAGATTTCATTGAAAAGGATGCCACAGATGAACACCTCAGGGGGAAAACAACAGTTCCAGAAACCAGCTTCTTTCTATATCGTGTTCTGTGACGTGACCTTTGTCTTTATGATCACAAGATGGCTCCTGTACTTTCAGGCATTAAGTTATCACAGCAAAAAGGAAAAATGGAGAAGGTCAAATGACACATGCCAGCTGAGTTTGCCTCCTTTCATTTAGAAGGGAAGGGCATTATTTCCCGGAAGCTCCACCCACTAGATTTCCTTTTACATTATATTGGCTAAAATTGGGTCACATGATCAACCTTGGCTACAAGTAATCCTGAGCAAATTGCGATTCAATATGGGGAACTCTTTTACTAAAGAATATAGAGAAAATAGACATGATATCAGAAACTAGCATGTTTACTACTTGCCTCCTGGTCAATAAACTAGGCTTGAGTAACACATAATGAAACATATCCTATATTTTATTTGATGATAGCTGAAATTAGATTAATTGGATGAACATAAATAGGCAGACAATAAGACAACAATCTTATGTTGCATAGAAATTAGTTAGAAAATTGAGTGATTAAACTTCCTGCTTCTACTCCTTGAATTTCCCTCCAACTCCTGCCCTCTCCCTAAAAAGAAAGTCGTGTTTAGCACATCAAAAATCTATTACTTCTGAGTCAAAAAAATGTTCCAAATGTATTTTTATGTAGTGTTAGTTAACATTTTTCAAGTTAACAGCTTTTGAAGTTTTTCTACTCGCTTTTATCAGGTCTCCTTCATAACACATTTCTATGTTAAATTTATCATATTGTTTCTCAATTTCCCTTTGCTTTCTACCATCACTATTCTGAGAGTAAGGGAAGCGAATATGTCATATTTTGAGTTATTCGTGATTTTTCTACTCATTAACACAGGTAGTTTCCTGTGTAAACCTAATTCTCTAGATTCAGGGATTATCTATTGGGCCGAAAGTGCTTCTTTATATAATTACTGACATTATACATATGATCATATATTATATTAATATCATGTAGTAATTTGATCGGGATTTAGGTCCATGATTATGAAATGAGTTTAATCCTTGTTATAAATCAGGTCCATTAACATAGAAAAAAGTTTCAGACTGTTGATAAAATGAGAAAGTTATAAATCTGTTGTTTGCGATTTGTATAGATAAGTTACAAAACTACTCAAACTATCCTATTCTGTATACAAGATAAGCTTGAGTTCCAGAGAAGATGTGGCCTGATCACTTGTCTTCAAGGACAAAGAATTGTTTGCTTTTGTCTGGGTGCTGTTTTTGTTGTTGTTTATTAATCTTTGGATACTCATTTGAATTTCTGAGTAAAACATTCTTAGTTTCATATTCTATCATCTGGAGGCAAAACATATCTACTTTGAAAACATAGTAAACTTTCAGAATCAGTTAAAAAAATAATGACACATTTGTCCTGATTTTATGTTGGCGTGATTAGTTGACACCAGCACTAAGGAAATCAAACAGTTTACTCTGTTGATAAAAGTAGAAGGAAAAAAGTGGAAGCTGCTAATAAACCACTAGCCCATTGGAAGGAATAAATTTGAACAGGACTTAGAGAAATACCCATCAGTGGAAATAAAAATCCACAATCATTTTTGAATTGGCTGAAAAAAATGTGCCAGAAGCTACAAAATGATAAGAGTCTCTTCTTGTGCATTACTAGATTTTTCCTCTAAAGTGCAACAATTTAAACCACATATCAACAATAAGTCTGTACTGCTAAGCAACTGACACTTGTTGAGGAATAGATCTTTTTTTCTTAATATATTTATTGGCATATTTTAGGTATATAATATGTTTACATTTATCATTGGGTACTTGTACCTGAACATGTTGTATCTTAGTTCTTAATTTTTCCCCATTACCTGTGCGCCCTTCACCCCCTCCACCCTTCCCTATTTACATAGATTTTCGTGGGGGATTTTTCTTTTCTCATAGGCTTTTTTTTTTTTTGGTATTAAATTCTTTTATTGGTACATTGTAGGTATACAGCACAATTACATTTCTCACTGGGAATTGTACCATTACATAATGCATCTTGGTTCTTATTTTTTCCCCATTCCTAGCCCTCCCTTCACGCCCTCCACCCTTCCCTATTTACAAAGACTTTATTTCCATTTTTTCCATTTCTCAGCATTTTTCCTTTCCCTTCTTCCCTTTCCCCTGACCCTCCCACTACCCCTACCCCTTTGGACCTTTTCTTCCTATTTTACATTATCGATTATTTATTCTAATCATTGGTACATTTTAGGTATACAATATAATGACATTCATCATTGGAAATTTGCACCTTTACATAGTCTCTCTTGGTTCTTATTTTTCACCCTTGCCCAGCCCTCCCTTCAACCCCTCCAGTCCTCCCTAGTTACAAAGATTTTGTTCCTATTTTTCCATTTTCTCATATTAATCTCATTCCCTTCTAAGCTTTCCCCTAGCCCTCCCACTTCTTTCGCCTTTTTCCCTTTTCTTCCTATTTCACATGACCTATTATACATTTAGTCCTTATTTACACTTTCAGTTTCTCAGACCAGAGAAAATATTCGGTATTTACACATGTGTGTCCTATTTATTTCACTTAAGAGTATTGCCTCAATGTGCATCCACTTAGCAATAAATGTCTCTAATTTCTCATTTTTTATGGCTGAGTAGTACTCCATTTTATAAAAAAAACTCATTTTCTTTATCCAGTCTCCAGTTGATGGGCATTTGGGCTGTTTCCTAGTTTTAGCTATTACAAACTGCGCTGCTATGAACATGGGTAAACATATATCACTGTGGTATGATTCTTTTAATTCTTTGGGGAAGATCCCCAGCAGTGGAATAGCAGGGTCAAATGGGACTTCCAGTCCTAGTTCTTTGAGGTATCTCCATAGTGATTTCCACAGTGCTTGCACCAGTCTACACTCCCACCAGCAGTGGAGCAGGGTTCCTCTTTCCCCACAGGCCCACCAGCATTTGTTATTGGTTGATTTCATGATAGTAGCCATTCTTTCTGGAGTGAAGTGGAATCTCAGCATTGTTTTCCTTTGCATCTCTTGAATGACCAGTGATGTTGAACATTTTTTCATATGTTTATTTGCTATTTCTACTTCTTTGTCTGAGAAATGTCTGTTCATTTCAGATGCCCATTTTTGGATTAGATCTTTAAATTTGGGAGGTCTGATCTTTTTAAGTTCTTTATAGATTCGAGATAGTAGACCTTTGTCTGAGGAAGAGCAGGTGAAGAATTTTTCCCACATTGTGGGTTGTCTCTTCACACTGCTGGTGGTTTCTCTTGCTGTGCAGAAGCCTTTTAATAAGAAGAGATCCCACTTGTTGATTGTTTGTGCTAGTTCCCGGGCAACTGAGGTTTTGTTCATAAAATCTTTTCCTACACCGATGTCTTCAAGGGTTCTACCTAACCTCTTTTCCAACTGGTTCAGAGTTTCTATTTTAATATTTGGATCTTTAATCCATTTTAATTTTAGTTTAGTGCATGGTGAGAGATACAGGTCTAGTTTTAATCTTTGGCAAGTTGAAGCCCAAGTTTTCCAGCACCATTTATTAAAGAGGCTATCTTTCCTCTAGTGAGAGTGTTTGGCTCTTTTGTCAAAGATGAGATGGCCAAGTGAGTCTGGCGTTGTTTCTGCATCTTCTAATCTGTTCCACGGGTCCTCAGGTCTGTTTCTTTGCCAGTACCATGCTGTTTTTATCACAGTAGCTTTGTAGTAGAGTTGCAGGTTGGGGATTGTGATACCCCCTGCCATGTCTCTGTTACCTAGAATTGCTTTTGCTATTCTGAGTCTCTTCTTGTTCCAAATGAATTTTTGGATTGTTTTCTTGAGGTCTATGAGGTATGCTACTGGGATCTCAATTGCAATTGCATTAAATCTATATAGCAGTTTTGGAAGTAAGGCCATTTTCACTATATTAACCCTTCCTACCCAGGAGCAGGGGATGTCTGTCCATTTTCTCATATCATCTTCAATCTCTCTTTGCAGAGTGCCATAGTTTTCAGAGAAGAGGTCTTTGATTTCTTTTGTTAGGATGATTCCTAGGTATTTCAGTTTTTTGGATGCTATTGTGAAAGGAATTATTTGCCCTATTTCTCTCTCAGTGAGTCTGTCATTGGTGTAGAGGAAAGCTATTGATTTTTGTGTGTTGACCTTGTAACCAGCTACTTGACTGAATTTGGTTATTAAGTCTAGAAGACTTTTGGTGGAGTTCTTGGGGTCTTCTATATAGAGTATCATGTCATCTGCAAATAATGACAATTTGACTTCTTCATTACCTATCTTTATTCCTCTTATTTCTTTCTCTTGTCTAATTGCCGTGGCTAATGTTTCCAGAACTATATTGAACAAGAGTGGTGATAGTGGACATCCTTGTCTTGTTCCTGATTTTAGTGTGAAGGATTTCAGTTTTTCACCATTTAGTATGATACTGGCTGTTGGTTTTTTCATAGATGGCTTCTATCAGATTGAGGTAGAGACCATCTATTCCAATTTTTTGTAGGGTTTTTATCATAAATGCATGTTGGATTTTGTCAAATGCTTTTTCTGCATCTATGGAGGTAATCACATGGTTTTTGTCCTTGGCCCTATTGCTATAGTGTATTACATTGATTGATTTTCGTATATTGAACCATTCCTGCATCCCTGGGATGAATCCCACTTGATCAGGGTGTGTGATCTTCTTGATGATCTTCTGCATTCTGTTTGCCATTATCTTATTAAGGATTTTTGCATCTGTGTTCATTAGTGAGATTGGCCTATAGTTCTCTTTTTCAGTTGGGTCTTTCTCTGCTTTGGGGATCAAGGTGATGCTTGCTTCCAGGAAGGAATTTGGGAGTATTGCTTTCCTTTCAATTTCATTGAAGAGTTTAAACAGCAGTGGCAGCAGTTCCTCTCTAAATGTCTTGTAGAATTCAGCAGTGAAGCCATTAGGGCCCGGGCTTTTCTTAGTTGATAAATTTTTAATTACCTTTTCAATTTCATTTGTTGATATGGGGTTGTTCAGAATTTTTCGGTCTTCTTCATTCAACTTTGGTAATTCATATGTATCTAGAAATCTGTCCATTTCTTCTGTGTTTTCCATCTTATTGGTGTATAGGTTCTGGAAGTAGGTATTGATGATCCTCTGGATTTCTGCTGAGTCTGTTGTAATTTCATCCTTTTCATTCCTAATTGCATGGATTTGGGCCTTTTCTTTCCTTTTTCTGACAAGGTTGGCTAAAGGTTTGTCAATTTTGTCGATTCTTTCAAAGAACCAACTCTTGGCTTCATTGATTTTTTGTATCATTTTCTTAGTCTCCATTGCATTGATTTCTCCTCTGATCTTTATAATTTCCTCCCTTGTATGAGCTTTGGGGTTGTCCTGCTCTTCTTTTTCTAGAAGCTTGAGGTTCAGCATCAGGTTGTTTAATTGGGCTCACTCTGTTTTCCTAATATGCGTATTCACTGCTATGAATTTCCCTCGTAAGACAGCTTTCATTGTGTCCCATAGATTCCGATATGTTGTATTGTCATTGTCATTTAATTGAAGGAACTGTCTGATTTCTTCTTTTATTTCCTCTGTGACCCAGTGGTTATTCAGAAGTGTGTTGTTCAATTTCCACGTGTTTATGAAGTTCTTTGAGTTTCTTTTGCTATGGATCTCCAATTTCATCGCACTATGGTCTGATAATATACAGGGGATAACTTCAATTCCTTTGCACTTACTTAAACATGTTCTATGTGTGAGTATGTGGTCTATTTTGGAGAATGACCCATGCACAGCTGAGAAGAATGTGTATTCTGATTTTGTGGGGTGGAAGACTCTGTAAACATCTGTTAAGTTCATTTGTTCAAGAGTTCAATTGAGTTCTAGTATTTCATTGCTTATTTTTTTGTCTAGTTGATCTATTTGTGACAGTGGGGTGTTGAGGTCCCCTACTACAATTGTATTAGTGCATATATGACTTTTCTTGTCCGTTAGTATTTGTTTTATATAGTTGGGTGCACTAGTGTTTGGTGCATAGATATTTATGATTGTCACCTCTTCCTCTTGGATTCTTCCCTTTACAAGGATGTAATGTCCTTCTTCGTCTCTCTTAATCAGCGTTGGTTTGAAATCTGCTTGATCTGCCCAGAGGATAGCTACTCCTGCTTTTTTTCCAGGTTCCTGTCGCATGGAATATTGTTTTCCACCCTTTAACTTTCAGTCTATGAGTTTCCTTTTGAATTAAGTGTGTTTCTTGTATGCAGCATATTGTTGGATCTTGCTTCTTGACCCATTCTGCCAGTCTATTTCTTTTGATTGGTGAATTGAGACCATTAACATTGATGGTTATAACTGAAATGTATTGACTTGTCATTCCTATGACTTTTTCTTTTTGTTGGGTTCTCCCCCTTTACATTTAATTTCTTGTCATGCCAGATGGGTTCATTCTGCTTTGCTTCCTGGGGTTGTGATCCTCAATGTCTGTTCCTAGGATATTGTATAAAATTCTTTGGAGTGCTGGTTTGGTATTCACGAAGTTCCTAAGGTGCTCTTTGTCATGAAAGTATCTAATTTCTCCATCTGTTTTGAAAGATAGTTTTGCAGGGTACATCAATCCGTGTTGGAGTCTGTTTTCTTTTAGGGCTTGGAATATGTCACTCCAAGCTGTTTTTGCCTTAATGGTTTGTGTTGAGAAGTCTGCTGTGATTCTGATGGGCTTTCCTTTGTATGTGATTTGTTTCTTTTCTCTGACTGCTTGGAGAACTTTGTTCTTCTGTTGTGTTTCTGGAATCTTAACCATTATATGCCTATGTGTAGATTTTTTTTGATCAAGGCTATTTGGAGTCCTATATGCCTCACTTATCTGTATGTCAAGCTCTTTTCCCCTGCTTGGGAAATTTTCTGCCATCACTTCTGTGAACAGTTTTTTTATGTCATCTGCACTCTCTCCTGTTTCTTCATTGAGCCCAATCAGTCTTATGTTATTCTTCTTTGCATCATCTAGCAGCTGGTGGATTGATTTCTCATGTTCCCTTATAATTTTGAAGCAATTTTTCTTTTCCTGGTCACTAATTGCAATCTTATCTTCTATATCTGAAATTCTGTCCTCACATTGGCTCATTCTGCTGTGTAGACTTTCAATGGAGTTTTTCATGTCCTGAAAATCTATTTGCATCTGTTTCATGGATTCCATTTGTTTCTTATGTTGGGATTCCATCATGTTCCTGAGCTCCTCTCTAGATTTATTAATCATGTCTTGCACTAGGGGCACAATTTCTCCTGTTATCTGAGAAATTATTTCTGATTTCATTTTTTCCAGATCCCCTTTTGTTGCTAGTTCAGTGGGTCCAGGTGGTTGAGTATCAGAGTGTTCCATCTCATTTCCCTTTGGGGTTGCTGTAGGTGATCTGGAAGTCTGGTTTTGAGACTTATTTACATGTTTTCTCATTTCGACTGGGGCTGGGGGCTGTTAGCGCCTGCACAGATTACCTCCTCTGAGCTGGGAGAGGTGGGACAGGGGCCGGGAGCAACGGTAGGGATGGTGACCCAAAAGCCCTTTCCTGTGGGCTGGGAGCAGCCAGAGGGATGGTGGCCAGGAAGCCCCTTCCTCTGGGCCAGGAGCAGCAGGACAGAAGGTGGCCCAAAAGCCCTTTCCTCTGGGCTGGGAGCAGTGGGAGGGATGGTGACCGGGAAGCCCCTTCCTCTGGACCAGGAGCAGTGGGACGATGGCTCAGAAGCCCCTGCCTCTGGGCCGGGAGCAGTGGGACTCATTACCTTGTTCTGGTGGTCTGGTGTCCTCTGTGTCTTTGTATTGTGGAACCAGGTGGCTGCCTGTCTGCAGCCGAGTGATTCAGTGTCTTCCGCGCAACTCAGGACCTCAGTAGGGCGTGCACAGACTTGCCTGTCTGCAGCGGGCTGATTCAGCATGTTCTGTGCGATTCAGGACCTCGGTAGGGCATGCACAGACCTGCCTGTCTGCAACAGGCTGATCTTTTCTCATAATTTTTCCTTTCCCTTCTTCCCTTTCCCCTTCCCCTCCCACCACCCCTACACCTTTGGACCTTTTTCTATTTCAAATTATCAATTATTCATTTTAATCATTTTCATCCTTATTTACACTCTCAGTTTCTCACACTAGAGAAACTATCCGGTATTTACACATGTGTGTCCTATTTATTTCACTTAAGAGTATGGCCTCAATATCCATCCATTTAGCTATAAATGTCTCTAGTTTCTCATTCATTATCACTGAGTGGTACTCCATTTTATAAAAAAAAAAAAACCTCAAATCTTCTTTATCCAGTTTCCAGGTGTTGGGCACTTGGGCTGTTTCCAAGCTTTAGCTATTACAAACTCTGCTGCTATAAACATAGGTGCACATATATTGCTGTGGTATGATTCTTTTAATTCTTTGGGGAAGATTCCCAGTAGAGGAATAGCTGGGTCAAATGGGACCTGTAGTCCTAGTTCTTTGAGGTATCTCCATACTGATTTCCACAGTGGTTGCACCAGTCTGCACTCCCACCAACAATGGAGAAGGGTTCCTTTCTCTCCACACCCCCACCAGCATTTGTTATTGGTTGATTTCTTGATAGCAGCCACTCTTTCTGGGGTGAGGTGGAATCTCAGTGTCATTTTCATCTGCATCTCTTGAATGACAAGTGATGTTGAACATTTTTTCATATATTTATTTCCTCTTTTACTTCTTTGAGAAATGTCTGTTCATTTCAGATGCCCATTTTTGAATTGGGTCTTTGAATTTGGGGTGTCTGATTGTTTTCAATTCTTTATATATTCTTGATAGTAGACCTTTGTCTGAGGTACAGCTGCTAAAAATTTCTTCCCACGTTGTAGGTTGTCTCTTAGCTCTGTTGGTAATTTCTCTTGCAGTGCAGAAGCTTTTTTGGTTTTGGTTTTGGTTTTTTTCCACTAAGTTTATTGGTACATTTTCGGTATAAAATACAGTTACATTCATCATTGGGATCTTGTAGCATTACATGAGTATCTTGGTTCTTTTTTTCCCCCCTCTTCCCTTGGCCTCCCTTCACCCCCTCCACCCTTCCCTATTTGCAAAGACTTTGTTTCCATTTTTTTCCTTTTCTCATACTTTTTCTTCTCCCTTGTTTCCTTTCCCCTACCCCTCCAACTTTCCCTGCATCTTTAGATCTTTTCTTCCTGTTACACAATATCAATTACACATTTTTTAAATTATAATATCAAGATCTAGGAGACATTACCACAGATTTTAAAGAATTTAAAAGGATATAGAAAGCATATTACAAAAATCTGTTTTGAAATAAATGTGACAACTTCTAAGAAGTATCTTGGAAGACAAATTAATGAAACTAACTCTGGAAGAAATATAAAATTTGAATAGCACCTATTAAAGAAAGTATATTCCTAGCTTGAAAAACTACCTATATGACAAAAACAGGCTCATATACATTTTAACTGATAAATTCTATCAAACTATTAACGCAGAAAAAAGAAGGAACACTTCTGCCCTCATTTTACGAAATCAACATTGTGCTAATCCTAAAACTGGATAAAGATAATAGAAGAAAAAAGTATGAACATAGATAGAAATTTGTTTAACAAAACAAACTGTTAGAAGTCAGATCTGGCAGGATGTAGAAAGTGGTTTTGTTATAGGGATGGCAGTGTTGGTTCAGCATTGGAAGATCCACCCCCAAAAGTCATCATTTTAACAGAGGAAAGGAAAAAGCCATATGATCCCGTCACTAGTTGGAGAAAAAGTATTGGACTAAATTCTACAGCTGTTCATGGTAAAAGCTATCAGGAGACTAGAAGTAGAACAGAACCTTTTTAATTAAAGACATGTACTCCATGCTTCCAGTGAGAATGCCTTATATGAATGCAGAAGATACAATGCTTTCTTCTTCAGGTGGAGAACAAGGGCAGATATGCTTACTCTTTATCTCTCCATTAAACTTTGAAACCTAGGCCCCACCAAAATAGTCTGGCAATAAAATGACACCACTAGGATAGGATTGGCAAGGTAGAAGCAAAAATCTTTATATGTAGATGAAATGATCATCTACAGAGAAAATACTAAGAAATCTCTAGGAGCCCTTAGAACTTGTACTTGAATTTAGCAGGATTAGAAAACACAAGGTATATATAAAAATTCAGGTCTGTGTATACTTGCTATAAATGAAGAATTGGATATTGAAATTGAAAAGTTATGTAGGAGTACAAAGGACCTAGAAAAGTTAAAAACAAAAACAGTGTTGGAAAATGTTTAGTACCCAATTTTAAGACTTCTTCTAAAGCTAAGGTCATCAAGGCAGTGTTGGTGTAAGGAAAGACATATAGATTATTGGAACAAAACAGAGAATCTAGAAATAGAACCACACATATATGGTCCACTGAGTTTTGAAAGATTATTTAACATTAGCATTTTATAGAATGTAAACTCAATTCAAGAGCCGAGGAAGAGACAGTGTTTTCAGCAAACGGCACTAGAACACCTGGTATCCATATATAAAAAATTAACCTCAACCCTTTTTTTCCATACATGAAAATAACTTGAAGGGATCTATTAACCTAAATAAGAAAGCCTAAAAGTATGAAACTTTAAGAAGAAATTATAAGGGAAAATATCTATGGATTCAGGGTAGGCAAGAACTACCTAGGATGCAAAAGACATGATGTATAAAAGAAAAAAATTGATAAGTGAGATTTCATCAATATTTAGAACTTTAAATAACATCATTAAAATGAAAAGTAGTCTTTAAACGACCATATTTCCAATGCATATAACCTATGAGCAGAATATATAAAGAACTCTTACAGCTCATTAATAGACAACCCAATTAAAATGTAGACATAGGATGATAAATAGCCAGTTTAGCACAAGGAATGGTGTGGAACTCTAGAATCAGAAAAAATACTAATCAGTACAATAATAAGGTTGAATTATACACTCCTTGGGGAGATCAAGTTAAAAGTTTTAAAAGCCTTGTCATGACTTTTTCTTTTTGTTGGATTCTCCCCCTTTGCATTTAATTTGTCACAACCAATGGATTCATTCTGCTGGGTTTCCTGGGGTTGTGATCCTCATTGTCTTTTCCTAGGGTATTGTCTAAAAGTTTTTGGAGTGCTGGTTTGGTATTCATGAAGTTCCTGAGGTGCTCTTTATCATGAAAGTATCTTATTTCTCCATCAATTTTGAAAGATAGTTTTGCAGGGTACATCAATCTGGGTTGGAGGCTGTTTTCCTTTAGAGCTTGAAATACATCACTCCAAGCTCTTCTTGCCTTGAGGGTTTGCATTGAGAAGTCTGCTGTGATTCTGATGGGCTTTCCTTTGTATGTGATTTGTTTCTTTTCTCTCACTGCTTGTAGAATTTTACTCTTCTGTTGGATTTCTGGAATCCTAACTATTATATGCCTATGTGTAGGGTTTTTTTTTTATTAAGGCTAGCTGGAGTCCTATATGCCTCACTTATCTGTATGTCAAGTTCTTTTCCCCTCCTTGGGAAGTTTTCTGCCATCACTTCTGTGAATAGTTTTTTTTTTATGTCATCTGCACTCTCTCCTCTTTCTTCATTGACTCCAATCAGTCTTATGTTATTCTTCTTTGCATTGTCTAGCAGCTGCTGGATTGATTTCTCATGTTCCCTTACAATTCTAAAGCAATTTTTCTTTTCCTCCTCACTAATTGCAATCTTATCTTCTATATGTGAAATTCTATCCTCACATTGGTTCATTCTGCTGTGCAGACTTTCGATGGAGTTTTCAATCTCTTGGAAATCTGTTTGTATCTGTTTTATGGATTCCATTTGTTTCCTATGTTGGAATTCCATCATGTTCCTCAGATCCTCTGTTTTTTTTATCTGCGTCCTCTCTAGATTTATTAATCATGTCTTGCACTATGAGCAAAATCTTTGCTGTTATCTGAGTAATTATTTCTGATTTCATTTTTCCCAGATCCTCTTTTGTTGCCAGTTCAGAGAGTCCAGGTGGTTGAGTATCAGATTGTTCCATCTCGTTTCCCCTTGGGGTTGCTGGAGGTGATCTGGAAGTCTGGTTTTGAGGCTTGTTTATGTGTTTTCTCATTTCCATGGGGGAGCAGTGATTCTGGCACCCACGTGGGTCACTTTCTTTCCCCTAGGAGCTTGGGATGGCGGTGGGGGAGCTTCCTTCTGGGTGCTGGGACCAGCTCAGCTTCTCTGCTCTAGGAGCCTGGGATGGCACTGGGGGAGCTTCCTTCCGGGTGCTGGGACCGACTGCCCTAGGATCCTGGGATGGAGGTGGGGAGCTTCCTTCCAGGTGCTGGGACTGGCTCAGCTTCTCTGCCCCAGGAGCCTGGGATGGAGGAGAGATCATTCTTTTTCACTACATTTTCCAGCCTCCCTTGCAGCTAGGCAAGAACCACATGACAGAGACCTCACCAATGGTGATATAAGCTGAAGCGGTGTTTTCCCAGTGATCCAAGGCCATTAAAAGTGTTTGTGAGTCCTCCACACTCTGTTGTCAGTGGCCAGAAGTTAAGATCTCCAAGATGACAGTTTCAAAGAACTTAGATCCCTGAGTCAGCACTGGAAGAGAGGCTCTTAGGAGACCTGTCTGACTTGTCTTGTTTATGTCAAAAAGAGTTGCAAGTATGTTCGAACTTGCTTGTGTGTGTTCTCCCATTTCCTTTCATTTAGAAGAATGAATGTTGGGTCACATGGGTGAAAATAAAATTCTCCTTTTTCCCCTTTTTTCATTATCTGTTTTGTTGTGGTTTTTTTGTACCAGCGATCGAACTTGGGTTCTTGTGCTTGTGGGGCAGGCAGCAGAACCACTGAGCTAAATCCCCGGCTCATTATCTCTGTTTTTAAAGAGTGAAAGAATAACAATTTGGCAAGTGAGGAAATAGATTCATGCACCCAATGGCATGCATTATGTGTTCATCCAGCAAATCTCTATTAAGCACCTGTTAAGTGTCAGGTACTGTTCTAGGCATTGAGCGTACATCCAAGAACAAAAGGATGAAAAGCTCTGGACTAAAGCTGCATACATTTCTGTCAATTGCCAAATTATCTTGAAACAAGTCCTTTAAAAATTTTTCTTGATCAAATATTTTGAAGAAGATTCTGTTTCTCCAACAGTTCTAACGTTTATGCTCGCATGATCTTTATCAACTCCTATTCCTCTCCTCATCATCTTCACCCCCAGAAGGAAACTTACTAAATATATATACCTCTTGATTTCCTATAAAATCAGAATTTACAGTAGTTATAGCCATTTATATTTGTTGACAAAAAAAGTCTTTGAAAGGATACATTATCACTGGTTCCCCTGCATG
Source organism: Heterocephalus glaber (assembly GCF_053883595.1). Classification (NCBI taxonomy): domain Eukaryota; kingdom Metazoa; phylum Chordata; class Mammalia; order Rodentia; family Bathyergidae; genus Heterocephalus; species Heterocephalus glaber. The sequence continues at coordinate 1,114,386 of NW_028258343.1, forward strand.
TTCTTTGTCATGAAAATGAGGTAGCAGAAAAACATCCATATATGAAATGTCAAAGAAAATAAAAACTCCAAAGGAACACAACAAGAAGATCTTTCCTTCATTCTGTGCACCACAAGTAAGTCTCTGGTTGTATTATAAAAGAAAAGGGTCTTTGACCTACAACACTGTTGACTAATCTCTGATTCTATTTCACAATATTTGGTAACTCCAGGGGCCCTGAACAAGCTAAAGAGGATTATTCTGGCCTCTTCAAGTGCTCTCTCTCTCTCTCTCTTTCTCTCCCTCCCTCTCTCTTGTCTCCATCCCTTCCTCCTTGCTTCTCTCCTCTAACCAGATCAAAGGAAGAAATTCTAATATTACCTGGAACCTTCAGAAGAATCCCAGAATCCACTAGTTGAATGAGACTGTAAACTCAAAATGACCAGCTAACATCATTTTCCAGATTTGGGGCACAAACTCTGGGGAGAAACAAACTTCTTAAGTGGTTCCAAACTAGAGAGGATTATTTGATCAAAGATGTTTTGATCCTTGACCCAAACCTAGCTCCTGAGAACTAGGAATATTCAAAGGTGGTTATATCTGTACTGGTAGGGTTATTTGCACAAGAGATGGGGAATAGCATGGAAGGTTTCTCTACCATCCATCAGCACAGGCTTTGTGAGAGCTGAATTATGGCAAAATCTCATGTTAAAATGACAAAACTCTGAGGGAAAAGTAAATACTAGCTGACTTTCATTTCACAACTTCTAAATGTTCTCTAGGAAATGACATGAAGAAACTGGTTATGTGACTTCCTTGTGGGTATTTGAAAGAAAGAAAAGGGAAGATGTTTCCTATTGTAACACACTGATTTGCATGTTACTATCAAACCTGGCAGGTCACATTGTAATGTTCCCATTAATGTTTTTGATCATAAGAGGTAACATCCTGTCGTGAAGCTTGAGTATGTGCTCTTTCAGTATGGAAAGACTGACATTATCTGGAAGGTGAATTCATTCTTCTGAAATTAGCTTCCCACTAAGATTAGAGTTCATAGATTAGCTCTTTATGTTGAATGCTAAACTGAGAGACACCTTGCCATATATTTATTCTTCACTGAAAATCAAGAGAGCAGAAGAAAGCATTAGCACAATCAAAAGATTATCCTAAGTTGTTGTATAAATGATGTTTTTCAGTGAAATTATTTTTGTAGGTTGATATTAAATCAATAGGCAGTTGACTTCAGGCATGCACTGTCTGTGTATGTGCATGTGTATGTGGACTGGGAGCAGAAGTAGATATTGGAAATAATCCTCTCCCAAAGCATGCAGAAGAGCAAAAGGTAAATATTGAGTATAATATGCTATAATATTAACAATAGAAACCACCATTTATTTAATGTCTGCTGTACACATTATTTATGCTAGCTCATTTAGCCCTGAACATTCCCTCACTTTTTAGAGTACTAAAGGAGCTCAGAAAGGTTTTTTAAAAAAAAACAAACAAAAAAAACCCTTTAGATTCTGGAGTACACAGTAACAGAAAGGACTGATATTTGAATCTGGGTCTTTCTGACACCATAACCAATGCTCTTTCAAATATGCTACAATCCTTCTATTTCAGGCTCATCTGGATCACACAAAATTGGGTAATTGGTGATGGTTGCCTGAGAACCCTAGACTTTCAATCAGACAAGGGTTAAAGACAACGTCATCATGTGAGCCTGAATGAGGACAAACTTTCGTGCTAGTAGAGGAGTAATTGGATATTACAAGGTGTTCAGAGTACAGCCCATGAGATAAAACTAAACAAAATTTGAGGCATTGTGTAGCACCTAACTCACCAAAAGCTGACTAAGTCAACCTTTGAACTTCTGAACCTCAACTCAGGATTCTGCCCTGTCCCCCATGGAAGAAATCCTCTGGCAGCTGCTGCCCTGAGCCCAAAAGCCTTCCCAGGGAGTGCATAGGTACAACCAACTTCTCTTCAAATCTGAATGTCACCATTGAAATGGAACCTAAACCTGCTCAACAGGCTCTGACCCCACAGGAATCTCACTGATGAAGCCACACAGCAGATTCCATTTTTCAAACCCTGTTCCAAATGCCTCATCTTCATCTTCCATTTTATGTTGATTGCCAAAGGGAGCCCAAAACCTCACTAGGTAGATAATCTCACCTCCTGCCTCAAAGAGGCCAGATTGAGCCCCTGTGCCATAAAGTGAGCATTTCAACAACACACCTAGAAATTAACAAATCAATTGATTACCTTCATCTCCCTACTGGATTCAGAACAAATTTAGAAACATACATGAGACTCAAATGAATGATCAAAAGATTAGTTTCCTTGCTAGCAGTGTTAATTGCAGAACATTTAGAACAGAATATTTAGACTTGATACCAAAGGGATCTCCTAATATGCATCCTTCACCAAGTTGGCTGAATTTCCAACCTGTCAGTTATGTTTCCAGCTATAAACTTCCTGCCCCAATAGGCAGAAACTTTTCACATTTGCCAGATGGAGATGAGAACTGTCACTCCTGAGCAATGCAGTTGCAAAGGAAGAGAGTGAAAGAGACAGGCCGCATACAAAGAATGGCCTTTTCTCCCCCCACCCTACCTGCCCTCAAGCTCCATTCACAAGAGGATCATGGATGATTATGTCACATTCTTGTTCCTTTAACAATTGGGTGAATTGGTCTTCTTCCTACGAAGCACAGTAAATAGTAGAGAAAGAGACCAAGGTTTAGTGCCTTGTTACTCAAAGCACATGCTGGAACCAGCATGGTTTCCTAGAAGCTTTTTAGAATTAAACACTCTCAGGCCTATCCTTTACTGAATAACAATCTGCATTTTAACGGAGTCCCCAGGTGATTTGGATGCACATGAAAGCTTGAGAAGCAGAGCTTTGCAGAAAGTCCTGTGCCAGAAACCCCAGGGCACAGCAGATTTTCTCCCAACAGACTTGGGGTGAGAGAACCAGTTGACTAAATGCCATCTGCATATCTCATCTGCATAGTTCATGAGGAAGTAAGCAGCACAGGATCTTAACAAACAATAGTTTCAAAGAAAGGAAGAAAACCAAATATGATTCTCTTTTGCATTTGATATTCTCTGCATTTCAAGAGCAGAGAACCACCTTCATGGCTATAAGTGACAAATCCCGTTTGCGTCCAACACATGCAGAGTTCTTGTGAAAACTCAGGGTCTCACTGAATCCTTACCACATGGTCTTTAATTTACAGGGAGTTTAGAGTTGGAAAGAGCTTGATAGCAAATTTAATGCTTTTAGGCAGATTTTGTCACATGCAATTGGCCCTTAACTCAGGGATTAGAGCAACCCATACCCTGTGTAGTAAAAAACCCAAACAAATGTATATAACTTTCTCTCTGAAAACTCAACTACTAATAGCTTGCTCTTGACAGGAAGTCTTACTATAACATTAATAGTCTATTCATACAATCTTGTATGTTCTATATATTGCATATGGTGAAAAATATGTGAGAACCTCAAGAGACCACAAGAACTCTTCATTTGATGAAGGCAAAACTTTGCATAAATCAAGATGATTCCAAATAGCATCTTCTTCTGAGAAGTCCTCAAATGAAGGTCAAGCCTCTTGGTGGAGAAATTGAGGACCAGGGAGAACATTGAAATCTATGGTTTTTATTTTGGGAAACTTCCGGGGTGTGTGTGTGTGTGTATATGTATATATATATAATAAGAATTATGTATATAATATATATATTCACACTGCAAATTCACTGAATTTTGCTCTAGTCACATTTCTGCTCATACCTCCTTTACGGCTTGTCAAATGGCATTATAATGAGCTATTTTCTCTTCCACTGAATTACAGATTTTTTGCAAGATTTTTTGTAAGATCAGTGACTGATCAGTGATAATCAGTGCAGGCTTTTGCGAGTATGGATGACAAAACTGTAGTTAATTCATGATTATGTTTCTTGGGCTGTTTCTGGTTTAGCATATAGTAGATGTTCAGCGAATGCTTCACTGAATAATTGAATAGGTGACTGAATGTAAGATGCCTTGTGAAAGACTTGAAAATATCTTGCAGCACACCACGCTTTTTTATCCTACCCACCTCCAACCCATAATTTATTCTATGGGTGGCTTGGGTAAGGCTGGAAGCATCCCACATTGTATCTAGATTTGGTTTTCTTATAACCAAATTGATTATGAATATGACTGAAGCAGATGGTGAGCACTATTGACACTAAATACCCACTACTGAACACCAAAAGGTAAGTTAGGGGGAGGGAAAGTTTGCAATAAAAGTTAAAGTTTCAGTCAAGTTTATGGACTTCTTAAAACTCAAGAAAATTACAACTTTCCAAAAGCTTTCCTTTGCAAAATGTACTGACAGTTGAGTATGCAGCAATAAAATTGATGATCAAGATAACGGGAGAATAAAACTTACATGTAGTGTTATTACATTAGAACCTTCTGAATGAGTAATGTACTCACAGAGATAAGCTTTATTGCAGAAAAGTCATTTAAAAGTTTATCGTCTGTGTGGTACATGTAGTACTGAATGCTGAGGCTACTGGAAAATGAGATGGAAAAGACATTTGAAACACAATCTGCTTCACATTCCTTGATTGTTTTGTTTAACTCAGATTCTTTGTATATGGATAAGATAATGCCTGGGGACTTTTCATCTCTATCTTGAGATATAGGTATTTCCTTCTTATGGTATAAATCAGCATTATTTTATAACACTGGAAATGATTTTGAATAAGTTTATTTTATTAATCCCTTTGTAGACTGATACCAGCTCTAAATCATCACAGACTACATAGAGGAACTAAAGAAAAATAATTAAAGCTCAAATATAGCAGGTGGATAATCTCTCAAATGTTCATTCAAGTCAGGCATTTATAGTGTTGTCAATGAAAAGCAAGTCTTAAGACATTTCTGTAATTCTGAATTCTCTCTAAAAAATGGGTATGGAATTTGGCCTATCTCCCAAAACAGGAGAACAAAATGTCTATTTTGCTATGTTTTAGAGAGGAACTTCTTTGAGTAGAAAGCCATGACTAGTTGCCTCCAGAGCAGAGGATTGAGAATATGGCTGGTCCTCCTAGGCCCAAGAGCAGAACCTGTCACAGCCTAACTTCCCTTGCTCCATGGCTGCATGGTTTTAGACCATCAGGTCCACCACAGGCATTTGTTCATCTTCTGGTCACACTATTGTCTGGACAGAGCTAATAAGAAGAGTTACAGAACAGGACCCTGAATCTAATTAATTATATTAGGCCTCATATTACATAATAAGAAGACAAGAAGCTAGAAGTGGTGGAAAGAACATTATCTTGAAGTTAAAATATGAGGGTTCTGGCCCTAGCTCTGCTACCTTAAAATATGGGGCCAGTCACTTAGATATGCTGAGACTCAGTTTCTCCATCTGCCCTATTTTATAGATTATCATGAACATTAAATGAGATAACCTATAGACAATTGTCCTACAAAATATAAAAAGACTGCATAAGTATAAGATATCTTTCTCTCAATTATAATGAATTTTGTGTTTATGTTGAAAAACTTTACAAGAGTTTTTACCAAATGAAAAAGATTCTAAGTTTCCTTTTTGTCATTCCTACTTAAACAAGATTCTTTGGTAATTTGGTTAGGAAGGTTTCAAAGCAGAAATAAAATGTTTTTACTTCTCTTATGTTTTTATAATCATCACTTGAAAAATGTTTCCCTGAGTACTTACCAAACCTCATAGAATTGGACAAGAAGCCAGAAGACCTGGGTTCAATTTGTCATTAACTATATGGCTTTGTCACCCATCAGAGCCTAATTCCCAAACAAGAATACTACTGCTGCCCAATTTTCTTGCCTCAAAAAATTATAGTTGAAAAACAATGAGAAAATGTACATTAAACAACTTAGTAAGCTATAATAAAACTCTGCCTAAGTACACATTATTCCTTTAACATTACTACTAATAACAGTTTGATTATATCTTAAGTGGACTTGACTGGTAAGAATAGCTTTTCATTTGTGTGGGTTTTTTTCAAACACTCAGTTAAATGAAACCAATGTGTTAGTGTTTCCATCCAAAGACCAGCAAGAAATCACAATGCACTTGATCTTAGCCAAAAGGCCGAGAAGTGATAAGAAATCACAATAAAATATGCAACATCTTTAGTGAAGTGTCTATTCAAATGTAATGGGAATGTCTTATCTCAAAGTATTAGAAGATGGACCATTAGCTGCTTGATTATTATTGCTAAAAACAATTTTCTCTATAAAATTACTCAAAGTAGAAGTGCACATCATAAGCAATCAGTTTCAAACTTAAAAACAATTTTGTGTAGGTCACTTAGTTTATTTTACACAATCTAAAATGAAATAGGAAAGTACCAACACCTCAGAAAATCTAAACAGATGATCTGATTAATTCCCACTGTATTTCACCTCTTAAAGTTCATGGCATTCCTATAGTGTCCTGAGTAACGGATTCCAATTTCCACTCAAAAGACTTTGTGGGTTTCTGATTATCCCGGAAGCCTGTATTGATCCAATAAATCAGATAACTGGGGAGTAAATGTCAAATTTTCTTCTTGTGGTGCTGATATAACTTCAGAGGTGGATTACTGAATATATACCTTCCAGAACAAAGAAAGATTCACCAGGAAAAAAGACCACACAAGGAAAATGATTTTCTTCTAAATAATCTAGGCCTCTCACACTTTCATTTTAAGAAAACGTATTTAGTAGATCAAATTATACATTCTTCTTCTCTCCCGTGAGTACTTCTGAAATTGTTTACTGCTAAAGTGCCTTGCAGTAATATGCTGTCAGGTTCTGTGCAAACATATACTATTACCAAAAGAAGCTCTGTGTCATGTGATAATGACCACCCCTCTATGGAATGATTTTACTGGATTTTTTATAGTGGAAAAAGCCACAAGCATTACTTATAGACTATACATAGTGTCATTCACACTGGAAAGAAACAGAAACAAATGTAAAGATGCAGTATTAAATGATACAGTATAAAATTCACTGCAGTATAGACTATGCCACTGTAACAATTCATAGCCACCTCCTGTTGATGTTGTGGTAAACTCTTAAGCATCAATCGAAAATGTTCTGTGATTTAAAATGGCAATGTGTGATACTCATAATCTTCAAGTGAGCTATTTATCTCTCTAGCCAATTTTGTATCGCAGTAAAAAATGGCATGGGCTCATCAAAAGCAGACAGTTGTTCTCATTTAGTTTAAGACAATTGAAACTATAGTTTAAATTTTTCATTTTTTGCTAAAATCCTGTGCTATCTATGATTACTTCAACTGGCTTTTCATTATGACTATGCAGATGGAAATGTGGATGACCTTTGGCCCCACTAGTTCTGTTGGGAGAAATTCTTTTGTACTGTCTTGGCACTTCAGGGGCAGGACTTCTGCAAAACACTGCTTCTCAAAATGAAAACTGTAGGCTCTTCCTGGGCCTCAATTTCTCCACCTACCACCATGTCACTGGTACTGTCGTTTGAGGACTTCTCAGAGGATGCTACAGGAAATTCTCTTCACTTATGCACAGCTTAATATTTTTGCAACATTGCAACAACAGAAGTGTTTATTGGCTTTATACATTGACCTAAAAAAAGTCAAAGATGAAAGTCATGTGCTAATTTTGTTATTTTTTCTATTTTCTCAGTCTTAAAAAATAAGGAAAGTCTAATCTAAAGTATTATCCACATATATTTTATAATAATGAGGCTAAAGATGATAGAAATGACTCTGTGCGTGAGTAAAATTTTCTTATAAAAACAGGAAGATGCATAGTAATGTCTAATTCAGTGCCATGAAGAAAATATCTTCATCTGGGTAGTGAGTTGTGTTTATCCAAAGTTTAGGGAAAAGTTAGCCCTCACCAATACTAGGTTCTTTTAATCATCACCATCCTCTCCCTCCTCCTCTCTTCCTCCTTCTCATCATCATCACTATCATTTATCAAATTCTGACTGATTCTAAGCGCTTGCTGGATACGATATACCTAATGCTCACAACATCCCTTCCTCGTAACTGATGCTTAGATTAATCGCCTATGCACCCAAGTGGAGGGACAGAGCTAGAATGGGAATAGTGTCCAAAGTCAGCCCGGGCTGTTACCACAAGTTTCTAAGTGGAATTGAATCTGTACTCCAACTTAGCCTGGTTCTAAGAGAGCCCAGCTGCTGCTGCTGCTGCTGCGGGTTTGTTTGGGTTTTTTGTTTGTTTGGGGGTTTTTTTGTTTTTATTTTTATTAGTATATGTTTGCAGTACATCATCATTACATCCTTCATGGGAAGTTGGTTGGTACCTGTGCATAATACATCTCAATTCTTTCTTCCTCCCCTCTTCCTCCCCCTTCCCTCCATCTCCTGGGCCCCTTCCGCCTTGCGAAAGATCTGTATTACGCATTTTCATGAGACCATTGGGCCAGGAGGTCTCCACATCCTAGCACATGAACTCATGAACTTGGCCTCCTGACTTGCTTCTGCATCAGCAGGAGCAGTGTGAGAGAATTCTAGAACATGTCCTCAGAGCAGGTCATCTTTAATCCTTCAATGACCTCTCTGTGTCTCTCAGATTTGAGATCTGATCTTGCATGAGCATTCATTTTCCTTCTCACTGGTTCTTTCTTTCTCTTGCTCACTTTTTAAAAGAAAAGTGAATTTTGCTGATAAGATGCTGTAATTTAATAGAATCTAAGAGGTAATTGCATATGGTCAGAAGGTGCCAGGAGCAGTTTCTACTGGCTCCTGTCCTACCAATCCTATAACAAATATTGCCACTTGCTATCAAGAAGCAGCTCAATAACGAATTCCATGATTGAAATTAAATTGCTTTAGCTTCACTACAATTACTTCTTTTGTTGGGTAAAGAGTATTCAAGTCATGCAGCTTACTGGCTTTTCACCAGTCTCTTCATCCCTCAGGTGCTTTGTAGAATGTGTGCTAGATATGAGGTGGGAGTCAGAGAATAATGTACTGTTTTTTTAAACCAGATATTAGTACTAAAACTATCAGCAATTTTTTAATGAAAAAAGTCTGAAAAAGTCCCCTTTAAAGCTTATTGCCAAAAGGAGAGAAAGAAAGAAATTTTTAAGATTCCTGGTCATGTCACGTATCTATTTCCAGACATGTTGACTAACTTTAAGATTGAAAATCCCATGCTACATACTCTCTGTGGCCAAGGTGATCTATGTTAATAACTTCCTATAGTCCCAAAAGATGCCAACTAGATTTATCGGCAGTGAAAAACAACTTCTATAATTGGTACCTTAGCACCTTTTCCAAGAGGAAAATATTTAAACTTTATAAATAAGTGGGACTTACATAGGTACTTCAGCTCTTGCTTCTTCCCCTTTCTGCTGTTGCTGATTGATATGGTGGTGTAACTCTACACAGACTGCTTCTATTTTCTTTAAAAAATATGTTCCCAGGGAGGTGATGGGAGTATTCTAACACTCGCGTACTTTAAAGTACTTTTATAATTCTATTTTATGGACTATTAAAGACAATGAATTGTGAACTTCAATGACTTTACTGATACAAGCCAAAGCTGGAACATCAGGTATGGTTCCCAGTCAGTGACAAGGAAATAAAATCAGTAGTGGCTTCAGAAATATTTAGCATCACAGGGGCATCCATATTTTAAAGAATTCTGGTAATAAATTCCATTATCTTAAGCTCCAAATCAAGAGAAATTATTACTTTTTCTGGAATTACCAGAAAGATCAGAAAGTAAAATAGTAGGATATGTATCAAGTAAAAAGCACTGGTTGTAGAAATAAATAGAGCTTAACTCAAAAAGTGGTAACAATACTAATAAATATATAAAACTGAAATAAAATGGCTGATATTGTATATAACTAGATATTTCATCAAAGAATGCAACAGATTAGGGAATTTTTGCTAGTATCTTTTTTCCTGAAATTCATTCACACATACATTTGTTATGTGTCTACAGTGTGTTAGATTAGATGTTAGGGATAGATAGTGGAAAAACATAGCACACATACTAGTAATATTTTACAATTATTTTGGGTGTATCATATGTGGAGAGGATGATCAGAATTTGTTTAAAAACTAGACAACCAAAAATATTCATAATATGTAACATTTATGGGATAGTCTTATATAAAAGATCAAATAAGTTTCCAAAGTATTTCTGTTGGCCCAATTTTTTTAAAATACCTAAAATATGGAACAACCTAATGCAAGTGAATTCTAGTTACGGGCTCATCTTTCCATTTTTCACCCAGATTTGTACATCTGCAAGCAAGCTTCTGATTGGTTGAGCGAGGTAATGATCTCTCACACCAGCCTTAGTGGGATAGGAAGGAGGATCTGCCTCTCGCCCTTTTTAAGAGAAGCAGCTTGTGCCTTCACCAAGATTAACCTGAAGTGAAGTTTCTCACAAACAGAGAAAATGTTTCATGGCTAGACAGCCAAAAATATGGCAAAAGTCCATCTCATTCTCCCACCTTCAGCTGCCAGACATCCTTCCACACTTTCATTCCCAAGTCATTTCTTCAAAAATAAATAAATAAATTACACATGTCTCTGCCTAATATAATTCAACTCCTCTCCTGTACAAAAATGCACTCTCCTGCTTCTCAAACTGAGAAAACCCTATGTTGTAATAGTCCCTTCATTCATCTCCAAGCCTAGAATTTCTCCATATTTCAGTTCAACCACCACTTGTAATCACCCCCACTTTGGTCTTTAAGATTTATAGATGAAATTGTAAATTTAACTTCTCCCCCCAAAAAATAATGATAGAAGGAAGAAGACAGTGAATGGATGATAACAAAACCTACATCAATGAAGCGGACGGGGAAGAAGCTCCCTGGAAGACATGCATGGGCCATGGCTCTATTTCTTGCTGGCGCCTGTGTTGTCAGTTGTTCCATGTGCCTTTCTCTCCAGCCAGTTGCTCTCCCCAGTTGGAAAACTTCACCCAAATTTCCATTCTTGATGAATCAGAGACCTCTTATTGTTCTATCTACATAGAGTTGCTGAAATGTTTCTCTAACTTTTATCTGGACGCAGTAGTTTCAAGGGGCTTTCAAGACATCCTTGGGACTCCATCCCCTCATCTCTTCCATTTTCCTCCTTGCTCTACCTTGCAATGAGAACTACATTGTGAACTGAAAATGAAAGTCCTTCATCCCAAGACATCTCCCTTTTCACCAATTTACCTAGCATTGCAATGAACCCAGGAGAGGCTCAATTTTCAACCCAGGGGAAATACTACTGTGTTTCTTGGTGGATAAACATCTCCCTTAGCATCTAAAATCTCGAAATCAGCTGAGCTCAGAGTTTCAGAAATTAGCTAGAAGACCTTTGCCAGCTAATTAAAAGCCGCATGTAAGAAATCACCTCAGTTTATATCCTTTGTATACACACCTGTTTTCTGGCCATCTATTTGTTGGTTCATAATATATGCTCCATCCAGCAAGAAAAACATTAACTCTGAAGGATAATATCATCCAGCTGCTGTTTTAACAAAATTTTACGTAGGCTTGTCCATTGTTCTATAAAGTCAGATCCTTGGAGATATGACTGCATAAGATCACTAAAACTTATGGACACCCATGTATCTTTTTCTACAAAGTGTGTCCTTAGGTCAAAAACCAATATTGTACGAAACACAAGAATATATATGAAGCATTTTATAAATCTATGCCAGAAACCTGAAATGTAAATCAATTCAGAATAATCACTGATTATCATAAGGATATACTGATAGCTCTTCCATGATGAAAGTTGGCCAAGGTTGGCTTTTCACCAGGGTGAATTCTCACCCAGAGGCTGGCTGGTTTCTCTGAGGTGTGACGTCAAATGAGAAGGGATCAAAAGGACACTCACTTGTTTGCTGCTGTTGGCGCTGCCAAGTTCAGACACTCAGAACAGCTGGTTGGGTCAGAGCAGCACGCACTACGTATCTTCTAGCAACAAAGAACTAACTGGTGTGGTGATTTGTAGTTGTAAATTTTCTTCATTTTAAGAGGAATACCCTAGGATGTCTTCTAGACAACTGGGATACTGATAGCATCAGTCTCTTGTATTTTTTTCTGAGATTTGTCTCCCACCCTGTCAAATATATCCTATATTAAATATATCCTTTATATACATCTTGATTCCACTTCCTGCTTTTCAAGCCTATCATAAGAAGCCACCAATGGAGCAAATCAAAATGATATCCTAGGAGACTGTGAGGCCATCAACATCTCCCAAACCAAAAGGTGTCACAAAATATTCAAACTGATCTTACTTGGAAACAAGATAATAAAGGCATATTTCTTACCAGGCTAGTTACAAGCAAATGAATTCAAATGACTTGTATTTATCAGAATAAAAAAAGAGATATAGTCACTCTACCAGTAACTACATAGAGGATGTGTTTTAGAACATTATTTTTCTATAGTAAGATGATTACTACAGGAGTAGTATTTAGTTTCCACTTAACTGTGTTCCTTATAATCTATTATTATTCTTTTTTTTTTTTTTTTGGTACCCAGGATAGAACTCAGGACATTGCGTTTGCAAGGCAGGCAGCAAAACCACTGAGCTAAATCTCTGGCCCATCTATTATTATTCTTTAAGATTCATTCATCTTCTAGAAGTTCCAAATTGGAGAATTAAATGAGCAAACAATGCCATTCCAGTATTTTTTTTTATTTGCTTAGCATAATACCTGCATTTGAGGGTCATATTATTGCTTCTGATTTATTACATTGGTAAAATGGAGAAGTCTGTAATGTCCTTGTGACATTCCCTTCCAGAAAAGGCCATATCCACAACTAAAGTTGGCATTCTGCCAATCACTGAAGCTAGCCATTGGACCCAAATCAGAGGTAGGATAATAGATGTGACTAAGGCTTTTAAGACAATACAAGTGTAAGAGAAACCCAGTATGGGGTCAAATCAAAGAAGGTATGAGGGGTGAAAAATATTAAAGGAACCATAAAGCTTAAAACATTTCATGAGAATAGATTAAAAGTTGGAAATTTCAATAGGTCAGCCAGCAAGAGACATCTCAAACAAACCCAGTAAAGACCTTGAGGTCAACACAAAGACTGATACGTAAAACTGCCATGAAGACAGATTTCCCAGCCTAAACACTATTTTCAGGAAAAGAGTGGACAGCCCAGGGAGGAAGTTTAAACTCTGAATTCGATTGAATATTTAGCTAAAATAGAATATAGTCATTTGAAAGAGAATTTTTAAGACTAAAATAGTCTTTAATTGGCTAATTCAAGTGCCTTCTCTCCTTTACTGTTGAAGAGAGATTTAGACCAAATTTAAATTGGTTCTAAAAAATAAAGAATATTTCTCTTTTATTTTTACACATTAGTGTATCATGTAAGCATTGGCAGCACTATCTATTGCATATTATTCTCATTGGTAAATTACAGCTCTAAACATACCATTCCTCTTTCTTGCTGAACAATTACCAAGAAATAACCTTTGCTTGGAAGATAATGGTGTTCTTGTTCTGTTTCTAACAGATGATTCCAGACTTTTCTCCACAGTTCTCTCTCTATAGGCTTTCTTGTTTTTATGTAAACCAGAAGCTCTCAGGTTCAGGGATTTAGCTCAGTGGCACTGCGCCTGCCTCGCAAGTGCAAGGTCCTGTGTTAGATTACCCCAGTACTGAAGGAAAAAAAAATCAAAAATCCAGAAACTCTCAACATGGTTGGATATGAATTGGAAAGAGAAACAGAACTTGGTGAGTCTGGAGCTAAGGGACAGCTAAAACTGCCATATTAGTCCCATTGCAACAAAGTAAATCTGCCACCCATATCACAATGTGCAAGACAGTTTGGCAACCTAGGCAGGATGCACCAACACCACCACTAAAAGGGATCTATGCCTGGAAGATGGGTTGCAGGGCCTCTTGGCACAAGCATATTTGGAAATTAAGTGAGAAAAAACACAGGCATCTCAGGTGTCTGTCCCATTTGTTACAGAGCCTAGACCATAACTAAGTATGTGGAGAACATGGTCCCACCTTCAGAAAAATAAGCTAGACCTTAAAAAGGCTCAGGAGTCCCAAGTGAAACTCAGATTAACAACTGGTATCACCACTCCCAGAGCAGGAGAGGCTTCTGGGCCTCCATAACACCACTCTCTGGATAGAGGAGGGCATTTCCAGGCCACTGTAATACCGCTGCCAGCACAGAGGAGGCTTCAGGGCTGCCATAGCACCACTCACAGCACAGAAGAGGTGAGCCACACAGGTGCCAACAGCATCCACCCCCTACCCCCCCCCGCATTGAAATGAGAAGACACATAAACAAGTCTCAAAACCAGACTTTCAGATCACCTACAGCAACCCCAAAGGGAAATGAGATGTAACACTCTGAAACTCAACCACCTGGACTCCCTGAACTGGCAATAAAAGACCATCTGGAAAAAATGGAAACAGAAATAATTTCTCACATAACAGCAGAGATTATGCCCACAGTGCAAGACATATTGATAAATCTAGAGAGGAGCTGAGGAACGTGATGGAATCCCGACATAGGAAACAAATGGAATCCATAAAACAGATGCAAACACATTTCCAAGAGATTAAAAACTCCATTGAATATCTATGCAGCAGAATGAGCCAATGTGAGGATAGAATTTCAGAAATAGAAGATAAGATTTCTATTAGTGATTAGGAAAAGAAAAATTGCTTTAAAATGGTAAGGGACCAACAGAAATCAATCCAGCAGCTGCTAGACATTGCAAAGAACAATAACATAAGACTGAATGGAATCAATGAAGAAACAGGAGAGAGTACAGAAGACATAAAAAAACAGATAACAGAAGTGATGGCAGAAAATGTACCAAGCAGAGGAAAAGGACTTGACATACAGATAAGTGAGGCATATAAGACTCCAACTAGCCTTGATCAAAAAAAAAAAAATCTACACATAGGCATATAATTGTTAAGATTCCAGAAACCCAACAGAAGAACAAAGATCTATAAGCAGTGAGAGAAAAGAAACAAATCACATACAAAGGAAAGCCCATCAGAATCACAGCAGACTTCTCCAGACAACCACTCAAGGCAAGAAGAGCTTTGATGATGTATTCCAAGCCCTAAAGGAAAACAGCCTCCAACCCAGATGGATGTATCCAACAAAATTATCTTTCAAAATTGAAGGTGAAATAAGATACTTTCATGACAAAGAACACCTTAGGAACTGCATGAATACCAAACCAGCACTCCAAAAAATTTTAGACAAAATCCTAGGAAAAGGCAATGAGGATCACAACCCCAGGAAACCCAGCAGAATGAATCCACCGGGCATGACCAGAAATTAAAAGCAAAGGAGGAGAATGCAACAACAAAAAAAGTTATGACAATGATAATTCAATGTATATCAATTATAACCATCAATGTTAATGGTCTCAACTCACCAATCAAAAGAAGTAGATTGGCAGAATGGGTCAAGAAGCAAAATCCAACAATATGCTGCATACAAGAAACACACTTAATTCAAAAAGAAACTCATAGACTGAAAGTTAAAGGGTGGAAAACAATACTCCATGGGACAGGAACCTGAAAAAAAGCAGGAGTAGCTATCCTCTTTGCAAATTAAGTGGATTTCAAACAAACACTGATTAAGAGCGACAAAGAGGAACACTACATCCTCGTAAAGGGAACAATCCAAGAAGAAGAGATGACAATCATAAATATCTATGAACCAAACACTAGTGCACCCAACTATATAAAACAAATACTAACAGACATGAAAAATCATATAAGCACTAATACAATAGTAGTGGAGGACCTCAATACCCCATTGTCACAAATAGATCAACTAGACAAAAAACAAGCAACAAAATACCAGAACTCAAACTCTTGAGAAAATGAACTAAACAGATGTTTACAGAATGTTACATCCCACAAAATCAGAATACACATTCTTCTCAGGTGCATATGGGTTGTTCTCCAAAATAGACCACATATATGATCACAGAACATATTTAAATAAGTACAAAGGAATTGAAGTTATCCCCTGTATATTATCAGCTCACAGTGCAATGAAATTGGAGATCAATAGCAAAAGAAACCTCAAAAATTTCATACACATGCAAATTGAACAACACACTTCTGAATAACCAATGGGTCATAGAGGAAATTAAAGAAGAAATCAGACAGTTCCTACAATTAAATGACAATGACAATACAATGTATCAGAATCTATGGGACACAATAAAAGCAGTCTTACGAGGAAAATTCATAGCACTGAATACTCATATTAGGAAAACAAAGCGAGCCCAATTGAACAACCTGATGCTGAACCTCAAGCTTCTAGAAAAAGAAGAGCAGGACAAACCAAAAGCTCATACAAGGGAGGAAATTATAAAGATCAGAGCAGAAATCAATACAATGGAGACTAAGAGAATGATACAAAAAATCAATGAAGACAAGACTTGGTTCTTCAAAAGAATAAACAAAATTGACAAACCCTTAGCCATCCTTATCAGAAAAGGGAAAGAAAAGGCCCAAATCCATGCAATTAGGAATGAAAAGGATGAAATTACAACAGACCCAGAAGAAATTCAGAGGATCATCAAAATCTACTCTGAGAAACTATATGCCAATAAGATGGAAAACACACAAAAAATGGACAGATTCCTAGATATGTATGAATTACCAAAGTTGAACGAAGAAGACCTAAAAACTCTAAACAACCCAATATCAATCAATGAAATTGAAAATATAATTAAAAGCTCACCAACTAAGAAAAACCTGGGTTCTGATGACTTCACCACTGAATTCTACAAGACATTTAGAGAGGAACTACTGCCACTACTCTTTAAACTCTTCGATGAAATTGAAAGGGTAGCAATACTCCCAAAATCATTCCTGGAATCAAGTATCACCTTGATCCCCAAAGCAGACAAAGACCCAACCAAAAAAGAGAACTATATGCCAATCTCACTAATGAACATATATGCAAAAATCCTTATTAAGATACCGGCAAATAGAATTCAGAAGATCATCAAGAAGATCATACACCCTGACCAAGTGGGATTCATCCCAGGGATGGCTCAACATATGCAAATCAATCAATGTAATATACTATATCAATAGAGCCAAGGACAAAAACCATATGATCATCTCAATAGATGCAGAAAAAGCATTTAACCAAATCCAACATGGATTTATGATAAAAACCCTACAAAAAATTGGAATGGACAGTCTCTACCTCAATCTGATAAAAGCCATCTATGAAAAACCAACAGCCAATATCATACTAAATGGTGAAAAACTGAAATCCTTCACACTAAAATCAGGAACAAGACAATTATGTCCACTACCACCATTCTTGTTCAATATAGTTTTGGAAACATTAGCCATGGTAATTAGACAAGAGAAAGAAATAAAAGCAATAAAGATAAGAAATGAAGAAGCCAAATTGTCATTATTTGCAGATGACATGATACTCTATATAAAAGACCCCAAGAACACCACAAAAAGTCTTCTAGACTAAATAACCAAATTCAGTAGACTAGCTGGATACAAGGTCAACATACAAAAATCAATAGCTTTCCTCTACACGAAAAACAGACTCACTGAGAGAGAAATAGGGCAAATAATTCCTTTCACAATAGCATCCAAAAAACTGAAATACCTAGGAATCAACCTAATGAAAGAAATCAAAGACCTCTTCTCTGAAAACTATAGCACTCTGAAAAGAGAGATTGAAGATGATATCAGAAAATGGAAAGACATCTCTTGCTCCTGGGTAGGAAGGATCAACATAGTGAAAATGGCCATGCTTCCAAAACTGCTATATAGTTTCAATGCAATCCCAATTGAAATCCCAGAAGCATAATTGATAGAACTTGAGAAAACAATCCAAAATTTCATTTTGTTCCAGAAGGGACCTAGAATAGCAAAAGCAATTCTAGGCAACAGAGACATGGCAGGGGATATCACAACCCCCAACTTGAAAGTATACTACAAAGCTACTGTGATAAAACAGCATGGTAATGGCAAAGAAACAGACCTGAGAACCAGTGGAACTGATTAGAAGATGCAGAAACAACGCCAGACGCACTCAGCCTTCTCATCTTCAACAAAGGAGCCAAACACCCTCACTGGAGGAAAGATAGCCTCTTTAATAAATGGTGCTGGAAAAATTGGGTTTCAACTTGCTAAAGATAAAACTAGACCTACATCTCTCACCATGCACTAAACTAAAATCAAAATGGATTAAAGATCTAAATATGAAAATAGAAACGCTGAATCAGCTTGAGAAGAGGTTAGGTAGAACTCTTGAAGACATTGGTGTAGGGAAACATTTTATGAACAAAACCTCATTTGCCCATGAACTAGCACAAACAATCAACAAGTGGGATCTCTTTTTATTAAAAAACTTCTGCACAGCCAGAGAAGCCACCAACAGTGTGAAGAGACAACCCACAACGTGGGAAAAAATTTCCACCTGCTGTTCCTCAGACAAAGGTCTACTATCCAAAATCTATAAAGAACTTAAAAAAATCAGACCTCCCAAATTTAAAGACCCAATCCAAAAGTGGGCATCTGAAATGAACAGACATTTCTCAGACAACGAAGTAGAAATAGCAAATAAACACATGAAAAAATGTTCAACATCGCTGGTCATTCAAAAGATGCAAATGAAAACAATGCTGAGATTCCACCTCACTCTAGAAAGAATGGTTGCTATCATGAAATCAACCAATAACAAATGCTGGCAGGGCTGTGAGGAAGAAGAGAAACCCTGCTCCCCTGCTGGTGGGAGTGTAGCCTGGTGCAGCCACTGTGGAAATCAGTATGGAGATACCTCAAAGAACTAGGACTGGAAGTCCCATTTGACCCCACTATTCCACTGCTGGTTATCTTCTCCAAAGAATTAAAAGAATCATACCACAGTGATATATGTGCACCCCTGTTCATAGCAGCACAATTTGTAATAGCTCAAACTTGGAAGCAGCCCAATTGCCCATCAACTAGAGACTGGATAAAGAAAATGTGGGGGTTTTTCATAAAATGGAGTACAACTCAGCCATAAAAAATGAGAAATTAGAGACATTTATAGCTAAATGGTTGCACATTGAGGCAATCCTCTTAAGTGAAATAAATAGAACACACATCTGTAAATACTGAATAGTTTCTCTAGTGTAAATCTAGTGTAAATAAGGGCTAAAAGGTATAATAGATAATGTGAATTAGGAAGAAAAGGGGCAAAGGGGAAGGGGAAATGGGAAGGGTAGGGGAAAGAAAAGAAGGGAATGGAATTAATATGAGAAAATGAAAAAATGGAAACAAAGTCTGTAAATAGGGAGGCATGGAGGGGTTGAAGGGAGGGCAGGGGAAGGGGGGAAAATAAGAACCAAGAGAGATTATGTAAAGGTGCAAATTTCCAATGATGAATGTCATTATATTGTATACCTAAAATGTACCAATAAAATAAAATTTAAAATAAAAACAAGTAACTGCACACACCAAAAAAAGTGACCTCAGCCATTGACTTCAGGTAACAAGAGTTTTGCAGACCATACATGGAGACAAAGGGTACCAAGGCCAATAAAAGCTAGGAAAAGCAAGTACTGGACCTATGCATAAGTCACTGTGCACAGTAGATTCTCCCTTTCTTATGTGTTATTCTATTTCATCTTTTCTTACCTTTTATTATTTTCTTTATGAGCGCCCTGTCCCCTTACTCTCTGGAATAGATAAGATTCTTATGCATTTTTCAGCATTAGTTATCTTAGCATCACCAAAATGGTCTAACAGTAAAACTTGTCCACAGTGGCACTCAACTATTGAACTGCATTTTTTTCTGCTGTGCAAACAAAATGTCAAAGATTTACCTGCTACAGTCATGTACAACCACTCTGATATAAAGCACTGTTGTAGCGTTTGCCCAGTTTTACTTGAATGTAACAGCTTGAACCTGCATGGAAAACGTTTTACACATGGAGGGGTGTTGCAATTGCTAAAGCTGCTGCATTCTTTCAGAGAATAGCAAAGATTCTTTGAAGCATTCAAAAGCATATAGTCATTGTGTAGGTTAGGCTGCCAAAATCACAAAAGACCTTTTGATAAGAGTGCTTAGTGACAAATGTTTCCATGGGTGCTGGAGAACAATGGGCACAGATTCACACTCCTGCATGTATACTTGACTCATCTCTTTTGTGTCTCTTCCCTTGAACAAAGAATGAAAGTAGGTGCAAAGTGAGCATATACTGAGTCATATCAGGACTTTTACTAATTTCCAAAGAAACATTTTAATGTGCTGAGCTCTGTACAGAGAATTTTTGTGGGAGTTACATGGGTTTAGAAAGAGCCTACGGATGTATTCAGCCCTAGTTTGAATCAAAGAATCCAACAGAACGAGTATTATACTTTTTTTAGTCAAAGAGAATTAAGTTATAGCTAGGTGGATTTCTGAGTACTTTTCAAATTAAATTGCCTATTTAAAAATGAGTTGAATAAATGCCAAAGTAAAATCTCATTTCACCAAAAAACATTTTAATGACAAGTAAAGCAAAGCAACCTTTCTGAGTGTCTGCTTATTTAAGCCACTCACTGTGGCCTTCAGGACTATAGTGTCTGAGTATTGACTCATACACCAGCTTCGCCTCCATCCTTTTGTTTCTGGTACACAGGGCATCTTCCCATTTCTTGACTTTGCTAAGATTTTATACATTAGGTCTTTACATATGATGTTTTCTTCACCCTAGAACATTCTTCATCTGAGTAACTCTCACACTCCTTACACAACTGGCCCCTTCTAATCCTTAAGGTCTAAGGTTAAATGTGACTTCCTGAGACAGGTTTCTAAAATTTGAGCTCAAGATAATCCCAACACCAGTAGGCTTTTTTTTCCTAGAAATTGGCAAACTTCTTGACAAATATTTATAGAGATCCAAAGAGGCAGGAATACCCAAGATAATCTTGAAGAAGATGTAGAAAGCATTAATGATAAAAGGAAAAGTTAGATTGAAATACAATAAAAGAAGAGCTCTTCATACAATAACACCATTAAGGTTGTGAAAAAGCAAGTAACAAATAGGCACATGTATGTGTGCATATGTGTGGTCTTGTGTACAAAATCTATGAAGAGTTGCTACAAATCCATAAGAAAAAGAAATGGAACACAGTAGAAAAATGAGCAAAACATTTGAACAAGTACTCTACAGAATAAAATAAACAGACTATGAATACATGAAAAAACAACTACACTAATTGTGTAAATAAAAATTAAAGGCACAATGAAAACATGCATAACTTCTAAAATAATTAAAATGTACAGGTCTGATAATATCAAATGTTAATAAATATGTGAAAGAAAATTTAAATTCTCTTAGTTGCTGGTAGGAGAATAAACCATCATAAGCACTTGGAAATCACTGGGTCCATCTATTGAAGCTGACTGTGCACACACACTTAAACCAGGAATTTCTCCCCTAGGTATACAAACAAGAGAAATGTATACATGCACTTGCCAAACAACATATACAAATACACACAGAACACTTTCAATAGAAGCCACAAATGAGAAACAACCCAAATATCCATCAACAACAGAATGGGAATGGTTAAATAACATGTTTTATATTTATACAACGGAATACTATAGAGTAATGAAAATATTTTGAACTCAACAATGTGGACAAATTTCAGAAACATGATGTTCAGTGAAATAAACCAAACATAGAAGAGGACATGCTATTATGAGTGTATTTACATAAATTAAGAAATAGGCAAAACTAATCTATGGCGATGGAAGTCAGGGGAGAGATGCCTTAGGAGAATAGGGGCGTGAGTGCTGATTACATTCTGTTTCCTTCCCTGAGAAGAGTAATGTAAGGATGCTTACATTGTGACATTCACTTATTTTATTCAATGATTTACTTGTATACTTTCCTACAGACCTGTTATACTTCAATAAGAGATTTATTTAAAAACATACATATCATATATAGATAATGGATTTGATTGTTTAGTCACAAATATAAGTATATTCAATAAGTAGAACTTTTATATAACTGAATTTCTATTTTGAGTTCCAGTCTATCCTTCAAATTTAAGAATGCCCTATTCCCTTGCTTCTGGAGGTGCATTTAATTTTGTTTAATCATGGAGAAGTAAGGGCATGTTAGCACCTGACTTTGTCCATAGTCTCTCCACA
Source organism: Heterocephalus glaber (assembly GCF_053883595.1). Lineage (NCBI taxonomy): Eukaryota > Metazoa > Chordata > Mammalia > Rodentia > Bathyergidae > Heterocephalus > Heterocephalus glaber. The sequence continues at coordinate 1,136,561 of NW_028258343.1, forward strand.
CTGGCGTCAGCTGAGATGCTATCAAGCTGTTTTCTTCTTCAGCACACACAGTTTACTATGAGTCCCCCATAGCTCTACCCAGGAACTCTAGTGCCCACTACAACTCCTATTGATGCCCCAGAGGAAGAAAACTCAAGGTTCTGCTGCAAATTATCCATAAGCATCCAAGCTTTTGTGGCTCTCCCACCAGGATGACCTTATTTTAAATTGTCTGATAGTCCCTCAAAGATGTGACTTATTCCATGAGTCCTTTCTATTTCCCCTGGTATTTCAAGGTACTTTTGAAACTCAAAACAATAGAACTTGAACTTAGAAATAGAATTTGGGGTAAGTGAAGGAAAAGGTAAGATCACCTATAAGTCCAATGTTATCACTCCATTGTTTAAATCTTTTAATTGGTTTTCTTTACATTTAGCATAAAATGTATGTATGTCTAAAGAAAATAAATCTAAGGGATTAAAAATGGCCACAAGTACTCTCAGCTCCCTCTACCAGGAAATATCTTATTTCCCCACATGGTGGATCTGGACTGGCCTTGTGACACTGATCAACAGCATAAAGTGCAAGTGATATTATGCAACTTCCAAGGAAGGCCTCAAGAAGCTTTTCAACCTGCTGTTGTCCCCTGGATGCCCTGAAGTGGCCACATCAAGAAACTCAGACTAGGTCAGAAGGGATAAGAGGCTCTGTGGAGACAGGTTACATGGGCCTGGCACATAGTACCAGCTGCCAGATATATGAGAGAGGCTATCTCAGACCACTAGTTCTTACAGGCAGCAGCTACTGCAGCTATAGGAGTAAGCTCAGGTGAGACCAACAGAAAACTGTGCAGCTCAACTCAGCCCAAACTGCTGACCTAAGAATCATGAGTAAATAAATGGTTGATCTTTTTTAAAGCCACCAAATTTTTGGGTGGTTGGTTACACAGTGTGGACAACATACACTATGACACACAGAGCCTCACATAAGATCGTCTTGTTTGCTGCTTCTGCTTGTCTAACTATAGGGGGGCTTTCTCCTGGCTTCCTAAGGCCCAAGGCTGCTTGGATTCTTTCAAAGCTCTTCACCTCTCTTCTGCTTAACACATTTGCACATTTTACCCATGCAAGAATTTACTTTCTCAACCATTTTCTTGGCTAAATTTTTGTTAACTTTCAAGCCTCATTTCAAACGTGAAAGGACTATGATGATTCAGCAGAAATTAGTTCCCCTTGGTTTTCCTGTTTAATAGTACCCTGTTCTTTCCTTATCACAATTTAGAACTACACTGTCCTTGTATGTGGTTGTTTAATTTATAGTCTCCCAATAGACAGAAAGATCCATGAGTTCAGGGGTCATATAAATGTTTAGCTTACCACCCTGAGCCCAGAACCTGTACCCAGGGACTCATAAGTATGGATGCTTAATAAATTTGTTGAAGAAACATGAATACTTTTTACTATAGTTATCTTCTTAAAAGAATACTTCAGAAATACTCTGCTTGAAATGTCCAATGAAACCAGTTCCTTGGGATTAGTTAACATGCAAGGTAGACAGCTGAGAATCAGATATATTAGTGGTTTCAGTTTTGTTCCCGTTTTGGAATAGAGTAGCTATTTTCACCAAGGTTACAGCCAAATGAAATGGTTCTACTATCTAGTAAAGTGGTATAGCTAAGACTGTTTTTCCAAGTCTTCCTGAATTCCTTCTTTCTCTTATTTTGAAATTACCAAGAAATAAGAACTAGTCAGACACAGTTGTTTGAAAAATATTTGTATATTTGAAAATTGATGTCAAGTCCAGAGTGTCTAACTTTCTTGGTTTCACTGTAGAAACAGATCAAATTATGTTGACATTTTTGTACGCACTTCAACACTGTCACAAACAAGTAGGGCATTGTGCTGTGACACTCTCTGCCTTTCCTAAGTGTCCACATTGTCTTGAATTCTGCTACCATTGCCCCATGGGCACACTGCATATTCAAGGCCATCATTCTCATTTTTAATATTGCATAAATATTTCTTTTCAAGGTTAATAAAATACATTTAGAACACTCAATTGGGCCTAGTATTTCAACTCATGTATATTGAGCTCAGTGGAGTTTAATTTGAATTAGTTTAATTTGAATTTTCAGGCAGAGACTCTTATTATTTTATTTTATTTCAAGACAAAACCATGGATTTTCCTGGCCTCTGACTATAATCTCATTTTATGGCTTCCACTTGCAGCCTAAAAAACCTTTGAACAAGATGTTTCCAGGAGTTCCCGGAATCACTCATACTCCTCATCCTTGCTTTCCTGTCTCCATTGCACTGAAATTTCTTTTTATGGAGCCTTCATAATAACACTCGGGCTCTCCCTACATATTATACCTTCCTCAGAATCTCACAATGTCCTGGGGTGAAATAAAATAATTATATAATGTTCATTAAGATCACATATCTTTTGGTTATTAAAAAAAGTTCATCGTTTGAATTTTTGCAGCAGTAGAGGACAGCTTGCCTACATTTAAGCTTTCTTTAAAGGTAGTGTGATAAAATCAACAAGGCATTAATCTCTCCCTTTGTATGTTGTATTTTTACTTCTTTTTTCCCCTAGAGATATTAAATAGATTATTTATAATACAGAGCTTCCAAAGTAGGACCAAGGACAAATTCTGGATATATGTGGAATTAGGACTTGGATGAATATATTTCCCAGTCAAAACTGAGCTTTCTTTAAAGAACACAAACATAAATTTTTTAAAAATCCATGTATACATACCCAAATACCTATATAGAAGGCACTGAAGATACAAGACAGATTTGCTACTAAACTGATGGCTTAGAAAACAATAATAAAATGGCTCAATAGTGGATATCTGCTGTATTTTGGGCCTTTAGTGGCCCCTCTCTTCTTTGGGTGACCAGTACATCTCTTTCTTAAAAGGAATGAAACTTATGCTGCTTCAGTGAGGTTAAACCAAGCAACTCCCTCAGTTGAGAGGCCAGTGTGTGCCAGGATTGGCTTGGGTATTTGCTGAGATCCCCTGTGCAAATGTAGCAAGACAGGGCCTCCCTCACTCTAGGGTGGCACATTGTAAGATAAACAAAATCTGGGGTTGCCCACTGCCATCATTTCAAACCCTAATAAACTAGCTATCTGCAATAGATAAAAATGAGGCCAATATTTGAAAAGAAGTCAGGAGACACAAGGGGCAAAAAGACAGAACTCTGTAACAGAACCCTTGAGCGTCTGGATTTAAAACATTTCCTTTTCTATTTTAAAGAGTTTATATTAGGTTTCTATTATTTGCAGCTAAGAGTCCTTGTCTATGACAGAACAGAGGACAAACAGACCAAGAAAAATTCTGGAAGGATTAAAGATATCTGCCTGCATATGCAATAACGTAGGTCTTAGATTTTAAAGATTTTCCAGATTGCTTTAGCAGTCTTACTGTTGTTCACAAATTGTATATATTGAGTTGGATTGATGACGTCTGCCAAGTTTTTCACACTCAGCTTTTTCAGATAAAATATAAATTAAACACTTAAAGATACATGAATAACTACTAGAGTTTTTAACATTTTACTGATCAACAGAATCTTTTCCCAAGTTTGGAGATGGAGAAGATGATAAAACTAGAAATCAATCTTTTCCATAATTTTTATTTTACTTTGTGAGACAGTATCAAGAGAATATTATGAGTTAAAATTAGTTTTTTATGTTATTTAGAGATTTTGTTTACCTTTATATTAGAGGTGATGAATATTTTTGCATAACTTAATTGCACTGCTTATTTTGGACACCCAAATCAATTTAGTTTCTTCTGCAACACTGACATTTGGAAAGATCACGTATTTTAAAATATCTTCTTTTTCATGTGTTGCCTCAAGAAAAGAATATTGATTTCTGGTCTTTTAGAAATGTTGCTAAAATTATCAGCATATAACTTTGGATGCTTTGGTTTAAATGACTTACTTCTACTATCTAATAAGATATTTGGTTCCTTTTCAAAATGTATCAAGTACTCATCAATGTGAAAGATAGTCATTGCTCTAAAGGGCAAAGTCATAGGCAACTCTGCAACTAACAGCAAGTGTAGCTGGTTCATCTCTGCTAGAAAGAACTGTAGGCAATAAACCAATGTGATATTAAATTTAAAACCCAAAAAGCATGGAACTTGGCTTGCATATATCTAAGAAGAAAATAATAAAGATTTCCTTAAGTATTGAAAACTGGTATAACCCTTGTAATTGACACCAAAACTCAAAAACCAAACCTAAGAAATTTGAACTAAAAAATGCCTAAGTTCTTAAACTTCACAATCACCTTGATAATCTTTATCAGTGGTAACTGGGGATGCACAAGCAGAGATGAACGAACAATCCTTCAGACCTGCCCAACTTAAAACACATATACTTGAGGTGGATGAGTAATCATGCACACCAGCCATGTGTGTTGAGACACGAAACATTTGTTACTGATGCAGTCAAGGTGAAGAGCCAACTCTACCTTAGGTAAAACTTAAGAATTATGGTATTACTCTCTACCAAAGTCTTAGTGTATAGACACATGCAGTAGTAACCATCTGTATTGCCTTTTTAATTTTTATAAACTACAGACAATGGTTTTCAAAAATTAGGAAAATAGAGCACTACAAGACATGGTCACCTATCTTCAAACAATACAAATCCATCAATACATGAGTCATATACAGTGTGAGTCAGTCAAACCCAGGGCTGAGCTAAGCTATGACTCATCATTAAACTGAATTCATATTCATACTTCCCCATGCTTGAAGGCAAACACAAGAGATCAAATTATTTTTAAAATGCATCTTCTTGACAAACACACCAGATTTGCAAGTGAAAATGGCAACTTTGTTTGATGCCAAGTTTCTCCAAGTAAATTGAATACTTCAGCACCGCACAGAGCCATGCATTTCAAAACCACTGGGGAGTGCAAACCACACAGGGCAACACAAGAGAAAAATTTGAAATGCTCACCGTTTGACCTTTGTGCTCATCCTGGACTTACTGGGGATATTGCAAAATGAGGAAGAGGGAGCACTGAGCTCCTGTTATCTTCCTGTGCAATGTGGGCAAATCACTGCATCTCCCTGAACCTCAATTTCATGACTGATAAAACTAAAATGGTACAAATCAGTCTACAAGTCCCACCAAGTCATGGGAAAGATTGAATATGTGGTTTGTTCTCCCCAACTCCAAAGGAAAAAGAAAAACGTCTCTATTCTGGCCTTGTCCCATAACCTGTAATTCCCACTTATTACTGCTTACAAATTAAGGCATTCATTCTCAGCCCTGTTACCTGATAGGATCACCTGGGGAGTTTGAGAATATCATTACCTAAACCCCATCTCAGACCAACCAAATTACAATCTCTGAAGGAGGAGCTGAGGCACCGGTAATTTTTTTTAAATTACTCAGGTGATTTGGATGTGAAGCCAGGTTTGAGAGCCATGAAAACACTTGTTCTCATAGTGTGGACCCCAAACTAGCATTAGAATCATCGGAAGACTTGCTGGAAATGAAACTCGGGCCCTACCCCACACCTCACGCATATTGAATCAGACACTATAGAGGGAAAGATCCAGCAACCTGTTCTGCATTTTAACAAGCCCTCCAGGGAATGCTGGAGTAAGCTAACCTCATAAACACTGCAATAGAATAAAGTATTAAAGAACTCCGTTAAAACTCGTGTTGCCTAGAAATGTTAACATGTTGAATTACTGGAATGACACTAGTATTTTAGGATGAATTAGCTTGCCATTTTAATATATTAACCACTTAACCTGTTCCTGAAAAATATGGGACAAAGGATAATTAAGCATACAAGGAAAAGTAGAAAAGGGATCTGGCCAATACTACCCAATAATGTAACACATATGAGCCACAAATGCAAGACACTATATAATACAAAGTTCATCCTTATGAAAAGACTAAAAGGAAACAGCTAATTACATTTCATTATATATTCATTGATCTAATATACCCAAAGTACTGTCGTTTTAATATTAATCAATATAAAAATTATTGATGAGACATCTACATTATTTTTGTACTGTCTTCAAAATCCAGTATGTATTTTGCAGATAGAGCACATTACAAGCTAAATTTCTAGTGTCCCACTGCCTCACCTGGCCAGTGGCTACCATATTGGGCAGCACACATCTAGATTAGTGTTTCTCAAACATTAATGTACAAATGAGCTATCTAGAAATATTGGAAATGTGCCCCTGCTTTAATAAGTGTTTTAGTCTGTTCTCTATTGCTTTAACAAAATATCAGAGACCAAGTAACTTATTAAAAATAGTTTATCTAATGGGCCAGGGATTTAGCTCAGTGACACTGTGCCTGCCTTGCAAGCTCAAGGTGGCCTGAGTTCGATGCCTGGTACTGGAAAAAAAAATAGAAGTTTATCTAGCTTACCATTATGGAGGATGGGAAATCCAAGAGTGTGGCACTTGTAACTGCTTTGCACCTGAGAGATTTATGCTATATTACAATATGGAAGAAGTCACACATGGCACGAAAGAATAGGAATACTTCAACTCAGGACTTTCTTCCTCATCTAAAATCACCAGTCCCATCATGGGAGCCTCATCTTGATGATCTTAATTAATCTTAATTACATCTGAAGGTCTCAACTCCAAATACTGCCAATATATGAACCTGGGGATTAAGTTTACAACAAATTAAATTTAGGGGACATGTTTATAACACAATAATAGGTCTGGATGGGGCTGGAGATTCTATTTCTTTGTTAAGTTCTCTCATCTGGCCAGCTACATAATTTATGGAGCCCAGTGCAAAATAGAAATGCAGTGTCCCTTGTTCAAAAGCCAGAACAAAAAAGAACCTTCAGGGGTACTAAAATATAAAATGCTGTCCTTTCCTCTGCAGTCTCCTTCCTACATGAAATACTGGTTTTTGTTTGCTACTTGGTATGACTCGTCCCAGGGATAGACCTGGGGTAGGGTATTCAAGTGTTATTCACAGCAAGAGGGTGCTGGCCTGGGATGTGATGTGTGAATATGTCACTTCATCATATATATTTCAATTGTTATTCTTATGTCATAACTTGTAACTCTAATCCATCTCAGAATATAGGTCTAATTACGAAAATAAATCTGATCTTCCCTTCAAACAAAAAATTCTATTTAAATTAGGTTGCTTATAGAAACAGGAAAATGAAATAATAATAAAACTTCCCAAGATTGTTTACTACAAAAGTTAAATCTTCTAGATCTTCTAGATAAATCACCTTTTCCAAACATGGATCCCTTTTTCTGAAAATCCTGGCAGTTTGCCTCGGAGACCAATGAGCTCCTTTAACAGTGGAAGGTGTGAAGAAAAGCCAACTTCAAAGAATTCTTTCTTCCTCCAGCCTACTCTTTTAGACAGGCAGATCCAAAAACCCCAAGGGCTGGAGCATTTCTCAGAAGTGGTGCTGAAAAACTGGACTTACTAGAGTGATTAAAAACTCCTATCTTAGGACTTGGGAGACTGCATTGCTTGAGAGAGACTCACCAACCTTGCTTGAGAGAGACTCACCAAGTTGGACTGAAAATGGCCACTGCAAGGAAATTCACTACAGGCTCCTAGGGCAGTGAAGCTCAGCCGGTCCCAACACCCAGAAGGAAGCTTCCCTGCTGCCATCCGAAGCTCCTACGGCAGAGAAGGTGAGCCGTATGGGTGCCAGAAGCACTGCCCCCCTGCCATGGAAATGAGAAGACACATAAACAAGCCTCAAAAACAGACTTCCAGATCACCTACAGCAACCCCAAAGGGAAATGAGATGGAAAACTCTGATACTCAACCACCTGGACTCTGAACTGGCAACAAAAGAGGATCTGGGAAAAATGAAATCAGAAATAATTACTCAGATAACAGCAAAGATATTGCTCATAGTGCAAGACATGATTAATAAATCTAGAGAGGACACAGAAAAAAAACAGAGGATCTGAGGAACATGATGGAATCCCAACATAGGAAACAAATGGAATCCATAAAACAGATACAAACAGATTTCCAAGAGATTAAAAACTCCATCGAAAGTTTGCACAGCAGAATGAACCAATGTGAGGATAGAATTTCACATATAGAAGATAAGATTGCAATTAGTGAGGAGGAAAAGAAAAATTGCTTTAGAATTGTAAGGGAACATGAGAAATCAATCCAGCAGCTGCTAGACAATGCAAAGAAGAATAACATAAGACTGATTGGAGTCAAGGGAGAAAGAGGAGAGAGTGCAGATGACATAAAAAAAACTCTTCACAGGAGTGATGGCAGAAAACTTCCCAAGGAGGGGAAAAGAACTTGACATACAGATAAGTGAGGCATATAGGACTCCAGCTAGCCTTAATCAAAAAAAAATCTATACATAGGCATATAATAGTTAGGATTCCAGAAATCCAACAGAAGAACAAAATTCTACAAGCAGTGAGAGAAAAGAAACAAATCACATACAAAGGAAAGCCCATCAGAATCACAGCAGACTTCTCAATGCAAACCCTTAAGGCAAGAAGAGCTTGGAGTGATGTATTTCAAGCCCTAAAGGAAAACAACCTCCAACCCAGATTGATGTACCCTTCAAAACTATCTTTCAAAATTGATGGAGAAATAAGATACTTTCACGATAAAGAGCACCTCAGGAACTTCATGAATACCAAACCAGCACTCCAAAAAATTTTAGACAATGCCCTAGGAAAAGACAGTGAGGATCACAACCCCAGGAAACCCAGCAGAATGAATCCATTGGGTGTGACAAATTAAATGCAAAGGGGGAGAATCCAACAAAAAGAAAAAGTCATGACAAGGCCTTTAAAACTTTTGACTTCATCTCCCTAATGAGGGTATAATTCAATCTTATTATTGCACTGATTAGTATTTTTCTGATTCTAGAGTTGCACACCATTCCTTGTGCTATACTGGCTATTTATCATCCTATGGCTACATTTTCATTGGGTTGTCTATTAATGAGCTCTAAGAATTCTTTATATATTCTGCTCATAGGTTATATGCATTGTAAATATGGTCTGTTTAAGGACTACTTTTCATTTTAATGATGTCATTTAATCTAAATTTTGATGGAATCTCATTTATCAATTTTTTTCTTTTATACATCATGTTTTTTTCTATCCTAGGTAGTTCTTGCCTACCCTGAATTCATAAATATTTTCCCTTATACTTTCTTCTTAAAGTTTTATAATTTTAGGCTTTCTTATTTAGGTTCATAGATCCTTTCAAGTTATCTTTATGTATGGAAATAAAGGGTTCAGGTTAATTTTTTTCCATACAGATAATAGGTGTTCTAGTACCATTTGCGGAAAACACTATCTTTTCCTCTGTTCTTGAGTTGAATTTACGTTCTATAAAATGTTAATGTTAAATAATGTTTCAAAACTCAGTGGACCATATATGTGTGGTTCTATTTCTAGACTCTCTGTTTTATTCCAATGATCTATATGTCTTTCCTTACACCAATACTGCTTTAATTACTGTAGCTTTAGAAGAAGTCTTAAAATTGGGTGCTAAATGTCTTCCAACACTGTTTCGGTTTTTGTTTTTGGCTTTTCTGGGTCCTTTGTACTCCTACATAACTTTTAAATTTCAATATCCAGTTCTTCATTTATAGCAAGTATACACAGACCTGAATTTTTATATATGCCTTGTGTTTTCTAATCCTGCTAAATTCAAGTACAAGTTCTAGGGGCTCCTAGAGATTTCTTAGTATTTTCTCTGTAGATGATCATTTCATCTACATATAAAGATTTTGCTTCTGCCATGCCAATCCTATCCTAGTTGTGTCATTTTATTGCCAGATATTTTGGTTTAGACCTATGTTTCAAAGTCTTGTAGACAGATGAAGTGTAGGCATATATGCCCTTGTTCCCCACTTTAGGGAGAAAGTATTGTATCATCTCCATTCATAGAAGGAATTTTTGTTGGACGTATGGAGTACATGTCTGTGATCTGTTGAAAAGGTTCTGTTCTACTTCTAGTCTCCTGATAGCTTTTACCATGAACAGTTGTAGAATTTAGTCCAATACTCTTTCTCCAACTAGTGACAGGATCATATGGCTTTCTCCTTTTCTCTGTTAAAATGATTACTTTTGGGGGTGGCTCTTCCAATGCTGAACCAACACTGCCATCCCTATAACAAAACCACTTTCTACATCCTGCCAGATCTGACTTCTAACAGTTTGTTTTGTTAAATTTCTATCTATGTTCATATTTTTTTCTTCTATTATCTTTATCCAGTTTTAGGATTAGCACAATGTTGAGTTCCTAAAATGAGGGGAGAAGTGTTCCTTCTTTTTTCTGCTTTAAATGTTTGATATAATTTATCAGTTAAAATGTTTATGAGCCGGCTGTTGTCATACAGGTAGATTTTCAAGCTAGGAATATACTTTCTTTAATAGGTGCTATTCAAATTTTATATTTCCTCCAGAGTTAGTTTCATTAATTTGTCTTCTAAGTTACTTCTTAGAAGTTGTCAAATTTATTTCAAAAAAGATTTTTGTAATATGCTTTCTATATCCTTTTAAATTCTGTAAAATCTGTGGTAATGTCTCCTAGATCTTAATATTGTAATTTAAAAAATGTATAACTGATATTGTGTAACAGGAAGAAAAGGTCTAAAAGAGCAGGGGAATTGGGAGGGGTAGGGGAAGGGAAAAAAGGGAAAGGAAAAAATATGAGAAGAGGAAAAAAATGGAAACAAGGTCTTTGCAAATAGGGAAGGGTGGAGGGGGTGAAGGGAGGCCAAGGGAAGGGGAAAAAAAAGAAGAACCAAGAGACTCATGTAATGATACAAGATCCCAATGATGAATGTAACTGTATTGTATACCTAAAATGTACCAATAAACTTAATGGGGGAAAAAAAACCCAACTCCTATCTTAGCTTTCTTATTTATTGATTGATAATCTTCCATAAGTCACAGGAGTCCTGAGATGGCCTAAAAGGAACATATAACATAAAATAATAAAAATTTGAAAAAAAATCAAGAAAGATGCAATTCAGAATATATTGTTAAAATTAGAAGGAAAAATAGGATCTAAATTTATAGGCCAAAATGTTCAACAGAGTCATAATAGTTGGTTTGCAAATTGTTTCAGTTTCTTGTGATCCAAAGTAAAAATAGAAATATTGTCAATTGCCTTGTTTAACCCACATTGTTCATCAGGAGAAAAATACCAGTTTTCCAGATGGAATAAAACATCTTCAGTATTTAAGTCTAAGAGAAATCACTCATTCAGATACTGAGAGCTATTATAGATGACATTCTCATTAATATTAGTGTGAGGGTGTTTGCCAAAACCATATTTTCTGGCTATTTCTTGGAATTACTTTCAGTAAAAAGTAAAAATACTATAGTGCTACAAATTCACAATGGAAATAATCTGTCTATATTCCCTGTGAACTCATTTCTCTCATTCCATTTCATTTGGTGATTAGTACAGGTGTATATATTCCCACAGCTTGAAATTGACATGGGGAGGTGTGGGTGGACGCAGGATCTAGCACAGAGGACTTCCTGACAAGCATGTACAAGCTCTTTGAGGAGACAAGATCTACTGTTGACTGGTTATCTGACTCTTTGTTAAGCTGCAACAGAAATGAAATTCACTTGCACATTTTATGACTAAAGAAATGGGATCTCATACTAAGCCCAAATCTTTGAAACATGTTATTAGTCATCTTAGAAAGTCATTCCTTTCTTTATACACAAACTGAAGATTGGATGATGCAAAAGATAGTAGGTGTTGACAAACTTGTCCTACCGACTGGTGGCATCTTGAGAATGTCCTGACTTTCTGGATTAGTGTAAATGATTCAGGCTGGAAATAAAATGTTAGCCTAGCCAGGACAAAGATGACACTAAATGAAGTATTAAAACAAGAGCATGAGGCCTTACTAAAGGAGCTGAATTCTGAGATGTGTAGTCATGACCTAAGCTTCATTTGAACACTAAATGAATATATCATGCAAACAGAAATATCCATAAAGTGTTTAGCACTAATATAAATTACAAATTCCTTTACGGCATTAATTGTGTGCAGACTTCTACAAATTAATGTATGGTGTACCAAAAGGACAGGTAAACAGTGAAAAGTGTTGGGCACTGAGGGGAGGGGTTTAGTATCAGGAAAATGAGAAAGTAAAGATTTCACAGTACAAAGAGAAAATTTTACAGGGTATCAATTAGTTATAAATATACATATTACAAATGTAATATACTAAAATTCCATAAGAATATGACCATAAAGGAAATGATACATTTTAGTTTTCAACTTTCTCATGTCTGTTTTATATATGAAAATTGTAGATGGTCACTTAATTTATATTGAAGTGATTATATAAACTTTGGAATTTAAACAAAACATTTCATGATTTATGTCATTTAGAATTTATCATTTTGCAATAAAATTGAAAATCTTATTTTCTGAAAATTTATAAAAGGCATTTTAAAGTCTCACTGAAGAATTAAAATATACATTTATAGTCACTCTTATTTTAATTAGTTTTTTATTTTGGCTATTACACTAATTGTTATTGTAATTAAACTTTTTACAAATGTTGCTCATTTTATTTATTTTTTTCTTTTTATATTGATTTCATTGGTACATTTTAGCTATACGTTATAATGACATTCATCATTGGAAATTTGCACCTTTACATAATCTCTCTTGGTTCTTATTTTTCCCCCTTCCCCTGCCCTCCCTTCAACCCCTCCATCCCTCCCTATTTACAGAGACTTTGTTTCCATTTTTTTCATTTTCTCATATTAATTCCATTCCCTTCTTTTCTTTCCCCTACCCCTCCCATTTCCCCTTCCCCTTTGCCCCTTTTCTTCCTATTTCACATTATCTATTATATCTTTAACCTTTATTTACACCTTGTTTCTCACACTAGAGAAACCGTTCAGTATTTAAACATGTATGTCCTATTACATCGCCTCAATGTGGATCCATTTAGCTATAAATGTCTCTAATTTCTCATTTTTTATGGCTGAGTTGTACTCCATTTTATTAAAAAAAAAAAAAAAGCCCCACATTTTCTTTATCCAGTCTCCAGTTGATGGGCAGTTGGGCTGCTTCCAAGTTTGAGCTATTACAAATTGTGCTGCTATGAACATGGGTGCACATACATCACTGTGGTATGATTCTTTTAATTCTTTGGGGAAGATACCCAGCAGGGGAATAGCTGGGTCAAATGGAACTTCCAGTCCTAGTTCTTTGAGGTATCTCCATACTGATTTCCACAATGGTTGCACCAGTCTACACTCCCACCAGAAGTGGAACAGTGTTCGTCTTTCCCCAAAGCCCCATCAGCATTTGTTATTGGTTGATTTCATGATAGCAACCATTCTTTCTGGGGTGAGGTGGAATCTCAGCATTGTCTTCATTTGCATCTCTCGAATGACCAGTGATGTTGAACATTTTTTCATATGCTTATTTGCTATTTCTACTTCTTTGTCTGAGAAATGTCTGTACATTTCAGATGCCCATTTTTGGATTGGGTCTTTAAATTTAGGTCTGTTTCTTTTAAGTTCTTTATAGATTCGAGATAGTAGACCTCTGTCTCAGGAACAGCAGGTGAAAATTTTTTCCTACCTTATGGGTTGTATCTTCACACTGTTGGTGGTTTCTCTGGCTGTGCAGAAGTTTTTTAATAAGAAGAGATCCCACTTGTTGATTGTGCTAGTTCACGGGCAACTGAGGTTTTATTCATAAAATGTTTTCCTACACCACTGTCTTCAAGAGTTCTACCTAACCTCTGTTCCAGCCGGCTCAGCATTTCTATTTCAATATTTAGGTCTTTAATCCATTTAGACTTTAGTTTAGTGCATGGTGAGAGATATAGGTCTAGTTTTAATCTTTGGCAAGTTGAAACCCAATTTCTCCAGCACCATTCATTAAAGAGGCTATCTTTCCTTCAGTGAGGGTGTTTGGCTCCTTTGTCAAAGAAGAGGTGGCTGTGTGTGTCTGAAGTGCATCTTCTAATCAGTCCTCAAGTCTGTTTCTTTGCCATTTCCATGTTATTTTTATCACAGTAGCTTTGTAGTATAGTTTCAAGTTGGGGGTTGTGATACCCTGCCATGTCTCTGTTGCCTAGAATTGCTTTTGCTATTCTAGGTCTCTTCTGGATCCAAATGAATTTTTGGATTGTTTTTCTCAAGTTCTATGAATTATGCTTCTGGGATTTCAATTGGGATTGCATTGAATCTATATAGCAGTTTTGGAAGCATGGTCATTTTCACTATGTTGACTCTTCCTATCCAGGAACAAGGGATGTCTTTTCAATTTCTCATATCATCTTCAATCTCTCTTTTCAGAGTGCTGTAGTTTTCAGATATCTTTAATTTCTTTTGTTAGGTTGATTCCTAGGTATTTCAGTTTTTTTGGACGCTATTGTAAAAGGAATTATTTGTCCTATTTCTCTCTCAGTGAGTCTGTTGTTCGTGTAGAGGAAAGCTATTGATTTTTGTATGTTGACCTTGTATCCAGCTACTCTACTGAATTTGGTTATTAAGTCTAGAAGACTTTTTGTGGCATACTTGGAGTCTTCTATATAGAGTATCATGTCATCTGCAAATAATGACAATTTGGCTTCTTCATTTCCTATCTTTTTTTTTTTTTTTTGGTACCGGGGATCAAACTTGGGTCCTTGCGCTTGCACAGCAGACGGCAAAACCACTGAGCTAAATCCCTGGCCCCTTCATTTCCTATCTTTATTGCTTTTATTTCTTTCTCTTGTCTAATTCCTGTGGCTAATGTTTCCAAAACTATATTGAACAGGAGTGGTGATAGAGGACATCTTTGTTTTGTTCCTGATTTTAGTGTGAAGGATTTCAGTTTTTGACCATTTAGTGTGATATTGGCTGTTGGTTTTTCATAGATGGCTTTTACCAGATGGAAGTAGAGACCATCTATTCCAATTTTTTGTAGGGTTTTTATCATAAATGTGTGTTGGATTTTGTCAAATGCTTTTTCTGCATCTATTGAGATGATCATATGGCTTTGTCCTTGGCTCTATTGATATAGTGTATTACATTGATTGATTTGCTTATGTTGAACCATCCCTGCATCCCTGGGATAAATCCCACTTGGTCAGGGAGGATGATCTTCTTGATGATCCTCTGCATTCTATTTGCCAGTATCTTATTAAGGATTTTTGCATCTCTGTTCATTAGTGAGATTGGTCTATACTTCTCTTTTTCTGTTAGGTCTTTGTCTGCTTTGGGGATCAAGGTGATGCTTGCTTCCAGGAGTGAAATTGGTAGTATTGCTTCCCTTTCAATTTTGCTGAAGAGTTTAAAGAGTAGTGGCAGTAGTTCCTCTCTAAATGTCTTGTAGAATTCAGCAGTGAAGCCATCAGGACCCGGGCTTTTCTCGGTTGGTAAGATTTTAATTATGTTTTCAATTTCATTGATTGATATTGGGTTGTTTAGAATTTTTAGGTCTTCTTCATTCAGCTTTGATAATTCATACATGTCTAGGAATCTGTCCATTTCTTCTGTGTTTTCCATCTTATTGGTGTATAGGTTCTGAAAGTAGGTATTGATGATTCTCTGGATTTCTGCTGGGTCTGTTGCAATTTCACCCTTTTCATTCCTAATTGCATAGATTTGGGCCTTTTCTTTGCTTTTTCTGATAAGGTTGGCTAAGGGTTTGTAAATTTTGTTTATTCTTTCAAAGAACCAACTCTTGGCTTCATTGACTTTTGTGTTGTTTTCTTAGTCTCCATTGCATTGATTTCTGCCCTGATTTTTTTTTTTTCTTTTGTACCTGGAATCAAACTCGGGTCCTTGAGCTTGCATAGCAGGTGGCGAAACCACTGAGATAAATCCCCAGCCCTGCCCTTATCTTTATAATTTCCTCCTTTCTATGGAATTTGGATTTGTCCTCCTCTTCTTTTTCTAGAAGCTTGAGGTTCAGCATCAGGTTGTTTAATTGGGCTCACTCTGTTTTCCTAATATGAGTATTCACTGCTATGAATTTCCCTCATAAGACTGCTTTCATTGTGTCCCATAGATTCTGATATGTTGTATTGTCATTGCCATTTAATTGTAGGAACTGTCTGATTTCTTCTTTATTTTCCTCTGTGACTCATTGGTTATTCAGAGGTGTGTTTTTCAATTTCCATGTGTTTATGAAATTTTTGCAGTTTCTTTTGCTATTGATCTCTAATTTCATCACACTATGGTCTGATAATATAGAGGGGATAACTTCAATTCCTTTGTACTTACTTAAATATGTTCTATGAGTGAGTATGTGTTCTATTTTGGAGAATGGACCATGTGTAGCTGAAAACAATGTGTATTCTGATTTTGTGGAGTGGAACATTCTATAAACATCTCTTAAGTTCATTTGTTCAAGAGTTTGATTGAGTTCTAATATTTTGTTGCTTGTTTTTTGTCTAGTTGATCTAATTGTGACAATGGGGTATTGAGGTCCCCCACTACTATGGTATTAGTGCTTATATGATTTTTCATGTCCATTAGTATTTGTTTTATATATTTGGGCATACTAGCGTTTGGTGCATAGATATTTATGATTGTCATCTCTTTTCTTGGATTGTTCCCTTTACAAGGATGTAGTGTCCTTCTTTGTCTCTCTTAATCAGTGTTGCTTTGAAATCCACTTGTTCTGCAAAGAGGATAGCTACTCCTGCTTTTTTGGGGTTCCTGTCATACAGAGTATTGTTTTCCACCCTTTAACTTTCAGTCTATGAGTTTCTTTTTGAATTAAGTGTGTTTCTTGTATGCAGCATATTGTTGGATTTTGCTTCTGGACCCATTCTGCCAGTTTATTTCTTTTGATTGGTGAATTGAGACTGTTAACATTGATGGTTATAACTGATACATATTGACTTATCATTGTCATGACTTTTGCTTTTTGTTGGATTGTGCCCCTTTGCATTTAATTTCTTGTCATGCCCAATGGATTCATTCTGCTAGACTTACTGGGGCTGTGATCCCCATTGTCTTTTCCTAGGATATTGTCTAAAATTTTTTGGAGTGCTGGTTTGGCATTCATGAAGTTCCAAAGTTGCTCTTTGTCATGAAAGTATCTTATTTCACCATCAATTTTGAAAGATAATTTTGCAGGGTACATCAATCTGGGTTGGAGGCTGTTTTCCTTTAGGGCTTGGAAAATGTCACTACAAGCTCTTCTTGCCTTGAGTAGTTGCATTGAGAAGTCTGTTGTGATTCTGATGGGCTTTCATTTGTATGTGATTTGTTTATTTTCTCTAAGTACTTGTAAAACTTTGTTCTTCTGTGGGGTTTCTGGAATCTTAACAATTATATGCCTATGTGTAGACTTTCTTTGATCAAGGCTAGTTGGAGTTCTGTATGCCTCACTTATCTGTATGTCAAGTTTTTTTCCCCTCCTTGGGAAGTTTTCTGCCATCACTTCTGTGAACAGTTTTTTTATGTCATCTGCACTCCCTCCTGTTTCTTCATTGACTCTGATCATCTTATGTTATTCTTCTTTGCATCATCTAGCAGCTGCTGAATTGATTTCTAGTGGTCTCTTACTATTTTAAAGAAATTTCTCTTTTCCTAGTCACTAATTGCAATCTTATTTTCTGTGTCTGAAATTCTGTCCTCACATTGGTTCATTCTGGTGCATAAACTTTTCGTGGAGTTTTTAATCTCCTGGAAATGTGTTTGCATCTGTTTTATGGATTCCATGTTTCCTATGTTGGGATTCTATCATGTTTCTCAGCTCCTCTATTTGTTTATCTATGTCCTCTCTAGATTTATTGGTCATATCTTGCACTATGGGCACAATCTCTGCTGTTATCTGAGAAATTATTTCTGATTTCGTTTTTTCCAGATCCTCTTTTGTTGCCAGTTCTGGGATTCCAGGTGGTTAAGTATCAGATTGTTTCATCTTATTTCCCTTTGGGGTTGCTTTAGGTGGTCTGGAAGTCTGGTTTTGAGACTTGTTTATGTGTCTTCTCATTTCAGAGGCAGGGGGGAAGTGCTGCTGGCACCTGCGCACCTCACCTCCTGGAGCTGGTGATGGTGGTATAGCAGCCCAGGAGTCTCCTCCTCAGCACTGGGGGTGGCTCTCCTCCTTTGCATTGGGCGTGGTGGTACAGCAGCCCAGAAGCTACTGCTGCTCATTTCATTGCATTAAATGTTATTCCTACCCAAAAGAAAGCAGTTTAATATCACCTGAAATTCTATGGAGTCTTTGTAAAGTTAGCTTTTATCCAAGGATGGAAAATGCCTCCACCCCAAAGATTTGGGGTTTAACATGAACATTTTAAAGTGAACATTCAGTGACCCAAGAAGAGGATTACTACCAGTTTTATTGGGGAAAAGAATATTGCCCTGAGTCTCATAAAAATTTTACTATCCAATCAAGCCTCCAGCAATTGCATTCATCTTCATTTTCCTCTTCTCACCTTCATAATAGAAAACCTTTAGATACAGTTCTCCAAGGAGCCCAGCCCATTCAATCCATGGCCTGATATTGCTATGACATCAGCACTCTGTGTCCCTTGCTCTGCAGGATCATAGATGAATATCTAGCACTATTCCTTCATAGCTCATGGAATATAGATGGGTATGCAGCACTTTTCCTTCATGCTCATTCTCTTTGACCAAGTTTCAGATCACATCTGGCACCCAGTTTGTCAGACTTGGGTGATTATTTAATTATTGTCTACCTTTTCCAACAGAACATGTGCCCAAAGAGGGAACACAGTGTGTAGTTTGTGCACCATTGTGATCTGCATTGTCCAGAAACACAATGAGTATATGTTGAATGAATGAATAAATGAATGAAGATTTAAACTGGAAACAGAATAGAAAATTTCATTATGTCTACCACACCCTCAATCCAAATAGTGCAAACTCAGAGAGATGTGGTCCTAATTCTTGTTTATATTTTAGTTAAGCTCTATTAGTTATGCTTTATATTATATTTTAGTTAGAAAATTATACTCTGATTTCTTAAGTATGTTCATCACTAATTGGTAGCAATAAATATGAACAAACCACTAAAAAATGCTGAGGAATGAATAATGTCACTTCCATAACAAAGCAGTTGTCTAAACTCTTTAGGACATAAATACCCAGTGTAGAGGTACTGAGGAGCTTTGTGGGACAATGGGCCTCTCAACTAAATTATATCAATGCCAGAGCAATTGCAAATCCACTCTGATATTACAACTACCCTGGAAGATGCCATAGACTTCTCTTTCTGATTTTTTTCTCTCATCTCCTTAATTCTTCTCCAGCCTCATGATCTACCCTCTTGCATTTAAACTGAGAGCTAAGGAATAACAAGGAATATTACTTTAAGTGAAGACATCGATCCTGTTTTCCTATTTCCTGCCTTCATCTCTTAAAAAGATACCTTGATATTTTACCCCTTTGATTCTTTTTCAAGTACAGATAAATTAAAATCCCCCTCAACAATTTTCAGCATTTTAAGTAATACATATTTTTTAAAAGATAAGTGGCCAAAAAAAAAGCCACCTTAGATGGTCAAAGCCATTAGAACATTTTTCTCACAACAGAACAAAAAGTCCAGCTAGGCAGTCAGAAAAGCCATGCTCATCAAATCCTTCCTAACCTAAAGAAGGGCTGTCCAAAGGGGAAATGTCAAAGCAGAACAATTTCTTGGTGGTTGACCCACATTTTCGTTCGGTGCTCTTTGACCAATTTCCAGAACAAATCTGGCACCCGGTTCTTATGCCAATCACGCTACATTCCGCAGACTTTGACCTGCACTTTTCTTATGAAGTCTAGGTTCCTGAATGATCTCAGCCTTTCCATCCATCCCCACCCTATTCTGTCTGTACCTAGATTTGGGTTATCCAACCAGCTCATTTGCAGCAATGATAAGCTGATAAGAGTTAATGGAGTTGGTCACAGGAAGTGTTTGCCTTGGAAAAAACATGTAATGCTTTAAGCACAGAGAAGCAAATCTCTACAGGTGACAGTTCAGGGAGTACAATGTAGGACCATGCACTGAGTCTGTGAAGGTGGGAAAATGTTAGGGACTAATGACAGTGGATACTGGGACTGACAATCCACAATCTTTGGAATATATAAATGCATACGAGGTCTGTTTACTTGGTAGTTTGCAAAGAACTTATTAGACAAAACATGAAGCTAGAAGAAAGCATATGGAAAACACAAGTGAAGAAAGCTAAGGAGAGATGTTTTGGCTCATGGTCTTGCCTATACTATACATCAGGCAGTGGAAAATATATCACCAAGTAGACATATTTTGTCCATTCTCAATCAGCAGCAGAGTACTCCTCACTCAAACCACAACCACAGCTCATGGAAATCGAGGTTGCTGAAGCCTGAAAATTTTTTCTGTGTATGTCTTTTCCTAATACCAAGATCTTAGGGCAGTATTTTAACTCTGTTTATTAATTTCAGCTAGAGAAAACTCCTTAATTTTTCATCTTCTGAGGACACAACTTATCTGCTTTTCCCCTTTTCTATTCCTCACTGAATTTTCCCAGGAATTCATGGTGAAAGGTAGGGATTGCTCTAATAATCTGAGAATTACTTGAATATTCATCTCTCAGAGATAGCCATGAAGTTAATCATTACTATTAAAAGTCAGTATAACTTCAGAGTTGACAAGCAAACTGACTTTTTCCTCAAGAGAACCTAAACTCTCCAGACCCAGCCAAGTTTTGCAGTCATGGATGCCAGGTGACAGAAATGACAGTTGAGGTCACATGGACTAATCACAGGCCAAGCAGTACAGGAACAATAAATATTACCATTAGTCCAAGACAAGTCCCTTTTGCTTTTAGGGCAAATGATGGTATAGTAGTATTTTTTGCTTCCCCTTTGCTTCAACTCCTCTATCTCACCTATTCTTCTTCCTCATCCGTTGTATTCAGAAGAAAACATTATTGATGAATCATCATGTATTATCTTATTTTCAATATTTTAAAGTACTAAACATGTATGTCAGTGTCCTTGGTGTCAATCTCTCCCTTTCCTCCCTGTTATTTCCTCAGTCCACTCGATTCAACCTGTCTCTCTCTCCCTGAAGTTTCCCTTTCTTCTCCCCTCATCACTGCAGTTTACTCACCCTGGGCCCTATCACCTAACTACCAGGTTCTCTTTGGTTCCTAAGATTATCCCTCTCACAGGATCACATCACACAGTCACTTTTTAATAAAGTTTCAGAAAATCTCTAAACAAGGCTCTTTTATGCAAACCAGAAATGTCTTTATACAGAAATGTACTATGAAGACAAACAAATCAAAAAAGTCTACCTCTGGTTGTTGATTTGGTCCAAAGATATATACTATTGTGAGAACAAAGCATTAATTGCTCTCCTAGAGTTGTCATGTATAAAAGAAAGAGCAGAAACAGAAGAGGAACACCATGGGCCACATCTGCACCATAGGTTTTCATGCAATAATTCCATTCCTGGTCATAAATAGCAAAAGCCAACAATGGTCGCCACTGTGAAAGGTGTAGGTAATAAGACAGGTCTCTTTCCTCACAGGGTACTGTGTAATGGACAAGAGAGATAGTTTAAGATGGCCTGGAAAGAGCTACAACAGGAAAAGAGAGGGTGGGACCATGGCAGGGATTTCCTCCCAGAGAGTCAGAGAGGGATTCTGGAGAAAGTGACACCTCAGCTGGTGAGCAAAGTCCTATCAGAGGCTGAGCAGGCATCACCCTAACACGTGGCTGGGAGGGAAGACATAGTAGAATCTTAACCATGATCCTGTGGAATTTGTGTGACTGGTTCAAGTTTTCCATTATGATAGTGAGATTTATCCACGACTACAAATCCAGTCAGTAGCAGGTGTGAGCTGGGTCCTCAGGGAGGCTGCAGCCCGTAGGCAGCCTGGACCTTGGCCTTGTACCCCTAGCCCAGGCCTCTGTCGCACTTCAGTTCCACACCTCATCCAGGCCCTCAGAGAAGCAGTAACTGTCAGGTCAGAAAGGAGGGAAGACAGTGCTGCAGTGAGGTCATGGGATTTACCCCTGAGCCAGAAGGCCCCCCAACCAGGGAATCCTTTCAATTCGCCAGAGTTCCTGTATATTCTCTCTCTTCTCAATATAAGTCCTAGTGTCTAAGTGACACACAGTAAATCAATTTGCTTCTGACAAAGTACATGCAAATGTTCCTAAAAACAAAAATAAGCTTAGAGCAGATCTGTCACAAACCCCTTCAAAGGAAAAGTTTATTTATGTGTGTGTGTGTGTGTGTGTGTGTGTGATATCTCCATTCTCTAGAAGTACAGCACAAAGGGAGTAGTGGGTGGAGGCCTTTCATACCACAGGTTAGAGCCTATCAGAGAGGGTCAGAGAAGACAGACACTGATAGAATAGTTGGATTTCATGCCAGCCCCTTTCACAGACTCAGTGCATGCTGAGGAGAAAAAAAGTGACTGATGTAAGTGTCCATCACTAACTGTATTTATTTA
Source organism: Heterocephalus glaber (assembly GCF_053883595.1). Classification (NCBI taxonomy): domain Eukaryota; kingdom Metazoa; phylum Chordata; class Mammalia; order Rodentia; family Bathyergidae; genus Heterocephalus; species Heterocephalus glaber. The sequence continues at coordinate 1,158,986 of NW_028258343.1, forward strand.
AGCCTCAATGGAAAAATGCAAACATTGTAGATACTAATGAAGAAATAAAACACACATTTGATTTTCTTCTTTACTCAATGACATTCAGTTTCTTCAGGAGCCTCCTTACCAGATTTAAGCCCAATCCCTCTCAGCTCATGGAAAAGACTTTCCAGGTAATGAAAATCTTTGTATAGGAATAAAGGTGACAGGTGTATAGAAGCCCTCTGTAGGGGTTTGCTGGCTGTGAGGATGACAAAAGGTACACAGCTAATGCTTTCCTTTCCAAGCAAAGCCGTGAGTGTGAACTTCTACCCTACTGGCCATGCCAGGCAATAAAAAAAAGTTGGTGGCTAAGTTTTCAAGGGGAGTTGTAAAAGATGTGCACAGACCAAGAGCTGACTGGCATGGATATTTTAGGAAAACCTCATCACCCCCTTTTTTTTTTATAACAAAACCCAAAAATCCCTCTATGGAAGAGAACCATTCCTGGCTATAGTCCTTTTGGCTACTAGCAAGGCAGCCTGATGAGAACGTGGCTCCAAAATAACCCCATGTACCTGCCTTCTCTCTTTAGGGCACCCCCTGACCTCTTTCTCCTCTCTCTTCTATTCCTTCTGTTTCTATAGGAGGACTATCTAAGGCCTCGTCAATGATTAGTTTCAGCTCTCCTAAATCTGAAAAAAGACAGCTTCTCCCATTCCATCTAGATTCTTCACCTCTTCCTATTCTCAAAGTCATCTATTCTGAATCATCTCTATATCATTTGTCTCTCCCTACTCCTCCCCACCATTAGCCCTACCAGAGTAAAGTCCAAAATAAGTCAGAGATAAGCCAGTGAGCTAAGAACCAGACCTGTTACTTATTTAGTTATCAGGGTTCGCATTTATATTATTATACTTTGGAGCTGGCATCTAGAGTAAATAGCTTCCCCCTCTCTTTACCCCCAGGCCCCAATATACTTACAAACTTGAATCTTTCACCAAAGCTCAATAAAAATACTGCGTATCATTCTCACTCTTATATTTCCATTTCTTCTCATTGGAAACAAAGCAAAGATAGTGACTGGAAGTAAATCAGCACAGAAAATGAGCATAGGAAGAATATAGTTGCCTAGTAACCACATTCTTGCCTCCATTGCTTCTCCTGGACTAGGGAAGTAGTAAAAGCACCTGTTCTGGAATCTGATTGTCCAAGTTCATATCCCAAATTTGCACTTTCTACCACTTCGAGCCCTTAACCTTGTTGCCTAGTCTCTACACCTCTATTTTCTCATATGAAATAGGGAAACATATAGTACCAATCTCTTAAGATTGGCATAAGGACTAAAAGATTCTCTCTATATAGAGCTTTTAGGGCATTTAAACTACAGTTAACATTGGCTATTATCTTACCAGGAGAGACACGATATGAGCTCACGCACTGAAGGGTGGTACTTTACAAAAAACAACAACAACAAAAAGAAACAAAGCTATAGCAGTTGTTTATTTCTCCTTTCAAGTTTCCTTTTTTTTTTTTTTTTTTTTTTTTGGTACCAGGGATTGAACTCGGGTCCTTGGGCCGGGGATTTAGCTCAGTGGTTCCACCACCTGTCTCCTTTTAATTTAATGTTGCACTGTAGGCATGGGAAGTCTTTTGAGATTGTAGTTTAGAATACATGATCATATACATGGTCATATACATGGTCAAGAGACATTTACCAAGCAAGCATGAAATTAAATGACTCCTCCCACTGTGGATGTGAAAAGACTAGAGATCAAGTCAACTCTCCTGGAATTTCTTTGTGAAAAGATGAATTGTCTAGCCAGGGCATGAGCCCTGGTAGTCTATAAATAAATCTCTTTCTTCAAGTCATATTGATGGAAAACAGCCTTTCATGCTCTGGATTTTTATAGAAATAATTGATGTTATTATATCTCTAAAATCTTTTATCCTAAGGAGAAATGGCTTCATTTATAATTTGCTGCCATATTTACATTCTCTCCTGTGCAAATGGTATTAAATGTCCAGTCACAGGACAACAATTAGTGCAAGAGCAGTGAACAAGTATGTGAAAACCACCACAGCTGCTAGAATGAAACAGTGCAATAGTGAAGAAATGAGCTGTTGCAGCAGAAAATGTATCTTGCTTGGGAATAAGAGATGATTTTACAGACAACACTTAATCTATATATAATTGCTGTATATAAAGTCAGGAAGTTATGGAGAACCACCACCCCTGACAGGCTATAATAAAATTTCACAGACAATCGTAAGTATTTTATGGCACTGATATGCACTGCAGACAAGTTGCATTTGTAGCACCCTCCGTATTTCCCACTTCAAGCAGTAGGACAATCATGGTTTTGTTTAATCAGTCATTCCATTTTTCTTAATCAACAAAAATTAAAACCTTTCTTCTCTAAGCCAGTGAATATCCAAAAGCAAAATTCTAGGACCTGTTATTGAAGATGGTTTCCTTTTGTCTCCAATCTATGCTATCCACCTTTGGGATGAGGATAAGTGCAAGAATTTCAGCTTCCCTACTCTTCATGTATGAGCCTGACCTTGAAAAGATCACTGCTTCTGCGGTTCAGGCTACTGGTCAGGTCAAGAGTTCTGTTCAACAAACGTTGATTACTCTATAATGGGCTTGGGCTCCCTCATGCACTCTTCTTTGAACCTCTCTGAGAAGCACTGACTTTGAATGCTTTCCACCTTAACACAAACATCAGGTCAAGGTCACCTGGCAAACCAAGGAGTCCCATCCCCCACCCGGTGGGGTCAGGGTCTTCAATAATCAACTTCTGTTCCTTGTTGGTGGTAGGCCAGATATTCTGGCTGAAATAAATTGACCGATTTCATATTAAAACCTACCTCCTATTGATTGTTACCTCTTGGGTTAACAATTGTAATCTCCAATGATGTCAGTAACCACTCTCAGTCCCAACAACTTATTTGAATCTTCTCAGACTATCTAGAGGAGCTGTTTATCTTGCTGCTTTAGATTTAGAGAGGAAATTTGTGCTTTAGTTCAAGTCTTCCTACTAAGATTATCTGCCTAGAAACAACAGGATACTTCGTCAGTAGTGCTTTTTTTCTTTCTTTTTTCTTCCTTGTCATTTCCTTCACACAATTTATCCATCTGTTATTATCTGCCAGCAGGATTGAAAAGCCATCACAGACTATCTATTGGGAGATAAACTTGACCACACTTTTAATATCCATCAACATAGTGCTGTCAAATCCATCATCATGTGTCACATACAAGAAGATAGAGCACTAACTTCGAAAATGCATACAAGAACCAGTATTTGAGTTTTTCCAGCCAAATTGATTAATTTGTGATCAATAGTAAAATAATTTGTTAGTCCATGCTCTGAGGAGGCTTCCTGCTTATTTATTACAGTCTTAGAATCCTTCCAGAGGCAGAAAAATCTGAAGCAAGGATTAGGAGAAAAAGCAGGTACTAACATCTGCCAATAATGGGCATAGAAGGAACATGAAATCATATAGATAAGCAGAATTTCAGATTGGGTGTCCATATCTGAACTAATTTGGAAAGGAAATAGAGTCCGCAATTAAAAGGTCAATGGCTCTGTCTCTAAGACTCAATCAATTATAAATAAAATTGGCATGCTCCAAGAGGCTGAGGTAGAAGAATCACAACTTCAAATCCAGCCTGGGGAACTTAGCAACCTAGCAAGAACCTGTTTCAAAATAAATGTAGTAATAAAAGGTGTGGGGGTGGGGACGGGGGATGTAGTTCAATCCCTTGTACTCTAAAACATACTGGGTTTTTTTTCCTTTTTGCACTTCCCTTGTTTTCCACTGTTTTCTTTCCAATTTTAAAAACCCTTGGCATACCAGTAGCATTGTTGGAAGACCAATAACATGAAGAATATAAGGAGGAAAGATCAGTTGCTTATTTAAAATGGTGACCTGTTGAAAGCCAGATGCTTACTTAAAACATTCCAGAGAAATGATATGGAGACCTCTTCCATACCAGAATCCAGTTTAATGCTTAACCACACATGGTTCAGTGCCTTCAGCTCTCCCCTGCCCTGCAGCATGTACCCAGGCCGCCTGTAAGTCATGGGTCATTCATCACACTGGCTCTTTTCTTAGCTCACCCACTGCCCCAGAATTCACAGTCTGCTGCTAACATTCTCAGTTTTCCACATAATTAATACAGCTCTATTGAGACCCAGTGTACTCTGAAAACCATCCAGCAAACATACTTTCACATTTAAACCTTTGAATACAAAACCCACTAATCAAAGAAAGATAAAAAAGGGAGCATTCTGTATAATTAGAGTTAATGAACTTTAACTGTTTCCCAATTCCAAAATTTAAAGATTGTGACTCAAAATATAGCAATGTATTAGAAGAGTAAGAAAAAATGATCTTTGAATGAATATTTGTTTAAGTGACTTTTCATAAACTGTCCAGTTTAGTTCTCCTAACAACCTAGCATACTCACTTTACCAATAGTGAAACTGGGGCTCACAGAAATTACTTGCCCCAATTTACATTCCCTAATGCATATATAAGCATTATATTCTGTATGTAGCATGAAGATTCAAATCCATAAACACCCAACCTGGAACTTTTCCACTAAATATATAACTACTTTCCTAAAAACAATTGATGGTGCCATTATTGGATTCATCAATCAATATTTTCCCTTTTATATGAGCAGTAGAGTTAACATATGTTGTTGACAGTGCTAACTTTTAAAGGAGAAATTACACATAACCAGGCTTGGCTAATCACCAAATTTATCTGAAAGCACTATTTTAAAAAGAGTATTTCCTAGACCTTACTCCAGGTCTACTGAATCAGAATCTCTGGGGATGAACACAGGAACCTCCATAAATACAAAGCTCTCAAGGCAATTTTCAGAATCATCTAATCAGGGACTCTTATGACAAAAGTAACCAAAAAATCCACTATCATGTGCAATGAAATACTTTATATTTTATCAAAGTGCTGGAACATCCTTCATTTCACTTCATTCTAATACACACTTGCTAGACAGAAAGTGGGGCAGATATTTTATCCTTTTAAGGTGAAGCAGAAATTAAGTTCAATGATAGAAGGAAATAAAGTATCTTCTATCACCTTCCTAAGTAAAAATGTAACACTTAACCAAAACAAAACTGGGTTTTGATATACAGTATTAAGGGTGTCAGTGTCACCTACTAGATGTCTCACCTTCTACTCTTTTTCCCTGGGACTGTTCCACTACTTGGGTGAATAGTGTTAGGGGCCAAATTGTGTCCTCACAAAATTCCTATGTATATCCTTACCCCCAGTATGTCAAAGTGTGACATTACTTGGACTAAGGTTGTAGCAGATGTAATTAGTTAAGAAGGAGTTCCTAAGGAAATAAAATGGGCCCCTAATCAACTATGATGGGTGTACTTAAAAGGGGAAATTTGGACACAAACACACAAGGAGAATGCCATGTGAAGATGAATGCATTGATCAGGATGACCCTACAAGCAAAAAAATGGTAAAGATGAAACCACAGGGTTGGAACAGATAACTCTCACAGTCTCAGGGGTACTAATCTTGCTAACAACCTTGATCTCAGACTTTTGGCCTCTAGAACTGTGAAACAGTGTTTCTGTTGTTTAATCTACCCAGTTTCTGGTACTTTGTTATGACAGCCTCAAAAAATTAACACAGATAGGAAATTTCCCACCTGATGATCAGATTGCAAGTTACCATTTATATTGAAGATGGAAGATATCAGTAAATAAGTTTCCTTGTCAACAAGTTTCTGAAAGGCAATTACAGAAGTCACAGGATTTGTAGTTGCTAGTTACCTCTACAATTAATTAACTCAAAAAAACAACTTGCTCAGTCCAAACTACTTTTTTAGTGTTCTCAAAAAATACTAGCAAAAAAAAAATAGTAAAAAAAGCTGAAAGAGAAAAAAAAATCACCACATGCTCCCAGTAGCCTTTTTCTTTTTATTATTTAGTAGATACACATCAACTTAAATGTATCTAATTGTGATCAAAAAGTTACACAGTGTCATTAATTAACAACCTATTTGTCAAGCTGTTTCTCCTACCAATCTTATGTCCTGACACTCCCAAGCTTCTGGAATAAAGGTTTTCTCATGTTTTCTCAACTCCTAATCTGAAGTATAGAAATAGGCACCTCACAACCGTATGACAAACATCAGATTATGGGTTCCAAAGTCCAAGAAGATATTCCAAGAAAAAAAATTTACTTCAACATGCAAATTACTCAATAAAATACATTGAGACTAACATACCTTGAGTTTTCAATTTAAAATATTAGGTAAATGCATGGGGAGTCTATGAGACATTCGTCAAGTTTGTTCTCTCTGTATATCTATCTCTCTCGTTCTCTCTCAGATAGCTCTATGTGGAATCCTTGCAACTTCACATCTATTGTTTTGGTTTTAATAAGTCCTTTGAACTGATTTCTACTCACATAATAGGCATACTTTCAATGCTTAATAAAAGATTGTAAAACTAGCATTTTATGCAGATCTTAATCATTCACATAACATAATCTGTTTGGGGCTATATCTCATGGTTGACTTTTATGATCCAAAGACAAGCAATGCAACCAATGAAAAACACCTAAAAGTGCACAAAAATTATGTCAATATAACTAATATCTAGCCAATTATGTAATAGTTTCAGATATCCGAATATCTGGCAACATGTCAACCAAATACACACGTATCTTCTCTCAGTTTGACTTATAGTCATGCAATATTTCAAAGGAACCCAGCATGAGCTATTTTAAAGGAACCAAATGTGAATTGAAACAAAAATGTAGTCCATCCAATTCAGTGTTTGATCTCAAATGACAGCACAATGACAAAAAGTGTATAAAAGCCTCAGATCTGAAGTTGCTCCCATAACACTATGTCATCCCAAAGTTCACTGAAGGTATTTCTTACTTGGTGTTATGACAGTTCAATCCTAATTTCAGAAAACATGTAGAGAAAAAAGCCAAGGAAATAATTTGGAATCAATCCATAGATTTATCATACAGTCCACTGAACAAAGTAAAACTTTCCCATGGAGAAACATAGGGCATGTGTATACAGTGCAGTCAAATCAAACAGAATTACTTTTTTTTTTGTCCTGACTGATTCCCTGCTTCTTATCTACAAAGCTACAGAATGGCAATAGAGAAATTCCTGTTGTGCACTGTTGTTCAAATGGTTGTATCAGTAGGAAATGTGGCCGAATGCTTTGGTGCTAGTTTAATTTGTTATCTGGAAATATTTCTGATAACTACAATTATATACTTGATCATGATCTTCGTGATCCAGCACATGGTCTTTTCAATTCAACCCATACTGCCTGTACCCCGCCTCTCACCAAAATGGCCTTTCACCAAAGAAAAACAAAATAAATTATCACTGTGGACCTTTCATGAACCAAGAGCTTTTCTGTGTCCTAGAGTTACAAGAGGGAAGGAAACAAAAAAGATCACTTCTCCATGGCGCTTATATTCTAATAGAGGACAACTGTCACTAGATAGATAAATGTGTAGTGTGTGTGGCAAGGGATGGTCTTTGGTGCATTGACATTTCCAGGGTGTAGTGGTCACTGGCAGGAAGCAGCCTCTCTTGCACCAAGCTGTGTCCATGTGAATAACTCTAACCAATGTAAAGGGAGCAGAAGTGATATGTGCAACATCCAAGACACCATTTGTAAGATCTAGTGAGCCTTCTCTACTTACTATTCTTCCCCTTCCAGATACAGACGACTCCGAATTCTTAAAGCTTCAAGAAGGAAACATCTGGGAACCCAAATTCTAAGTGAAGGAAAACAACTGATCAACTAGGAATATTAGCATTAAGCAATTAAGAGAGCATATAACAAAACTGAAATGTATTTAACTGCAGAAATATGGGGGCTAAGAAATAGGATTCACCATTAAGCTTGCAGGAAGCTGAAATATTGATTGTGCCTGAAGCATGCTATAAGCAGTATAGACTGCAGAGTTAAATCCCCCAGTTGGCTTTCTTTAAGAAGCAAGTCTGATTGAAGCTACGTGACTCACAGAAAGTATCTCATGAGCACTGCAGTAACCCGCAGGTCAACATGACCTTCCCGATAACAGCCACAGCCGAGACCAGAGTAATGGCCTATGAAGCTGTGGACCTAATATGAGTTAACGTGTGTAGCTGAGGTCAGAGTAAATCACACCCAAATTCTATTCCCACAATTAGTACCTTCATAGCTAGAAAGACAATGCTTTAACTACAACCAGATATTTTATCTATCTTGCTTCTAATTTGAAAATGTTTTGTCTCTTCTCTTTAAAGCCTTGCCTGCAATAGTTTCCATAGAAACTGCACGTACTGCACATCTATACATGTATTGCGCCTTTGCCCCAAATGATGAAAAATAAAATTCAGCGGATGTGACCGACCCAGGTCTTTTGCTGGGGCTCCAGAATTGGCTGTCCCAATCCTCTCTCTTTTTCTCTTAGTTCTGTTTTAGTGTGCTTTTTTTCTTCAACCTTGCATCCCATACTGAGCAGGTGGTAACTAGAGACTTTCTGCAGGGATCTCTAGCAAACCTAAGTAGTACAGTATATCAAGTGACCATAAGTGCTATTTAGAAAAATAATGCCTAAATGGCAATGAGAAATGCAACCAGTGGGACAAATTGAAAGGAGTGAACAATACAAACCTTCCTGATCAAATGACATGAACAGAAACTGGATGGAAATGAACATGGAAGCCAAGGGAAGCTTCTGGAGAAAACTTCATAAAGAAAGAAAGAATGAGATCAAAGGTCTTGAGAAAGGAACATGTCCACCATGTCTAAAGCACATCAAGGGGGCCAGGCTGCTCACATGGAGTGAACAATGGGGTGGCAAATAGGAGATGAGGTCAGATAACAAAGAACAGGTCCCATCACATAGGGCCATGTAGGTCACTGTGAGGTTTGTGTGTTATTCTGAGTGAGATAGAGTGCTGTTGAGAATTTTGAGCAGAGGAGTAACAAGATATTATTTACATTATAAGCAGATTGTTCTGGTTCTTGAGTTAAAACTATGCTGTGCCAGGATGGAAATGCAAAAGTGAGAGCAGTTAAGAATCGATTGCATTAATCCAAGTGAGAGATGTTGGTGACTTGGGCCAGAGTGGTAGCAGCAGAGGTGACAAAAAAAGGCCAGATTCTAGGAATTTGTTGAGTAAGTAGTAAATTGTAATGGGAATGGGTGATGGATTCAATATGAGTTGTGGGAATGAATGAGGAGTAAACTTGAAGGTAACAATCAGAAATTCTAGTTTTCAGGTGCCTCTTAAAGATACAGATGGAAATATCAAGTAGGCAGATTTTTGAGCCTGAAGTTCAGTGGAGAAATCCAGGCTGGAGAAGAGAAAAGAAAAGAAAAGTAAAGGAAGGACTATGGTATTTGAATCCATGAGACTAGGAAAGATCATCTAAGAAATGAATGTAAGTGGAAGAAATGGTCCAGAGACTGAGTCCTGAGGCTCTCCATCATTTGAAGGCTGGTGAGAAGAGGAATCTGGAGCACAGGAGAAGCATGCTGTAAAAAAGGAGAAACACCAGGAGAATTTGGGTACCAGAATGATCTAAAGAACATGTCTCAAAGAAAGATGATCATTTACATAAAATTTTATTAATAATTAAGATGAAGTCTGAATCTTCTATGACCTACTATGGAATTTAGTAACATGCAGGTCTTATTTGGTGATGATAAGAGCAATTTCAGGGAGGTGATTAAGGAAAGTAACTGATATAAATGCACTTAAAGAATGGAAATAAGAACGTGTAAATTTCGAATAGTTTCTCTAGTGTGAGAAACTGATAGTGTAAACAAGGGTTAAAATGATTAAAATGAATAATTGATCATTTGAAATGGGAAAAAAAGGTCCAAAGACAAAGGAGTGAAGGGAGGCGAAGGGGAAAGGAAAGGAGGGAAAGGAAAAACTATGAGAAAAGAAAAAAATGGAAATGAAATCTATGTAAATAGAGAAGGGTGGAGGAGGTGAAGGGCGCACAGGTAATGGGGCAAAAAATAAGAACCAAGACACATCGTGCACAGGTACAAACACCCAATGATAAACGTAAATGAATTGTATACCTAAAATGTACCAATAAAGTGTACCAATAAAATTAATTTAAAAATTTTTTTAAAAAGAATGGAAATAAGAGAAACTAGAATCAACCAAAACAAGACATCTTCAGTGAAGTTTCACTGTACAGGGGAGCAGAGGAAGGGGGCAGCCTCTAAGGATAGGGGGCCAAGAAAAGGTAGCTTTGTAAGATGGGAGATATTACAATAACATATTGTGTGTGGTGTAAATGATTCAGTAGTGGGGAAAGTTACCGATGGAGAGAAAAGAAGAATAATTGGAGCCATGCCCTCTAAGAGAGGAAATGCAAAGCGCTTAAGCAAAGAAACTGGCTTTTGATAGGAGCAGGGATTGCTCATCCCAGTAGTAAGAAAGAAGACAGGGACTGCGGTCAAAACCATGTCGTGGGGAGGTGCAGTGTGGAAGCATGCAGAAGTTGCCTCTGTTTGCTTCTATTTTCTCATTGAAACAAAAGGCTATGTTGCCAGCTGAGAGGGAGGCTACAGGTGTTGGTGTTTAGAGGAGAGAATAAAATGTGTAAAATGGTCTAGGATGATAGAGGAGTAAGCATACCAAGCCAATGCCATAGGGTAGTCTGGCTGCACTGCAAGCCCTCTAGAGTGTAGTGGTCTCACATAACAACATAGGGGTGGGTGTGTGCTTAGATCTGGCCAACAGCAACTTCTTGAGCACAGCATGGAATAGGCAGAGTTGGAGCAAACCTGGGCTAAGGATCATTGAGTCTTGAAGACAAATTTAGAGAGTGGGCATAACTGAGGGTGTACACCAGAAGACAATATTAAAGATGGTTCATGGTATTTAGTTTGAGCAATTGGAGTCACAAAAAGTGAGGCACTGTGAAGGGTCTGATGGGTTCCTGGTCCTCGTGTAATCAGAATTGTCAAACTCAAGGCCTTAACTCTGTATGAAACTCACGTGGTGACAGTTTCTTGTCAAGTGTCACTTCTTACATTGTTAAATGGTGTTAACATTTTCACTCTTAATATAGTTTTGTTTTATCCTTTGGGTTAAGATTAAGAAACTCATGAAAATGTGAGTGGCCTGATAGCTCAAGCACATTGTTCAAAATTCATAAAATCATCTCCAATAAAATGACAAAACTACCGATGTTTAAGAAAAAGTCAAAGTCCTGAAGGTTATAATCTAGAAATACCTGGTCTGGGCTAGAAGGAGAATGAACTGGGGATAAGGTGGCCACACCATACTATTTGCCATTCCCTAAAGTTCAGAACATTTCAAGTTTTCTTTGACATTTACTCTTGATACTCCTTTCGTTAGAATAATTTTGAATTACTTCTTTGGCTCTTACTCACCCATCATGCCCCAGATAAGATGCCAGCCCCTCATGCAACCTGTCCAAACCCTGCAAGTCCAATGTAACTGTTCTGTCTACCGGGCTCACAGGTTGTGTTCTATGCACCTTTAATACAAAGCTCATCACACGGTGTCATAACTACTCACAAAGTGGATTCCCACAGGTTGTGATCTTGGAGACTATGAGACAGTATTCTAGTTCAGTTTCACATTCCCAACACACGGCCCAAAGGTTGGCTTATCAGAGACTCACCCCAGCCTGTCTCCCAGGGCTGCAGCTGCTCCTGCCCTACCCTAATCCATTTTCCAGATTCTAGTCAAAGTGATCAGTTTAAAAGGGGAAATTAGATCATGTTACCCTTCCAGCTTAGAACCCTTAATAGATTTTTCAAATTCCTCTTAAAATAAAGAACAGATTCTTTCCACAGGATATATGACCCTGCAGGGTTCAGCTTCTAGTTGCCTCACTAACTTGCTGCTCTCTTCACTGGTCTCCATCTGTTCTTTGTGCTCCAGCTACTTCAGCTTCTTAGTGCTTCTGAAGTGCCATGTTTCTCCCCAGAAGTAGAGCCAACTTCAGGGCATGTCCTTCAATCTGACACTCCTCCTACCCTCAGATATCAGGTCATGTGTCACCTTCCCAGGATGCTTTCCCTACCCCATGCTAGACTAGAATGCCTTACTACACACTCACAAGGCACCCTTTCCTCCTCTCTGGCCCTCAGTAGCATGTGTGATTACATAGTCACACTGTGAGTATTTGGACTCATGTTTCCTCTCGTGCAAGTCTGATATGTTCACTAGGACATGGCTTTGCTCTTCACTGCATTCCCAGCACCCACCATAGTACCCACCTCATAGAGTACTTCAAAAATATTTCTTTTCTGAATCAATGTATTCGATTAACAAATAGATTGCTTTTCTAGTTTTTATTTAATATTTGCCAATTTATTCTCCAAATAGTTTATTTCCTATGCTAAAAGAGAACACACACACACACACACACACACACACACAATCAGCCTTAATGAGTTTCCAACCATATCTTTAAAAATATTTAACCAGACAAGACAGATTATAGTTTTAACTCACAAGCTAGTGCTAATTATTCAGATAAAAATGATGTGTATGTGGCTAAGCCAAGCACTATTCCTTCTTGAGTCTGAGTGCCCAGAACTGTGTACTTCAGAGCGCACCCCAGGGCTAGTATCAGTGCTCACTGGAGTTCTTCCATGAAGGATGGCCAGTATCATAAAAGGCAAGTGTATTTTTCAGGAATGAATTCAACTAAGCCTAAGTCACTTCCTAAGCCTGTTCCCCAGATGGAAAGGGGGTTCTCAGTGCCTATTTTCTAAATCTTTGCAGAATTTTTCAGCATATAAGCACTAGTATAAAGGAAAGGAACAGTTGCTTTAGAGAAGATACCCATTTGCTCAATTTCTCTTTAAAACTGGAAATATAAACAACAAGCATATATAAATTTACAAAAATGGACATAATAATGGGCACACATGATAATGCATATATACATTTCTCCTCTTTTAGTTGGTTTTCAATTAAGAAGACTAATGAGAATGTGAGAATCTCAAATCTTTTCTTTCTATTAAAAAATTTCATTGGAACTGCTCTGAAAAAATGTTTCAAATTTTATAACAGAAAGTCTTAAACAAAAGTAAAAATACTCTAATAAATGGTTTTTGCCTACTACCTAGTTTCAGTGATAGTCCATATTCTGCCAATACCGTGTCCTCTGAGGAAAGGGCAAAATACTGACAAAGTTCGAGGAGTTTGTTCAGCAGAGGTACCCACAGCAGTCCCACCACCACTGTCTCTCTCCTCCAGCAGCACTTCTTTGGCCCGCCGAGTAATTACAGCTTTCTGTGAAACATCATGGACTATGCTTTGTACCATCACCATTGAAGAAAGAGGAGGGTTTCTCACCACCCCAGTTAGAACATCTCCACAACCGTCCTATTGCGCAGGACAAGAGTCATATCTGGAGCATCTTGAGATGACTCCAATATGAATACACTCAAGATCAGTTTTAGAAACTGACACATTATTCAGAGTTTGATAGAGACATGCTCATGATTCATCATGTCTCTTTGCACAAGTTGCTGTATGAATCCATGCTAGATGTGGCTCATTTGAAGCTGTTAAAATTTACAATTACACTTCTTTTTATGATTCTCTGCTTGAACTGATATTGATAAAGTTAGTTGTTTTTATGTTCAAGGGACAATCCAATGAGTTTTAGACTTTGTCGTATATTTTAGAAACTATTCTTTCTCATGTATTTAGAATTACTCTGAACATCAGCTAATATCTGGACTTTTCAATAGCTTTTCATCAAGTATATTAAAAATCAACTTCACTAAAGACAGAAATGAATATTTGAAGTACCCAACATTAAAATAACTTGAAGATGAAATAGATTTTCTGCATTGTTCCAAGAGAGAATATAAGATATTGGGCCTCATCTTGAACTTGGTCTAATGACTTTGATAAAATTAGTTACTCGGCTCTGATGTTGGAGTCCACAGCCACCAATGCCTGAACTTCCTGCCCTGCATGCTGTCCCCTAATGATCAAGCTGGCTGCCAGGCACCCAGTCTCTCAGCTGCTAAGAGACAGAGGTTGTGCCTCCAACCCTGCATCCTCCTAGCTCCCTAGGGCCTCATTTTTATGGAATACATCTATAGAGATGATCTGCGTGATTCCCACTTAGACACACCCTGATTTGGGCCATCTATGTCCCCTATTTTTAAGATCCTGGTGTTCTTACCCATTAAAAAGTGCTGATCCACTCTCTTAAGTGGCTGTCCAAAATTTGTCTTGTTTAAATCCCTACCATTACACATAACTGAGTCTTTGTCACCTCTTAAAATCTCTGCAGACTTTGTATATATGGCCCTGGCCATATGCACTTTAGTCTTGGGCAACATGGGGTTTGGGATATCCTAGGTCCTAGTAAGAGTCTTTCCAACCTCTGTTCATTTGTTCTTTTAATCCATGGTAATATGTTCAAGGGAGTTGAATCTGTTGTTGACCCCCACACATACTTACAGCCTTGCAAAGAAAGGGAAAGAGAGACTTAGGTGCAGAAAAATGTCTGCTCTTCTCCATCTGACTTTCCATTAGTGACTGGGCCAGTGGTGGTGAGCCTATGGCATGCATGCTGCAGCAGGTTGTTTTGTCATTGAAAACTCCAAAAGGTTCACCATTGCTAGACTAGGCCATAACCCTTCCATTGATCCCCAGCTCCATATACTTCCTGTGGCCTTCTGAGTGAATCTAGGGCAACATTGCTTAGTCCAGGAAAGCTAACCTCTCAAATTTTCACATAGCCCTTGTGCAGCAAGTATGGAGCTCAGAAATGACACTGAAGTGGCAGGTGTTCCCTCCCAGCATCCCCCAAGGATACTGTAAACTCTCACACTGACCTTTCACACTCTCTTCCCAGAAGTGAATCATCTGCTGAGTGCTAGTGAACTCAGAAACTCTGTCCCTCTCCCTGACCTTACAGCAAACACACATTTTCCAGCCCCGGCGCCATCAACACTGCAGCCGATACAGATCACCCTGTGTGTTTCACAGTAAGGTGTCTTCCCGACAGTATACCAGTTCCCAGTGGGACTGGAGTGCCAGGGAAAATTGAGGACAGAGTCTGAGAAGCATCATTCTTTATCTGTTTTGCTGGCAGACGCCCAGCCTTAGCTGCTAAAAGGTTGAGGTTGCGCTTCAGACCCTGGACTCTCCTAGCTTCTGAGGGCTTCGTTTTGATTAGAGATAGTTGCAAAGATGACCTGCACTGACTTCTACTTAGACACACCTGACTTGGGCATGTGGAATTTGGGCCTAGACCAGTCACAAAGCCCTCTCCTCTTTTCTGGTCTGACTTTCTTCCAACTGTAGCAGCAATTGTCCCAGAAACTCCATGCAGTCCCTGTTGAAGGAAGGAATCAGGTAACAAGGCAGATTTTCCAGGCCTCGAGAGCTCCAGCTGAAACAATCTCTGTCACCTTAAAAGCTGAGCTTTCACATTTAAGAAAAGCATTGCCAAGGACATACAGATTTCCTGGATCATTTTTAATTACTAAGGGAAGGCCAATTGTTAAAGAAAACTAAAAAATACCCACAATGACTGTGAATCTTTTCATCCCCTACTCTTTAGGTAATTTGTTCTGATTGCAACTGTTTCAAAGAACAAGATTACACACCAGGGAAGCAAAAAGATTTTTAAAAAGGGAAATCTGTTCCCTGCTGAGGCCATATCAGAGCTCAGCCCTATGTTTGGAAGCAAAGGCAAATTTTTTTTCAGGACGAATGAAACCTTGTTAACTATGAACACTGGAGCTGAACTGATCTAGTGAGAGGATTTGATTTGCTGGGTCATGAGATGGGAAGGTTAAGAGTTATTGCCACATTTGTGGATCATTGTCATTTTCATTTTTCTTCTTAAAGCAAGAGAACCTAAATATTTACTAAAAAACTGTCACAATTAGGGCATAAAACAAATGGAAGGACAAAATTGATGTCCATCATCCTTTTTCAGATGAAAAAAGATATGATTCACATTTGTAAGAAATAGACTAAAATATTTGAGTTTTCAAATTATGTTTCTTTTCCATTTTGCAAATTCTCATTAACAGCCAACAACTCTCTTGCCCTATTGAGATAACACTTTAATGATGTCATGTAGGTTAAGGGTGTGCTATTTTGTTTACAAGGAATAGATGGCTGTTACAACTACTGCAAGATGCAGCAGACACATGACCTTCAGGACTCACCAGGAAAAACAGCGAGCCCTTCTCCGTGCTGGACATATTGAGGCTCCACTAACAGCCAGCACTTGGCAGAGACCAGAGCAGGATGCTTCTACCGGTCTGGGGAGAGGAATGTACACAATGACAGGGTTGGCTCCACCACCATATTCTTGCCTTAGAGTTTAATTTCTATGTAACTAAAAACATCTGAAGCAAGCACAGCACTCTTTATAGATCGGTTACCAGAGTAAGAAAAGGAGTTCACACACAACAGCTAAGTGCCAATGTCATACAGTGCCTCAGTGATTCAGGAAGATTTAATTCAGCTTCAGAACTCATCCGTCAGATCTATTCCCCGCGTGAGAGAATATAAGGCAGCGCTGACCTGGAGCCAAGGACATCATTCTAAAACTACAGAGCCCAAAAAGAGGAGTGACAAAGGAAGGAGGGAATATTTTCCCTGGAGAAGTTTATGCTTAGATATTAGGTTGTGAAGAGCTGAACTCTCTGTACAACCTCTGAGATTCTTTCTAGCTGGACAAGTCACTGAGAGCATAAATAAGATTTCACCTGGGAAATGTGCAGGCCCAGAAAGCATGCCAATGCACACAGGAGTGCCATTGTTCATTTCATGATTGCCTCATATGTTCCATGGAGTCTAATTATCTAAATGAGATTTGATTAAATAAAAATTGACACACTTGTGTACAAAGGGAATATGCATATATAAAAGGCGGAGAATATTTCAAATGTCTTAATTTTTAATTATCAAAAAGAAATTGGAAAGGTTTCAGAAATCACTACGTTCAAGATTCCTTGTTGTACAAATGAGGAGTCCCCGGGAGTCTCAGAGGTCAGTTCCTTCCAGCGAGGGACAGAGTTGGAACCCATCGATCGGATCGCAGGCCCTGGCAGCACTCTTGGCACTGCCACTGCGGCCTGGGGCCTCTGGGGTAACAAACCCATCTTCAGAAGAGGAAACAGCACCATCTAGTGGCAATTTGTTAGTTTTCGATTCATGCCATGATTCAACTCCATATACTGCAGGGGAATGAAAAGCATCTCACCCTCTCTGCCACCCCTAATTTCCCAAGACAGCATTTCTTGATTCAAGTTTTCAAAATAACACTCTTACCCATGACTTCAGGTTTTTTGCTAATTGGTATGCCAAATCAAAGATTCGTCTCTTCTTATACACATCTAGATTATCCTTTCATTCAACCAGGCAGTTACAATGTCTGTTCTCCTATGACCGTGTCAGGACACTTTAGCTGCCTTTGAAATAATTCTAGACATTTCTCAGGACAGTTGTGTGGACAAATTTCAGTCAAGCATATCTATTCATTCGTCTTTCATGTTCTCAGACATTTGCCAATCTTATTATGTTTGGGGGGCCAGACATGTTCTTGCACTCTCAGGATCATACTTTTGGGGGTAAAAAATGAAATGTGTAAACAAATAACTGTTCCGTGAGACAAATGCTCTGCTATAAGACAGCACAGAGGAAAGGAATTAATTCATCCAGCTGAGAGTAGAGAACGCTGCATAGAAGTGACCTTCGGTTTTTAAGAAGTGGGTGGGGCATGCTGGGGAGTGAGGGAGGAGAAGGGACAGTAGGAACAGAGGTTCAGAGTCAGGAGAGTTCACTGAGAGATGAAGGATCAAGAATCCCAAAGGGGGAAGGATGAGAAGTGAGGTGAAAAGGCAATTTGACTTCAAATAGAAAGATACTTAGATGTATCTAAGTAATTAAAATACTAAGATGTATCTCATCCTGGAGAACTTGGCCTTTGTATGCAATCAGATTTCACCAAATTATAAGCCACAGCAGAAAGACTATGGGATTTGAAATAGGAAAAAAGTCCAAAGACGAAGGGGTGAAGGGAGGCGAAGGGGAAAGGAAAGGAGGGAAAGGAAAAACTATGAGAAAAGAAAATAAAATGGAAATGAAGTCTATGTAAATAGGGAAGGGCACATAGGTAATGGGGAAAAAATAAGAACCAAGATACATCATGTACAGGTACAAACACCCAATGATAAATGTAAATGAATTGTATACCTAAAATGTACCAATAAAAGAACTTAGGGGAAAAAAAAGACTATGGGATCTCTAGGAAAGAAGGTACTTTGTTAATTCCAGCCATTTTGAAGCTAATTTTATATTTTCTTCATAAAATATTCACTTCATTGAACAGCTAGTCAAGCAGAGTCCTTGAAAATGAATTATTTTTCAATGTTGGGGTAAAAACTTGAACACTGGCTCCCACCCCATTTCTTTGTGGCAAAGAGTTGTAGAAGAACATGAAATGTCTTTTTAGAAAATAAAATAATTCTAAATCAGAAATTTTTTAGGTTTTCTTCCAATTTTGTTCTGGTTTAAATTTTCTGAGACAACTTGAATATTCACAATTGTCCTTTTTGATAATATCCCCATCCAACATGGGCTACTTTATAAGAGAAAAAAATAATTTAATAGACATTCTATTTTAAAGTTCTTCTATAAGAAATAGTCAGAAATTTTTCAGACTGAAAGAAGTGATAAGGGCTAGGGGTATAGTCAGTGGTACAGTGCCTGCCTGGCAAGCACAAGGCCCTGAGTTTGATTCCCAGTACCAAAAATAAATAAATAAATAATAAAAAGAGAACAAGGCAAAAGAAAGCACCACAAGCTGAAAAAGAAAAAGAAAAAAAAAAAAAAGAGGAGCAAGACAGATCATTTGAAACATGAGAAAAGCATTTTTGTGTTCAGATTTCTAGAAAATTCTCATTCTATTGGCTTTGTGAAGACATCAGTCCCATTAGTACCAGAATAAATGATGGTAAGTAGATTTCATTTAAAGATAGTCATGGTGAGACATGCCAGTAATCCCAGCATTCCAGGAGAGTGAGGCAGGAAAATAGCAAGCTGCAGACCAGCCTGGACGACTTAGCAAGAGCCTGTCTCAAGGGGCAGGAGTAGGGGGTGGCCCAGTGCAAAGGCCCTGGGTTAAACCCCCAGTACTGTAAAAACAATTTTTTAAGTGAATAAAATAATAAAACAGACAATAATGACAACCAATTCTAACAAGTGGTTGACATTTTTATAAGAATAGTGTTTATGAACTTGGTCAGTGTTTTCTGTGTCTGCATTGCTTACACAAGTAGAAAATTTACTTGGTAAAATCCTGACTCAAAAGACAATCCTGCCACTCCTGTTTGTGTTTCTCTTATTAGCTACATTCATTCAAGTGTCGTGTCCTGCAACACTCTATTCCATTTTCCATCCCTTGGTGATAGATAATCTTAACTATGTGGCTGGGCTGACACTTTTCTCCAAGTGATTTTAAAAATTTCTCATAGAGCCAAAAGCTGAAATCATGATACAATGCAATGGTTGATGCTATTACTGTGGAATTTTATGTCAAGGTTAGCATTCCATTCAACAAGTGAATGTCCCCTGGAATAAGGAGCAAAATGGACTCTCATGCTTCTGAAACTGCACTGCCAAACCACAAAGGATAACCAGACTGTTATGGTTTAGACCTAAAATAGACCCCCAAACTTCATGTGTTTGGAAGGTGATTGGATGATGGGAGCATTGTAGCTGACTTGCTGTTAGGAGGTAGAGTCTGGTCAGATGAGGCATAACCCGGAAGGATACATATCCCTTCCCAGTTCCTCTCTTTGTTCTCACTGCTTCTTGCCTGCCATGAAGTGACAGCTCTCCTTCAGCATACCCCTCTGTCATGCTCTCCTGCTTACAGCCAGTCCACTATGGACTGAAACCTCTACAAACTATGAGCCAAAATATACCTCTCTTCTTTTAAGTTTTGAGTATTGGGTATTGTGTTTCAGAGAGAAAGTGACTAAGACAGACTTACACGGCTTCTTTCTGGCTGGGCTGGAGTTGACATGTACGTTTGGGTGTGTCATTCCTAAACTCTCCTTCCAGTCTGACCACAGGGAGGTGGGAATGACCTGAGGTCCGGCTGACTTCTCCACTCCCTTACCTCATTATCCAGCTCTCCTGGCACTCTGTCCTCGCAGCTGCCTCTGAGGACCCCGCAGCTCTCAGAAGCCTGAATCGTGTAGATATACATATGAGTGGCCATATAGGGTCACCTTTATCAACTATAAACAAAGCCAATGACCACAGAATCTACAAACATTTCATCTCTGTGTGTGGTCTTCTGAGAGTGTCTGCTCTGTGGTTTTAAATGCTAAACTAATTAAACCCAGAAACTCTAAACATCCAAAAAAGAAGATGCAAGTGAGTAGCCAGATCCTATTATACTACCCGATCTCCAGGGTGCCTGTGACAAGGTGGGTGCCACTACCAGAAGAATTATTCATTTGCTGGAGCCACCTTGTGGAACAAGCATCCCTGTAAAATAAATTCACCTGGACAACTGTAAAGTATCAGCCCATAAATACCATGATCCTTGACAGTGCTAGGCAATGACTATGAACTGCTCTTGTGAAACTTAGAGGTGACATATAGTAGAAAGAATTAATCTGGTCTAGGGTCTGAATCAGCAGGAGGCTTGAAGAGGGAATGGTGTTTTAATAGAGACAGGAAAGAGAGCCAGAATGTCCTTAAGACATAGAAATGAAGGGATCGGTTCCAGAAAGAGCTAGGAGTCTTTAACTAACAAAGGCAGGGCTGGCATTCTCGAAGAGCTGAGATTCTGTCTGGCCTTCTATGGCCTGCTTGACTCTATAAAATATGGTCCCAAACCTCTACCGAAGTCTGACTCATACATTTTTCTGGAGCATCCTGGAACAAGTATAGTAATACCCCAGGTATATGAGAACCATGGCTGGTTTTGTAAATCAGTTTTATGGGAACATAGCTATGCTCACTCATTTACATATTCTCTGAGGCAGCTTTTTTTTTTTTTTTTGGTACCAGGGATCAAACTTGGGTCCTTGCGGTTGCGAGGTAGGCGGTGGAACCACTGAGCTAAGTCCCCAGCCCCTCTGAGGCAGCTTTTGCTCTACAATGTCAGAGCTGAATTGTTGCCAGAGAGAAAGTGTGGCCCATAAAGCCTAAAACATTTATAATCTGGGAGTTTTCCTAGCCTATGTGAATCTCTGGGTTCAATTCCCAGCACTGAGAACATGAAAGAAGTTTTTTTTTTTAAAGGAAAATGTCTCTACTTAGCAAGGAAACACCCAGCAGCCCCAATGTGATTTTGTAACACTTCAGACAACAGGTTGCTGTCTCTTCCTCTACACCAGAAAATGCATTTTTGTAACAGGAGGGACTATTTGACTGGAATCCCTGGCATAATGGATTTGACGGAGGAAGATGGTAGGGATAGAAGTACAGACACAGAGGTGAGGCTCTTCAGAAGATTGTGGGGTGCTATTGTTTGGCTATGGTCTATTTCCCAAAGGTTTGTGTGCTTGAAGCTTGGTTCCCGTATGGTAGTGTTGGGGTGATGAAATCTTTAAGAGGTGCTATGGCTTGTGTCTAGATGTCCCCCCAAAGCCCATGCAGTTTTAGGTGGGGCTTTTTCAGAGGTGGCTGAATTTAGAGTGTGTGACTGATTCATGGAGCAATGCTAGGTTCAAGGGCACTAGGATGAAAGGTGTGAGGCTACCCACCCTAAGTAGTCTGGCTAAGATAAAAGGGAGAGAAAGATCCCGTTACGTTCTCTTGTTGGTTTTGCCATCTTCCATGCCCTTGAACTATTGTCCTTCTGCCACGTGCCACCCTGCATTAGAGCCAGTTGACTATGGACTGAACCCTCTACATACTGTGACCTAAATAAACCTTCCCCTCTTTAACTTTGGGTGTCAGGTACTTTGTCTCAGCAAAGAGAGAAAAGTAACTAAGATGAGAGGTAAGGCCTAATGGAAGGTAATTAGGTCGTAGGCCTCCACTTTCTTGAATGGATTAATGCTGGTCTTTCAGAATGACTGTCTCTTGCAGGAACAACTTTATTTTCCCCACAAGAATGGGTTGTTACAAAAAGAACTGACTTTGCCCCCTGACTCTCTTGTTTTTTGTCTCACCAAATGACCTCTCCATGTTGCCCATACTCCTGGCATTATGCCACCTGAAGGCCCTCACCAGAGCCAAGTAGATGCCAGTGCTATGCCTGTAGGTCCCCAAAACTATGAGCTAAATAAACCAATTTACTTCATAAGTTACTTCATCTCAGAACTTTTGTTACAACAACACAAAAAGGACTAAGATACTAGGCCATTGTGGGCACAGCATGGACAACTCCAGATAAAATATGATGGCATGGTTTTCCCGCAGACCACTGGTTCCCTCAAATGGGAGGTGATGTGGTCTGTACCTGTCAGAAAGTAGAAAGCAGAGTCTGATCGGTCAGACCATGCCACTCAGCATCTCCAGTCCAGCACTTCACTGTGATGCAAAACACATCTTTCTGAGGCTAAGAACCGGGGTACAATCTGAGCAAAAGCCAGTGAAGTGGGGGAATTTCCAAGGGCTAGGTAATGACAGAGGGAACCACACCCATACTCAGCAGAGGCTGGTTACCCTACATGGCAATGGGTCCTTATTATGAGTGTCAGAAGTTGTGGGGACTTCGATAGCAAAAGAATACCCCTGTGAAAGGAGAAAGAGCGGGGGATCACCATGCCTGCAGGAGGTGGGAAAAGGGTCAAGAACTTTAATTCTCATCAAAGCTCCGGAACGGCTGATTTATTTGGCACATTGAGACATTTTTGCAGAGTCTTCAAGACGTCTTCCCCAGGCTTTCCTCACAGTTTCAGTTTGCATTGTATTTTTATTCAAGACTCCATGCCCTGGCAATCCCTCCATCCTCCTTACCTCCTCTAGCCACCTGTGGAGACTGTAGCTCATACTGTTGCCATCTCTTGCCAGGTTGAACCATGGCATTGTGCAGCGCTGAGAAGCAGTTGACTGCCATATAACTGGGAGGTGTCAGTAAGTCGTGGGCAGTGAAAGTTCTGGCCTCAACTCTAAGAGGCAGTGGCCACTGTCAAGCATAGGAAGGTGAAAAGCACATCACACATCCCCTGTGTTCAAAACCAGTCATAGCTAGTGGTGGACTCCAGCAAAGAATGCCACAGCAACCCAGGGACAATGTTCCAGCCACAGCCACAGTCATGGCCCTAAGCAGTGTGCTACAATAAATTCACACAACTAGCAAGTCAGGGACTGAATATAAAAACTCTCTTCTCAGTCAAACAAGAATCGAGGGTTGTCAGATACAGGTAGGACCAGGAGTGACTTGATACTAGCCCACAAATCATGGAGCTGAGGGTGACTAGTGAAAATTGGAAATAAAGCATCCAGTCCACTCACAGTGGGTAAGGTAGAAACACAATCCATAAATACTCAAGATATCAGAGAGGCCAGACAAGTGCTAGGGCTGCTGGTGCTGTACCGTGGCCTTCATAGGTGAGAAGGCAGGAGATTAGGAGAAGAGCAAGTTTGACCCACTAATCTCACCTGACTTTCCGGGTGTTAGTGAGCAGTAAAAACTATAGTTTCCAGGTGAGCACGTTATACAGTGTTGGACAGAGTTCCAGACTGTGAATTGGGCCCACTGAGGCCATTTCCTACTTGCCAGGGACTGTATGTCTCATTGAACAAATAATTTCTGAAACCCAATCCTCATTCTCTGACATGGAGATTCAGTCTCATGGGGGTGCTCAGAAGATGAAGTCAGAAATGTTGAAATATTTTATATCATTGAGCTGTCAGATTATTTATATCTGCATCCAACATTCAAATTCTGTAAATGAATGAGTCCACATACATTTAGTGTGAAAAGCTTTATAACAGGAGTCAGAATGTCTGTCTCTGCCTCTGATTAGGTCCTCTAATTTCCAGTCCTTGGTTCCTTCCAGAACTAATATCCTCCAGTTATTCATAAATCAAGTAATTCATTGTGATGAAGCATGCTGGCAAAAGACAGGCCCATATGAGGCTTGTACAATCCTCCTAAAATCAATTATTAATGAAGTCTTTGGCTTGCCGCTGTTGTATGCAAAGGATTGGTCTGGTGCCCACAAGGTGATCTTTTGTTCCCATTTACAAATCAAGGCTATTGTAATCAATAAAGCCTTGTTAACCATTACTAAGGGATGGAAGGAGTAAACTAAAGGGTGCCAAGTTAATAACCTATTATTACACATGCTATTGTTTATCCCCTGATCTAAAATGTCCTTTGCTACTGTTGCTGGATTCTTCCACTGATATAGTACATTCTTACACCAAACACACTCTAATTTATTTATCTCTTAAAAGCAGGCATTATTTATTTGTTTAAAATTCAAGGAAGGTCATTTCACACTGATTTCCTGAACTGGCTCTCATTTTGTTACTAGAATAATGATTAAGGGCTTTGTCAGCGAGGATGAATTGGAAAACTGGATGCTTCAAATGAGACTAAGACCAAGAAATGTTAACTAAATTGTTTATTTGCTTATTGCAAATGCAACTAACTGAACAAGAATGTCGTGAATTTTAGTTTTTGTTTTCACTCAGAAAAATTCTTGTCTGCTAATGGACAAAACAAGTCTCTGGATAGGTGCTCTGTAGGCAGTCACAAAAGGTCGAGGATTAACTTAGACCAGCTCTACTGCTGAAATCTTATTCTACAAGACTTTACCATCTGAATGTGTTATTACTTGAATTCAACTAAGATGCAGCATTAGCTTAGTACTACCATCCATAAAGTCCCCCAGGAGTGATCAGAACAGGTAACAGATGTAGGGAGGTCACTGTGTCAGTCCCTGGTCTAACCCCCTTACATTCTTTAATTTGTTTAACCCTCACTTCAACCTTATGAAATAGGGTTCATTGCTCTCTCATTTCACACACACATGGAAATTGAGGAACTAAGTATTTTGTCTCATTATGGTAAACCCAAGCAGCCTCTTTTGAGAACTCCAGAACTTAGCCAGGTGCCTCTCTAATGGCATTTCCATTTTGTTTTTACTGAGAGTCTATTATAGGGTGAAGCTTTGCATATTCAGAAACACAGATAATTCATACCTACTAACGGAATCTGATCTTTGCCACTATAAGATACCATAAATTGTGCAGTTTTATTGTTCCAAAAGTGATCCCTCTTTCTGCTCACCCCAGGAAACAAGCTTTCTCTTTGTCCTGTATCATTTGACTTCCACCTTGAACACTTGGGGCATAAAAAAATGGCTTCTATGGGACTGAAGGTATAGCTCAGCAGTAGAGTGCAGGCCTAGCATGTGCAAGGCCCTGGGTCCAATTCCCTCCACCCCCACCAAATAAAAAGGTTTCCTTTCCTTAAGCTGAAATATATATTATTATACCTGCTGTACAAAATTCCACTCATACGGTCTTGCTGAATACATCTAACCCCTCTTCCTTATAGTGCCCT
Source organism: Heterocephalus glaber (assembly GCF_053883595.1). Classification (NCBI taxonomy): domain Eukaryota; kingdom Metazoa; phylum Chordata; class Mammalia; order Rodentia; family Bathyergidae; genus Heterocephalus; species Heterocephalus glaber. The sequence continues at coordinate 1,184,515 of NW_028258343.1, forward strand.
TCAAATATCTGAAAGAGTAATTATGTACAATCCTAAATGGCATTCTTCCTGACTCCTTCTTCATCATTCCAGTGCCATTATGTCAAGATCTTGTCACACTGTCCTCTGGGTTTACTAAGCTTTGGGAAGATCCTCTTTGAAATGCAGGACCTGAAAGCAAGACAGCTGCAAAAGGCCCAAAGAAGCTCCAAAGATGGCCCCACGACTGTAGGATGCTTTTTTCCATGCCACTCCAGATGTCCTAGATACACACGCTGGACTGATGACCACTTCACATCACCCACCCACATCCAACTTATAACCCATCCCAATTCCAGCAGGCTTTTTTCATATTAAAAGGCCATTAAATCAAAGTTGCTGCATTATTTATTTTTTGTTACCCTTTTAAACACAAGTGTAAGATTTAATATTTAATCAGTAATAGATGGATCCCTCCTGAAAGCCTATAGGGTGACCAGGGAGGAGAGGGAGAGGGAAGAGAAGAGAGAAAAACATCACTCTGCATGCATTCCACCCCAGCAGTTGTTTCTATGAACACTAAAGAAATTCAAATGGCCTGTTAATTAGCTTACAGGTGTAATGAATTATTTGAGAAGGTAAAAAAAAAATAGTATTAACATAGAGCTAAGCTGTACCCTGAAATAAAGGTAACCAAAGGAAAAATTCCAATAACTTTCAAACCCTGGGGCTATTTTCCTATATGGTTTCCCTTGTGGAAATGCAATCAATTAGATGTTATAATTTTAGGCATTTGGTGAAATGAGAGTCTGCCTGTCACACTGTCAACCTGAAGTTTGTGGTATGTGGATCTTTTATTTTTTCACATGTGACAGTTTCCATGCACAAGGCATTGAACCTAGAGAAACTGTTAATTGGCAATCTTAGCCAAATCCTGAACCAAAAACCAAATCCTGAACCAAAAAGCAAATCCAAAAGCCAGGCTTTTAGAGAATAAAATATCCCTTCATGACATCAGTAGCATCAATGAACACACAACCTCAAAAATAAGAGCAAGATTATTCTTATTTTTAAACAATTGTTCTTTATGTTGCATAAATTGTATTAAAATAATGCATAGCTACATAATCAAGATCCCACACACAAACTACAATAGATGTTAATCTGTGCATACCAAAGCAGTTTAAAATATTGGCGTGGTTCAGAGATGTGTTTCTTTTTCCTCTCAAATTTTTTTCATAGTCTTTAAAAATCACAGTATACACTTCAACTTTAGAAAGCAACAAAGAAAAGTGGAACAAAGAATTTAAATAATAAATAAACAGCCTAACTAACAATATTCTCCACTCCCCCTGCCTATTTTTTCTTGGTTTGGTTTGGTTTGGTTCAGTTTGGTCTGGTTTAGCTTTTTTGGCTGCAGGGAAGAACTAACTGGCTTTAAATCATAATGTCAGTCATCTTTATTAGATGCTTTGATATTTAGGGAGCTAATGTGAAATGTGAAAATTATACTAGAGTTATAGAAAAGACCTTACTACTGTGTTGACTATAAGTATCAGCAAGGCCTGTTAGATACCTGCAACATCTACTACCTCCAAGTGAGAAGGAAACTGAGTCAAAGAAAATAGCATCTTCCAAGGGTGCTTAAAAAGGTTGTCAAGAAATCATAATGAGAATCTATTATTTTCTGACACCTCATTGTTTTTTTTCAAGGGCATTTTGTATGAGGAGTTACTAAAGCTTGACATTCTCAGGCTATCATAACAAAAGGAACAAGGTCACAACCACTTAGTGAGTTCACAAACAGGAAGCAGTTTGGGGGGACAAGAGGAAGGCTATTTTCCCCAAATATCCCATAATGATACAGACTAAGACATTGATCTCCTTGGCAAAGATGGATACCCCCTGCTCTCCACTTCTCTGATATGGATGCCCCAGGCATCCACATCTGCAGGTTACACTGACCTCGAAACAAAAGAAAAACAATGAGACTAGTACTTAACATACATGATTGATTTTAATCAATTTTAATACAATTCCCATAAATATAGGTAGGAAAAGGGAAACGATCTTACTCTTAGCTAGAGAATTTAATTGTAGTAACAGAAAATTCCACACTGAAAATTCAAAGTGTTCAACAAAAGGGATGAAGGCAGAAGAATTTTTCCAAGAATGCTTTCTCTATGGGAGTAAAATATATGTGTATATCAGGAAAAGAGCTGCATGCCTATGTCTGTGCTTTCTGTTAAAGTTATCTGCCTTTCTGAAGTCTTTTGTTCTATCCATTCTTTCCTTAACTTCTAACTTAGCAATGCCACATGGTGTGTGGTTTTCATTTTAGATATGTTTTGAGTATTCACTCAGTTAAAAACCATCCTAAAACTGTAAATGAATAGTAGATCATATAAACGCAGCAAATCTCATTTTTAAAAATCAACTTGTGACCCTCAAATGGTAAAAATATATATTCTAGTCATCTCTTCATTTCTAACACATGTAAATGTGTCCTTGAGATTTATGACCAAGGAGAAGTCTTGTTTTCTATCTAGATGACTTGGGAACCCAGGAGGGAATTTCACTGGAGGAGGTTCTGGCAGGGGTTTGGAGTACAGAACACAAAAAACATAATGGGAGTTGGAAAATATTTGGAAAACTCAAAAACAATAGCATGTGTTAATTCTCAGCTAATCTGTGGCTTGCTTTCATTCTTCATTTCTTTTACCATTGAGACCCATGGCAAAAGAGTAACAAGGGTCCCTGTGACCTTCTTTAGTGGCAGATATTTTATTCTATGCTTGCCTGTGTATTATGGCAAGTGAAACAATCTTATCTGTGATTTAAAACAAACATAATATGCCAGACTTATAACTGTAGATCTCCTGACATGATTTCCACTTTCCAAGACAGAAAAAAACAATAAAGAAAACAAAACAAAGAAACACCCCATGATGCAGAACTACAGCCAAACATTTACACTTAATAAAACATATTGCATGAGTAGCTGATAGCTAAGCTAGTGCCTTTGAAGATTAGAAAGCTCCAGAGCCATTTCTGGATTCCAAATGGAAGCCTAGTGTTAGACGAGACCAAGGCAGAGGAGCTGTGGGGGACACAACACGAAGGGGACCTTCCTGCTCTGCTGCTCAGGCTCTTCTGGTCCCCAAGGGCCCTGCGAATCTGCAGAACCACTAACTTGGATTGAATTTATTTTTAAAAAGGATTATGGAAGATATCTCTACCATAAAGTATTTAAATATTTAAGGGAGGGCGGGGTAGGAGGACTTTTCAGCCAATTAAGTGAGTACATTTTTAAAAACACTCTTCAGCCTCTTACTGTTTCGAATGATTCTCTCCCCTGAGAGATAGGCCATGTATCCCAAGCTCAACGGCACCAACCTTCACCTCTCTGCTTCCATTCTTCTCTTCATGGCTGCCCTACGTCTAGTCGGTTACCAAGTTCTCTTCGTTCTCACTCTTGAGCATCCTTCAAATTGGTCCTTTTTTCTCCATTTTCACAACAGCTGTCCTAACTCAGGACCTTATCAGTTCTCCAACCAGGTCCTAGGGGTGTGATTCTGAAAGCCAAAGCAAACAAATAAACAAGAAAAACAGATCTCCACTCACCTATTCAAATGTCTCCACTGATGCCCTCATATTTAGAGTCGAGTCTGCACTCCTCGAGGGACTCGAAAGCTGTGTAGTTCCAGGCCCTGCTGCCTCTCCATCCACCTCCCAATGTGGAATCCACCCCCCAGCATTGCACAAACCCATACACCTCTGTGCTCTTGTGCTTACATTCTTGCTGCTTCAAACACTCTTCATCTCAGGTATTTCTACAATCCTGAGATCATCTCCCCTCCCACATTTTCTGTTTGACTTCTACACATCCTTCAAGACTCATGTCAATCTAATAAACAAAAGAAAGAAAGAATCAGAGGGAGATTCTCCAAAGAATAATTTATTTCTTGCACTGCAATGAGAATACACATGGCATAGTAACCTATGGGCCTAGTCAAAGGGGTTGAGACAAGAGGAGGTTTACAAGGACAAAAAGGAGGATGATTATAACAGATACTGTCAAACATTTTTCCCTGGCCTCAGTGATTAATAACAAGAGTGGAGTCATTTCAGCGTTGGACAGATAATTGCTGGGCATTTGTCCTTGTAGAAGGATTCTTTGCAGAAAGTTGCAGTGACCTCTGTACAATATTGTAGTTCTGGCAGAGTCTTTGTGATAGTTATCAGACAATCAGGTATAACAATCCTTGATACAAGCTCCACTTTGATTCTGATAACTGTCACATTTCATACACAGCGATTGTTATCCTCTTGTAAATTCCTTCCTGGTGTCCTTAAATTGAGTATAAACTTTCTTTTTGCAAACTCAATTCATCACATAAGCCTTCTTTTAAGCATGTATTTCATTATGTCATAGTTAGTTGACTGGTTAGTTATCTTCACTCTCTTGCACAGTGCAGTCTTTGGGGACAGTGATTCCTGTGCTTTGTTTTTGCATCAGAGAGTTTAGCTAGGACTTAATAGAACTCAATGCATGATCAAAGAATGAATGAATGAGAGAATACACGAAAGCATGTTTAGTTTAGAATCTATGTGCTGGGGAATTCCAGGGAAGGAGTTCAGCAGATGAAAGGTAGAGACTTATAACTGGTGGGTAAGTTAACCCCTGATCCTGTTCCCAAAACCATGTGTTCATTCACACTTGTATTCATTTATTTCACAAGCATTTGTTAAGTGTCTGCCATGTTTAGGCACTATCCTAGGCACTGGAGTAGCACAATTAATAAAATACTCTTCTTGCTTTGAAGGACTGCAGGAAATGCAACAGATCATACCTGGGGCCTGATGGCAGCTGAGGGGCATGGTGTATCCCCTAGGAATGGGCTTCTGTCTAAAGAGTGTCGTGAAAAGCTAAAGGAAGGCACAACTGGCTGAGGAAGATGGTAAATGCCATGGAGGTAAAGAAGTGTGGGAATCAAGTGAAATGGACATAACTTAAGGTAACATTGCTATAAACTCACTCTTGAAAAGATACACATTGAAGTCTCAACTCCTTACCTATGTCCCCTTGGGGACATTATACTTTCTGTAAAGCAGTGGTAATAATCTTATCTACTGATGAGAGTGTTGTGAAAAATGTGCAATGTAATTGCAGCCCTACTCGGAGGTTCTTGGCACCACTTGAGAGCCCGGAGATGATGAGGATTGACTGCTGATGCCGCCACCCAGGGGACCGGGAAAGATGAGTTGGAGCCACTCTGCGGGACCCAGTGAGAAAGGGCCTTGGATACCACACCAGGATGTTGTAACTTGTAGTAGCTCACTGAATACCCTGGAAGAATGTTCAGTAACAAAACGTAAGTGATCAGACTCATATCTTAAGATCTCTGTAGCTATGTCAAGGATGACATGGAAAATGAGCACAAGATGATCGATGAAGGCAGTACTGAGACAGTTGTGCCACAGTGAGGAGAGGACAGGTTCTGGGGACATAGAGAAGCAGAACCAACAGGACCGAGCCACCCACAGTAGCAAAACACAAAAGAAAGTGGTGATGATCCTTAAATATCCAGCTTTGATGACTGAAGTGGGGAAGCTACGAATGAAGAGAAAACGCATAGCAAATAGAACCAATTTGAAGGGAAATAGGAGTTTTATTTTTAGTGCTGAGCTTCAGAGCCTGGGAATATCTAGGCAGAGCTGCTGGCAAGCTATCAATAAATTAATCTGGTGCCACCTGGACTTAGAGATAAAGAAAGCAAATAGACGTGACTTATTGTTACTTCAAGCTGTGAACATAGGTATGGGAAGGTAGGTACTGAAAGAGGAGATTACCATATCCTCATGCAACCACATCACAGGGACAAAATATCTTACCAAACGCTCTTCTTTAGACTTGGAGTCAGTTTCAAAGATAGCTAGAAGGAACTCATCCTGCATTTCAGCCAGTTCTGGTAAGAAAAGATATGTTTCCCCCTTCTTCGTAAGAATGAAAGCTCCATATAAAGAAGGAACTTTGTCAATTTTGTTCATTACTATGTTTCCTTAGCACAGAACCTAACACATATTTAGTACTCATTAAGGCATACTGAATAAATTGCACGAATGATGAGATTTAAAAATAAATTAAAAATAAATAAAAGCTGAACTGCGACATTACTGAGAGGACTTCCACGTCACGCTGCCTAAAATACCCCCAATATCCCCTGTGTGTTTATCATTTTCACTTTTCTTCTGCATGACATGTTCCATATATCTTTATTGGTTTTTGTCTGTCTTCCTATTCCCATGTGAGCTCACTAACAACTATCTATTCTCACTGCTCTATCCCCAATGCAGACAAAAAGGATTACATGAATAAGTGAATTTAAGTTAAAATCTGGATTACACATTATAGCCATGTCACTTATCAACTTTTTTCCCATATATGGAGTACATTCTTTTTCTCCCTCCTTAATTGTGATTGAAGTAGAGTGGGAAGGGTTTCCTTGTCTTGCTCCACATCCCCAAGTGAGCCAAATTACCCACAAGGCTCACAAGAGTTCCATTAGAATAAACTTCACACTAGGAAGTACTTCTCTTACCTTTTATGTTTCTTGAAGTATTTTTCCTTTCTACCACAAGATTCAGATTCTGTCACCCAGTGACAGCTGCCTCAACATTCTAAAACCACCAGTTCTATTTTTATTCTATTCATGGAAAGTCTTCCTTTGCTGAAGCATCTTTTAATAAGGCCTTAGAAAGGAGGAGTCAATGAACAATCAAAGATTAATGAGTTCTAGACTTTATTTCTCCTTTAATTGTTCAGGCTGTATCTGTACAGTTATTACCTGAGTGTCCGTTCTTACCTAACTCTTCTTTGTCATACAGATATAACAAAAATAAACATAACTTCTAGGGGTGAATTGTCCTAGGTACCATACACTATACAAGTATTGTATAGTCATTAACTTTCTTAAGCTTCAAAACATATGCATAAGGTAGATACTTCTTTTAATCCTTCTTTTTTTTTATCCCAGTACTGAGGATCGAACTCAGGACCTTGCACTTGCCAGGCAGATGTGGCACCACTGAGCTACATCCTGAGCCCCTTTTTGTCCTTTTTATAGAAGGGGAAATTTAGCTCCAGAAGGGTTAAGTAACTTCCCCAAAGTCACACAACTAGTGAATTGACAGGGCCAGGAATTGAAGCCAGGTAGTCTGACGACATTAAAGCTCTGTATCTTAACCACTATACTTAACACCACAGATATATAATCAAAGCTTAGGGATTAACAAGAATTTTGCCTTGTGCCCATAACACATAGCATTGATTTGTAACTACCTCAAATGTGGATTTTATTTATTGATAGCGATACAGGAGCTAGGGAGAAGACCATGTATGAAGCAATGGAGTAAATTTCCCAGCTTGCCAGCTCCTAGGCTTCAGATAAGAATTTGTACAATCCTGTATGTTTCAAACGGCAGTGTGTTTTATTGCCTGAGTAGCTGGCTTTCTATATCACCAACTGATCTTTCAAAGTGTGTTTGTTTTACAGTGGCCATTAAAGATTAAATCTCCTGAATGAGCCAATGATAAAACTCAGGGCCTTGGCTCTGCGGGGAAATAGGGGACTGCACCTGGGACGACTACAGGGGATGCTGGGTCAGACGAAGCGGCGAGCTTGGCCAGGAAACACGCTTCAGTCCTTCAGAGGGGACAGTGGGAGGGGGCAGGTAGCTTTCCTCCCTGGGGCAACCAGAAGGGAAGTCTAGTCTCTGCCTGATCCTGGTGGCCGAGCATAAGTGTCTGTATCCAGGGCTGTGAGAACATGTGTGTCCCACCTACCCAGACTGCTTGGGCCAGTTAACCCCGACCCCGTGGCCAGCCAGGCCATGGCTCAGTGCATCTGTGTAGGCTTCTTTTATGCTCCAAGTGCTATGCTCCCAACTGGGGATTCAGTGGTGAACAAGACCAAATGGGAACTGTCTTTCAGAGCTGGCTTTTTTTGTGTTGGAGACAGAATTGAATCAAATCACCATACCCGTACTTATATTATTATAAATCCAAATAAGTTCTAGGAAGCAAAGTAATAGGGCCCTGTCAGAGGACAGAATCCAGGCCCCTCAGAAGTTGCAACTGTGACAGAACATGAATCAATGTTGAGTGATCAAAGGGTATGGGGTAAAGGTAGACTTCCAGACAGAGGGAACAGCACATGCAAAAGCCCTGTGGTAGCAAGGCCACTACTGCACCTGGACAGCATCTTTGTGCACATTAGAAAAAAGATGCCACCTCAAGACCCTTTGCTTCTATTGGAAAATTGTTATAATTTATTAATTTTGTGTTAAAACAAGACTTTTATGGCAAACTTCCAGAAAACAGTTGCTTATACAATTCTACATTCTCTAAAATATCAGTGGTGGGCCGGGGATTTAGCTCAGTGGTTTCACCACCTGCTGCACAAGCGCAAGGGCCCGAGTTCGATCCCTGGTACCAAAAAAATAAATAAATAAATAAAATATCAGCGGGCACAATGCTACCCTGCCTGTTACCACAGTGACCAGTCATGGGTAGCAACTGAGCGCTTACAATGTGTCTAGTCCAAACAAAGGTGTTTTATATATAAAATACACATTAGATTTTAAAGATTGGGGAGAAGGGAAAGACATAAAATATCTCCTGCTTTTTACATTGATTGGATTTAAAAATGATATTTGGGTAAATTGGGTTAAATAAAATATTCCCAAACTTAATTTCACTTTTTTTAACTTGTTTACGTGGCTACAAGAACATTTAAGATAACACATGTGATTTCCAGTTCTACGAAGTTTCCTTGGAACAACATGGGTGCACCTTTTCATGGGGTGGCCCTGAGTATCACACAACCTGGCAAACACTGCTGTGCAACCGGATAGCAGGAATGGGCATGCCCAGCACAGGAGAATGAAAGGAAACAAGAGTTGCGGCCCCACCGAGCACGAGGAGGAGAGGTATGAGACAAGGTGCGGCCAGGCCAGGCCAAGTCTGTCTTCGGAGCCTGAAGAATTTGACAGCCCTCAGCCTTGGTTCCACACTCGATGATACTTCCCAGGCTTAGAAGTTTGTGTCATCAGTGATTCGTGTGAAAAAGACAGACAAGTAAGATAATTTGACCCACAAGGGCCACACGGTCAGTGCAGCAGAAGATACAGGCAAGCAACTGGCCATGCCATCAGGTAGGGAAACACAGTGGTTTCCTGGGCTGAGCCCCTAGCGCTAAATCTTTGTGTGCTGTTGAGATGGAGGAGCATGGCAAGACAAGGCAGAGATTTCAGCAGGGCCTGCACATCACTCCTGAGACGAAGCATCAGGACCTGCCTTCCCAACATGGGCTTTCCCGCAGAAGGGAGGCGCAGGGAAGGAAGCGACCAGAGACAAGGGCTCCTTCCCTCCCCGTAGCCCAGGGGCCTCTGCCTCTCCACATCTGGATGCTTCTTTTCAATACACACAGCTCTCGTTAGCATCCTGGATGAGCACGTATGTCTTTTATCACACTTTCCCGCCAGAGAAGAAACTACCCAGTTCCTTTAGGGATTCAGCAAAAGGGGCAAGCAAAGCCTTCACGTGAGAATACTATGGACTGAAGCTGTAGAAACCGGGAGCAGGACACAGACTAAGGGATTTGAATTCCAGAGCAAATATCTTGCCCTCACTCCCACCAAGAGTCCCCATTCACACTCAGTTGAATCGAAGAACAGTTCTAAAATATCAGTTATTAGGGAAGGGTGGAGGGGTGGACGGTGCACAGGTAATGGGAAAAAATAAGAACCAAGATACATCAGGTACAGGTACAAGCACCCAATGATAAATGTAATCGTATTGTGTACCTAAAATGTACCAATAAAAGAATTTAAGGAAAAATAAATAAATAAAATAAAATATCAGTTACACCAATTATAGTCATATGCCACGCACTAAAGTCAGATACACTTAGCTCATTTCATTCTCTTTAAAAAAATTACAAAATGTGCAGAACTATATCTGTTTTACAAGTGGAAAAACTGACTCAGAGAAGTTAATGATTTACCAAATCTGCTTACAGATGGTAGAAAATATCCCACAGAGGGCTGGATGTGGAAGAAGAGAGGGCGGGTCTGTTACTTATGGATTGGAGCACTGACGTGCCCTTGCTATGCACCTCAGCCCTTCCGGAACATTAAAAGTAGATCCCTGCTTCCTGCAGCTCCTCAGCCTTGTGCTGTGGTGAAGGAGGAGCTGAGAAAGGCCTGCATAGGGAGGCTGGAAAGGAAGCTGTTGCCAGCCCCGCTGCAGTCCCAGGAGCACTCTGAGTGTGCTCCTCTACCCATAAGAGACATCTATTAAAAGGAAAAGGGCCTCAGACTTGGAGCTAGACCAAGAAGGTAGATTCTCAACTTGTATGTTGACTTGTCTAGCATTCCAAATAAGGCACATAGCTCTCTGAAAATGTTCCCTCACCCAGGAAATGAAAAGGTAAGTAAGGCTGACTGTCCCTAATACGCTTCCTAGCTCTTATACTCTGGGACACATGAACAAACACTAGCTGAGCACAGGCTTTCTCTAGCAGCTGCGGAACTACCAAGAATCTGGCACTGTGAACTCAGGTCTTGTCCCTCCATTAATGTACCTCTGTTGTGTGACTTTTAAGTATTGGTGACTCCTGAAACATACTCTCCTTTTTAAAAAATCTCTCACTTAGAAATAATGATAAATTATATAGGAACATTATTTTCAAGAATTACTAAAATGGGTTTAAGAAGAAGGAGAACTGAGTAACTGGCTAGCTAAGCCACTACTTCCTTGTCATCTTGTATCAACACCTCTCCTAGTGCATCGGCCCATGTGTCAAGGGGGACCATATTAGAAACACATGAAGTCATGAATAAATCGTCCCTGAAGAGAACAAGGTTGACCCAAATGTGTGACTGGTTGTTGCCATTTTAATTGTTCATGTATCAGATTGAAATAGTCATATTAAATGTGAATAGCTAAAATGTGTGCCTGGTGCCTGCTCTTCTCCCAGAGCTTTGCACTCATTAGATTGCTAAATAGACATTGTAGGAGGCCATTATTTTGGACCAAGCTTCTGTCTCAGGTCCTAAGAGACCAGACTAGAAATCAAAATGGAGTCATTCACGCTTTGGTTCCATATCACCAAGCTGAAACTAAACTGTTTACCTCACCTTCTTGAGAAATCAGGACTAGAGTGATAACAACCAAATGGCCTGAACAGGCCACTTTCGATTAGAATGAAAATGAGTTTCCCTCAGCCTGGCCCTTACACACACACAGAGAAAAAGGAAAAGTGAAGTAACCTGATATAAACCAGTCAGTTATTTTTGTATTGGTCTGTCCCCATTACAAAAGAAAATACTTTGAAATGACGAATCTGCTTTTGTTCTTTGTTTCTGCTTTTTTTCAGCCCTCCTCTGTCTAAAACATCATCCTCCCTTGCTCTGCCCATGGAAACACGTATTCTATCCTATGGAACACAGTGCTGCTCCATTCTGGAATTCAAAATAAGTGTAGCTAAGGTATTTAAGTTATAGTTTTGTTCTCTAGCCATCCACTTGAATGTTATATGAACTCTATGCAGTAGATGTTGGGATTGTCTATATTTTACACTCAGGAAACAGAGGCACCAAAAAACTAAGTGAACTTTCCAAAAACACAGCCACCAAGGCTCCAGATGGCTCTGTAACCGGGCAAAGCTTCTCCCCACCACTGTAGCTCAGCAATCAGTCCACAGGGCTCAGAGCTCTGGGTGCCAAACATATACCTATGTTTCCTTTGTTAGAAAAAGTAGACAAGACTATCCAAAAATAAATTAGAGCACTGGAAAACATAGATGTTGAAGTATTCAACAAAATGGAAAATAGATTATTGTTTCTAGAGATTGTGGACTTGAAGTAATTTTAAGATCTTCAAAGTGACTCATTTTCTTTGATTCCAAGATAGGTACATCTGATTTTAAAACATAAAACAATATGCAAAGCGACTTTTACTATTGATTTCTTACAGAACCTAAACTGGAATGTGTGCGTACATATTGACTCCCAGGGTCATGGTGCACTGAGACAGCTGCCAATGTTGTATGGGAAGTGAGTGCCAAGCCGCCTCCATTCCACCCATTGGAGGGACCTCTCCTTATTCTCCAGGAGAGGCAGAGGTGTGTCACACAGCCCAATCCACAGTGAGAGATGCCTGTGGGCCCCTGCTCTAAACAAACAGGTGCCGGCACCAGTTGACGTCAGCAGTGTTAGCACAACAGGCAGGAGGGCTAATCTGTTCGTGCAGATAAGCTTTGCTGAGCCCGCGCCTATGCCAATATGCAGGCTGGGCCACCCTGAACTCCTACACTGACATGACCTCCCCAGATTGCCTGTGTAATGCTCCCCCTGCAGTGACCATGCTAGAATCCAGAAGGCATAGTCCTGGGGCCCACATACAGACTCCAGAAACAGACTGCCTAACGAGGAGCCAGGCTCTGCCTTGCCCAGCCATGTGATCCTGAATGAGTCCCAGGACCTCCCTGGGCTCAGTTCCCTCATCTGCAATATGAGGGTTGGTGGTAGCATCCACCTCAGGAGGATGTTGTGAAAGCTAAATGGGGAGCACATCAGACCTTCAGAACAATGGCCAGTTCAGAATATGCATGTGCTTCCTTTACTGTCATCCAGAAAATTGCAGGACGAGTCACCCAGTGTCACTTTGCACTGGTCTGCATCTTAACATAACACTATATACATTGTTTTCTTCTCACATAATTCATATAATATAAAATTCACCATTTTAAGGAGTACAATTTCATATTTTTAGTATATTTGCTAAGTTGCTCACCCATCACCACTATCTAACCCCGGATGCTCTCTTTCATCCCCCCAAAAGAAGCCCTACCCAATAGCAATTGGTTCTAGGCCTCTCCCCTACTCCCTCACACCCACCAATCTACTTGCAATCTACAGATTTGCCTATCAGAGACATTTCACATGAACACTATCCTACAACAGGAGTCCTTTTGTGAAGAGGACACCACTAGAAAAGAAGTCTTTACACAAAATAGCAGGAGTCCACCACCCCTCCCCCCAAAATAATAAAGCATCAGCTGCACTGCTGTCAGTAACAGCCTCTCAGTGGGCTGACAGGAGGAGGCTCAGCTTGATTCGGAGTTTTGAAACATTTTAAGCTTTGAAGCTGAATTTCCATCCCACGTAACACAACAGAGATACTGCGCAGCAGCCCTATTGTTCCAACCTCCTCTTCCCTCGGCGTGTCAACAGGGTCTGCAGAATGCCCAGATGACTAGACTCAATTCTAATTACTTACAGTGCTAGGAGACAGACTCCTTCAGACATGACCTATAGGAGAAGACTTGAGAAAATCTTCACAAAATGATAAACTTCTTCAAATTCATGCAGTCCCAAAACTTCAGAGGGTTTGAATGACACCAGCAGTGGCTCTTTCTTAAATAAAAATATACTCAGCCCATCCTTTGACCTAAGGGGTGCTACTGAGTTGCTTATGAGGAAGAAAATCCCACCATGGCTCTTAGAAAGAAAGAGATAATGCAGAATGAAAAATATCCCAAATCCATTCCCAGGCTCTCACATCCCTGCGATCTCATGATGTATGGTCCTAGAGGAGAATCACAGGATGGAAAGGTAGTGGCTTCAGCCAGTTGTCCATCCATGAATTAACAGAAGAAAGTGACTCCAACCCAACCTCCGGACTCTCAGACCTCTTCCTCCAGGGGGCCAGTGAGCCACAGAGAGCCACGGGGCAGCAGACCACCAGTCTGGGCGTCATAATCAAATAGGAGTCTAGTTTTAGGAAAGCCCATTATAGATACACGTTCATGGAGAAACTAGAGACATTTATAGCTAAGTGTATGCACATTGAGGTCATACTCTTAAGTGAAATAAATAGGACACACATGTGTAAATACAGAATAGTTTCTCTGGTGTGAAAAACTAAAAGTGTAAATAAGGATCAAAATGTATAATTGATATTGTGAAATAGGCAGAAAAGGTCTAAAGGAGTAGGGGAAGTGGGAGGGGTAGGGGAAAGGAAAGAAGGGAAAAGAAAAAAGAGAAAAGGAAAAAAGTGGAAACAAAGTCTTTGTAAACAGGGAAGCATAGAGAGGGTGAAGGGAGGGCAGGAGAATGGGGAAAAAATAAGAACCAAGATACATCATGTACAGGTACAAGATCCTAATGATGAATGTAACTGTATTGTCTACCTAAAATGTACCAATAAACTTAATGGGAAAAAAAAGATAAATGTTCATGAAAGCTACAGTAAGCCAAATTTATATTTTGTAGCTTGGGGTAGTGGGGTATAATCACTATAACTATTTGGTGTACTATGGTGATTATTTTCATCTCCCAACTACAGGACTAGATAATTTTATTCAGAACAAGTAGTAAGAGTACAATAAACTTGGACCCAAAACATCTAGTATAAATCTCAACTCATTCAGTCAGTAACCTTGTGAGGTTGTAAAACTATTGTTGGTTTTTCATCCTGAACTTTATTTTTTTATTTTATTTATTTATTTATATATTTATTGGTACATTTTAGGTATACAATAAGTTTACATCTCTCATTGGGTGCTTGTACCTAAACATGATGCATCTTAGTTCTTATTTTTTCCCCATTACCTGTGCGTCCTTCACCCCCTCCACCCTTCCCTATTTACATAGACTTTGTTTCCATTTTTTTTTCTTTCTCATAATTTTTCCTTTCCTTTCTTCCCTTTCCCCTTCCCCTCCTGCCACCCCTACACCTTTGGACCTTTTCCTATTTCAAATTATCAATTATTCATTTTAATCATTTTCATCCTTATTTACACTTTCAGTTTCTCACACTAGAGAAACTATTCAGTATTTACACATGTGTGTCCTGTGTATTTCACTTCCAGAACACGTCTTGAGAATTGAATAAATTTTCCCGAGAGCCACTGGTCTTCACTCAAGTCATTTGATTAAAATGAAATGTTGGGGTTTTTTTCTGTAGCAATGGATTGACAACAAAGATGCACTTGTCACCCTTGCTCTTTGTCACAGTGACAGAGCATTCTGACTACTCTCTAGGAAAACCAACATTCTGAAGGTTTTGGGCTCCAGGCTTACTGACAAGCAAGCAGCAGGCATAAGGAGAGGCAGAGCATGCAAAAGAAGCTATGTAACTAGTACCTGAGTAGCAGAGGGCTAATTATAACAGGGATCTAATGCTGAGCTCCATTTTTGTGGGTCATGCACAGTGCTTCCCTATTTGAAGACCTGGAAGAGGTTTCTTTGTTACCCAAGTGGACTTTGCCTTTCTTGCCAAAGGCTAACACTCCCATTGCCTGAGTGGCTTCTCTGATTACATGATTAGTCAGGCCAACTGGGATTTCTTTCTTCTAGGTCAGCTTTCTTTATCAAAGGTTCCATTGGTGATCTCTGCACATTCTTCCTTTACAGTACCACGTCTACCCTTTACAGTGCAGTCATATTATACTTTGGCCCAGTCTGAAAGGCCCATGAGTCTCTATGTACTGTGACTATTCATGAGGCTGGACATTGCCTTTTATAACTTTTATAACTTCTCAAGAGCTGCAACTCGAAAACAGCATGAAAACTCAGGAACAGATTCGTAAATTGCACAGTTTACATGCAAAGATGTTCAAACTGCCCTCTGGGATTAAGTGCAGCTTGCATTTCCAACTTATAAAAGGTGACCTATACCAGTAGAAAGTACAAATTGAAACCAAACCCTAACCATTTGGGTTTCCTTTCTATCCCAGAGATTTTCACATGGTTTTGTTTCACAATCCATTAGAACAAAACGAGATAGATCAGCTTTCATTGTAGCCAAAATATTTTGCAGGAGCTGACGAAAAATTCTCATCATGAGGCAGATAAGAGGGTACACGTGATGTCAAAACAAGGTCAAGCAAATTTGCAGTTAAACAAACAGTTCTCAGTGGTCTGTTTTGAACAACCCTCTCGTAAGAAATAAAAATTTTTAGGCATTCACTTACTGCTAATGTTAAAAATAAAAATCTCACCTCGTCTACCTATGTTCATAAACTTATATCTCAACAATATTTACTGAGAACCCAGTGACACTGACTCAATTCTTCACTACTAGGAGGCCAAAACACAGGTTCTCCTTGAATCCTGTAAGGACAAGGCTTGTGGGGGAGTGTTATCCTTTACACCAAAGCAGGTGTGAGAATTTTATGTCAACTGGTCTCTGTTTTTTTAAAGAATCATAGTGATCCTTTTCTGACTGAATATTAGATAAGAATTGTCAACAATCCCAGCAACAAGGTCAATAGAAGAAAGGTATTAAGCAGCAATGTGCTAGTTAGTGGTATTCATGAATCTACTATTCTCACTACTAAAAATTTGTTAATCCTTTTCCCTGGGGTGAGGGAACTTCTGTTAATATGTCAAGCAAGCCTTGAAAAGATTTGATTTTATTATTTTAAGAGTACTTACAAGAGGTATGGCATATATCATTCAAACCAAGGCTAAATACGTGCATGCAAGTTTTTCTAGAGAGATTACAGACGCTTCCTTTTGCTTTCCAGAGCGAAGGCTCAGTGAAACACAGACCACCAACCAGACACCTCGTACAAAATGGTACATGATAGATCTATTTCAACCAGAGCTTCTCCAACCTTCAACTATTGCCATTGGGATCCAGATAATTCTTTGTCACAGGGGATTTCCTACATTAGAGGTTGCTTACCAGCATCCTGCTTCTTCTTGCTCCATGCCAGTGACTAACAATCTCCCTGTTGTAGCAAACAAAATGTCTTCAGATACTGCCCAGTATTTTCAAGGGGCCACAATCACCCTTGGTTGACCATCACTGAGTGAAATGAAAACTTCTGAAGGGTAAGTTGCCTGAGTCAGCTTAGTTGATCTAAAATGGATTTCTAGTCTTCAAAAATCACATTTTAAATTACAGAAATAAAAGGATAATGAGGTTTAGATAAAAAGCTAGGAGATTCTAACCCAGAGTCCCTGCCAGTGCATCATAGTCTTGCTTTGTAAACTCCTGACTTATCTAAAAGAATAAGTTATATTTATTCTTAAGATGTAGCATTTTCTAGACTAAATAATCAACAAAATAATAATGTAAACTAATTTGTAAGCTAAATAGTAAAGCTGGTCCAAATTTTGCTTTGTATATTCCAGGACATATTGCTGCTGACAGAACCAGGAAAAAAATCAACTTCATGAGTTTCTGCTCTAACCTTATAAAGTTGATAGCTAGTTTGTACTTTTTTGACTGACTGTACCACTCATAAATTGTACACCAAGGTTTCAAGTGCCTTATAGAGGTAACAGCTAAGATTCTGTGTCTAAACTTTCACTTTGACAAGACAAAGGGCCTCTTTATATTACTTCTCTTTCCTGTCCCTCCTGTCCCTCCAACACAACCATATGCTGTACTTTTCTAAGCTTCATTAACCTAATTTTTTATGTAACTACTAATTCTCACCTATGCTCATGGTCATGCCCTTTTCTTCTTCTTTTCTAAAATCAGAATCCCTTCCTTCAAACAATGTTTTAGACAGAAGCTCAACCTATGAAACAAGGTGCCTCTCTTTCCATCCCTAGAGGTATTCTTGAAGCAGAGTTTGAGACCCCTGACATAGAAAAATGAATTAAATACTTAAATCCATAGTTTAGGCCCCATTCATTTAATGGTAAGTCTACTTCCACGCAGGAAAATTGAGCAGAATGGCCCCTCTAGAATCTGAAGATTCTAACTCAATGCTCAACCAGCTTAATGAGCACTGAGGGAGAGAGAAAAACAGAAGGCAAAATGAGGCCTGTTGACAGATTTTGACAACCAACTTTTGAAACTATTTCCAGACTTAAACAAAATAGCAGATGCCCTCCTAGAATGAAAACAAATCCAAAGTTTAAATATATATATATATATATATATGCATGAATTATGTATTTTTTATGAAAAAAAGTGGCCTGGATAAATAAAATATGGTTAGTAGATACAACTGAAATGGCAGTTGCTTAAATTCCTGGCAGATTGTCAATTTCCAGTCAAACAAATGCTAACAGTACATCTCATAACTGCATCTAACATCTAACATCTAACACTGGAACACCAGAATTATCCCACTTTGAAGTTGCTCCCGCAAATAGAACCATTCATGCTGGGTAGGTGTTGAGAAACGCAGGCTGTGGGGTGGAGAATGCTAGTTTCTTGTTTTCAATTCTTGCAATCAAGAGAATGGGTTAGTTTTCTAGAAATTCTTCAGCTGATAAATACTGTTTATCCAGATAAAAGACAGTTTTAAAGGTTGGTTTACCTGAGGCAGGAGATGACTTTGGTTAAAGCCAACCATACGTCTTCAAGAAGCAGCAAATCTTCATCCAATTTTCTCTTGAGTTTAATCTAGGCTACTTAACACTGGGGGGAAATGTTTATTTTCTCTTGTGCTATGGCTCTGCAACTCCTCAGAATCTTAGTTTGTAGCTGAAGAAATCTTACAAATACTGAAGCAAATCATGATCATTGCCTGTATTCCTTTCAAAAAAAGCTATTCTAGGGCAGATGAAAATGACACCATGATGAATTCCCCTGCTCTAGCTGCCAAAGTACTGAAGACTGCAGGATCCTGCTTTCATCTATCGACCAGCACAACCGCAGTTAGTGAAATAAGACCAGGTATTTTCTACCTCCCTACAGGGGAATGTAAAAAGTATGGCCATTATGCTAGAAAAAGTATACCATCAAGGAGTGACATGTTTAGCTTTATCATAAGCCTCACCAAGATGAAGCCAAGCTCTGGAAGGCTGGCCATGTCTTTGTATTCAATACCTGCTCTCAGGCACTCTTTCAACTTTTTCATCATTGCAGAACCTAAAAGAACAGAAACTAGTGCATAAGACAAGGGGCCAAGGAGAGGGAAGCAATATAAATGGGACTGATGACAATGATTACAGTCCAATGGAAGGAATGATATGTCATCTACTAGAATCTCCCCTCACTTTAGTGTCATTACTAATCATCTGCTGGACCCAGTCCTTCCCCAGCCTCACAATAATGTCCACATTGGCCTGTAATGAACTTATTTCATACAGCCCAGATTGTGTGTGTATGGGTGTGTACACACGCATATGCTGGAGACTCCCGTTATTCATGGTATTTATGTTCTATAAAACTCTGCAAACACAAAATTAGCATGTACTGGAGCATTGTTCTAGATAAAGAGAAATAAGAGGTTAGGTTCCCTCCAGGCTCTGGCAACAATATCTTTGTTAATCCATCAATCCATAACCTTGCTTCATATGAGTGTCTGTTTAAAGACTCATTACTTAATATGTTATTGATTCCTTAACATGAAACTCACAGCCAAGAGCGGTGTAACTCATGACTGGGTAAGGCTTGTCTAACGTGTTTTCAGTAAGGCCATCATAGTTTTCTTGGGCTTGGAACACTAGACAGCACCACCACTGCATTTGTAGCTATTTTAAACATCAAAATAACCAAAAAGCACAAAAATGTGAAAAAATGTGTCACTAAAAAGACTGTGTAAAAGGGGCTGGGGATTTAGTTTAGTGGTTCCACCACCTGCCTGGCAAGCGCAGGGTCCTGAGTTCAATCCCCAGTGCCAAAAAAGAAACAAAGACTGTGCAAAAGACACTTGTTTATGTATGAGACCCAAAACAGGAAGACAGAGTATCACCTTGTTTAACGCCATCTGGGAATGTGAAAAACAATTAACTCAAATTTGTCCCCACCCTGCACAAGTCTGGGAATGACCATGAAAACTATGCGGTGTTGACCTGAGGGTTACACGTAAGTTTTTTAAAGTAGACAAATTCAGATACAGAATCTACAAATAACACCACATATGCACACAGAATCAGGGCCATTATTTTATAATCACTTTATAATTCAATCAATCTTATTTATTGATGCCTATTCTTGGCTACAAAGTTCTGTGGTAGAGGTGTACAAAAAATATAGTAGCTACTCAAGGAATGCATAGATTACTAGGGAGTAAAACCATTGGTGCACAAAGAGATCATGAATAAAGCCAAAAGAAAGAAAGTGCTGAGTGGTAGAATTTGTTATATAAAATGTATGAATTTTTACGGCTATTATGGATATTTCATTATTTTTTTCAATATAGACTTTCGAGGGGAAAATAAATTGAGTTTAAATTTTCACTTATCATAGGCACCAGCCATGTGTGACTATTTAAAATTAATTGAATTAAAGATGCAGTTCTTCAGTTCCCACCAAGTGAGATTTCAAGTGCTCAATAGTGACTGAATATAGTACATTTCCATCAACACAAAACTTTCCTAATACAATGCTAATTTAGATTCTCTGTATGTGTGGAAAACCAATGAAGAAAAAAAATAACAAATGCCAAAATATTTCCCACTGGGAATTGTTAGAGCTAAAAGCTACATAGAATTTTTAAGTTTTTATCCTTATACAACTTGAAAAGCAGAGTTTTACTTAGTCATTGTCTGTACATCAGCAATATTATATGCTAGCAGCCAAAAAACACTGAGAACTTGCCACAAGGTCCTTTGATAACAGTGGTATGTCTATGATAAATAAACACCAAAAATCTCCTAACACTGTGTACTCAGTAAACATACTCCATTTTTCTCACTGCTTCTCTACCAGTTAATTCCATCATTGTGTGATTCCTGGAGAGTGAATCAAAAGACTGGACTGTCTGGTGAATCATAATCACAGTTCCATCAGTCACTTGCTGTGTAGACTTTCTAACACAAGGAGCAAGAATTTGGGCTTTGACCTGAACTACACTTCTCTGGAGCTTCCCAAGTGACCCTGAAATTCCCAAGTGTCATCCCATATAAGCTGAGGACTCTAGGGAACTGGAGTAGCTCTTCCCATGTGTATTCTCCTTTCTACAAGCTCTATAGATGTCAATCACTTTGGGGGGGTTTGGGAAAGACTCGCTACTAAGCTCATAGTGCCCAGGCCTTAGCCAAGAAGTGAGCACACTCTATTCTCAGATCCTCAGACAGAAAAAAAAAATCCAAAGTATATCAATTTCAATCCCACTCTTTCATTTGCAGACCCTTTTTTCATTCCTAGTTCAGCTTAGGGAGTATTTCCCATCATCACACAAAGATGAAAAGAACATGCATATTGATTTCTCAAGTTTATTTCCCCAACACAGAACCAACAGTGAATGTTTCTTTAAAGACTCGCATTAGTGTTACTTGAACCACATCAGATTGTTCCATTTCCTAAGCAATTTTCTATCACTATGATCAATATCATGAAGGATATAGAGAAGTAGCTAACTTGACAGCAGAAAAGCAGATCTGATCAGCTTGACATGATAACATACCTGTGGTCAAACTGTTGGCTTTGGCTTAGAAAATGGGGACATCATTCATGCCCTACTCTATCATATATCTTTTTTTGTAAAAAATAAATAAATAAATACTTAATTTAGTTCTGAAAGTCTAAATTTACATCCAAAGATACTTGGGAAAAGGGAGTAAGAAAATGGAGATCATACTTCCTGAAATTTGTAAGGAATGTTTCCATCTTCCAACTCATGCTTTAAAAAGAATCTAACACATTAAAGAGTTGCTTGATCTCAGACAAGACATAAAAGATGATTCTAGTTGAAAAATCTAAACTGGGCCCCCAGTGCAGAAGAGGTGAGCCAATCCCAGCTCCCAGGAAGAGGCTCCCGACCCGCCTTAGCACTGCTCCCAGCACAGAGGAGGTAACCCACACAGGTGCCGGCAGCACCACCACCACCACCACCCCCGCCCCGTGGAAATGAGAAAACATGTAAACAAGCCTCAAAACCAGACTTCCAGATCACCTACAGCAACCCCAAAGAGAAAAAAGAGGGAACAATCTGATATGCAACCACCTGTACTTCCTGAACTGGCAACAAAAGAGGATCTGGAAAAAATGAAATCAGAAATAATTTCTCATATAACAGCAAAGATTGTGCCCATAGTGCAAGACATTATTAATAAATCTAGAGAGGACACAGAGTAAAAAAATAGAGGAGCTGACGAAAATGATGGAATCCCAACATAGGAAACGAATGGAATCCATAAAACAGATGCAAACAGATTTCCAGGAGATTAAAAACTCCACTGAGAGCTTACACAGCAGAATGAGCCAATGTGAGGACAGAGTTTCAGATACAGAAGACAAGATTGCAATTAGTGACAAGGAAAAAAAATTTCTTTAAATTAAAAGGGACCACAAGAAATCAATCCAGCAGCTGCTAGACAATGCAAAGAAAAATAACATAAGATGGATCAGAGTCAATGAAGAAACAGGAGATAGTGCAGATGACATAAAAAAACTGTTCACAGAAGTGATGGCAGAAACTTCCCAAGCAGGGGAAAAGAACTTGACATACAGATAAGTGAGACATATAGAACTCCAACTAGCCTTGATAAAAATAAATCTACACATAGGCATATAATTGTCAAGATTCCAGAAACTCAACAGAAGAACAAAATTCTACAAGCAGTTAGAGAAAAGAAACATATCACATACAAAGAAAAGCCCATCAGAATCACAGCAGACTTCTCAGTGCAAACCCTCAAGGCAAGAAGAGCTTGAGGTGACATATTCCAAGCCCTAAAGGAAGACAGCCTCCAACCCAGATTGATGTACCCTGAAAAACTATCTTTCAAAATTGATGGAGAAATAAGATACCTTCATGACAAAGAGCATCTTAGGAACTTCATGAATACCAAACCAGCACTCCAAAAAATTTTAGACAATATACTAGGAAAAGACAATGAGGATAACAACCTCAGGAAGCAAAGCAGAATGAATCCATTGGGAGGACAAGAAATTAAAGCAAAGGAGGAGAATCCAACAAAAAAAAGTCATGACAATGATAAGTCAATACATATCTGTTATAATCATCAATGTTAATGGTCTCAATTCACCAATCAAAAGAAATAGACTGGCAGAATGGGTCAAGAAGCAAGATCCAACAATATGCTGCATACAAGAAACACACTTAATTCAAAAAGAAACTCATAGAATGGAAGTTAAAGGGTGGAAAACAATACTCCATGTGTCAGGAACCTGAAAAAAAACAGGAATAGCTATCCTCTTTGCAGGTCAAGTGGATTTCAAACCAAAATCTGAAACAATTCTGGTCCCAAGAATTTCAGATAAGGGATAGTCAACTTTTATCTACAAATCTATTGTGAACATGTGTTTTCATTCCTCTTAAAGTAAAAACTGAAGAACAGAGCTGCTGGTTCTTAACAGTAATACAAATAATAGCTATATTGTTTCCCAAAATGGTTTTATCATTTTATATTCACATTAGCAGTATTCAAAAGTTCTAACTGGTTCACACCTAAGCTGGCATTGGTTCTTTTAAAACTTTTAACTTAACCTCCCTAATGAGTGTATAATATGATCTTGTTATTGTACTGATTAGTATTTTCTGATTCTAGTATTGCACACCTTTCCTCGTGCTGTACTGGCTATTTATCATTTTCTTGTCTACTTTTTAATTGAGTTGTCTATTAATGAACTGTAAGAGTTCTTTATATATTCTGCCCATAAGTTATATGCCTTATAAATATGATCTGTTTAAGGACTACTTTTCATTTTCTTAACAATGTCATTTAAAGTTCTAAATTTTGATGGAATCTCATTTATCAATTTTTTTCTTTTATACATCATGTTTTTTGTATTCTAGGAAATTCTTGCCTACCCTAAATTCATGAACATTTTCCCTTATAATTTCTTCTTAAAGTTTTATAGTTCTAGTCTCTCATATTTAGGTTCATAGATCCTTTCAAGTTATCTTTATGTATGGAAATAAAGGGTTCAGGTTAATTTTTTTCCATACAGATAACAGGTGTTCTAGTACCATTTGCGGAAAACACTATCTTTTCCTCTGTTCTTGAGTTGAATTTACATTCTATAAAATGTTAATGTTAAATAATCTTTCAAAACTCAGTGGACCATATATGTGTGGTTCTATTTCCAGATTTTCTGTTTTATTCCAATGATCTGTATGTCTTTCCTTACACGAACACTGCCTTGATTACTGTCACTTTAGAGGAAGTCTTAAAATTAGATAATAAGGGCCCAGGATTTAGCTCAGTTGTTCCACCACCTGCCTCGCAAGTGCAAGGTCCTGAGTTTGATTCCTGGTACCACCACCACCCCAAAAAATAGGTAATAAATGTCTTCCAACACTGTATTTTTTTTCTTTTTACTTTTCCAGGTCCTTTGTACTCCTACATAACTTTTAAATTTCAATATCCAATTCTTCATTTATAGCAAGTATATATAGATCTGAATTTTTATGTATACCTTGTGTTTTCTACTCCTGCTAAATTCAATTACAAGTTCTAGGGGCTCCTAGAGATTTCTTAGTATTTTCTCTGTAGATGATCATTTTATCTACACACAAAGATTTTACTTCCACCTTGCCAATCCTATGCTAATTGTTTCTTTTTATTGCCAGACTATTTTAGTTTGGGCCTATGTTTCAAAGTTTAATGGACAGATGAAGAGTACATATATCTGCCATTGTTCCCCACATTAGAGAGAAAGCATTGTATATTTTCCATTCATATAAGGCGTTTTTGCTGAAGTATGGAGTACAAGTCTTATCTGTTGATAAGGTTCTGTTCTACTTCTAGTCTCCTGATAGCTTTTACCATGAACCGCTGTGGAATTTAGTCCAATACTTTTTCTCCAACTACTGACAGGATCATATGGCTTTTTCCTTTCCTCTGTTAAAATGATGATTTATGGGGGTGGATTTTCCCATGCTGAACCAACACTGCCATCCCTATAATAAAATCACTTTCTACATACTGCCATATCTGAATTCTAATAGTTTGTTTTGTTAAACAAATTTTTATCTATGTTCATACCTTTTTCTTCTATTATCTTTATCCAGTTTTAGGATTAGCACAATGTTGATTTCCTAAAATGAGGAGAGAAGTGTTCCTTCTTTTTTCTGCTTTAAATGTTTGATAGAATTCATCAGTTAAAATGTATATGAGTCTGTTGTTGTCATATGGGTAGGTTTTCAAGCTAGGAATATACTTTCTTTAATAGGTGCTATTCAAATTTTATATTTCCTCCAGAGTTAGTTTCATTAATTTGTCTTCCAAGGTACTTCTTAGAAGTTGTCAAATTTATTTCAAAAAAGATTTTTGTAATATGCTTTCTATATCCTTTTAAATTCTGTAAAACTCTCTGGTAATGTCCTCTAAATTTTGATATTGTAATTTTTAAAATGTATAATTGATATTGTGAAATAGGAAGAAAAGGTCTAAAGGAGTAGGGGAAGTGGGAGGGGTAGGGGGAAGGAGAGAAGGGAAAAGAAAAAATATGAGAAAAGGAAAAAAATGGAAACAAAGTCTTTGCAAATAGAGAAGGGTGGAGGGGGTGAAAGGAGGGCAGGGGAAGGGGAAAAAAATAAGAACCAAGATATATCATGTAAAGGTACAAGATCCCAATGATGAATGTAACTGTATTTTATATCTAAAATATATCAATAAACTTAATTTAAAAAAAAAGAAAAACTTAACCCAGGTGTGGTGATGCACACCTGTAATTTCAGCACTCAGAAGGCTGAAGCAGGAGGATCGCTGTGAGTTTGAGATCAGCCTGGGCTACATAGTGAATTCAAAATCAGCCTAAACTACACTGTAACACTCTGTCTCAAAAAGAAAAAAATTAAGATAATAGATTGAGTAGGCAAATATTATCATAGCAACATTTTCGTTTTACTGGTTACTGGTAAGGGACTCTAAGGATTAATTCCATCTCCAGGCATTATATTTTGCTGGAAACAACAGAGTGGGTTGTGATTAATATTTTTCATGATAAGATATCCTGGCTTCTCATATTCTTTCTATGTGAATTACGATGGACTGGGTCAATACTGGACTACAATACTGCCAAAGAATAGATGCTGTCTTAGTAAAATGTGATGTGGATGTCTGTGTGTTGTTCAGTAGCTAGCCTACAAGGACACCATCTATGCTTCCTTATCTCCTAGCCATTGATTATTTAGCTTGGGCTTGCAATTTCCCAATGACACTCATTCAGCCTCTGTGACCACTGTGAGAGGGAGGGTAATTCAGATGGTCACCTGCTTCTTCCACAGGCTTCCATGAGCAGACATTTCTACTTCCATGTCAGAGTCTGTTATACTTGAAATCCTGTAGGGTAATATTGTATTGCTTACTGTGGGTGATTTACTTTTAAATAATATATAAAACACTATAGTTACCAAGCAGTAACATTAGATGGTGACAATGTAATAGCATTCATCATGGATCCCTCAAATAACTAGTGCTTATCTATTTACTTAGATTAATTACCTAGCATACATACTCTCAAAATAGCTTCTACCCCTATGAAAAAGATAATTTTAGTAAAAATATAAAATGAAATAAATATAATAAACAAAAAATAAATACAGACCATTAAATTTTTATTTTATTGAACTTTGTATATATAACCATACCAACTATTTAAAATGTATTAACAAGTAATTTTGACGCTGGATGTATTGGCACACACCTATAATCCAAGCTACTTGGGACACTGAGACAGGAAGATCACAAATTCAAGGCCAGCCTAGCCAACTTAATAAGACCTTGTCTCAAAATACAAAAAGGGCTAAGGATGTGGCCCCATGTTAGAGCACCTGCCTAGAATGCGTTATATCTTGAGTTCAATCCTCAGTACCACATAAGAAAAGAGATTTTAATAAAGCCAAAAAACATCTACAAGAATTAAAATGTAGGTGACTTCTAAAGTATACCACTAATATAATGATTTAGTTTCTTTATTTTTCTATAGTTTTAAAACAACATTAAAGAAGGCATTTCTGTTTGAAAGAGTAAATCAAATTCAGAAAATTATATCATGTGGGAATTAGATTTGTGGTAACCAAACAAAAAGTACAACCTAAAGCTAGCACTGTTTCACTTTTTAAATTTAAACTCAAAAGTAGTATCCCCAAAATGAGAATGACCATAACTCAAGTTCTTTTTCTTCATCCTTATCATCTCTATACTGTCTTGTTTATTTTATTTGTTTTTTGGTTTTGTTTTTGTACCGGGGATCGAACTTGGGTCCTTGCACTTTCAAGGCAGGCGGAGGAACCACTGAGCCAAATCCCCGGGCCTTGTTTATTTTAAATATACTATTTAATTGCAAACATATGTGGTATCCCTGGAGTTGGAGACGGGAACTTTGTCAGAAGTGAGCTTGAATTCCATGCTATTATCAACTTGTCCTAGAAACAAACATGTATTACTAAATCCATACATGTTGGAGGCTGACTGGATAGTTGGGAATTTTCCAAATTAATTTCCATGTAGAATATAATTTTATTAAAGGACAAATAATAAATATTATATATATATATGAATCTATAGCTAGTATATATATTGTTGAAACTTAATAGTATTCATAAAAATTGTTTGGAGCTAGAACCAACAACACATTTTCATCAAGGAATATTTCATCATGGACATGGTTATGATGAAAAGCAGGGTGACTTGCAGTCAGTCATATTCCTGTTTTCAGCCTCTATAGACAATGCATCTCTGTATTGCTGCACGGGCTGAGACCTCCTAGCACCTTACCCTTGGTACAACACCAAGTTCTACAAACGGATCTAATCGAATGTGAAGTCAAAGAAACTCAATTTGAACACAAGAGAAAAAATATTGGAGTAGACCACAGGCCTCCATTGGATTTTTGATGGTTTCATTTAAAGATACATTATGAAGACGATCATAGTTGGCACTTACTGCGTTTCAGAAAATTTGGTATTAACTTGAATTTTAACTAGTTTTCCATAATAATTTCCAGTACTCCTTTCATGCCAGAATTTCTCTGACCACTTTTGGAACTACTGATGTTTTTATCATGGCCCCTATGAGGGAATTACACATACTACAGCCTTAGTCTCTGCGGTTTTACTTTTACTATTTGCTTCAAACTCTGTTCTTTCAAGCACAAAAGACTGTCTCCCAGGTGCTAGATTCCAAGATTTGTTTATATAACTTGGGTCTCATTTCAAGAATATATTCAGAGTACTTTGATGAAACTGTGTTGCTTGTTCTATCATTTTTAAAATCATTTTCACCCCCATCCCAATGTTGCTAATTAGACATAAAACTGATTTGTAAGGGAAGAAATTAAGCCTCAAGCTTCAACTGAAGCTTTACCTGCAAATAGTAAGCCAATACCTTCAATAGTTCGGAAACTGGTAGCAGGACTCTAGGGTCACAAGGCTGGCTGCATCTGAAATCGGGAATGACTGAACAGCAGTTGGCCCTCCATTGAGAACACAAACACACCTGTGCTTCCTATTTATGTTCACCTGCTAACTAATACCCCATTCTGTTCCACAACAACTTTTCCCAACAAACAACTATGTTTTAATCTATTAAATTCCTATAAATGTGTGTATCTCAATCTGCCTGTCACTGGAAATAAACAGTGGGGTGATGCTCCTATCAGATTTCAAAAGCTGATGGTGCTAGGTAACATCTTGTCCCAATTTGTGCTCAATTATGTTACACTGATGATTTAAAATCAACATAGTAAAAATATTTGCAGCACACAATATAGCAATTACTACAAATCAAGGCTCTCTGCCCCTGCTCCCTCCTGGGAGCTGGCTTTTGTTTACCAGTGCAGCATTGAATCTATAGGTCTGTTACTGCTTCACACGGGGAACTTCATGCACACTCCTTCTTCTCCTAGCCAGCGTGCCTGGTGAAAACTACAAGAATGCATATGGATGGACAATTCAGAAGCTACAGGAGTTCACTTAGAGATTGGCAATGGGGACCTATTCTATACTTACTCCCCATAGTGTAGGCAGAAGGAGAAATGATGTCTAAGTGCTAGAATACATGATAACTGCTTTCCATGTCTACTATGATGAAGCAAATGTCCTCTAATCCCCGACTCTTCATCAAAGTTCCAGCAGTTAAACTCAAATTTTTAACTGAGAACAGTGTAATGAAAGCTGGAGATGGAATTGAGGTATACAGGGTGAAGCAATCCTGAACTAGCAACAGAACAGACGGGAGCCATTCCCATCTGTAGGTCTGAAGCCCAACGAGGGAAATGCTCCTCATGACCCCTGGCACTAGGAGAGAGAAACTTCAGAACTGTGGCAAGGCATGCAGAAGCCCAGATCTCTTTCTTGACCTGCCTCCCTTCCCTACTAGTGCCTCCCATGGGCCAAGACAACCATAAGGCAGAGGCCAAGAGCTCAGGTGCTGCTGGTCACTGAGCTCGGCCCCCAAGGTGCAGAACAGAGCATAGTAGGACAAGAGCAAGGTTGTGGAGGGAAAGAGAATAATCCACCTAGGCTGTGCACTTTCCTTTGACTTTGATCTACATTCCTTCTTCCCCCTCCATGGAGCCTCAAGAGCAAGTAAAGAACTGAATCATTTAGCAGTGCACTTCTGTGTTTCACAGAAAAGATTATTTTATTCTGATGAAAAAGGAGAGTTATGAGGGAAAAAGAAAGGGTTTGGAGAACATGAGCCTGCTGTGGTTCTAATTTCAACCAATGTGCAAATTGCAAAGCATTTTTCATAGTGTACATAGAAAAGCCATACAGACTTCAAAATAGAGAAGTATGGTGTAAATGTACTCTCAGATTGTCTTTAACAGGTAACATGAAGCTAACACATACCTTTCTTTTGTCATAGAACAGCAGTACCATTCCAACAATTTTGCAGAACCTGATAAATGGACAATTAAGCCAGGAGAGTCTGAGCCACTTAGCTTGAAGGTGTTAAGGATGCTTTCTTGAGTTCATCACTCTGTAGCACTTGCTGGAGAAGTCGTCACAGAGATCAGGGAAATATATTTAAAGATAATAAAACCTGTTAAAATGTGCTACCCCTAATATACTGAGCAAGATTGTAACAACAACCAACTCTGACTCAGAAAATCTCTACATAATAAGCAGCATCTCCACCCATGCCATAGTTAGGGTATGAGTCTGCCAAGGGTGCCGTAAGAGAATGCCACAGATGGAGAGGCTTAAACAGCAGATACTCATTCCCTTACAGCTCAGGGAACCACGAGTCCAAGATCAAGATATCACTTTTCCCTAAAGGCTTGGCTGGACGGTTGGTGTGCTGTGGATATTATTTGACTGTGTTCCTAAAGGTTCCTGTGTTGGAATGTTGGTCCCAGTGTTGCAAGGAAGAGATGTGGAGCTAGTGGGAGGGCATTGGAGAACACCCTCCAAAGGAATTAATGCAGTTCTCCCTGTGAGACCCTAGGTACTGTATGGCTCCTGTCTCCCTTGTGATTTCTCCTCTCATGTGCACTCGCACCGCTGTGATGCTCTCTGCTATAGGGTCTTTACCAGGGTCAAACAGAAGCCAGTGCAGTGCTCTTGAACTTCCAGAGCTGTGAGTTAAATAAACTTAAAAATATATTTTTCTTTACAAAGTACCAAGCTATGGGTATTCTGTTACAGTAATAGAAAATGAACTAATACACTAGTAGACAGCTGCCTTCTCCCAGTGTCTTTACAGCGTATTCCCCAGTGACTTGTCTGGGTTCTAATCTCCAATTCTTACATTGACCCCAGTTATTTTGAGTTAGGCTCTACCTTCATGACCTTATTTATCTTTATCACTTTAAAGACCCTGTCTTCAAACATATTTACTTTCTGAAATGCTGGGGATTCAGATTTCAACATGAGTTTTGTGGGAACACATTTCAACCCCCAACAATCAATATGTATATCTCTTCTCTCTTACCTCCCATGCCATAGATTCCTCAAGACTGAATATTTTTGTTCTAGGCATCCTTTGCTTCCCCCAGTCAAAATACATCATTCTTTTATAACTTTCTTTCAGTCAATGTCTTCTCCTTCCAAGTCTAGTAGCCAAATTATCTGACAAATTATAGATGAAAAACAATTCAGTTCTTTCTGCTTATGAGGATATCAATCTCCCAGGTAACACGAGCTTTCTGGGAACAATACCAATACTGAGACAGGAGACTAGAATGGCAAGAATTCCAGGCATCTTGAATTCTGGAAAGAGGGATGCTTGAGGCAACGTGGTGATTATACTTGACTTCTAATAAAGAGAGTGCTAGAAGGACCCAGCACAGGGCCAGGTACACAGATGGATCTGAGTCTCTGTTAGTTCCCTTCTGCATAGAGGCAGCTGCCCAGCCTCTGCTCAGCATATCTTACCGTCTGTCCCATCCATGGCTGCCCTCTCTGCAGACCTCTGTCTTCATTTATAGTCCTTTACATTCTCACTTCAAAGTGATCCTATAACATAATTTTTAAAATTAAAAATGCCAGGGCCTGGAATTTAGCTTAGTGGTGCCACAGCCTGCCTCTCAAGTGCAAGGTCCTGAGTTTGATCCCCAGTACCACCAAAAAAAAAAAAATGCCTCCCCCAAGTCCCTTCATAAAATCCTTCAACAAATTCCTGATGCTTGGTACCGGGGATCTGAACTCGGGTCCTTGTGCTTGCAAGGCAGGCGGCAGAACCACTGAGCTAAATCCCCAGCCCAAAACATTTACTTCTAATCATGGTTTTAGAGCAGGAGTCCACAAACTAGGACAAATCTGACCCACTGGTTTTTGTGTACAGCCTGAGACGCAAGAATGAATTTTCCATTTTTAAATGATTGAAAAAATTACACAGAAGGTTTCATGACACATGAAATTCAAATTACAGTGCTGAGAAATAAAGTTTGTTGATGCATAGCCATGGTCATTAACTTCCCCATTGTCTGGCAGCTTCTCAATCTGATGATGAGTTAAATATTTAGCTTGAGACTGCGTGTCTCATAAACCTAAAATATTTACTCTCTGGCCTGTCACAGAAAAGCTTTCCAGTCCCTGCAAGAGAGAATCTGGGTGGTTGGTACCTTCTACTTTCCATCCACACCTCAGATGGGCCCGCACTTACAGTGCCTCTGCCACAGGAACCATCTGCCCGGTCCTCAGGCAGGCTGAGTACATGTCCACTCCAGAGGCATTGGAATGCGCTGCTTTCTGTGCCTGAAATGTCTTGCTCTGCTTTTTACTGGCTGATTTCTTTTTCCTCAGAACTCAGTAAAAATGTCATTTCTTCCAAGAAATTTTCCCTGAGCACCCTGTATGAAGCAGCTCCCAGCCTGTCTTCCACATCCTGTTGAACTTAACCAATCTACCTCCACTTACACAAGTCTAGGCAACACGAGGGCATTTAAGTAAGTTTTAATTTTTGAGGCATTGAAAATAAAATGACATTAACTGTAATTTTTCAGCAAAATTGGAATCATAACATATTTTAATAAATTACTTTCTAAAAGTGATTATCTAATGATTTAATTTTGGAAAACATAGATTATAAAGAAGAAAAATCTTAAAATTTGCTCTAGCATACTATCATCCTCAGATTATTACCTTTAACATTTGATGTATATATTTCTTTGATTATTATTTTTTTTTTGGTACTGGGGATCGAACTCAGGTCTTTGGGCTTTCAAGGCAGGCAGCAGAACTTCTTTGAGTTTTTAATGTAGCTTTATCATTTAAACTAAAGCATAATAACTAGTCGGTCATTACATTTCCTGACTCTAACATGCAGGCACTTGGTGCTGTTGTACCTATTAAAGAAGAATACTTTATAAATTCATGAATTAAAATATTGTTCATTTCTATAAGAAATTTCTACTGTTTATTTCTTATAAGAATTGTAAGATCATGAATGAAAACATACATATACCTCAACCTAGTTCTATATTATGAAATGGAAATGGAAATGCTTCTACTAAAGGTTTGGGCTCCTAAAGTGGAAGCAAGGAAGAGAGGGAAGAGGGAGGGAGGGGAAGGAAAAGGAAAAATGAAGAGAGAATTAGGAGAGAGAGTTCGCTTTGTTTTATTTTTCCTGAGTTTACGTTTTCATAGAAAACTGTATGCCCATCTCAGTTTCTATGTCTCCTCCTTACAGTTCTGTGTTAATCAGCCTTTGAGCATTTTAGAAATCATTGTGCACAGATTGCAAAGTGGCCTTGATCTAGCCTTTCCTTAGGCCTCCAGTTCTGTTTCTCCTCAGCCCTGTCAGTAGCACCAGTCCTTAAAAAGCATGTCTGAAAATTCTTTGCCACTCCTACTAAGGGGTGAGCTATGTTCCCCCTCCTTGAATCAGGGCAGCCTTATGGCTTTTTTTTAAAAGATAGAGTATGACAGAAGTGACAATATATGATTTCAGAAGTAAGATCAGAAGAGACCATGAACTTCCTCACCTACTTTGAATGGGCGGAGGGACACCCACATGGGGCAGCCTTCAGAGAAGTTCAGCAACTCTGACACCACCAGACTCAAAGGCCTCAGGTAAGTGTTCTGTCAGCATGAGCTCCTAGACCAGCGGCTGTGGGTTGAATTGTGATGGGAAATGAGATTATTTAGTAAGGTTTGTCAAGCAGACTCAAGTCAGTGCCATCCCCAGGGATGAGTCGTCTCCCCTTCCTGGCATGGGGGAGAAAATGGTGACACTTTCACAAGGGGAAATTTTTTACTTGCCTTAGGCAAAAAGGAAGAGGACAGAACTCTTTTTCTACCATTTCTGTTGCCTTCAGCTCAAAATCATCCTTGTGACAAAGTAGCATATATATTTTTTTCCGGTACCAGGAATCAAACTCAGGACCTTCCGCTTGCAAGGCAGGCATGCCGCCACTGAGCTAAATCCCCAGCCCCTAAAGTAGCAGATTTTGAGGTGGCATATTCAGTCTTCTTCAATATTACGACTTTGTGAGATATCTGGAAATACTTGATATCAGATTTTGAGACCATACATGATATAAATATCTTCCACCATTTCTTGGAGTATATTATTGTTGTTATTAGTCTTACAAGGATTGCAAGGATAATCAAACTTCCTCCTACTATGACCATTAAAGCAGGCACATGAGCTAAAAAGCACTAACTGTAAATAATCACAGATTCTTGCTAATGACAGGATTCTGTCTAGACCACAACACATAGCCTTTCTCTACTCTGGCAAGAATTACTCCACAGCATGAATCTTTCTCCCCTCAAAATGGAAGTCACTGTAACTGCTAGAACAAAGGATAAATAGGGCATGCAGCACAGTGAGTAGCACTGACTGACCTGCTTCCAGCCTCACTTTGTCATGAGCTCACTGCAGAACCTCCATTAGACACAAGGTTCTTCACTTAAAATAATGAAAGATTCAACTCACTAATAATTAAAGTACTGCCCATAAACCTTGGAACCCACCCTAAATAGTGACTTTGATAAATTAGGTGTTAAAACTTGACTATAATGTAGCCCCAGGTATGAGAACCATAATTTATTCTGATTCTTAAAGCTTAGACATCAGGAAAATACATTCCAGTGATGGGACATGATATGTCTAGACGTCTAGCCACAAAGTTGAGACCAGAACACCGACTCAGCATCACACTGACCTAAGAGGAAGGGCCCTGCACTTTTGCTGTGTCCTCCCTTAAGAGGAAAAGAGTCTGGGAGGATAAGTGAAAGTTCCCCCACGAACCTACATCACTCTTGCTCCTAGACTGAGAGCTCAGAGTTTCCTGCAAACATGTCTGAGCCTACTGCCATGCCAGGGTACATCTCTTCCTGGCTCTGCCCTCCACCAGGGCAGACCCAAGGGTTGACCAACAGGCAACTATTCCAAGTTGGAGTCCAAATGCAATGAGAGTTCATGCTGGGGTGAGGTGAGAAGACAAGTGGGCAGGGTACCACACTCTGGTCGAAAACTCCCCAAAGTCCAAAACTCAGTTCAAACTTGGCCATCCAGATCATTATGATAGTGTACCTGGCATAGCAAGAGAACAGAATATACTGCATTTAGCGGTTACTTGATTAACAACTTTTAAATGTTAGACCAAAATTACATCAGCCTCTGTTTGGCCTCCCATCATGGACCTTACACATGTCAGGAGCAGGCCTGCCTAGAATCCCAAATTTCAGTACATCAAGAGCTAGTAGGAACTGGGCTTTACAAGACATAATGTGTGTCTGTCATATCCCACACTCAGAATGTATAACAGTAGGTGAAAAGGTTAACAGTTCCTCTAACAATGATGGTCTCACTCGCATGGAGTTTCAGAGGTTTTGTTAATATATATTTTATCCTTGTGTTTGTTTTTCATCTTAATATGTGTTCTTACTAGGTGCTATGATCTGAATATTTGTATTCCCTCAAAATTTCTATGCTGATACCTAATACCCAATGCAATAGTATTACGGGGTGGAGGCTTTGGAATATGAATAGTTCATGAGGATACAGCCTTCTTGAATTGGATTAGTGCCCTTAAAAAGAGGCTTGAGGAAGTATTTCATCACTTCCACCATGTGGGGACGCAGCAAGAAGGCACCATCTTGGAAGCAAAGAGCAAGCCCTCACCAGACTCTGAATCTGCTAGAGCCTTCATCTTGGACTTTTCAGCCTCCAGAACTTTGAGCAATAAATTTATTTATAAATATCTCATGTAAGGTATTTAGGAATAGTAGCCCAAACAGACTAAGACTCAGAAAATCACAACATACAGAATTTCTTTTCCGGGTCTTCCTTTACCTCAGGAGTGGGCAGTATGTTCTCAGATGTGATAGCCTGGGGCTCATCCAGGACTCTAACAACTTATGCTTACTGGCTCACAAGCAGAAGTACAAATAGAACACTCTCATCTTGGACATGCAAGGTAGTTATCTATTTAATTGTTTTATTTATTTCTTCTTGGCTGTGCTTTTGTTTGTGAAGCCCATTGTCTGAAATAGAAAAAAATGTTTCAAAGGCATGAGATTCCCAAACATGATTCAATGATAAATATTCATCATTAATATAAATTTCTTCTAAGTAATATATTTCACTCTTTGCCAAAATATAGAGTCTAGAAAAGGGGGGAAAGGTGGTATTGTAGTTTGGTTTCTTTGTCATCATTAATAAATCTCAGAATGAGTGACTAGAAAGACCATTGAAGAGTCTTATTCTGAATCACATTTAGGGCAGTCTAGGTCAAGAGCATTTTAGATTCGCTAAAAAAATGTCCACTGTTCCTCTCCGTCACCTTAAGCAAAACACAAAGCCATTTGGGCACACTGAGAGCTCAGCTTTACCATTCATTGTTTTTTAATTAAGGTATAATACTAATGGCCTGTTAAGAAGTCTATGGCTTGCAGACGCATAGCACAGAGACGGCTGAATGGAGCTGAATGGAATATTCTGACCACTCTCACAAGCATCTTCAGGTCCCAAATACCTACTAGTCCTGAGAAACCACTGGGTTCAGAATGTTATAGGGCCTGATAAGAAGTTTTCTCTGTAGATGACAAGGCAAGCAGCATGAAACTCATTTTCTACCCTCTGAGAAGTGTGTGATGTGGACCACCTGGCCTGTTTGTGCCCGTGAGTCCCAGGTAACCATTCAGTGATGGAGATGAGCTCTTTCCTCACATTTCTTGTTACTTTGTGTTCATGTTCTGTGTGTGCCGAGTTGCTCCTGTGGTCTTTGTCCATAGAGTCTTCCTTAGTTGTGACAGCTTGAAATGAAACAAGTTGAAATCCAACTGTGCATATTGGACATCATGTAGGTCAAACAGAAAACCAAGGCTGGCCTTTGAATATTGGAACTCTGTCATGGTGTTAAAGAATGAGACACTTACTATATCCCTCCTGATTGGTACCAGTCAGGTCTCTTAAGGTTTACCTTTCTTCAGGCTCAAAGTCATTAGTCTCTTACATTAAAAATATGCCATACCATGTGGTGCACTGGCATTTCCTTATACCAGCGCACAATTCACACACACACACACACACACACACACACACACTTACCTTTCTGTAACATTGGTGCCCCTGGGGCTACACTGTATTCTCC
Organism: Heterocephalus glaber; assembly: GCF_053883595.1. Classification (NCBI taxonomy): domain Eukaryota; kingdom Metazoa; phylum Chordata; class Mammalia; order Rodentia; family Bathyergidae; genus Heterocephalus; species Heterocephalus glaber. The sequence continues at coordinate 1,221,416 of NW_028258343.1, forward strand.
CCACCTAGTTGCCAGGAATCATCTTGATTCTTTCCCTTCCCTCTCTCTTAGCATTGAGCAGCTACCATCCATACAGCCTACCTCTTTAAGTACCCTGAAGTCCACCCACTTCTCTCTCTGTCCCTTGCTGCACTGTCTTCCCTATAGGCACAAGCCAATCCTATCTTGGTCTTCAGACCTTAGCTCCTGCTAACATAGTGCCTGGCTCCTAGCAAGTACTCTATTGTGTTTACCAAAGGAATTCTTTTCTCATGCAACTGCTTGATTTGTTTGTAAGAACATACTGCTCTCCAGGTAATATGACTTGGTAGGCGACTAAATGGGGGGGCAGAAGTGATTCATACATACCTCCCTAGCAATGTGACAAAATGTCAGGGGTCTCCTCTGCCAGAATGGATTAAGCTCCTGACCTAAAGCATTGTATTTTCAGGCTTTAAAATTAAATACTATCTCTAAGGTAACAACTATCCCTTCCGTTGAAAGCAATGAGTTTAGCCAGTTCTCAAGACCATGAGGGAATGGGAGACAGATGAAGCAGGAGAATTTGGGTACCTGAGTAAATTGAGTGTGATTCATAACATGAGATATTGCCCCAGGGAGGGACAAAATCTGAAGGAATATCAGAGAAATCCGACTTGAGGCATTTAGGCTCTGCCTCTAGAATTAGATACATCACAAGAAAGAAAAGTCAATAATTCACACTTAAGTCAGAAATTGGAGAGTCTGTACTTCCTGTCTAGGCCATGGCCCTTACTCTCAGAGCCATAATTCTCATTCTAGACATGAGTCTAATAAACCCACATGTCTAGATTTCCTGGAATTTTCTGACCATGGATATGGACTTGTTCCCAGAGACTTCCACCTTCCATCTGCCTCCTTGAATGGCCAGTTTCCATGGAGCAGTAGCAGACAGCAGATGGCTACATGATGTTTTCGGGCGGCTGCCTGGCTTGACACCCTTGGCAGGTGAAGATTTATCCTCACCCAAATATATGAGCCACCCAGTTCATTGTGTAATTTATTGTCTGAGTCAAAATAGGGTGAAATAAGAGCTCATAAAATAATCCAGTTGGCCAGAAAGTGTTCTACATTTATTTCTAAGAGTGCAGGAAATCAAGTGGGATCAAGGAAACCAGGTGGCATCATCGCGGGATCTGCCAGCTGTCTCCATTAGCAGGAGTTGCCCCGAGTCACTGGGTCACTCCCTCCCTCTCGCGTTCCCCTCTCTTCTTCTTTGCCCCTCTTAGTCTTCTTCCTCTTTCTTCTCTGTCTTCCTTCCCCTGCGTTCTTCCTTTTCTCTCCTCCTTCCCTGTTGTTTCCGCTTCTGTTCTCTCTTCTCACCCAGTACTGATTTGCTTGGACTGCCGTGACAAAATACCACTGACCAAGTAGTTTAAATTGCAGTTATTTATTTTCTCAGTTCTGGAGGCTGGAATTTCAAGATCGAGGTGTCAGTAGGTTTGGTTTCCTCTGAGTCCTCTCCTTGATTTGCAAATGGCCGTCCTCTTGCTACTTCTCACTTGGTTGTCCCTCTGTGCACAAGTGTCTGTCTGAGTCCTAATCTCCCCTTTTTATAAGGAAACCACTCACATTAAATCATAGCTCGCCTAACAGCTTCATTTTAATTAATTATTTCTTTATTCTGAGATATTGAGGGTTTGGACTGCAGCATATGAAGGGAGGGAGGCAACACAATTCAGCCCATAATTCTCCTTTCTTTTTTACCTTCATTTTTTTCTTCATTTCATTTCCTCCTTTAATAATTCAGCAAATACCTGTTGAGGGTTTACCATGGGTCAGATGCTGCAGAGAAGAATGAGATAAAAAGAATTCTACCAAACCCCTATTCTAAATACACACACACACACACACACACACACACACAAACACACACACTCCACTGTCCATAAAGCTCCCCTATTTTGGGACTCCCCTGACATCTTGTCAGATTGAGACAAATGTTGGTCTTTGTCACATCACAATTAGTAGCACACCATTAAAGGCCAGGCCAGGATGGGATGGTGGAGGCAGCTAACAGGAGTTAGGCCCTGGCTCTGCCTTTGACTTTATGAATGACCTTGACAGGGGATCTGGTCTACAAGAGCCTCGGCTATAGAAATGAGAGGGGTGAGGCTAGATGTCTACGAAAGTCTTCTCAGTCTCCACTGATCCTAATAGCTGAAAGATGCTCTCAGTGAGAGAAGGACATAGGGGTAACAGGAAGAACCTAGCCTCCCAGGCCAGGAATGTTTAAAATGGAAAACAAACAACAGTTTGACTCTTTGAAATGCTTGTCTGTCAGGAAATATATAATAAATGTCCTGTTTCCCCTTAAAAGATTTAAATTGCTTGTCTGGATGAAACTTGCATAGAAGCAGAGCGAACGAGCACAGGGAAAGCCGTTGTCCCAAAAATAACAAAATTTTTAAAATCTGCAGAGAACCACTGCCACCTGCTGGGTATGAGGTGATGCTGTTGCGTGTGGTAAGTGACAAATCATGAAAAATTGCCAGGTTGAGATTTGACTGAATATCCAATCCAAAACATTAATCTTAATCAGAAGCTGTGCTTTTAAGCTTTCCACCAGACTGTGGATTTTCCCATGGGTTAATTTTAGCCATGTTTTAGATTTACATTTGCACCACACTGTTCATCCCTGCTTCACAAACCAGGACTCAATGGTATGTACTAATAAAAGCCATTCAGTGAAAATCTATTATTTAGACTGTATAGCTAGGCTCACAGGCCTAATGTGCTTTAGTCCAGACACTATTAATCACTCAATGTGCTCATCACCCTGGCAGACCTCCAGATCGCCTTCTAACTCTAGAATTCAACCACACGGGGAAAACCCAGTATTTATTGAGTTTGGTTAAACACAGGGCATTTTATACACTGAAGGCTATGTGGAGAAATGTAAGGCATGCCCCTGATCTTTCATTTTGGAAAGGTGGCATGAAAGTATAAAAGAAAGACAGCAATTATTTTAAAAACCAAATTATCATGCCACTCAATAAATAAAATATGCCCTAGAATGGAAAGGACAATAAGTACTTTAAGAACCAGTGATTTGGGGCCAGGGATTTAGCTCAGTGGTTCTGGAGCCTGCTGTGCAAGCACAAGGTCCCAAGTTCGATCCCCAGTAGCAAAAAAAAAGAACCAGTGATTCAGGCTGGGGCCATGAAGGGTTTTAGAGAACTGCATCTGGCAGAAGAACAAGGATTTTGATGATATCCAGGGATGATTGGGAAAATGGAGCAAGCACAAAACAAATGGAGGTAGAAAACATGTTAGACATTTTTGATAAGAAAAATATGACATGAAATGTGCTTGGGAAACATCAGGAAGATCAATTTAACCTGAGTAGGACTTTTTAAGAGAATAGTTTGAGATAAGGCAGGAAAGGGAAGTTGAGACAGGATTAGATGATTCTGTAAATGCAAGGAAAGGGAGTGTGAGCTTATTCCTGTAAATCATCAAAAGGCATTGAAGACTGCTGGAAGGAAAATTAAATGATAAGAACGGTGTTCTAAGGAGACTCACACCTGGCAATCACATACAGGATGAAGAGATTGTAAAACGTGAAAAGGTTCCCTGAATGTGTGGAAGACAGAGATTTAAAGGGAGGAGGGAATTTCAAGGTCACAAATGTGTATGTAAAAGCAGAAAAGGAATCTGATTCTTTGACACATTTCTGCAACAAGGAACATATACTCATTTAAAATAGTTCTGAATATTAAAGCAAAGGAGTATCCACATAAGGAAGGAAAAGAAGAGGGTGAAAAGGGGGTCAGAAAAGAGAAGGATCATGACCCAAAACCTGAGAGAGGCAACGACAATATGTTCAAAATCCCTGAGAGCCTCTTCCTGTAAGTGGCCTGAGGTGACTTATGAAAATGGTTCGCTACTCTCTTAATCCAGAAACCCCCACAAAATCATACAAATCAAGAGGCTCAAATCTTCATGTTCATTTTAAGAACAGCCATGAAACTCCCAAGACCATCAAGGGTATGCATATCCAAAAGGCCACCAAGTATCTGAAGGATGTCACACTAAAGAAGCAAGGTGTGCCATTCCGGTGTTACAATGGTGGAGTTGGTAGGTGTGCCCAGGCCAAAAGGTGGGGCTGGACACAGGGTCAGTGGTCCAAAAAAAGTGCTGAATTCTTGCTGCATATGCTTAAAACTCCAGAGAGTAATGCTGAACTCGAGGATTTAGATGCAGATCGTCTGGTTATTGAACATGTCCAGGGGAGCAAAGCACCCAAGATGGCGCCACCATACTTGTAGAGCTCATGGCTGGATTAACCCTTGCCACACTGAGATGACCCTGACTGGGAAGGAGCAAATTGTTCCTAAACCAGAGGAGGAAATTGCACAGAAGAAAAAGATATCCCAGAAGAAACTGAAGAAACAAAAACTAGGCATAAAATAAATGCAAATAAAAGTAAAAAAAAAAATCTGGAAGATTAAGAATTGAAAAAATAATTGGTTGGACATCATTACACATTATAAATAATGTCTAAGTAAAAAATTAATTAACCAATTGATTATTCAGTTTCCTGTCATTATAGAGGTTTGGGCAGGAAGGAACTCAGAAACCATCCCCCTCTAGGGACAGTAACAATAAATGCAATAACCCTGTACACCGTCTTCCAGCTTCTGTGTCAAGTCTAGTGTTGTGAGGTTAAGTGGACCATCCAGAGATTTGTGAACATGCAGAGGCAGGTATGTGAACTCACTCCACCACCTCCCACACCCATTTTCCTCCTGAGATTAGATCATCCTCATCACTCTAGATTATCTACCTTGCCCGTGTCCTTCTAAATATGCAGGACCATCGCTGAGCACACTGCTCCAGAAGTGTCCCCAAATCAGCAAACTGGACACAATAATAACTTCTTCCTGCTTCAGTTCATAGAGCAGGGCCTGAGATAGCACTGTTTGGGTCTGTGCTGGACTTGATTCGAGGAGTTATTTTATTAGATGCTCTAGTAAACAGGGCCACTTCAGTCCTCTACTTGTGCACTTGTGCTGAAGCTAAATAGGGCCTATTTTTACTTTACTCCCATTAGTATTTTTTCTTTTTGATACAATTTCAGCCCAAACCTAGCCCTGGATTTGGTAGCATGTCTTCATTTTAATCAATATTTGGTGGATGAATAAGTTGATGAATGTATTTTCAGTTTTTTTATTTTGTCAGACAATATATTTAGACTTTGTCCCAGTTTCCAACATCCAAGAACCTGCCAAACATATCAGTTAGGGACACTTTGGGCAGCAAACAACAAAAAAAATTCTAGTCCCAAAATTTAAATGAATATATTTTATTTCCCTCAAATAACAAGAAATCTAGAGGCAAGTGGTCCAAATTCACACTGCCACTCAGAGATGCCATCAGAAAGCAAGTTTCTTGCCATCTCCTGAAATCCATCATCCTTAGCAAGCTGTTTTCCTGTTGGTGCTTCCTCTCTCTTGGTCATAATATGCTTATTTCACCTGCATCAATGCAAGCACCTTCCAGGCAAAAACAAGAGAAAGAAAAATGGGCAAACCCCATGCTATTTTTCAAACCCCATGCTATATTGTATTCATTTACTGACAAAATAAAAAACTGGGTCTGTCCCTTATACATCAGGAAAGCAAGAACCTTCCCAGAAGCAGCACTCAGCAGTCTCCCTTTCCATTTTATTGGCCAAAACTGGACCACACAATCATCCCTGAACCAATTACTGCCACTTTTGCACATATCACTCAGGCTTATTAGAATTGGTGAATTAAAGAACAGTCATGAGTTTAGGATAATCATGAATCATTCCCAGGGACAGAGAGTAGATCCAAAGGGGAGGCTTTACCTCCTTGAAAGCAAAGGTAACTTCTGCTACTCCCCAAACAATCAAGGAAGGAGGAGTTTGGAGAGTGGGTGAGCAAAGGGAAGTGCTTGCCACTTGTCCCTTCACTAAGTATATTTAGATAAGCAAATGTTTGTAGGGTTTCATTCGAGGTTGTCAAAGGTATGGAACCAGTATAGAATTTCATGGTAGACCTAAAACTGACTTGTTTTCCTGCCGAACAGAGTCATTTACTGTACCTCATGAACCTGGAATAAAAATTTAAAAGAACTCTAGGATACCTACACGTGTTCCAAGTGAGACTTGTAGGCCTGGCTGACTTGACAGTTAAGCAGCATCCAACACTTCTCCATTTCTTCTCTTTATATCCCGTACCATTTGCCCCATAAGAACTTGAGTGTGTTGTAGAGCCCTGATAATACTTTATTCACATCCACATCACCCAAACTTAGCACATCAGTTGGCCTGAACTCAATGAATATTTATTTTTTAAATGAAATTTCAAGTTATTGGTGCATGGGGCAATGTACTATAAAGTAAATGTTCTTTGCCTCCTAGAAAGATTGTCTTGGAAATCCATTTTTGTGGTGTCACCAAAATTTCAGCAGGTTTGTTTTCTTTCCTATGTATCTGTTTTGGAAACTTTATTGGTACTGAGTACTTAAGAATCAATTTACTTTTATATCCACACAACTGAATGTGAATCAGCATGAAAAAAGGAACAAACTACAGGTGTGTGTTGTGATGTGGATGAACCAAAAAATGCTATGCTCAGTGAAAGAAGCCAGAACAAAGAGGTTGCATATAGAATTCTATCTGGTTCTACTTATATTAAATATCCAGAAAAGGCAAACCTAAAAAGATAGAAAGTAGACAGGAAGGCACTAAGGGTGGAGGACAATGGAGATTCATAGAAAATGTACATGAGGAACCATTTTAGGAGTTTAAAAGTTCCAAAATAGATTTATGGTATTGGTTGTACAACTTGGTACATTTACTTTAAAATTCACTTGAAAGGGTGAATTATATGATGTGCAAAATATGCGTTGATAATGGTTTTTAAATGACTTTCAGTCTCTGGAGGTTTTATAGTATTCTTAAGAGAAGCAGTGATCTGCATGAAGTTCCAAGTAGAAAGGAACATCTCTCATAAGAGGTCAGGTTTTGAGTGCAAGAGCAGAAATATTTGAGGCGCATGTTACCCCTCAGGAGACTCTTTAGGGGATGCTTCATTACACCTAGATTGAAATTTCCAAAGCAGCATTGGCAAACTATGAAGGCATCTTCCCCACCACACCTATATGAAATGCTCTTCATTTGCACATCTTCTCCCACTGCAGACCTTTATGGTCAACTGGATTCATGGGTGAGATTTGCTAGTTAATGGCCTGGGTCCTGAGGGAAACAGACTAGTCTTGATTGGAAGTAAGTGCAACATCTACACAAACAAAAAGAAAGACCATAAATAGAGATCTATTACTCTGTTAAACACCAACACTCCTTAGCGTAATGCTTACTTGTTATTTACTATAAGGATTCCCTGCAATTAGGCCTTGTATGTGCACTGCCTCAGGGGAGCTACAAATACTTCAGGAAGGGAAAATTGAGGAGAAAAAAAAACAAAACCCTCACTCACCAAAAGGGAAATTTCATCTGTTCATACTGCCTTGTTGTCTTTTTCTTTTTCTACATTTTACTACCAGCATCTTCTTTATATTAAAATCCATGTTTTGTTTTGACAGTGGTCTCACACATGGGATTCAGTATTTCTGTTGATCTAGCTAGGGCAGGAGAGGCTTGGGGTACTCCCCCAAGATTCTTATATGAGACCCCTGGAGCCTGCGAAATATAGGTAGCATGGGAATGGTCCAAACATCCACTTTAATGGCTGAATGGCATTTTACTTATGGATGAACCACAATTTTTCAATGGTCTTTCTTTTGTTAGCTATGCCAGTTTATCTCTAGGTTTCCATTATTTCCAACTAAGACTATAATAAGCAGCCCATAGTTAGGTCATTGTGTATATTTAGGATATTTTCTAAAATAAACTTCTGAGATCATTATCACTGGTTCAAATTTATGCATGTATGTGTATGGATTGAAAAATTGTACTTTAAGAATTTTGTGTTAACAAACCTCTAACAGAAGTATATGAGTATTTGATTTCTTAGTAATTGGATGTTTCTCTTTTTTTTAATCATTATAAATTTAATAAGTAAAAAATTGTACTCATTTGAAATGTACACTTGTTTGAATACTAATGAGCTGGGTAATTTTTCTGTTTATTAGCTTATAATGTTGTTATATCCTTCTGCTCCCACTAGCACTTGGCTTTTTAATTCACAATTCAGTTCATTCTTTGAGAAACAAGCCTGGGCTCACCCTCAGCTTTCCTATAGCACAAGCTCGAAGTAAATTCAAGGATTAGCCAGCAAAACAGGCTTTAGAGTTATGTTTCAGATCAGAATTCACACCATTTTGAATCACTCTCCATCAATTCAGGCACTTGACAAAACTGTGAAGCACAATTAAATGTCTGGGATATAGACAGCCTTTGGACACAAAATTTAATGGAAAACCTTTCCAAGAATTCTCTGCACCATCTCTAAAGAGAAAGCTCAGAGGTCTTAGAGGCAGTTATCAGATGAGCACCTCGGTATTGAATGAAGAATTAGGCTTGTAATAGAATCTCTGCTGAAAAGTTTAGATAGCAATGAACTCTTGTACGAAGGTAAAGAGGAATCTTGAGAAACTGACAATCCAGCCACCTCTCACAGACCTCAGGAATCTTGTCATGGATTAGTCAGTTCTTGAAGCTTGCCTGCCCCCCTTTATTTTTCCTCCTTCCCTTCCTTTCTTACTCCCTTCCTCCCTTCCTTCCTTTATTCTTTCCTTTTCCTTCTGTCTGTTGTCCTTTCTATTTGGGAATATCTATAGAAAGTATTTGGGACTTCAAAAATTAAATAGTAAACTCCATTCCAAAGACATGCATAAGGCATTCAGAAAATAATTTAAAACTTGGCCCTTTCCCTTTGACAATGTTTTTATACTTTTGCTTTCCACAAGCTAGTAAAAAGGAGATTCCCAAAGGTGAATTATTGATGTTTAAAGTTTTGTATATACAGAAGTAGTGAATGTTTGTTCAAAAAGTCTAAGCAATATAAAACTGTATAAAGTCCAGAGTAGAAGGGCCACTTGCATGCATATGAACAGAGAAAGGACTTCACAAATGCTCCGGTTCCCAGGGTAAGAGCATGAGTGGTATCACCACAGATATTTTCCCACATACGTGCACCTATGGAGCATATATGTAACATGATGTTCTCCCTTGTCTTGAAATCTTGACTAAAGTTCCAGTGCCAAAGGTAGTAGTCTCAACAAAGCTGCACATTCTAAATAATGCCAAGCAGCTGCCCCCGAGCCCTTCAGCCCCATGAAGAGTTGACAAATTTGGACATTGTACCTCTCCCTGCCACCTCATCTGGCCACTAGAAGCAGGTGTTCAGGCTCATGAAGGAGAAAGGGAGAGGTTCAGGCTACAGAAGGACAAAGGGAGTCATCCGGGCAGTGAGGTGCAGGCCCAGGATAAGTACTTTATCAGGGCTAGAATGCCCCCTTCTCATCCCCCAGGCCAAGCCAAGCAAGGAGAGTGCCCAGAGCACCATCACAGAAACAGAGGAGCTGCACCAAGGGTGGGTGGCATCTGAGTTGAATGCATGCCTGCTCCGCTGTTGGACTTTGTAAAAGAGCCTGCGACATGAGCCTTCCATTGGGGCAAATGGGAACAGGCGTCTGCAGCCCCATCTGAGGCTTAGAGGCACTGGGGCTGCCTGGAGAAGGACAGCCGGCAGGCTCAGGCATCACATCCTAGGTGACACTGCACTGGGCTGTGGTCTGAATCCCTGACAACTAGAAAATACAAATGAAATATGGGAACACCATGATTGGACAGGTGAGCAAAAATGTAAAAGACTGATAAACTCTTGTGTTGGCAAGAGTGCACAGAATAGGGCATTCTTATATGTTATAGATAAGAGTGCAGATTTAAACACCTCTTCAGAGCACAATTGGCAGTATCTTTTAAAATTTTTAAACTGTATCTGCCTTTTCACCCAATAACTCTATATCCAGCACACTCTTTTAAAAATAATCTCATGCTCTCCCCAGGCTGTTGGGAAAGGGCTTCCCTGCCTTTGGTTTAGAAGCAGGAGGAGCAACTGGTAGGAGGCCAGGCAAGGACTTGAACAAAGAGAAAGGCAATGAGGATGGAGAAGCCAGATGAACTTGAGTGCAGGAAGCCGCAATATTGATTATGCCCAAAGCATGCTGTAAGCAGTGCAGGCTGCAAAGAGTGAAATCCCCCAGTTGGCTTACTTTAAGAAGCGAGTCTGACTGAAGCTACATGACTCACAGAAGCATCTCATGAGCACTGCAGTGGGGCACAGATCAATATGACCTCCCGCTAACGGCCATGGCCAACACCAGAGTAATGGCCTATGAAGCTGTGAGGCTAAAATGAGATAAAATGGGTAGCTGAGGTCAGAGTAATTCACACTCAAATTCCGTTCTCAAAATTAGTGCCTTCTTAACTAGAAGGGTGAGTTCTAATTACAACCATATATTTTGTCTATCTTGTTTCTAATTTGAAAATGCTGTCTCTTCTCTTCAAAGCCTTGACTGCATTAGTTTCCATAGAAACCTCACAAACTACACATCTTCATACATATCTTACCTTTACCCTAATTGATGAACAATAAAAATAAATGGATGGGAGTGCAGACTGGTGCAACCACTGTGGAAATCAGTATGGAGATACCTCAAAGAACTAGGACTACAGGTCCCATTTGACCCAGCTATTCCCCTACTGGCTATCTTCCCCAAAGAATTAAAAGAATTGTACCACAGCAATATATGTGCACCTATGTTTATAGTGGCACAGTTTGTAATATCTAAAGTTTTGAAACAGCCCAAGTGCCCATCAACTGGAACTGGATAAAGAACATATGGCTTTTTTATAAAATGGAGTACTACTCAGCCATAACAAATGAGAAACTAGAGTCATTTATAGCTAAATGGATGCATATTGAGGCCATACTCTTAAGTGAAATAAATAGGACACATGTGTAAATACTGAATAGTTTCTCTAGTGTGAGAAACTGAAAGTGTAAATAAGGATGAAAATGGTTAAAACAAATAATTGATAATTTGAGATAGGAAAAGGTCCAAAGGTGTAGGGGTGGTGGGAGGAGAAGGGGAAAGGGAAAGGGAAGAAGGGAAAGGAAAAATTATGAGAAAGAAAAAAAAATGGAAACAAAGTCTATGTAAATAGGGAAGGGTGGAGGGGTGAAGGGCCCACAGGTAATGGGGAAAAAATAAGAACCAAGATACAGCATGTACAGGTACAAATACCCAATGATAAATGTAAATGTGTTGTATACCTAAAATGTACCAATTAACATATAAATTTTTTTTAAAAATCAGTGGATGTGACTGACTGGGGTCTTTGGCTGGGCATCCAGCATTTGTCATCCCAGTTCCTGCTTTCACTCTCAGTTCTGTCTTTAGTGTATTTTTCCTTCAGCTTTGAGTTGCATAGTGAGCAGGAGACTAGAACCTAACTGCATGGGTCTCTAGCACTTGAGAGCAAGTTAACGTACAGAATTAAAAGGACTGAGGCTCCCATCCCTGGACCTATGTCCCATGAAAAGATCTGAATCCTAATTCTAGCACCTGTGAATGTGACCCTAGGTAAAAATGGGGTCTGTACAGATACTCAGTGAGAGTGTGCCCTAAATCCAATACGGTTGGTGTCTTTATAAAAGAGAAGACAGACACACAGGGAGAGTGCTATGTGAGATGGACTGGAGTCATGCATCTAAAAACCAAGGACACCAAAAATCATCAAGATTACCAAAAAGAAAGAGAAAGGCATGGAAGAGATTATCCCCTAAGCCATCAGGAACACCCTGATTTTGAACTTCTAGCCTTCAAAGATGTGTGATAATACATTTCAGTTGTTTGAAGTCACCTAGTCCGTGGTACTTGGTGAGGGTCTACCTAGGAAACTAACACAGACACAACTGGGTAGAAGTGGCCAAGAGAAGGGGAGACATCAGATGACCTGGAGGTGCCTGGGTTGGGTCTTTGTGTCATTGCTAGTGCTATGAATTGTAAGTATGGATGAAGAAAACAGATGAGTTCAATGTCTGACATGGTGGGTCAGAGCCCCATGATCCACATATTTGTATACATTCAGTCAGCATTTAGAAGTCTAAGCCAAGGGAAAAGCTGCAACAGCCTGAAGATGTAGGTAAGTCTGAGATGCCATCTGATTCCATTGAAAAACTGTTAGTGTTCGGATCAGAAAATCTCCACCCTCGCACTCTCTAGAAGAGACTATGCTCTGGCAGAGACATGAGACCCCAGCAGCAGAAATGCACCAAGAATAAACAGTGAGTTCTAGGAGCTAGGTCTACTAACCACTGAGCAAGGACCCCATTTCAACTGACTCTATAGGGCTCATATGATTCAACACTGGTTCTCTGGCCCCATGGGAGCTAGACAGCACCACATCCCAAGGTACATGGAGAAGTCTGTGGGTAGAGCAAGAAGGCAGACACCTTGCCTGGGGCCAGCCCTGGCCAGGAACTTAACCACTCAGAGCCTCAGTTTCTCACTGTGAAACAGAGGAATATGAGAACCAAAGTAACCTCACAATCAGTTCAAGCATTTTATTTTACAGAGGAGGAAAGTCAGACAAGGAAATGGTTTATTCAAGGACATAAACAATTGAGTTTCAGAGCTGGAATTGGAAAGCACTCAACATTACAGCCTTTCTAAGGTGTCTCAGTCTTTAAATTCTATAGTTATAAAAGCAATTTATAAATAGACTGGGATGTTAGAAATTTCTAAATTGAATCACATACTCCAAAACTTGCTGTTTAAAGACAAAGCTAATTAGAATTCATCAGTCACCAGCAGCATACTTCATAGACCTCAAGAAAACAATCCAAAAATTCATTTGGAACAAGAAGAGACCCAGAATAGCAAAAGCAATTCTAGGTAACAGAGACATGGCAGGGGGTATCACAATCCCCAACCTGCAACTCTACTACAAAGCTACTGTGATAAAAACAGCATGGTACTGGCAAAGAAACAGACTTGAGGACCAGTGGAACAGATTAGAAGATGCAGAAACAAGGCCAGACACACTCAGCCATCTCATCTTTGACAAAGGAGCCAAACACCCTCACTGGAGGAAAGATAGCCTCTTTAATAAATGGTGCTGGGAAAATTGGGCTTCAACTTGCCGAAGATTAAAACTAGACCTGCATCTCTCACCATGCACTAAACTAAAATCAAAATGGATTAAAGATCTAAATATTAAAATAGAAACTCTGAACCAGTTGGAACAGAGGTTAGGTAGAACCCTTGAAGACATCGGTGTAGGAAAAGATTTTATGAACAAAACCTCAGTTGCCTGTGAACTAGCACAAACAATCAACAAGTGGGATCTCTTCTTATTAAAAGGCTTCTGCACAGCAAGAGAAACCACCAGCAGTGTGAAGAGACAACCCACAATGTGGGAAAAAATCTTCTCTTGCTCTTCCTCAGATAAAGGTCTACTATCTCGAATCTATAAAGAATTTAAAAAGATCAGACCTCCCAAATTTAAAGACCCAATCCAAAAATGGGCATCTGAAATGAACAGACATTTCTCAGACAAAGAAGTAGAAATAGCAAATAAACATATGAAAAAATGTTCAACATCATTGGTCATTCAAGAGATGCAAAGGAAAACAATGCTGAGATTCCACTTCACTCCAGAAAGAATGGCTACTATCATGAAATCAACCAATAACAAATGCTGGCAGGGCTGTGGGGAAAGAGGAACCCTGCTCCACTGCTGGTGGGAGTGTAGACTGGTGCAAGCACTGTGGAAATCAGTATGGAGATACCTCAAAGAACTAGGACTGGAAGTCCCATTTGACCCCGCTATTCCACTGCTGGGGATCTTCCCCAAAGAATTAAAAGAATCATACCACAGTGATATATGTGTGCCCATGTTCATAGCAGCACAGTTTGTGATAGCTAAAACTTGGAAACAGCCCAAATGCCCATCAACTGGAGACTGGATAAAGAAAATGTGGTTTTTTTATAAAATGGAGTACTATTCAGCCATAAAAAATGAGAAATTAGAGACATTTATAGCTAAGTGGATGCACATTGAGGCAATACTCTTAAGTGAAATAAATAGGACACACATGTAAAAATACCGAATAGTTTCTCTGGTGTGAGAAACTGAAAGTGTAAATAAGGACTAAATTTATAATAGGTAATGTGAAATAGGAAGAAAAGGGGCAAAGGGGAAGGAAGTGGGAGGGCTAGGGGAAAAAATAGAAGGGAATGAGATTAATATGAGAAAATGGAAAAATAGGAACAAAATCTTTGCAAATAGGGAGGACTGGAGGGGTTGAAGGGAGGGCTGGGCAAGGGTGAAAAATAAGAACCAAGAGAGACTATGTAAAGGTGCAAATTTCCAATGACGAATGTCATTATATTGTATACCTAAAATGTACCAATGATTAGAATGAATAATCGATAATGTAAAATAGGAAGAAAAGGTCCAAAGGGCTAGGGGTAGTGGGAGGGGCAGGGGAAAGGAAAGAAGGGAAAGGAAAAATGCTGAGAAATGGAAAAAATGGAAATAAAGTCTTTGTAAATAGGGAAGGGTGGAGGGTGTGAAGGGAGGGCTAGGAATGGGGAAAAAATAAGAACCAAGATGCATTATGTAAAGGTACAATTCCCAATGAGAAATGTAATTGTATTGTATACCTACAATGTACTAATAAAAGAATTTAATAAAAAGAAAAAAGAAAAAGAATTCATCAGTCATAATTCAGAGGCCCCGTGTAAATTCCGTGCACTGGAGCAAAACCTGTAGAGCAGGTTCCCAAATGCAGAAAGTCAGTGAGCTAGATTGCTTCTTCACATCTTCAAGAACATTCCAGAACTCTACTAGACTCCTTTCATTACAAACATTTGCATGTTGGAATGTCACTGACGCTACCTGCTACACAGAAATTGGGCTGGTTGAAAACTTTCTCTAACGTGCTCCCACCCCAACTCAAAAAAATAAATAAATGTCGTCACAGCAGCCTTGCCCTGAAGTCAGTATCCAGAAATTGTGCAAAAGAACAAGCAGTCACTTTTCCTAGGTGCTGTGTTCCTTGAAAATGAGCTTCTGTAAGGGCATGCTAAGGCACACTCCAGGGTGTGAGCCAGACTGAGAGTGTCTGACAAGGTCAGGGTGAGGACAGAGAGTCTCCCCGGGCCCTGCTACAGCCAGATGGAATCAGACTTTTGGTTTCCGGAAGCTGAGAGCTGCAGAGTGGGGAGTTACCCCTCCAAGAAGAGGAAAGCATCCTGCTCCCTGCCTCCCGCTTCCACCTTGCCTCTCCTCTTTACTCTTTCTTCCCTCTAATATCTTGGACCATTGTATTTTCCCCTGAGCCTCCTTTCCTTTTCTTTGTCTTTATTCTTATTCTTCCTTTTCTGCTCCTCTTTTTATCTGCTTCATATTTTCCTCTACTATGTCTTCTCTCTAATATTCCACCCTAACTTTTGTCTATCTTTTTACTGTTTGCATGGAAATGAAGTCACTTTTTAAAAAGTAAGTCAATAATTACAACAGCTTTCAAAGACTAGTCTTATGACAAGGACCTATTCTTTCCTCCTAAAAGGCTGCAGTGACTCCCGGTTGGCAGGGACTGTCCACCTTGGGATCAGTAGCCACCAAACCAAGGAGGTTATTCCAGGCTCTATAAAGGCAGTGCCATTATGGTTTCCTGGATCTTTGGGTGGCCAAACATTGAAATCACCAGAATTTAATAATACAAATATGGAAATGGAGCATATATGAGAAGTACCCCTTCCACTCCCACATACAGAGTAGGTAGAAATGCTAGTTTAAAAGCATTATGTATGTGAATGATTAAAATGCTAACTGTTATGAATACTCTACTATAATAAAAATTAAGAATAAGAGAGCAATCAAAATCTGCCAGAAACCCCTGTAAACAGGTTCCAGTACCCACCTGCCCACTGTGTGAGGCAGGCCTGAGGAAAAAATATACTAAAAGACAGAACTAAGAGAGAGAAAGTGGGGTGCGAGGACGACCAGTGCTGGTGCAACTGACAAAGGCGCTGGACAGTCCCAGGCACTCACTGGCTTTTATTGCCAATCAATCGGGTAAAGGTGATGTGTGGTTTCTATGGAAATTAATGTAAACAGGGCTCATAAAGGACAAGACAAAGCATTCTCGATTTAGGAAAGAATAGACAAAATATATGGTTGTAATTAGAACATTGTCCTTGTAGTCTGAAGGTTTTAGTTATTGGAATGGAATTTGGATGGGAGTTACTCTGATCTTGGCACGTAGGCTTTGGCTGGACTCACTTCCCAAAACAAGCCAATTGTGGGGTTAACTCTTCACAGCCTGCTTTGGGCATAATCAATATTACAGTCCCCTGCAAAAATCAATCACTGTCAAGCCAAGTAGAATGCAAAGTCAAGATCATTGAAATAGGAGATCACCTGTGTATATGTGTGTGCATGTGTGTGTGCACATATAGAAAGATAAAAGTTATGTAACAGCCAAATTCAAAAGGAAGAAATAAAATCTTGAGACTGAGGCCTTCAAGGAAATAGCAGTGAGAAAACTCGGAAGTCACGTGGCCCTTGGGCATATGTAGCAATGTGCCTGGGGACTGAAGTGTTGGTCCAGGTGTTGAAACGGGGCTTCCAGCCTAAAGCCAGGAGTAAAAAAGCCAAATCCCATCACAGTAGAGTAGCCAGAAAACTCTGCCCAAAAGTTATAAAGCTACTAGCATTTCTCTCAATACCCTCTGGGCCTAATCAAACCATAATTCTGAAGGTTTTACTCTGGGCAGGAGACAGCACCAGAGGAATCTTGTAATAAAATCTGTTTCATTTTGTGTCTTGTGTCTCATGTCAGCAATCATCAGCTAGCACAGAAATAGACCCCTGGTTTCCAAAGCTGAAACTTTGGAATTTTGCCTGGGACCAATTATTATTTTATTTATCCAAACTCTGCACCAGACATAGGTCATATGTATCCAACAGACAACCCTTACTGATTTTTATGGATGTTAATTAACAGCTCCATTGTTGGTAGGCTATTTAGAGACACTCAGCTAGAAGTGCCAACTGCTTCACCAAAGTCATGAGGACGTCTGGGCCTCCCCTCAAGGCCTGTAAAAGCTCAAAGAATGTAGAAGTAGTAGAATACAGTCATTCAAGCCCGTTTAGATTTTGTAGCATGGATACAAACAACTGTTTCCTATCCTATTCTTCTTCTTCTTATTATTATTATTATTATAACCCTTTCAACCCACCAGGACAGCTACCTCCAGGATACCAACCTTAGAAAGTGGTGGTCTCCAACTGTCATCCAGGTTCCTGAAATATGGATTGACAGAGCTTTTCCATTCCCTCAGGTGGAAATGCCTTCCATTTGTATAGAATGCTTAAAGCTTGCTACATGCCTTCACAGGATACCTAACCCCCATCCCCATGAATTAGGTAATGAGCCACAGTTATTATCTTCAAGTAAGTAAAAGGGATTCGGGGAGGTTGGGGATTTGTCAGAGTAGCACAGAAGAGCCAGAGCCTGCAGGTTTCCAGTCCACTGGTGCCCAGCTGGTCTCACTTTCCATCCTTTGGGACGTTCCAACGATCTTAACCCCCACTGTGTCTTGACACTATTGAGTCTGGCTACCTTGCATTTTTTTATTGTGGTAAAATGTATATATAAGATTAGATTTACCCTTCGTAGGCACACAGTTCAGAGGCACTAAGTCCATTCACATTACTGTGCTACCATAAACACTGTTCATCTCCAGGACATTTTTTTCATTTCAAGCTGGAACTCTGTTGCCATTAAACAGTAGCTCCCATTCCTCTCTTTGCCCAGACCCTGGTAGCCCTATTCTACTTTTTGTATCTATAAATTTGACTGTTCTGGAAAACTCAGATAAGTGGGATCATATTTATGCTTTTTGTATCTGGACTTTTTTATTTAGATTTTTTCAAGCCTCATCCATGTTATGGCATGCATGAGAATGTCCGGTTTTTTTAAGCCTGAATGATATCTGGTTTCATGTATATACCACATTTTGCTCATCCATTCTGTCGATGTGCCCTTCTTGAGATATAGCATTTCTATTTGCTTTTAAAAATTATCTCTCCTCTTTGGATAAAGTCTAGTAAAAGTATTAATTGAGGTTCTCTAAGCAGAGATCAACCCAAGTAACTACTGTGTCCTGGAACTAGAAACTCACGCAACATAATAAAAAGAAGAAAAATGGAATTGACTTTTTAACATGTACAAACTATTACACTCCAGCAAGAATGAGTTATAGTTTTGACTATATTGGGTTGTTCCTGTTCCTATTCATTCCCACACCTGATTTCACAGTCTTCCCTTCAGTCATAGGACTTAGGCCACAGCCAATATTGTATTTTGCTACTGGAAACCAAAGAACTCTAGCATGCAACAAAGCAAAATGAGAGGTACCCTATTTCCATAGTCTCCATTCTTGCTATGGGTATGACTTGTTTTCCCCCTAAAGAAAGTGTTTGATGTTTATTTTTGTTGTTGTTGCTATTTATTTACATAAATTTGTAGGGGTGGGATGCAAATGTAAAGGGTAAGAAGAGAGAAAAATAGATTACGAGTATGGTGCCATCTGTATGCCCTATAAATAAACTAGAATTTCCCTTAAGAACCTACCTACATTCACTTTTGCTTCTTTTTATGTGCAATCTAGGCCAAATGTATAAGGACTTTCTAATCAATATGTCTAGGTTTTATAACTTCTTGTATCTTAATCTCCTTAAATTTTGGGGGAATGTTTGAACTGTTTCCAGAAAACGCTTAATTTTATAAGTGCTGCATGATATCAAATATCAAAAGTCTTTCTTCTGTTTTCTCCTACCAAAAGTAGTTCTATGGCTCCCAAAATATTTATTCACTCAACAAATAATGAGAGAACATCTAAAATATACCAAAAAAGAAAAAAGAAAAAAGAAAGAAATGTCTTTCTACAAAGCTCTCTAAACACCTATGAAGTTGTGATTTTTCTAGAAATGAAACTAACTCGTGTCTCTGAAATATTCATTGGGATAAAGTTTCTGCAACTTAAATCATATGTTGAGCTTTCATTTTTGTTGTCTTCTATTTCTTCTTGACTTCTAAACACATGTCAGAAACAAAGCAGAAATTAATATGGGAAAGTGAACTAAGATGTACAAAAATATTAAGTGACCTGTGTAGACACTTTCTGAAAATAGGCCTGAGATCTGTTCTTAATTCTTACAAATAATAAGAACGCCTGTAATTTTATTCAGGATCTCAATACTGAATTTATTATGGTACAAATTCCTAGCCATGATTTGTATAATCCTCTGTGATATGGTCCATGTATGTATGTATGTGTGTGTGTATATGACTATTCGAATATAACCTCATGACTGATGCTATCTTAAAGAGAATTTCCAATTTAAAGACGTGTTAAAGTCTATATTCGCTTCTTTTGAAGAGTCAGGATCTCTTACTTCAAAGGACACACAGTTACTTAGATGAACTTGGAATTATGCAATCAATTGCCAGGATATTTAATGTGTAGTTAGTAAGTATTTCATAATATCAAAGAAAGTGTAGAATTAAAATCTGAAGATTTTTTTCTAGTCCACCTTTGCCACTTAGTGGCCTATTCAGTCATGGAATTTATTTAAAGGTTCATCATTTTGAAATAAAAAAGATGATAGTGATGTAAAATATCTTCTAGCCTATGCATTTTTGTATGGTTTAGGACCTTACTGTTATATATTTACCAGTACCTTTTAACAAGTTACCTCTGCTTCCACTTTTCAATCCACCCTGCTCATTGCCTTCAGACTAGGCATTGCAAAGTATTTTATCTTGTTATTTCCTTCTAAAGTTGTTTCAGATTGCTTGATGACTATAAGGAAAACTTTAAGCTCACCACAATCTCAATCTGATTTACCTTTTTTGTTTTTATTATTGAGTTCTTATGTGCCTGTCTTCTCTGCTACAGAAACCAAAACAAAGCAAACTAACCGAACAACACAAAAACTTGATTTGCAGATTTATTCCCTGGATTGGAATGCCTTTCATCCTTCTTTGTGCATACCCAATCTTATTTCTCATTCAAAGCTTCATTTAACATTTTGATCTATAGGAAAATTTTCTGAACCTTTCTAAACTCTAGCCAGTACTCCTTGAGTGCCTAATGGCTGTTGTCTGTATTTTTCTCTTGGCATGTCTTGTGAGGAATCTTCTCTTTTTTGCTTAAATTGTAGTCTGATCCTTATATCTTTATCACTTACTATCCAAACTCTTAAATCCTGTTCTTCCCAATGACAATATAAGCATTTTATGTAAAGAAACAATGTTTGTACTTTATATTATTCTTTGCATGTTCCTGGTGTTTTCACACACAAAAAAAAATCTGTACTTTGAATGCTTTTATTTTCATAGGATTAAAACAATTGATTTTTCTGTTGCTAATAATAAAGTTGAATAAAATTCAAATATAAAAATAAAATAAAATATACCAGGCACTGGAATAAATTCTAAAGACCCAGCAACAAACAGGGCAAACGTGCTATCCATCTTTGTTTTGTTTTTTTAAGAGTAGGAAAAATTTATTAAGAGAAAGAAAGGTTCTGCCTAAGAGAGACAGAAGGGGGACCAGAAAGTGGGTTGCCCACCCACCCCACTTTTCAAAGATGTTTTACACAGCAAAGCCATGTGGTGAGGCAGGTACAAAGTGGAACAAAACTATAGGACCCAATGGAAATTTACAAGGTGGGCATGAGGTGGGACAAAACCATGATCAACCAATAAGATTACAAGTACAGTCACCCAGGTAATATTGATTAAATGGGGGTCAAATGGGGGAGAAAGTCACGTAGCAAGCATACCAGGATTTTCAGTAAGGGTGGGGGTCAGGGATATTTCCAGGAGAGGCTGGGTTAAGACCTTGACCTCCCACCCAGGTGATTGATACCTATTTAGAATATCAATCACTGCTATTTATCCCCAGGGGAAGCACAAGGGTGTGTAGTTTCTCTCTTTTACAATTCTGGCCTTCAGTGAATGTGTCTTAATTGTCCTCCATGTTGGCTCCTTGCTGGGTTGGCTCTTGGAGGGCTGGTCCTGTCTAACTGCACACAAGATATCTAATTAACTTACCTATCTGCAATATCCCCCCCTCTGAAGAAATACCCCTAACTGGTATGAGGGGGGAAAGGGCGAAGACCGTTCTGGCCACTTCTACCTGGAGAGGGTCATAGTTGTGATCAGCAGTCAGAGTTACTCTACAGAGTCTATCTAAAGGCCCTTGATAGGTACCAGGCATTGTCATCTTGGTAGCCATATAGCTTTGAGTCTGAAGGAGACAAAGCCAAAGAAACAGTTAATACGTGGGTCAAATTATAAGGTCAGCAGGATTGCTATGATACGAATATAGCCAATAAGGGTTTCCACCAGGAGGAACTAGTAATAGCCTCCCACAAAGAGGAGAAGGTCCAGGGGACTTCAGAATCCAACATAGAAGTACTATTGTATAGTTTAGCAGTTATGAGTTGTTTACAAGGTCCATCTGGTGGATTCTGGTAAAAGAATTCTAGCACATTTGTCCTTTGCTCCATTTGTATGACTGCTTGGAGTTTGGCAGCCTCCAGGCAAGAATAAACAAAACTTTTAAGAAATTAGAGCATCTATAGTCTAAGCGTGAGCACACTAGAATGGAAGGGCAGGTTGGGGAGAAAGTTTCACTTAGAAATTGAATAATGATTGTAACCTGCTGGCTCTTAGATTCTTTCATTGATAAAGTGTGTGTATAAGTCTGATACTTTGTTATAAATCTCTCTAGTTTTAGCTGTAAGAAGAGACAATTTGAAGAACAAATCTTGCTTAAGAAATTTAAAACTCTAGCTGAGCTCTTATAGATTTTACCATAGTTTTTTCCTAATGATCCATAACTGTGGTCAGCTATTAGTATAGCTAGAAACTGCCAGAAGGGGTCAGTGATTGGAGCCCCTTTTTATATCTAGCTTTATTACTATGGCATTATTTTATACCTCTTTTGGTTATTCTTTTCTGCTGGATGTTTAAGGCCAAGTTAAAGTGAGGCCTGTGTCAATCAATATGAATCTCTTGCTATCTATCAAGGTCAGTTAAGTCTCCTCAGGCATTACTTTGGAACCATGCATAGAGCTTCTCAGCTGCTCTGTCAGTGTCAGCCGTCAGTATGGGTCACGGCCTTGCTTGACCATGTTGTGATGTGTATCTGTCGTTGGGAGAGATCATGGCAATAAATACTCGGGCCAGAAAGTGTAAAATCCTGATGTGTAGTCAGAGATGCAAGAATGAGCTTCCCTAGGAAAGGATGATTGAAAAGACAGTAGACTAAGCAGGAGGTCCCTGAGTGGCCTTGTGGAGGATAGAGGGGATGTGGAAGAGTGGGTTTTGTTGAAAAGACAGCACAGACAATAAGTTCTGTGGTTGAAGATGCCCTGGCCTCTGTGTCTCCAAAAATTTCACTGCTTCTATTCTTATTTTACCTAATACTTTTCCTGTGGATTTTCTTTCTGAAATCGTTTTGATATATATATCATATCTAATGTTGAACTCAACAGTTGCCCCTTTTAGACCAACAGTTATTAGGTTTTGCAGAGGACCCAGCTTCTGTGGTCCATTTCTCACCCACCTCCTTCCCTTCCTCTGCCGACACACACCATCCATTTCACATGATCACTTCTTCACTTCACATGTTCAGCACAGACCAGTAGAAAATGCAAGGGTGAAAGGAACTCCAGACTCAAGTCAGTATGGTGGCAAGCTTAACCTCGACCTGGTACCTTAGTTCTTATAATCAGGTGGCTAAGCCAAGACTCTCCTATCTAGCAAGAGAACACCTACTTGATATTCTCATAAGTATCTAGCACCAGGGCTCGGCCTGCTTTTTCCTCTTATCCTGCTGGGAAACAGCGACCCATCCTGGATACCAGCAGAGCTGCCACTGTCCCCAGCAGACTTCCTAAGGCTACATTGTTTGGCAGAGTTCTTCTGCTCCTGGTAAGGTAGGAGGCTCTCTTCTGCCTCCAGCTACTTGCAGTGGCCTGGTGGTCACTGCCACCATCATGTTGTCACTTCCTGTCCCAGCTTTGCTGGGTCTCTGGCCCTTAAAAGACTTGCCTTAGTCCTTTGGGTACAGCCATGGCAGGGTTCTGGCTCTTCTCAGTCTCCTGCAGTTAATCAGGCCACAGCCCAGTTGTGCCAGCCCCTGGGTGGAAATACAGCAGAATCACCTTTCCTTCCTCCTAGACCAGGTTTCTTTCACATGCCGCCTAACTCCTATGACTAGTAAATAACTGGATTTGTGAGCTCCAATTCCAATGTAAAAAATAATTTATGATTAGAGAGGGGTTTTATTTTCCTTACTTAAGAAGCCCCTACAATCTCAGTATGATATTTCCTTGGCTGGTCAAGAAGCATTCTGCAACGAAGCTATGCTCAGCCTGATGAAACTCAGTCTCTTCAGATTGACAGAGACCGCAAGCCACAAGCCAGGTGGCCCAAAGCCATGATGATTAGATCAGGATGCAGAGATAGATGTGACCGGATCTCACCTGCTTCTCTTCCTAATGTCAGCCAGGATTTTTGTGGGGACAAGGTGAAGATGACTGCAGAGCTTTTCTGCTCAACCTTCAGCTTCACGATCTTATGGCCCAGGACACTCCAGACAGTAAGAAAATGAAAAGCAACTGTTCTCCCCAAAACTGTGTGGGAAAACATCCTCCAGACCCCATAAATGCCCAGCCCTTTTAGCAGCCCTAGTACCAAGAAGTGCATTTCAGCATGAATTAGCTCCTGGGCCAGGTCAGCAGTAAGGACAAGCAGCCAGGCTGGACTTGTCTTTTTCTCTGTTTCTGATCTTTGGCACAATTTTACAAGAAGCTAAGAGAGGTGTCTCTTAACATATCCCCATTCCCTGCCACCCAACTAGAACAAAACCACTCAGCCATTTCCTTAAAAACCACACAGGTTGCTAAAAGGCCATGCTAGGAAACTGTGCCAGGGAACATTAGTTGTCCTACCACCTCACATGATCTCTCAGCCTCGGTAATCTAATACAAATTCCCATAATCTGAGCACTTCATCGTATTTAGCAATACTCAGCGGCACAAATGCATGTGCAGATCTCTGGGGAGTCCACGATCCAAGCTCTGAGTACAGGCTGTTCCGACGATATCTAAGAAATACCTAAGGGCGGAGGAGATGGAGGAGGGTGGAGAATGTTTGTTGGTGCAGATATTTTAAAAATCCACAGATCTGCACACTAATAAAACTACTATGTAAAACACAAAAAATGAAAAATAAAAAGGAAGAGGAAAAGAAGGAACTGGAGAAGGGAAAGAATTGCAAAAAGAGAGAAAGCCAGGAGGCCTCCCACCTCCTCTCAGGCCCACCATCGTGCTGTCACTTCCTGGCCCAGGGAAACCCACAGCAGCACAACGCACACCCCTCCTCCATAGCTGTATTGTAGACCTTCTGCCTATATTCCGAATGGCTGGCTTTGGAGGCAGTCAAATAGTATATAAAAAGCTGTCTGCTGCTGTCTAAATGAACTAAATCATTTTTCCTGTGTTTTTCAAGACGAAGGGGTGTTTTCTGCGGCAAAGGAGAGGTGAGTGTGCTGAACAATCCCAAGTCATCATTGCGCTTTACAGAGTCTATAGCCATCTGTCTGTGTCTTTGCTTATGATAGCAATTCATAATGAGCAGTCAAAGGCAGAAATAGCAACACTCACCTTATCATGCCGCAAGAATGCTAGATTCTTTCTATAAACAATACAGTGCAAAGGTTCAGGGAGAGTGAGGAATCTGACTTGAAGCAATTTTTCCACTACTCATCATTTTTGACAGTTACATGAAATCCAGAGAAGGGATTTTCTTGTCTAATTATTTCTAGCCTTAAAGTTCAGGGATTTGGTCTTTCTCAAGATTAGGATGCACTAAATACATCCTGAGGAAAGAGTGCAGGACACTTTATGCAGATACTGCCCAGGAGATGTGAACTCTCTCTCTCTGCCTGCAGTTAAGATAGCAGAGGAAGGAGCAGGAGAGGGCAGGAAAGGAAAGGTCAGTTGCCTCCACTCACTCACTGTAAGAGCTCCAGTAAGCATTTTAGTATGGCTTCCATCGGGACAGTAAGGACAGTATTGCTTCCACTCTGATGACAGAGCCCAGATCATAGACCATTAATTCAGCCCAAATCTAGCCAATGGCTCCAGGAGCCCAGGGAGTTATAAATAAGCCTCTAAGAACTGCCTTCTGGTAATTTATGACTATGATGTAGAAGAGTGCACTCCCCTGAAGATGTTTGAACTAAATGCAAAAAGGACTTCAGAAGTAAGTATTGTACTGAACTTTAAATACCAGAGAAATAGTTCAAAACTCCCCCTGAAGAGGTAAATATACTGATATTTAAACTTTTACCTATCTGGGTGATTCTCACATACTTTGATTTCTTAAGGATGACACATGAAAATCAAATTTCTCCTACTTAGAAATTCCTGAGCTCCTGCTGTTATTTCCCAGTGGCGTGGCCTGGTGACCTGACACATGGACACTTAATTCCATGCTAAGGGGAGTGCACTTTGTGCCCCTCCAGCTAACGGGCACCTGCAGCCAGAGCTCCAGAGAGTTGTGCTGTCACATAAACTATACAGAATTGAGACCATCCCTACCCAGCAGCCCCACCGCCCTGGAAAATGGCACCACCCAACCTTAGAGTCTTCAGGGATAGGGGTTTCTACTCTCTTCTGCCATTCACTGCATCTGAGCTTGAAACATTGAAATGAAGCACTTCCTGTTCTCATATTAATTCAATTCTAACAGCTGTAATTAAGAACATTTTTTTGCTCCATATCTCGCCCTCAGTGGAGACAAAGGCCAGCTGCTTACTGTAGTGGTTGGTAGTTCCAAAATACTTATCAGAATTTGTAGGTAGTTTTTCATTGTCCTCAGAAGAACTCTGCCTCTTGTATATTTCTGCATGTTCTGTATTTCAGATCCACTTACAGACTTTTTGCTGTAAGATCTTTGGCAAGCCAACAAACCTCTCTAAGCCTCAACTGACCATCTGGGAGTGGGGAGAGAGCTACACAGGATATCATGATCTCTGGCAATCTACTTGGTTATGATTCAGTGACTCCCCCAGTCCTTAATATTCCAAGGAGTATTTTTTCAGTGCTGTTTTAGAAACTGTTGAGTCACACTGGAATTAATTACAATTATGAGATGAGGTTGGAGCATAATGATATCTTCAAGGGTAGGACTGAACTGAGGAATGTGGAGGAGGAATGGGATGAGTGTGAGTTGGGAAAGCTGTAATCAAATGCCTGCCCATGGCCCATCCTAGGCCAACAGACAAGATTAGCCAAATTCCCAGCACTTGATGAATGGCCAGCTGCAATCGGAAATACGACTCTTACCAGAAGATCTGCCTGTCATTTGTTTGGCAGAAGCCTCAGAGTAGTGATGATAATGGTTTGTATAGGTGGAGCCAGCCCCACCCAAGGCTGCCCAGCTTGGTCATGGAGACTGACAACATGGATGTTCAAGACCATTAGACTGATGAACATCACAATGCACTCCAGGCTTGCTGTCAGTACCCATGAACAAAATTTCTTCCTCAGACTGCACCCTGAAATTGCTCACCAGCAGATCTGAAAAGAGGGACTTGGCCCTGTGACATCCCAGGGATGAATCTACCCTCTGTTACTGCAGTCACAATCAGCTTGCAGGGCACCCCGAGGAAAGGATTCTGGAAATTCCCAGAAGATAAAGTCGCAGCCCAAGAACAGGTGAATTGTCCCAGAACAACCTGCTACCCTCTGTTTTCCGGGAAGGTCTTCCTCCCAGGGCCTGCCAAAAGACTAGGAGTGCTAGGGCACTAAAGGAGGTTGTCCTCCTGTGACCTAACCTGGGCAGGCTTCCTAGGGTGTCTCTGGAGGCAAGTGTTCTCTCCAATTGCACCGGGTCCCCCAGGATGCCAGGTGACCGTCGAGCTCTTAAAGCAGCTTAAGTTTAGAAGGCTCCAGACCTGGTTTCTATATAATATAATAGGGAGCACAACCCTGAATCCCAGGGAAAAAGTATCACTAGGAGGAGTGTAAATACATTCCTGATTATTTACAAAAGGCTGATCACTGTATGTTTAAAAAATAAAAATAACTCAAAGAGTACCCACTGGTGAAAATGAAAGTAAAGGTGTCTCTCCCTCCAATAGGATGAAACTCCCTTTGCCATCTTGGTTCTTCTTCCAGGAAATCATCATTTACAATTAGTTCTGGTTTTAGGCCTTCAATACCATAGAACTACCCATAACTGTGCCTGTATTTCTGGCTTTATCAGCTTTGCCTAACACATGTTAGTGTCCTGCAATGAAAGATAGGAAATTCAGTGCACTTAACCTACTTATCCCCCCCTCTATTTCTCCTTCCAATTCTTATTAGTTGCATTACTATTTTTAAAAGATTAATAGTTAAATGGATACATTTAAATAATATGCATACATTTCTATTTCTTAATTCACCCACTTCTGAAATTATCGACCTACTCCCGATCCTGTAAAATGAAGAAAGTCATTCACAGCCACAAACCTCCACTCCTACTCTTTGTCCCACCTGACTTCCAGGTGATTAACACCCAGGCATGTGGCATTCACACTCTGACCTGTAATTGTAAGTCAGTTTTCAGCACTTTGTCTATAGCTTGACAATGAAATTGAAAGCATTAGAAGTGAAAAATAGTCATAGTATTAAGGTTATATAAATATGAATTGCCGAATCAAGTAATAATAAGGCCCATAAGATGGAAAAAGGATTCTGCATTAGCAAAAATATCCATTCAAAAGCAATGAACAAATAGATTATTTTTACTTATACTTCTACTTTTCCAAGATATATCATATTTCAATTTGCCTCATCATAACTCCTAAAGTTTTGTTGTTGTTGTTTCTCTTATTCTGCTTGACAGAATAAACATTTAACTTGTAAGGGATGGGAAAAATCTTTCCTTTACCCTCTTACGATATATGGTGAAAGCTTGCAAATTAGACTGACACAAGATAGATTAACAGGAAAAAAGGCTTACAAATTTTGTTTGATGTTAGTATTTTAATTTCTATATGCCCAAAATCCTTCCTAGCTAAGAAGGGAGGACCCAAATAAGCAGTTAAACTCATGGGCTTTATGTCATCTTTTAAAATAGCAAAAATTATGACAGGGCAAAGCAAAAAAAAGTTAGAGTTTCTAGGAGTCATAAATTGTGGGAAGATAAATATAATTTAGGAGGGAAACTAATGGAAGACAATTACATGGGAGGGTGAAACTAATGGTAGATATGCACTTTTTAGTGAGGTTTCTTTATGTAGATGCATCTCAGTGTCATCTCTGTCTCCATGTTAGAAATGTCTCTTGTCTTCCTAGTACAAAAGCCAGGACACTTGCACAAAAGAAATTTATGCTCTAATTTTAGACAGCTGGGGAGAAGGCAGAGATTTTCCTATGCTGGCTTCCTTAATTGTTTTTCCTCAAGTAATAACTGTGCCA